>NW_028273629.1:7500-730228 GCF_024610735.1 Ursus americanus | reverse complement strand
ACTTTGGGTGTGTAGGACTAGGGAAATGTCCACATCTTATTGCTAAGAAAGAACAATGTCAGGGTAATGCCCTTCAAGTCACCTCAGCCTTCCTGAAGACGGAAGCAGGAATCAAGGTGGTTATGTTACCATGAGGTAAGGAAGATGAGCATATAAGTGAGAAACAACAGTGGGCAGGACCTCTCTTCCAACGAACAGTATCTTTGCTTAATGTTGAATCCCTATGGTAAGTGGTTGTGGACATTTGTGAGGTCAAAATCTTAAGTGTTTTGTAAAACCTCTTGGTCATTCACAGATGAGACTAAGGTAGTTGGGGACTCCTAGGCAGTGATTTGTCCACTGTCAAAAATATGAAAAGATAAAAGAGACAGATGAGGTCTCCTCAGGCATTGTCCTTTATCCTCATCCTCCGTGAGGATGGTCATCTCTGGACAGCTCAGTGACAGGGTCTCATTCACAGTGGGGGCATCTGTTCCTCACAGACATCAGGCAGGGAAATGGATTTGGTTCTCTGTGCGAGCCCAGCCACACCTGAGTGTCACAGCACCCTCTCGTGGGCTCATAAGAGTTTCACTGTCACCAGGCAGGTCATTGTATTTGATAAACCACTGTGAGAGTTTGCAATTGCCTTCATCTGCAACCTCCTAGAGGCAAATGCAGGTGTCTGGTACCATGTGAAGTCGTGTGAAGGCATCGTGAGAAAGTGTCCTTTTGCTTAAGAAAAACATGGCTGGGGCTCCTGGCTGGCTCAGCCAGTTAAGCATGTGTCTTTGGCTCACGTTATGATCTCAGGGTTCTGGGATCGAGCCCGGGCTCCCTGCTCAGCAGGAAACGAGGTAGGGAAATAGCTTAGAACCCACAGAGAATGTGAATAAAGGGGAGTGAAATGGAACTTGGTCTGTGTTTTGCTTTAGGGATTGGAAGTTATTTTTTTCTCAATTGTGATTGTTCTTGAAACAGAAAAGCTGTATTGGTTTTTTTTACCTTTACTTTTTTTTCTACTAATAATTTTTTATTATGATATGTTAGTCACTATACAGTATTTCCTTAGTTTTTGATGTAGTGTTCCGTGATTCATTATTTGCATATAACACCCAGTGCTCCATTCAATATGTACCTTCCTTAATACCAATCACTGGCCCATCCCAATCCCCCACCCATCTCCCCTCTGAAACCCTCAGTTTGTTTCCCAGGGTCCATAGTCTCTCCTGGTTCATTCCCCCTTCTGTTTAGGGTCCATTGTCTAAAGGGACAGACAGTGGAAGTTCACCAAATATAAGATCGAAATTTCATTGTTCATTATAGATGCCGCCAAGTAGTTCCCAGACATTTCATTCTACTGTAGTAATTCATTATACCTGTGCAGGTGAACGTGGAAGACAATTGATGCATGCATAGTGGTAATAAAACACGCCCCTCAGTAGTAGAATAATAGAGGATGCATATGTGTAAAATTATTCGACTACAGCTTCCATGCTTTCCCTTTGGTTCCTTATTATCTATGAAATTGGTCAATTTTTGTTCTCTATGCTTAAAACTCATTGTCAGTATTTAGAGTTTTTCAATGCTGATCTTCTCCTGTATAAGTTACCAAAAACCTAAAATATGTATGAACTTAAAAAACGCTATATTGAAAATGACAGCAGGGAAGTTCCATTTTGTGAATATTGTGTCAATGGATCTCTATTTTGACATCAGTGTTCATTAGAAATGATGACATTTCATCTGAGTATAAATATCAATGTGAAAAAGAAAAGGTAGGAAGAACCTTGAATGTTTAAGTAATTGATGAAATGACAGGTGTGTGTGTGTGTGTGTGTGTGTAATTGATTTTCAGTGAATGGTTCAGCTTCTTGTAGGGCCTCCGAGAGAGCCCAGGTGAACCTTTCAATGAGTTCGTATCTGTTTTCAGAACATGGGAATCTCTTAGTCCAATAGTCAATCAGGCAAGCTTTGACGTCTTGAAGAGTTTCAGTCCTCAGCGATGGTGTTGCAGACCCTTGTGAGCAAACCCTAGGGTATGCTCAGAGCCCTCATTAGCTGGTACCAACGTGTGACGATTTCAGACAGCATTTCCCAGAGAAGTACCTCTTGAGTCTCTGTCCTTGTCAGTTCCCTACACTTCCTTACACTAGTTATGTGATCAGTGTGTTTCAGGATAATCCCCACATGTGATTTTTGCTATTTCCTACTAGTCCTATCTGTTTCTCATCTTCTTCGTTTATGGTAGGGGTTGGGAAGCAACCTGTGTGGTGTAGGAAGGGGTGTGGTAGTTGTCTGCCTTCAGAGGACCGAATGCTGCCTAGAAATTGTACTGTAGTTTGAGGTCAATTGTCCATCCTCTGAGTGTCAGGAATTCCATCACTTTACTTTGATGCTAGTCTGTTCTTCAAGCTGTCCTCAGAAATAAGGACGTCATCCATCTAGGGAATACTGGTTTGTGTGTATGTTTTCATTTTAGGAAAGGCCTTGCTGTTCCTGAAAATAATACTGTAGAGCACCCTTTCCTGTTCTTATTGGCCATCAGTCAATCTTTTGTGAAGTATTCGTTTATAAATAGACTTTCTATGGTTGATGAGCAGGAATTCTTTATTGACAAGTCTTTGTCAGTGTGTGTATTGCAAATCTTTACTTCCCAGCCTGCGGTTCACTTTTTCATTTTCTTATGGTCATAAGATAAGGAGAAATGTCACATTTTTATGAAGTCCCACTGAATTCTTTAAATGGTTAGTGCATCCTATGTCCTACCCCAAGATTGACAGGTTCTACGTTTTCTTTCAGAAACTGTCCAATGGGAAGCTACAATCCATTTTCTCTGTCCATTTATTGCTTACAAATGTCACATTTTTATGAAGTCCAACTGAATTCTTTTAAATAGTTAGTGCACCCTATGTCCTACCCCAAGAATGACAGGTTCTACGTTTTCTTTCAGAAACTGTCCAATGGGAAGCTACAATCCAATTTCTCTGTCCATTTATTGCTTACAAATGTATTTTGACCATCTGTTTCCTAGGAAACCTCTTTTATTATTATTATTATTATTATTATTATTATTATTATTATTATACATTGCATTTTTAATTCTAATAGGGTATTTATAGACTGGTTTGGATTTTCTATGTACACAATCGTATTATCTGTGAATAGTCACAATTATCCCCTCAATTCTTATACTTTTTGTTTCTCTTGCCTTAAAACACTGGTAGATTCTCCGATGCCACGTTGAATAGAGCAGCATTGTTTGAAGATTTTAATATACCTTTCTCAATATCTGACAGAAAAAGCAGACAAAACATTGGTAACAAATGTGACCTAATTGACATATAGGGAACATTCCATAATAAGTGCAGAATACATTATTTTCAAGTGGTCATAGACTCTTTACCCAAGTAGATGATAGGTGGGGTCACGAATCAAGTCTACAAATGTTAAACCCTGACATTAACTAGATTCTATTCTTAGACCACAGGCGAATTGAGCCATAGTCATAGCGAAAATAAAACCAGGAAGTCCTTCAATGTTTAAAAATTAAATGGAACTTTGCTACATATCCTAAAGGTCAGAGAGGGAATCTCAATGGAAATTCTGAACCTTTTCTACATGAGGGCTCACACACAATGGCACTTTCTTTGTGAAGAGCATTATAATAACCTAGACAGGAGTTGAGCCTTAAGTCAGAGTTCTGCCTGCCCCAGCCACACCTGGCAGCCTTGGCCTGTGATCCCCCTCAGCTGTCCTTTCTGGTGGCCCTGAGCTAAGGGGGTCAACATGGCCATGTGGAAATGGGAAGCTCCCCACTCATAGTGATGACGGTGCCCCCTCCCCAGCTGCCCTTTCTGGTGGCTCTGAGCTAAGGGGGTCAACATGGCCATATGGAAATTAGAAGCTCCCCACTCTTAGTGATGACGTTGCTATCGTATCACCCTCACCAGTCCAACAACATGATTTCTGATTGAAATATGACACAAGAGTGACTTCTTGGCCTTCCTTCAGGTTTGAAAATCATCTGGTGAGTCATCTATTAGAAATATGAATTCAACATGTGTACTTTCTTCTGGAAAAGAAATAGACCCAATAGCAATTATGGCTTCCTGAGCACCTGTTCTTGAGAGACATCATACTGGCCCTTTGTAGCATTCTGCCTCTTAAACTTCTCAACTAGGGTGTAGATATTTTTAGGCACATTTTCAGGTAGTTAGACAGGGACTCAGATGATATGAGTCACAGAGGATTTTAGTGTCAAAAACCTAAGTGGGATCCCCAAATTGACTCCAAATCCCTTGTTGTTCCATACGGGGTACTATTTCCCTCTTATCTCTCGTCTTCTTGATCTGAAAACCTATCAAGTATCAGGATTTTCTTGTCATGTGGACAACTGGAATGAATTCAGCGGGCCTTTTCACCTCTACCCATGGTGATCCTTAAGATCATTATCTCAGTGGAGGACCTCTGGGTAAGATACTCAAAGATCCTTAGGAACAGAGACAGTATAATATTTTTCTGGTATTAAAGTTACTGAAACCAACTATCTTTTTTAGTCCATTCAGGCTCTGGTATGTTCAGAGGGTGCTGTAAAACAGGTCTGAAATAGTATTTAAAAACACTCAGCTCAGCCTCTTCTACAAAGTGAGCCAATGCTTATAAACATGGCTAAAATATTCCCATACCTACGATGACTTCCCAGCCATCGTACTGTTTATATGGTATGACTGTGACTTACATTAGTCAACATTTGCAGAGAAAGAACTTAGTGCATCCAGGGGGCACTTCATGTTGAAATTAGTTTGTGAAAACGAGCTATTCTGTTTTCTTCTGCAGTCCAAGGTAATGGTGCCAGACATCTCTAAGGTGTCTAGCAGTTCTACAATTCTGATTTTAAGTGGTCTGTGTGCTTCAGCGATTTGGGCAGGAGAAGGGCAGGAGTCCAGAGACTGTGAACACTTCTGTTACCTGTGCTGACCATGGAGCAGGTAGCCTTCTGTGGGCATTATTTTGATGTCTAGGTACTCTTGTGAAAGGTGCTTTTGTCTCAAATCCCTCCATTTAGGAGAAATTATAATGATGAAAGTAATTTTTATCTTATATCATCTGTGGGCCCTGATCCTGGGCTCCCAGGGAAGCTATGCTTTAACATTTTACCCGGCTCAAAATGACGGGGCAAAACCTCAAAGCATGGGCCCTTTTTCTGCCCCAAGCATGTTGTACATCTGCTTCGAGAAGAAAACAACCAGAAATGCCAACATGAAGATAAGAAAAAATAAAGAACCTCTTTGGCTCCCATAAGATTAAAGTTATACTGACATGTATATACTGAAAATGCATGAAATCATTGCATTTCCTAAAGCCCAAGCCTTGGAGGGTCTGAGAGCCACTGACCTTGCCCAGAACCAGGCACACCCCAGCAGGGAGGGCTGGTGCAGAAAGGGAAGGGGCAGGAATCTGAGGGTGGTCTGAGGCTAGAGGGGTCCCTGGATGGGGCCAGGTGTGTAGGGGGGACCCGGCCCACGACCCCACCCATGCCTGTGCTGGGTGTTGGGTTGAGGAGGGGCCTCTTGGGCCCCCTGCACTTTCAGGGTTCCAGGGGCTTGAGGGCGGGTTGCCCAGCATCCAAGGGGCTCAGGCACCAACCTCCCCAACCATTTACCGCTTGGGGGTGGAGCTATGTCTCTGTGGGCAGTCCCAGATTTGCAGTGGGTTGCAGACTTGGGGCAGAAGAAGGGGCACTGAGAGAGAGAGAGTTGCCCTGTGGAGATCCCTGCTGGTGAGTGAGCAGCGTGCACTGGGGTGGGTGTCCGGGGGTAGGGTGCGCCCCAGGTGGGAGGCAGGGTTCTGGAAGGGCACGTGGAGAGGGTTCATTGGAAGGACTCAGGTGAGTTTTCTTTTTCCCTTTAAAGTCTCTTCTGCCCCATGTCCTCAGCTGACCTTATTCCCCATACCCGTGAACTCCAGGGTGCCCACTCACCAGAGCTTTTGTGGGATGGGTTGCAGAATTTCAGGGTTTCCCCTGTTCCCCTGGAAGAGTGCGGGTAAGGACCTCACACAATCCCCACCTTCAGTTCTCTGACACAGTGCAGGCGATTCATCTTGAGCAGTACCCCCAGTTCAGCAGGGTGTGCCCTGGTCCCCCAGGCACAGGTGTGGCAGTAGCAAGCCACAGAGCCGTCAGCCAACTTCAACATTATGCCACGTGTGCCCCCAGTGAGTGGTAATTGGCTATTAGAATCATGCAGGAAAATCCTCCAGGTGGGGGCCTGGAGGCGGGCGTAAACCAGACCCCACTCGAGTTGCATTGGGAATAGATGAATTGAGGGTTTCTTTAGAAGAGTAAGTCTGCTTTCCAGAAAAGGCAAGGTCATTGGTCTGTTGAGAATGAAGATAATTACTGCTAAACAACAAGTATGTGTTGCCCCTTCACCCAGAAACCGAAGCAGGTGTGCAGGCTTTAGGTCAGAGGTGCTTCTTCTCCCCAGCTGACAGCACTTCTCTGCTCTGGCTCCAAGAAACCCAAGGTTTTGAACGTCAGCATCGGAGTCAGTGAGGCAGCTTGTCACAGGACGCCAGTGTTCAGAGAAAGCACGGGTATGTTTGGCAAAATGTCCTATCTATGTCAGGACTGGAGGTAAAACCTCTCATTATCCCAAAACCTCCTGGGCTTTTCTATTTTCTCTAGTTGAGCCACAAAGTAAAATTGAAGTAGCTGTCAGCATTCTGGGTTTGGTGCAAGAATTACTTAGTTTCCCTGCAGGTAGAACTTTGCAGGGGATCACAATTTCTCTGTCCATTTATTGCTTACAAATGTATTTTGACCATCTGTTTCCTAGGAACCCTCTTTTATTAGAAAGGGAAGGTGAGATTCACTCTGTGCCTGTTTGTAACATCTAATTTGTTCCTTCATCTAACAGTGTTTATTCAATTGGGCCTACGATATAGTTGAGTGGCCAGCATCTAGAGTTAGGTGGCTTTTTTCATCTGATACAGACTTGGATGATGTCATTTGACAAAGGTGATGTTTCATCATTGATGAGTTTATTCATCAGAAGAGTTAAAATTAGGGTGGAGGGAAAATTCAAAATTATCCAAAGCAGCCTGTTCCTGTTTAAAAGTTGAGCTTCACTTTCTAGTTTTACTAAATGTATTATCTCGATATTTTGAGGTGCCATATTCTCTCTGTAGTTTCTTTGGTGGTGGAGTCAGAAGGAGAGTCTGGGAATTCTTTCGGATAGTGGCATGCTGGTGGCTTCAAGGGGCTTGGCGTCAGGAGCCTTGGGGTGAAGTCTGCAACTGCTTGCCTGACCCTGGGTGCATCTCAGAGAGGTTTTGTTTCCTCTTATGAAATTGCCAGCATATAATGTTCTGCTTAAAGGGGAACCCTCCCATCCTGTTGGTGGGAATGCAAAGTGGTGCAGCCAGTGTGGGGGTTCCTCAAAAAGTTAAACATTGAACAACCCCATGATCCAGCAATTGCTCTCCTTGGTATTTACCTAAAGGATACAAAAATGCGGATTCGAAGGGGGAACATGCACCATGATGTTTATAGCAGCAATGTCCACAGTAGCCAAACTATGGAGAGAATCCCAAAGTCCATGCTCTGATGAATGGATAAAGCAGATGTGGGATACATATATATAATGGAATATGATCCAGCTTCAAAAAGAATGAAATCTTACCATTTGCAAGGATGTGGATGGACCTAGAGTGTATTAAGCTAAGCAAAATCAGTGAGGAAAGACAAATATCCTATGCTCTCATGCTTGTGGAATTTCAGAAAGAAAACAGATGAACAGAGTGTTGGGGTGATGAGAGAGGCAAACAAGGAAATAGACTCAACCTTGGAGAACAAACTGAGTGTTGCTGCAGGACAGGGGCGTGGGGGGAAGAGATAAATGGGTGAGGGGTATTAAGGAGGGCACTTGCGATGAGCACTGGGTACTGTATGCAGGTGAGGAATCACTAAACACTACCCCTGAAGCGAATATTCCATGGCATCTGAACTAACTGGAATTTAAGTAAAGAAGAAAGGAAAAAGTGTTCTGCTTCATGAAGAGTGAGGTAAAATTGTAGTGATTTGGGCTGTACTATTCTATAGATGAGAGTTGTAAAACACCCTGTTGTAGGATACACTAGTTTCTTATCACATAAGGAGTCCTCAGAAAGCTGCAATGAAAGATTCAGGTCTCAGAGCATGTTCATGTTCCACTGATATGTTACAGTTTCCACAGGTAGGAAAGAAGGTGGAGAGAGAAGCAACAGAAGGGGAAAGCAGGTGCGAACCTTTCATTTGTTAGCGTTATAGCTTTCTCATGAAAGCCTTGTGCCAGTGTGATTTTGGAAGCAGAGGGGGAATCCGGGAGCTTTGCAGGAGACAGGGGAGTTCCAGGTCTGGGTAAAGCTGACAGGGGTCCCAGAGGAGAGCTGAATGCATTCTGCAGCAGGGTGTGGGCGGGGTGGGCTCCAGGGGTGGCTGTGGGTCTCCTGCGTGAGAGTTGTGACAGGTGAGGGCTGTGTGCAAGTTCCTGGCTGAGGACAAGGGAGGGACAGGCGGAGAGCTGGCAGAGAACCTTCTTCTGGGCCACCAGCCTCACCCAACACACACAGCCTCATCTTCTGTCCCTGTCACTCCAATTCAGACTTCTCGGAAGGTGAGTGAGAATACATCAAGAGCATTCTGAACAGAAGGGAAAGCATGTGCAAAGGCTCTGGGGCAGGAGAATTTCAGGTATGTCCAGGAGAAGCAAGATGGCCCTGTGGCCACAGGAGACAGCTTAGGACATGACCTCAGAGAGGTGACAGAAAGCCATTCCAGGGCTATAACCCCATGAGACCCTGTTTCACTGGGCCATCCTGGCTACAGTGTTGAGAACAGATGACAGAGGGTTGAAGATGGCAAGGCAGGTCAATGATGCAGCTTTTCCAGGAACTCAGGCACTGTGGACCAGACAGGTGGCCTTGGATGGAGTGGTTAGACCTATTCTGGATCCATTTTGAAGATGGAGCTCACAGGATTTGCTGATGGGTTAGCTATTAGGAGCAGGAGAATGGAGGAATTGGGGTAACTCCCAGCTGTTGTGGGTTGTCCTGATCGAGGGGAAGGAGAGGGTTTCTCAGGGGGTAGGAGGTAGTCCGTGTTCCGCATGCTGAGGAAGGTGCCTTTCCCGGTGGATCTGCTGAGGTTTGTGTCTGGGAGAACCTTTCACATCTCCTCCCTCAGCAATGCTCAAGTACAAGTATCCCCCAGCTTTTAAACGTTCACAGTAAGACACTTGGCTTTCTTGAAAGAACTACGTTATTACCCAGATTCAGTGAGAGGAAGAGACCTAAAGAGGATTTCCCTCTTATGAAAAAAGGTGAACAGTGAGAATCGCGTTCAGCATCTGTTTTGGGGAGAAGCACGACAGAGGCGGTGTGCACCCCAACCAGCTCCTTCCGCTGGGAACCGCTCTCTGCATCCAGCCACCAGCACTTTGAATTGTGTCTGTGAGCCTCTGCTGTGCTTTATCTTCATATATGCTGGGCCACCGTCAGAAACTTGTGTCCTGAGGCCTAAGAAAAATCAAAGAGAAGGAATTTTGGAGTCTGAGGACACTATCTAATTGTTCCGTGTAAATTAATGGCCATTCCTTCTTGACATCATTTCTGCTGTGCAAGGTTTCTCAGAAGCCATGTACTTTCAAAGAGCAGGGAAACCTATACCCCATGCTGCGGGGTTAGTTTTAGTCTCCATGCTGGACAGAACATTTCATGACTGTCGGATTTTCTCACTCAAACATTAAGACTTTGACCACCTTCACCCTCATTGTGGTTGGACGAGATTTGAAGCAGAAGGTGAAGAGAGCATTCAGATGAAAGGTTTGTTTCCTGGAGGGTTTTCTGAGGGCAGACCATGAGTTCAGTGGGGATGGAGGAAGGTTTTGTGAGACGGGGGATGGGGTTAACCCTTGTTAGAATTACTGACTACTACCATGCAGGCTGTGTGCTACGGTTCACACCATAGACCTGATGGACTTGTACTTCATTAGAAATATTTTCTAGGAGGTGTAAGCATAGACTTCACTTAAAGAAAGGTGCCATGTGGGTTCATGGCATGACCCCAGGTCAACAACCAGGATGTTTGGTATTGTGGGGGATCAGAAACAGGCTTTCTGTGGGAAGTGACAGAAATAGGGTATGGTGAGCTCCATGACCATAGGTGAGGTCCCGAGTGACCCACTGGGTGTTGGGTTCTGTGGATCTGTCTCATCAGGTGCTGTGGAATTCAGGGACACCCTCCTGTCTGTGGATTTGTGTGGAGACACGTAGACATCACTGTCTGGCCAGGCACGAGGGTCGCACTGGACCACGACCAGAGGTGCAGCGTGCGGGGGAGCCACTGCTTGGTTTCCACGAAAGCTGACCAGGGTCTGTGACCGTGATTCCTAGCAGCTGCAAGGGGAGAGGAGGCCGGGGGTGGTGCACACTTCCTAGCCTTGTGGTCAGGACTAGTCTGGAGCACACTGAAGTCAGCCACACTGGGCACAGAAGGCACCCAGTCAGTGTAGCTGTGAGCACTGCTCCCATGGTACTTTCGGGCCGGCTCCATGCTGCTACCTCCTGCTTTTCATCATCATCTTCAAGGTCATGTGCCTCTGCTCTTGCCCCATGGCCTCCAGGGTATTGTCAGTCCTCCATCTGGCCCTCGTCCCTGTTGCCCTGTGCAGTCCGATGCCAGGATAGCCTTCTCGAGACAATCATCTGGCCCTGATGGAACACTTCCATGGATCTCCTGTGATGCGAGGATGAAGCCCTGCCCTGGAAGGGGGCTGCAGGTCCCCAATCAGGAGAGCCATGTCTCCCTTTTCAGCATGGCCTGCCCTCCCCTCAGTCTTCTTCAGGGAAACTCTCCCCACTTCCTGAGATGACAGCTCTGAACTTAAAAATGAATGTTATGTTACATGTCTCTATGCCTTAGTTCATCCTTGGCATGTCTTTCAACCCCGTTAGTGGGTTTTTTTTTAGCAGTTCTGAAGGTCTGTCTGCTCAAGGAGGGGATGACCTGGGTGGGGCAGCTTTCCCTCTCATCTCCCTCAGCATGTCTCTGAGCCCTGGGGCCAGCTGTCCCACTTAGGATTGAGGGACCCGAGCCAGCCCATCCTGAGCACAGGCTGTGTCAGCTCATACACTGATGCGTGTCGGAGCGGTGGGCAGCTGGCATGGGCCAGGGTCAGGCAGTGTCTCCTTCTCATTCCTTCCCTCCCTTCCTCCCAGAGGTAGCTCAGAGCAGCCTTCAACCCCTGCATCTCCAGATCCCTTGACCTATGCCTCCTGTGTTCAGCTGGTGACCTTGGAGTTTCTCATGGATTCTACCTCCCGTACCCTCTCCCATAGCAATTCCTGAATCAGGGGAGGGTTCGGACCCTTGTCTGTTTTTGATCTTCTTCCAGTCCCGCACCAAGCCCACCCACCTTTGCATCTTCCATGTATGTGCTTGGAAGCAAGCCCATCCACAGGAAACCTATTAGCCAAAGGGATCCAGGCAATGAACATTGAAGTAGAGATCCAGGATCCATAATAAACCTGCTCTGAAACCTGTCCCAAAGTCTGTGACTCTCTCACACTGAAACAGAAACAATAATAGCTTTCTGGACTGTGAAGTGACATGTGTCTCTACTTCCAATCTTGAATGCATAGGTCCTGAGCCTGGACTGAAAAGGACCATGGCTCCCGTGGGCTGGGATCCATGGTAAGAACTCAGTGAAATCTGAATTTGAGGCATGGAGTGAATAATTATTGTAGAGTGAATCCTCCCAAGTAGGGCTTATGCACATTGCACAGGAAAAGCTTTTTCAAAGAGGTTCCTGAAAGAAAAATCTTTTTTTAAATTTTTTTAATTCCATTAGAGCTAACATACAGTGTGACATTTGTTTCAGGTGTACAATAGAGTGATTCAGTAATTCTACATATTACTCAGTGGTCATCAAGAAAAGTGTCCTCTTAATCCCCTTCATCTATTTTACTCATCCCTCTATCCACCTCCTCTCTGGTAACCATCCGTTTGTTCTCTCTTGTTAAGAGTTTGTATTTTGGGGGCGCCTGGGTGGCACAGCGGTTAAGCGTCTGTCTTCGGCTCAGGGCGTGATCCCGGCGTTACGGGATCGAGCCCCACATCAGGCTCCTCCGCTATGAGCCTGCTTCTTCCTCTCCCACTTCCCCTGCTTGTTTTCCCTCTCTCGCTGGCTGTCTCTATCTCTGTCGAATAAATAAATAAAAACTTAAAAAAAAAAGAGTTTGTATTTTGGTGTGTCTCCTTTTTCTCTTTTATTTATTTATTTTTGTTTGTTTCTTAAATTCCCCATTAGAGTGACATCGTATGGGATTTGTCTTTCTCTGACTGACTGATTTTAGTTAGGATAATACTCTCTAGCTACATCCATATGGCTGCAAATGGCAAGGTTTCATTCTTTTTCAAGCCGAGTAATACTCCACTGTGTGTGTGTGTGTGTGTGTGTGTGTGTGTGTGTGTGTGTGTGTGAATAAACACATCTATCATCTCATTTGTCAATTTTTCTACAGACACTTGGGTTGCTTCCATATTGTGATATTGTAAATAATGGTGCAAGAGACATAGGGGTGCACGTATCCTTTTAAGTTACTGTTTTCCTATTCTTTGGGTAAATACGAGTAGTGTGATTGTTGGATCGTAGGGTAGTTCTATATTTAATTTTTTGAGGAACCTTCATACTGTTTTCCACGGTGGCCACCACAGTTTGCATTCCCACCCACAGTTCGCGAGGATTCCCCTTTATCCACATCCTCCCAACACCTGCTCTTTGTTGTGCTTTTGATGTTGGCCATTCTGACAGGTTTGAGGTATTACCTCATTGTCCTTTGGATTTACATTTTCCTGATGATGGGTGATGGTGAACATCTTTTCACGGGACTGTTGGCCATTTGTATTTCTTCTTTGGAGAAATGTCTGTCCATGTCCTCTGCCTACTTTTTAACTGGATTATTTGTTTTTTGGGGTTCGAGTAGTATCAGTTGATTATGTTTTGGACACTATCCCTTTATTGCATATGATCTTTGCAAATATCTTCTCCCTTTGAGTAGGTTGTCTTATTATTTTTACGTTTTCATTGTTCTTCTGCCGTGTGGAAACTTTTTATTTTGCTGTATTCCCAATAGTTTATTTTTGCTTTCATTTCCTTTGCCTCAGGACACAGTCTAGAGAAACGTTGGTATGGTCCATGTCAAGAAGTTACTGTCTTCCCTCCTGTAGGATTTTTATGGATTCAGGTCTCATATTGAGGTCTTGAAACTGTTTTGTGTTTGTCTGTATTGTGTAAGAAAGCAGTCTAATTTCATTCTTTTGTGCATAGCTGTCTAGTTTTCCCAACACCATTTGTTGTAGAGACTGTCCTTTTCCCTTTTGATATCGTTGCTTGCTTTGTGGAAGATTCATGGCCCACATAATTGTGGGTTTCTGTCTGAACTTGTATCCTGTTCCTTTGGTCGCTGTGTCTATTTTTGTGCCGTACTCTCTTGTTAGGATGACTGCAGCTTTGTAGTATAACCTGAAATCTGAAATGGTGAGTCCTCCAGCTTTGTTTTTCTTTTCCACATTGCACTGGCTGTTTGGAATCTTTAGTGGTTCCATACAAATGTTTAGGATTGTTTATTCGAGGTCTTTTGTTCTTTAATTTAAATTCAATTAGCCAACTTACAGTACATCATTAGTTTCAGATGTAGTCTTCAATAAATTTTCAGTCGTGTTTAACACCCAGTGCTCATTGTATCGTGTGACCTCCTTAATGCTACTCATCCAGTTACCCCCCCCCAACTTCTCCTCCAACAATCATCAGTTTCTTGTGATAGTTAAGAGTCCATCATGGGTTTTCCCCCTCTCTGATGACTTCCCATTCTATTTTCCCTTCCTTCCCCTATGGTCTTCTTCCTTGTTTCTGATATTCCACATAGGAGTGAAAGCATATGATCATTGTCTTTCTTTCATTGACTTATTCCACTCAGCATAATACCCTCCAGCTCCACCCAGGTCGGTGTGATGGTAAGTATTCATCCTATCTGATGGCTGAGTAATATTCCATTATATATATGATCCACATCTTCTTTACCCATTCATCTATCCATGCTCATCTGCCCTCCTTCCACAGCTTGTCTATTATGGATATTGCTGCTCTGAACACTGTGGTGCATGTGTCCCATCTTCACTACCTCTGTCTCTTTGGGGTAAATACCCAGTAGTGCAATTGCTGGGACATAGGGTAGCTTTATTTATAACTTCTTGAGGAAATTCTGTACCATTTTCAAGAGTGGCTGTACCGGACTGCATTCGTACAGGGGTGTAAGAGGTTTCCCTTTCTCCATATCCTCTCCAAAATGTATAGTTTCATGTCTTTTTTTTAAGATTTTATTTATTTATTTGACAGAGAGAGAGAGACAGCCAGCGAGAGAGGGAACACAAGCAGGGGGAGTGGGAGAGGAAGAAGCAGGCTCCCAGCAGAGGAGCCTGATGCGGGGCTCAATCCCAGACCGCTGGGATCACGCCCTGAGCCGAAGGCAGACGCTTAACGACTGCGCCACCCAGGCGCCCCTCATGTCTTATTTTTAGATATTTGGCCTCGTGTGCTATGGCATCTATAGGGGTTTAGATTTGCATTTCCCTGAAGCCAAGTGATATGAAGCATTTATGCATGTATCTTTTGGTCACCAGTACGTCGTCATTAGTGAAATGACTTCCCATTTTAATCCATCTCAAGACCTAAAGCTGGGTAAGGCACTGAAGCTGGATGATGCCATCGGTTGGAAGTGAGGAGAATGTCAAAAGATCTCTGTGGAGAGCAAGTTTAAAGGTAAGTGTGAAGCTACTAATTGGATCTGGGGAGATCTCTGAAAGTGGGGGTTGCCTGGGATGGGCTGAGGGGGGCCCTCCGATTTTCCTATGAATCCTTGCTGCAGCCCCAAATGGAGAGTTTCCTGCTGTGGGGCAGGCTGAGTCCTCTAGTCGTGCAGAGGTGAGCCCAATGCCTGGTACCTTGGAGGCAGGCAAACGGGGAGGGACCCTCAGCAGAAGACCCAGGGTTAGGTTAGGCCTCAAGAGACAGCAGGTCCGAACTGCCCAGTGCTCAGAGAGCTCCCAGGCCGAGTGAGATGAGGGCACAAGGGCGGGTGAGTGTGAGCCTTGGGGTTTCATACGGAAGGGCTCACAAAGATCGGGGTTCACCAGAAGGGGCTCTCAGGGGATGCCCCTATTCTCTTGCCCTGAATGCTCTGTTGTGCCCCAAAATGGTACAGTTTACTGTGGGTTGCAGGCTGAGTCCTACGGTGGGGCTTGGGTGTCCCCAATCCGCCAGAGTGGGGTGCCACGACCCTGGGGACGGGCCCCTCTGTGGCCAACCTAGGGTAAGGGTTAGGGTCCAGGAGCCCGGAAGGGACAATCTGCAAGCTGTGCGGTGAGCTCTGTGGAGGGCTGAGAGGAGGCCATGGGGGAGGGTGAGCATGGGCCTCAGGGTTGGGGCACGGGAGGCTACCAAAGGATGGGGATGGGCTCCGGGGGCCTCCCCAAGTTCTCGTGCCCTGTAGGCTCCGTAGAGCCCCAAGGGGCACGGTTTCCTGTCGGGTGGCAAGCTGAGTCCTGCGGTGGGGCACAGGTATCCCAATTTCCCGGGGCTGCGGCTCCAGGCTCCTGGGGAGGGGCCCCTCCACAGATGAACTAGGGTTAGGGTTGGGGCCCAGGAACCCCGCAGGCCAGATCTGCCCACTATGTGGCGAGCTCCGCCGCGGGCTGAGGTGAAGGTGTGGTGTGGGGTGAGCATGGGCTTCAAGGTTGGGTTTAGGGATCGCCGAAGTTCGCCAGGGACTCTGGGGGCCCTCCTGGTTCTCCCGCCCTGAATGCTCTACAGCCTCCCAAGGGGCACGGTTTCCTGCAGGCTGGCAGGCTTTGTCCTGCAGTGGGGCTCAGGTGTCCCCAGTCCCTGGGGCTGCGGCACCGGGCCCCAGGGGAGGGGCCCTACCCAGCCGACCTAGGGTCAGGTCTAGGCCTCAGAAACCGGGCAGGCCTGATCTGCCGGCTCTGTGACGAGCTCGGTGGCAAGCTGAAGGGAAGGCGTGGGACGGGGTGAGCGTGGGCCTCAGGGTTGGGGTGTAGGGTGCCGCCGAGGATCGCTGGGGGCTCAGGGGGGCCCTACCAGTTCTCCTGCACAGGATGCTCTGCGGCGCCCCAAGGGGCATGGTTCCTGAGGGGTGGCAGGCTGAGTCCCATGGTGGGGCTCAGGTGTACCCAATCCCTGGGGTTAGGGTACGGATTAGGGTATGGGTTCAGGTTAGGGTATGGGTTACGGTTAGGGTATGGGTGAGGATAGGGGTTAGGGTTAGGGTAAGGAGAGGGTACGGGTTAGGGTTGGGTTTAGGGGTTACAGGTTAGAGGTTATGGGTTAGGGTACAGATTAGGGTTTAGTGTATGGGTTAGGGTTTAGCGTTTGGGTTTAGGGTTAGGGTTAGGGTTGGAGTATGGGTTAGGATTAGGGTACGGGTTGGGGTTAGGGTATGGGTTAGGGTACGCATTAGGGTACGGTTTAGGGTATGGTTAGGGTACGGTTTAGGGTAAGTGTTTGCATACGGATTTGGGTACGGCTTAGGGTACGGGTTAGGGTTAGGGTACGGGTTAGGGAACGGGTTAGGGATAGGGATTGGGTACGGTTTAGGGTTAGGGTATGGGTTAGGGTACGGGTTAGGGTACAGGTTAGGGTTAGGTATGGGTTAGGATATGGGTTAGGGTCCGGGATAGAGATAGGGTACGTGTTAGGGTATGGGTTAGGGTACGGGTTATGGTATGGGTTAAGGTTAAGTTAGAGGTACTGTTTAGGGTTAGGGTACGGGTTACAGTTTAGGGTTTAGTGTTATGGTTAGGGTATGGGTAGGGTTAGGGTACGGGTTATGGTACGAGTTAGGGTCAGGGTTTAGGGTTTAGGGTTAGGGTATGGGTTAGGGTACTTGTTAGGGTGACGGTTAGGTTTAGGGTATGGTTTAAGTTACGGGTTAGGGTACAGTGTAGGGTTAGGGTTAGGGTACTGGTTAGGGTACGGGTTAGAGTACGTGTTAGGGTTACGGTTAGGGTTAGGGTACAGGTTAGGGGTAAGGTTAGGTACGGGTAGAGTTACGGTTAGGGTACGGGTTAGGGTTAGGTTTAGGGTTAGGTTATGGGTTAGGGGTAGGGTTAGCTGAAGGGGTAGGGGTAGGGGTAGGGTTAAGGTTATGGTAGGGGTTGGGGTAATGTTAGGGTTTAGGGTTAGGGTTTGAGGTTTGGGGTTAGTGGTTAAGGTTAGGGTTTAGTGTTTAGGGTTTCGGGATTAGGGTTAGGGGTTAGGGTTTAGGGTTTAGTGTTAATGTTAGGGTTTGGGGTTTAAGAATTAGGGTTTAGGGTTAGGTTTAGGGTAGGGTTAGGGTTAGGGTAAGGGTTAGGGGTTAGGGTGAGGGTTAGGATTAGGGGTTAAGGTTTAGGGTTTAAGGTTAGGGGTTAGGGTGTAGGGTTAGGGTTAGACCCAGTAGGCCATCAGGACCGATGCGCCGGCTGTGCAGTGAGCGGAGGAGTGGGATGAGGTGAGGGCGCTGGCGAGCAGCAGTATGGTATCCAGCGTTTTGGCGCAGGGGGCCTTTGAACATCGTTAGAGGCTCCTAGGGCCCTGCAAGTTCTCCCGCCCTGAATGACCGGCGGCGCCCCTAGCGGCCTGGGTGGTGGCGGGGTGGCAGTGTGAGTCTGGCACTGTGGTTTGGGGGGTCCCCAATGCCATGTGTTGCAGCGCAAGGCCCCTTGGGATGGGACCCTCTGGGGCCGTCCTAGGGTTACTGTTTGCACCCTGGAGTCCGGTAGACATGATCCGCCAGCTGTGCGGTAGCGGAGTGCCAGGCCGAGGTGAGGGTGCTGGCGAGCTGGAGCGTGGACCCAAGCATTTTGGCGCGGGGGGCCTTGGAAGGTCGCCTGGGGATTGGAGGGCCCTGCCGGTACTACTGCCCTGAATGGCCAGCGGCGCCCCTAGCGGCCTGGGTGGTGGCGGGGCGGCACGGTGGGTATGTACGGCTCTGGGGCTCGGGGGTCCCCAATCCCTGGCATTGCTGCGCGAGGCCCCTTGGGAGGTTCCCCTTGGGGGCCAACCTAAGGTTAGGGTTAGCCCCCAGGAGGCTGGCAGGCCCGATCTGCTGGCTGTGCAGGAAGCAGAGGGGTGGGTCGAGGTGAAGGCGCTGGTGAGCGGGAGCATGGGCCTAAGCATTTTGGTGCAAGGGCCCTTAGATGTTCACCAGGACTCGGAGGGCCCTGCCCATTCTCCCGCCCTGAATGACCAGCGGCGCCCCTAGTGGCCTGGGTGCCAGCGGGGCGGCAGGGTGAGTCTGGCGCTGGGGCTTGGGGGTCATCAATCCCTGGTGTTGCGGCGACAGGCCCCTTGGGAGGTGCCCCTGAGGGGCCAACCTAGGGTTAGGGTTAGCCCCCAGGACCCTGGCAGGCCCGATCCGCCTGCTGAGCAGCGAGCAGAGGGGCGGGCTGAGGTGAGTGCACTGGTGAGCGGGAGCGTGGGCCCAAGCGTTTTGGAGCGGGGGGCCTTCGAAGGTCACCGGGGCTCAGAGGGCCCTGCCCGTTCTCCCGCCCAAAACGACCGGTGGTGCCCTAGCACCACTGCTGTCAGCGGGGCAGCAGGGTGAGTCCGGCATTATGACTCGAGGGTCCCCAATCCCCGGCGTTGTGGCAGCAGGCCCCTTGGGAAGGGCCCCTTGGGGGCCAACCTAGGGTAAAGGTTAGCTCCGGGAGGCCGGCAGGCACGATCCACCGTCTGGGGCGAATGGAGGCGCGGTTGAAGATCAGGGCGCTGGCGAGCAGGAGAGTGGGCCCCAGCGTTTTGGCACTGGGGGCCTTCGAAGGTCACTGGGGCAGGGAGGGCCCTGCCCATTCTCCCGCCATGAATGATCGGCGGTACCCTAGCGGCCCGGGTGTGGGCAGGGCTGAAGGGTGAGTCCAGCGTTGCGACTCGGGGGTCCCCAATCCCTGGCGTTCCGCGGCAGTCGCTTTGTGAGGGGCCCCTTGGGGGCCGACCTAGGGTTAGGGTTAGCCCCCAGGAGGCTGGCAGGCTCGATCCACCGGCTCTGTGGCGAATGGAGGGGTGGGCCAAGGTGAGGTCGCTGGCGAGCGGAAGCGTGGGCCCCAACATTTTGGCTCGGTGGGCCTTCGAATGTCGCAGGGGGCTTGGAGGGCCCTGCTCGTTCTCCCGCCATGAAGGACCGGCGACGCCCCTAGCTCCCCGGGTGGCAGCGGGGTGGCAGGGTCAGTCCGGCACTGTTGCTTGGGTTTCCCCAATCCCCAGCATTGCGGCACCAGGCCCCTTGGGAGGGGCCCCCCGGGGACTGTCCTAGGGTTAAGTTAACCCCCAGGAGGCCAGCAGTCCTGATCCGCCGGCTGTGCAGTGAGCGGAGGGATTGACCGTGGTAGGGCGCAGTCGAGCGGTAGCGTGGTACCCAGCGTTTTGGCGTGGGTGGCCTTCTTATTTCACCGGAGGCTCAGAGGGCCCTGCCGGTTATCCCGCCCTGAATGCCCGGCGGCACTCCTAGCGGCCTGCGTGGCGGCGGGGTGGCAGGGTGAGCCCGGGGCTGGGGCTTGCGGGTCCCCAATCCCTGCCATTGCGGCATCAAGCCACTTGGGAGGGGCCACTCTGGAGCCCACCTAGGGTTACGGTTAGCCCTGAGGAGCCCGGGAGGCCGGATCCACCAGCTGTGTGGCTAGAGGGGGGGCAGGCCGAGGTGAGGGCGCTGTATAGCAGGAGCTTGGGCCTCAGCGTTTTGGCGCGGGGGACCTACGAACGTCGCCGGGGGCTCGGAGGGCCCTGCCCATTCCCCCACCCTGAATGACTGGCGGCGCCCAAGTGGCCCGGGTAGCAGCGGAGGGGCAGGTTGAGTACATCGCTGGGGCTTGGGGGTCCTCAATCTCTGGCATCGTGGCGCCAGGCCCTTTGGGAGTGCCCTTCAGGGGCCGACCTAGGGTTAGGGTTAGCCCCCAGGAGGCCGGCAGGCCCAATACGATGGCTGTGGGGCGAGCGGAGGGGTGGGCAGAGGTGAGGGCGCTGGGGAGTGGGATTGTGGGCCCCTGCATTTTGGCGCTGGAGGCTTCAAATGTCTCAGGTTTCTCCAGGGCCCTGTCCGTTCTCCCGCCCTGAATGACCGGCGGCGCCCCTAGAGGCCCGGGTGGCAGTGTTGTGGGGGGGTGAGTCTGGCTCTGGGGCTTGGGGTCCCAGATCCCCAGCGTAGTGGCACCAAAACCCTTGGGAGAGGCCCCTGGGGGGCCGACCGAGGGTTAGGGTTAGCCCCAAGGAGACCGTCAGGTCCAATCCACACACTGTGCGGCGAGCGGAGGTGCGGGCCGAAGTGAGGGCGCTGGGGAGCGGGAGCGAGGGCACCAGCGTTTTGGTGTGGGGAGCCTTTGAAGGTCACCAGTGGCTCAGAAGGCCCTGCCCTTCACTCGCCCTCTAAGACTGGCGGTGCCCCTAGCGGCCTGGGTGGGTACAGTGGGGCAGGGTGAGTCTGGCTCTGGGGCTCTGAGTCACCAATCCCCAGCGTTGCAGAGCCAGGCCATTTGGGATGTCCCCACAGGGCCGACCTAGGGTTTTGGTTTGCTGCCAGGAGCCCAGCGGGCCCTATCCACCAGCTCTGAAGCATACGGAGGGGCAGGCCGAGGTGAGGGCGCTGGTGAGCAGGATCCTGGGAGCCAACGTTTTTGCGCGGGGAGCCTTCAAAGGTCAGCGTGGGCTCGGAGGGCCCTGCCCGATCTCCTGCCCTGAATGACCGGCAGGGCCTCTAGCGGCTCGGGTGGCTGAAGGGCAGCAGGGTGAGTCTGGCACATGGGCTCGGGGTCCCCATCCCCAGCGTTGCGACGCCAGGCCCCTTGGGAAAGTCCCTCGGGGGCCGACCTATGGTTAGGGTTAGCCTCCAGGAGCGCCGCAGGCCCGATACACCACCTGTGTGTCGAGCGGAGAGTTGGGCCGAGGTGAGGGTGCTGGTGAACATGAGCCTGGGCCCAAGCGTTTTGGTTTGGTGCGCCTTTGAATGTCCGCAGGGGTTTGGAGGGCCCTCCAGTTCTCCCACCCTGAATGAATGGCGGCGCCCCTAGCAGCCCGTGTGGGGCGGGGCGGCAGCGTACATTCGGTGCTGGCGCTTGGGGGTCCCCAATCCCTGGCGTTGCGGCACCAGGCCCCTTAGGAAGGGACCTTCAGGGGTTGTCCTAGGGTTAGGGTTAGCGCCCAGGAGGCCGGCAGGCCTGAGTCACCGGCTCTGCGAAGAGCAGAGGTGCGGGCCGAGTTGAGGGTGATGCAGAGCGGGAGCGTGGTCCCCAGCGTTTTGGCGCCCTGGGCCTTCGAATGTTGCCATATCTCGAAGGGCCCTCCCCGTTCTCCTGCCCTGAATAACCAGCGGCGCGCTTTGCAGCTCCGTTTGCGGTGGGGCGTCAGGTTGAGTCCCTCGCTGCAGGTCAGGGATCCCCAATCCCCAACGTTGAGGGGCCAGGCCCCTTGGGAGGGGCTCCTCCTGGGCTGACCTAGGGTTAGAGTTAGCACCCAGGAGGCCAGCAGGCCCAATCCTCTGGCTGGGCGGCGAGAGGTACACGGGCCGAGGTAAAGGCTCTGGCGAGTGGGAGCGTGGGCCCCTACATGTTGACGCAGGAGGCTTCAAATGTCGCTGGTTTCTCCAGGGCCCTGTCCATTCTCCCGCCCTGAATGAGCGGCGGCGCCCCTAGCGGCCTGGGTGGCGATGGTGCTGCAGGGTGAGTCTGGCTCTGGGGCTCTGAGTCACCAATCCCCAGTGTTGCAGAGCCAGGCCCCTTGGGTTGCCCCACGGGCCTACCTAGGATTTCAGTTAGCCCCCAGGAGCCTGGCAGGCACTATCCACTGGCTCTGCAGCAAGCGGAGGGGCGGGCCGAGGTGAGGGCGCTGGGGAGCAGGAGGAATGGAGCCAATGTTTTTGTGCGGGGGGCCATCGAAGGTCAGCGGGGGCTCCGAGGGCCCTGCCCATTTTCCCGCCCTGATTGACCAGTGGTCTCTAGCGGCTCGGGTGGCTGAAGGGCAGCAGGGTGAGTCCGGCACTTGGGCTCGGGGTCCCCATCCCCAGCGTTGTGACGCCAGGCCCCTGGGAAGTGCCCCTCGGGGGCCGAACTATGGTTAAGGTTAGCCCCCAGGAGGCCGGCAGGCCCGATACACCACCTGGGCGTCCAGCAGAGAGTTGGGCTGAGGTGAGGGTGCTTGTGAATATGAGCCTGGGCCCAAGTGTTTCGGTTTGGGGCGCCTTCGAAAGTTGTCGGGGATTCGGAGTGCCCTGTCCATCCTCCCAACGTGAATGAATGGCAGCGCCCCTAGCGGCCCGGGTGGGGAGGGGCGGCAGGGTGCATCCGGCGCTGGGGCTTGGGGGTCCCCAATCCCCGGTGTTGCGGCACCAGGCCCCTTGGGAGGGGCCCTTCGGGGGCCAACCTAGAGTTAAGTTTAGCCCCTAGGAGGCCAGTAGGCCCTATTCACCAGCTGTGTGGAGAGCAGAGTGCAGACCTAGGTGAGAGCGCTGGTGAGTGGGAGGGTGGGCCTGGCGTTTTGGCGTGGGGGGCCTTCGAAGGTCGCCATGTCTGGGAGGGCCCTGCCTGTTCTCCCGCCCTGAATGAACGACAGCACCCCAAGCCCCCGAGTGGCGGCTGGGCGGCAGGTGAGTCAGGTGCTGAGGCTCGGGGTCCCCAATCCCCGGTGTTGTGGTGCCAGGCCCCTTGGGAGGGGCCCCTCGGGGGCCGACGTAGGGTTAGGGTTAGCCCCAGGAGGCCGGCAGGCCCGATCCGCCCACTGTGCGGGGAGTGGAGGGGCGGGCCGAGGTGAGGGCGCTGGGGAGTGGAAGCATGGGCACCAGCGTTTTGGCTCAGGGAGGCTTTGAAGGTCACCGGGAACTCAGAAGGATCTGCCACTTCTCTCGCCCTGAATGACCGGCGGCGCCCCTAGCTGCCCGGGTGGCGACAGTGTGGCAGGGTGAGTCTGGCTCTGGGGCTCTGAGTCACCAATCCCAAGCATTGCAGAGCCAGACCCCTTGGGATGTGCCCCACGGGGCCAACCTAGGGTTTCAGTTAGCCCCCAGGAGCCCGGCAGGCACTATCCACTGGCTCTGCAGCAAACCGAGGGGCAGGCCGAGGTGAGGGCGCTGGGGAGCGAGAGCGTAGGCACCAGCATTTTGGCGCGGGGAGCCTTTGAAGGTCACCGGGGACTCCGAAGGCCCTGCCCTTCTCTCGCCCTGAATTACTGGCAACGCCCCTAGAGGCCCGGGTGGCGACAGTGCGGCAGGGTGAGTCCGGCTCTGGGGCTCTGAGTCACCAATCCCCAGCGTTGCAGAGCCAGGCCCCTTGGGATGTGCCCCACGGGGCCGACCTAGGGTTTTCTTTAGAACCAAGACCCCGGCAGGCCCTATCCAACGGGTCTGAATCAAGTGGAGAGTTGGGCCAAGGTGAGGATGCTGGTGAACATGAGCCTGGGCCCAAGCGTTTTGGTTAAGAACAACTTCAAAGGTCGGCGGGGGTTCGAAGGGCCCTGCCCGTTCTCCCACTCTGCATGAACGGCGGCGCCCCTGGCGGCCCGGGTCGTGGGGGGTGGCAGGGTGAGTCAGGCCCTGCGGCTCAGGTATCTCCAATCCCCAGCGATGCGGCACCAGGCCCCTTGGGAGGGGCCCCTTGGATGACAACTTAGGGTTAGGTTTAGGCCCTAGGAACTCGGCAGGTCCTATTCGCCAGCTGTGTGGAGAGTGGAGTGGTGGACCGAGGTGAGTGCACTGGTGTTTGGGAGTGTGAGCTCGGGCGTTTTGGCGTGGGGGGATTCAAAGGTCACCGTGTCTCGGAGGGCCCTGCCCGATCTCCCGCCCTGAATGAACGGCAGCACCCCAAGCCCCTGGGTGGCGGCTGGGCGGCAGAGTGAGTCAGGTGCTGAGGCTCAGCGTCCCCAATCCCCGGCGTTGCTATGCCAGGCCCCTTGGGAGGGGCCCCTCGGGGGTCGATCTAGGGTTACGGTTAGCCCCCCGGAGGCCGGTGGACCTGATCAGCATCTGTGCAGCACGCGGCAGGGTGGGCCGAGGTGAGGGCACTGGCGAGCCTGAGCATGAGCCCAAGCGTTTTAGCGTGGGGGGCCTTCAAAGGTCGGTGATGGTTCGGAGGGCCCTGCCCATTCTCCCGCTCTGAATGACCAGCGGGGCCCCTAGTGGCTCAGGTGGCTGAAGGGCAGCAGGGTGAGTCCAGCACTTGGGCACAGTTGCCCCATCCCCGGCATTGGGGCGCCAGGCCACTTGAGAAGGGCCCCTCGGGGGCCGACCTACAGTGAGGGTTAGCCACCAGGAGGCTGGCAGGCCCTATACACCGCCTGTGAGTGGAGCGGAGAGTTGGGCCGAGGTGAGGGTGCTGGTGAACATGAGCCTGGGCACAAGCATTTTGGTTCTGGGCGCCATCGAAGGTGGGCGGGGGTTCGGAGGCCCCTGCCAGTTCTCCCACCCAGAATGAACGGCGGCACCCCTAGCGGCCTGTGTGGGGCGGGGCGGCACGGTGCACCCGGCGCTGGGGCTTGGGGGTCGCCAATCCCCGGCGTTGTGCCGCAAGGCTCCTTAGGAAGGGACCCTCAGGGGCCGTCCTAGGGTTAGGGTTAGCGCCCAGGAGGCCGGCAGGCCCGATCTGCCGGCTGTGAGAGGAGCGGAGGTGTGGCCCGAGTTGAGGGCGATGCCGAGCGGGAGCGTGGGCCCCAGCGTTTTGGCACCCTGGGCCTTCGAATGTGCCATGTCTCGGAGGGCCCTGCCCATTCTCCTGCTCTGAATAACCAGTGACACCCCTAGCGGCTCCGTTGGCAGTGGGGGGGCAGGGTGAATCCCACGCTGTGGCTCGGGGATCCCCAATCCCCAGTGTTGCAGTGCCAGGCCCCTTGAGAGGGGCTCCTCCTGGGCCAAACTAGGGTTAGAGTTAGCCCCCATGAGGCTGGCAGGCCCGATCCTCTGGGTGGGCGGCGAGAGGTGGGTGGGCCGAGGTAAAGGCGCTGGGGAGCAGGATTTTGGGCCCCTGCGTTTTGGCGCTGGAGGCTTCAAATGTCGCCGGTTTCTCCAGTGCTCTGTCCATTCTCCCGCCTTGAATGACCGGCGGCGCCCCTAGAGGCCTGGATGGCAGCGTTGTGGGAGGGTGAGTCTGGCTCTGGGGCTTGGGGTCCCAGATCCCAGGCGTAGTGGCACCAGGAAACTTGGGAGGGGCCCCTGGGGGGCCGACCGAGGGTTAGGGTTAGCCCCAAGGAGACCGTGAGGCCCAATCCGCACACTGTGCGGCGAGCGGAGGTGCGGGCCGAGGTGAGAGCACTGGGGAGCGGGAGCGTGGGCACCAGCGTTTTGGTGCGGGGAGCCTTTGAATGTCACAGGTGGCTCAGAAGGCCCTGCCCTTCTCTCGCCCTCTATGACTGGCGGTGCCCCTAGCGTCCTGGGTGGGGACAGTGCGGCAGGGTGAGTCTGGCTCTGGGGCTCTGAGTCACCAATCCCCAGCGTTGCAGAGCCAGGCCGCTTGGGATGTCCCCACAGGGCCGACCTAGGGTTTTGGTTAGCTGCCAGAAGCCCGGCAGGCCCTATCCACCAGCTCTGAAGCATACGGAGGGGCAGGCCGAGGTGAGGGCGCTGGCGAGCAGGATCCTGCGAGCCAAAGTTTTTGCACGGGGAGCCTTCAAAGGTCAGCGTGGGCTCGGAGGGCCCTGCCCGATCTGCCCTGATTGACCAGCAGGGCCTCTAGCGGCTCCGGTGGCTGAAGGGCAGCAGGGTGAGTCCGGCACATGGGCTCGGGGTCCCCATCCCCAGCGTTGCGATGCCAGGCCCCTTGGGTAGGGCCCCTCGGGGGCCAACCTATGGTTAGGGTTAACCTCCAGGAGCCCCACAGGCCCGATACACCACCTGTGCATTGAGCGGAGAGTTGAGGCGAGGTGAGGGTCGTGGTGAACATGAGCCTGGGTCCAAACATTTTGGTTCGGTGCACCTTCGAATGTCGGCAGGGGATCGGAGGGCCCTCCAGTTCTCCCACCCTGAATGAATTGCGGCGCCCCTAGCAGCCCGTGTGGGGCGGGCAGCAGTGTGCATCCGGCGCTGGGGCTTGGGGGTCCCCAATCCCTGGCGTTGCGTCGCCAGACCCCTTAGGAAGGGAGCTTCAGGGGCTGTCCTAGGGTTAGGGTTAGCGCCCAGGAGGCCGGCAGGCCCGAGTTGCCGGCTCTGCAAAGAGCAGAGGTGCGGGCCAAGTTGAGGGTGATGCAGAGCGGGAGCGTGGTCCCCAGCGTTTTGGCGCCTTGGGCATTCGAATGTTGCCATGTCTCAAAGGGCCCTGCCCGTTCTCCTGCCCTGAATAACCAGCGGCGCGCTTTGCGGCTCCGTTGGCGGTGGGGCGGCAGGGTGAGTCACGCACTGTGGCTCAGGGATCCCCAATCCCCAGCGTTGAGGGGCCAGGCCCCTTGGGAGGGGCTCCTCGTGGGCGGACCTAGGGTTAGAGTTAGCACCCAGGAGGCCAGCAGGCCCAATCCTCTGGCTGGGCGGCGAGAGGTGCAGGGGCCTAGATAAAGGCTCTGGCAAGCGGGAGCGTGGGCCACTGGATTTTGGCGCAGGAGGCTTCAAATGTCGCCGGTTTCTCCAGGGCCCTGTCCATTCTCCCGCCCTAAATGAGCAGCGGCGCCCCTAGCAGCCCGGGTGGGGACAGTGCGGCAGGGTGAGTCTGGTTCTGGGGCTCTGAGTCACCAATCCCCAGTGTTGCAGAGCCAGGCCCCTTGGGTTGTGCCCCACGGGGCCGACCTAGGATTTCAGTTAGCCCCCAGGAGCCTGGCAGGCACTATCCACTGGCTCTGCAGCAAGCAGAGGGGCGGGCCGAGGTGAGGGCGCTGGGGAGCAGGAGGAATGGAGCCAATGTTTTTGCACGGGGGGCCTTCGAAGGTCAGCGGGGGCTCCGAGGGCCCTGCCCATTCTCCCGCCCTGATTGACCAGTGGTCTCTAGCGGCTCGGGTGGCTGAAGGGCAGCAGGGTGAGTCCGGCATTTGGGCATGGGGTCCCCATCCCCAGCGTTGTGATGCCAGGCCCCTGGGAAGTGCCCCTCAGGGGCCGAACTATGGTTAGGGTTAGCCCCCTGGAGGCCGGCAGGCCCGATACACCACCTGGGCTTCGAGCAGAGAGTTGGGCTGAGGTGAGGGTTCTAATGAATATGAACCTGGGCCCAAGTGTTTTGGTTCGGGGCGCCTTCGAAAGTTGGCGGGGATTCGGAGGGCCCTGTCCATCCTCCCAACGTGAATGAATGGCAGCGCCCCTAGCGGCCCGGGTGGGGAGGGGTGGCAGGGTGCATCTGGCGCTGGGGCTTGGGGGTCCCCAATCCCCAGCGTTGTGGCACCAGGCCCCTTGGGAGGGGCCCTTCGGGGGCCAACCTAGGGTTAGCTTTAGCCCCTAGGAGGCCAGCAGGCCCTATTCGCCAGCTGTGTGGAGAGCGGAGTGGCAGACGTACGTGAGGGCACTGGTGAGTGGAAGGATGGGCCTGGGCATTTTGGCGCGGGAGGCCTTCCAAGGTCACCGTGTCCTGGAGGGCCCTGCCTGTTCTCCCGCCCTGAATGAACGGCAGCACCCCAAGCCCCCGAGTTGGCTGGGCGGCAGGTGAGTCAGGTGCTGTGGCTCAGGGTCCCCAATCCCCGGCGTTGTGGCGCGAGGCCCCTTGGGAGGGCCCCCTCAGGTGCAGACCTAGGGTTAGGGTTACCCCCAGGAGGCCAGTAGGCCCGATCTCCCAGCTGTGCGGTGAGCGGAGGGGCGGGTTGAGATGAGGGCTTTGGCGAGCGGGAAAGTGGGCCCAAAGTTTTGGAGTGAGGGGCCTTCGAAGGTCACCAGGGGCTCAGAGGGTCCTGCCCGTTCTCCTGCCCTGAATGACTGGGGGTGCCCCTTGTGGCCCGGTTGGCGGTGGGGGGCATGGTGAGTCCGGCACTGGGGCTCAGGAGTCCCCAATCCCCGTCACTGAAGCGCCAGGCCCCTTGGGAGGGGCCACTAGGGGGCCAACATAGGGTTTAGGTTAGCCCCCAGAAGGCCCGCAGGCCCGATCAGCCAGCTGTGCAGCGAGCGGAGGGGAGGGCCGAGGTAAGGGCGCTGGCGAGCTGGAGCGTGGGCCCAAGCGTTTTGCCGCGGGGGGCCTTCGAAGGTCGCCAGTGGCTCAGAGGGCCCTGTCCATTGTTCCGGCCTGAATGACCTACAGCGCTCCTAGTGGCCCGGGTGGTGGCGGAGCGGCAGGGTGAGTCCAGCGCTGAGGCTTAGGGGTCCGGAATCCCTGGCTTGCGGCGCCAGGCCCCTTGGGAGAGACCCCTCGGGGGCCGACCTAGGGTTAGGGTTATCTCCCAGGAATCCGGCAGGCCTGTACGCCGGCTGTGCAGCGAGCGGAGGGGCGGGCCGTGGCGAGGGCGCTGGTGAGCAGGAGCATGGGCCCAAGCGTTTTGGCGCAGGGGGCCTTTGATGGTCGCCGTGGCTCGGAGGGCCCTGCCCGTTCTCCCGCTCTGACTGACCAGCAGCGGCCCTAGAGGCCCGGGTGGCGGTGAGGTGGCAATGTGAGTCCGGCGCTGCGGCTCGGGGGTCACCAATTTCCAGCGTTGCAGCGCCAAGCCCCTTGGGAGGAACGCCTTGGGGGCTGACCTAGGGTTAGGGTTAGACCTCAGGAGGCCGGCAGGCCCGAAACGCCAGCTGTGCGTCGAGCAGATGGGCGGGCCGAGGTTAGGGCGCTGGTGAACGGGAGCGTGGGCCCAAGCGTTTTGGCGCGGGGGGCCTACGAAGGCCGCAGGGGCCTTGGAGGTCCCTGCCTGTTCTCCTTCCCTGAATGACCGGCGGCACCTGTAGCGGCCCGGGTGGCGGCGGAGCTGCAGGGTGAGTCCAGCGCTGGGGGTCGGGGGTTCCCAATCCCCGGCGTTGTGCCACCAGGCCCCTTGGGAGGGGCCCCTCGGGGGCCGACCTAGGGTTAGGGTTAGCCCCCAGGAGGCCGGCAGGCCCGGGAGCGTGGGCCCAAACGTTTTGGCGCAGGGGGCCTTCGATAGTCGCCGGGGGCTAGGAGGGCCCTGCCCATTCTCCCGCCCTGAATGACCGGCTGCACCCCTAGCAGCCCGAATGGCGGCGAGGCGGCAGGGTGAGTCCGGCGCTGCAGCTCGGGGGTCCCCAATCCCTGGCGTTGCGGCGCCAGGCCCCTTGGCAGGGGCCCCTTGGG
Source organism: Ursus americanus (assembly GCF_024610735.1). NCBI lineage: Eukaryota > Metazoa > Chordata > Mammalia > Carnivora > Ursidae > Ursus > Ursus americanus. Next base: position 700,986 of record NW_028273629.1, on the reverse strand, counting down.
TCTGACCTAGGGTTAGGGTTAGCCGCCAGGAGGCTAGGATGCCTGATCCACTGGCTCTACAGCGAGCGGAGGGGCGGACCGAGGTGAGGGCGCAGGCGAGCGGGTGCATGGGCCCAAGCGTTTTGGCGCGGGGGGCCTTCGAAGGTCACCAGGGGCTCGGAGGGATCTGCCTGTTCTCCCTCCCTAAATGACCGACAGTGCTCCTGGCGGCCCGGGTGGTGGTGGGGTGACACGGTGAGTCTGGCGCTGGGGCTCAGGGGTCCCCAATCCCAGGCATTGCAGTGCCAGGCCCCTTCGGAGGGGCCCCTCAGGGGATAACCTAGGGTTCTGGGTAGCCCCCAGGAGGAGGGCAGGCCTCATCCGCCAGCTCTGCGGCGAGTGGAGGGGCAGGCCGAGGTGAGGGAGCTGAGGAGCGGGAGCGTGGGCTCAAGCGTTTTGGATGGGGGGGCCTTCAAAGGTCCCTCGGGCTCGGAGGCCCCTGCCCATTCTCCCGACCTGAATGACCAGTGGCACCCCTACCGGCACAGGTGGCGGCGGGGCGGCAGGGTGAGTACGGCGCTGGGGATCGGGGCTCCCTAATACCCGTTGTTGTGGCCTCAGGCCCATTGGGATGTGCCCCTTGGGGGCCGACTTAGGGTTAGGGTTAGCCCCCAGTAGGCTGGCAGGCTCGTTCCGCCCATGTGCGGTGAATGGAGGCGTGGGTTGAGGTGAGGTAGCTAGCGAGCGGGGGTGTGGGCAAGAGTATTTTGGCTTTGGCTCAGGGTGCCTTCGAAGGTCGCAGGTGGTTTGGAGCATCCTGCCAGTTCTGTCACCCTGAAGGACTGGTGACGCCCCTAGCACCCCATGTGGCGGCAGGGCGGCAGGGTGCGTCCGGTGCTGGGACTTGGGGGTCCCCAATCCCTGGCATGCGGCACCAGGCCACTTGGGAGAGTCCCCTCAGGGGCGACTTAGGGATAGGGTTAGCCCCCAGGAAGCCAGCAGGCCCGATCCGCCAGCTCTGCAGCAAGAGGAGGGGTGGGCCGAGGTTAGGACGCTGGGGGAGCAGGAGCGTGGGAGCCAGAGTTTTTGCCCGGGGGAACTTTGAAGGTCGCAGGGGGATCAGAGGGCCCTGCCCGTTCTCCCTTCTTGAATGACTGGCAACGCCCCTAGCGCCCTGGGTGCTTGCGGGGTAGAAGAGTGAGTCCAGCACTGGGCTTGGGGGTTGCAAATCCCCGGCGTTGTGGCGCCAGGCCCCTTGGGAGGGGCCCCTCAGGGGCCGACTAGGGTTAGGGTTCGTCCCCAGGAGGCCGGAAAGCCCGGCACTAAGTGGCTCTGGTAATGTAACAAAAATGCCATACACTTATCTGTAAGAAATAACAGTGTACAGGAGCCCTCTTACCCTAACATCATCCTTTGTGAATATGGAAGCCAGCCCCAAGGTGGTCGTGGAAGTCTGACGAAAGGGCTAAGCACTTTCCTCTGAGTCACCACACTATACAGGGAAAGACCAATTACATCATCTTTCACGTGTAGGAAGCATTAATGAAAAGGTTCTGGAATTTCGAGGACTCTGACCCATCCTTATTGGTAATAAACCACCGTGTACAGGAAAACACCTTCAACTCTCATCAGCCTCCTCAATCCTGATTCCGATTCAACTTTGGGTGTGTAGGACTAGGGAAATGTCCACATCTTATTGCTAAGAAAGAACGATATCAGGGTAATGCCCTTCAAGTCACCTCAGCCTTCCTGAAGACGGAAGCAGGAATCAAGGTGGTTATGTTACCATGAGGTAAGGAAGATGAGCATATAAGTGAGAAACAACAGTGGGCAGGACCTCTCTTCCAACGAACAGTATCTTTGCTTAATGTTGAATCCCTATGGTAAGTGGTTGTGGGCATTTGTGAGGTCAAAATTTTAAGTGTTTTGTAAAACCTCTTGGCCATTCACAGATGAGACTAAGGTAGTTGGGGACTCCTAGGCAGTGATTTGTCCACTGTCAAAAATATGAAAAGATAAAAGAGACAGATGAGGTCTCCTCAGGCATTGTCCTTTATCCTCATCCTCCGTGAGGATGGCCATCTCTGGACAGCTCAGTGGCAGGGTCTCATTCACAGTGGGGGCATCTGTTCCTCACAGACATCAGGCAGGGAAATGGATTTGGTTCTCTGTGCCAGCCCAGACACAGCTGAGTGTCACAGCACCCTCTCGTGGGCTCATAAGAGTTTCACTGTCACCAGGCAGGTCATTGTATTTGATAAACCACTGTGAGAGTTTGCAATTGCCTTCATCTGCAACCTCCTAGAGGCAAATGCAGGTCTCTGGTACCATGTGAAGTCATGTGAAGGCATTGTGAGAAAGTGTCCTTTTGCTTAAGAAAAACATGGCTGGGGCTCCTGGCTGGCTCAGCCAGTTAAACATGGGCCTTTGGCTCATGTTATGATCCCAGGGTTCTGGGATCGAGCCCGGGCTCCCTGCTCAGCAGGAAAAGAGGTTGGGAAATAGCTTAGAACCCACAGAGAATGTGAATAAAGGGGAGTGAGATGGAACTTGGTCTGTGTTTTGCTTTAGGGATTGGAAGTTATTTTTTTCTCAATTGTGATTGTTCTTGAAACAGAAAAGCTGTATTGGTATTTTTTTACCTTTAATTTTTTTCTAATAACAATTTTTTATTATGATATGTTAGTCAGTATACAGTATTTCCTTAGTTTTTGATGTAGTGTTCTGTGATTCATTATTTGCATATAACACCCAGTGCTCCATGCAATATGTACCTTCCTTAATACCGATCACTGGCCCATCCCAATCCCCCACCCCTCTCCCCTCTGAAGCCCTCAGTTTGTTTCCCAGAGTCCATAGTCTCTCGTGGTTCATTCCCCCTTCTGTTTACGGTCCATTGTCTAAAGGGACAGGCAGTGGAAGTTCACCAAATATAAGATCGAAATTGAATTGTTCATTACAGATGCCACCAAGTAGTTCCCAGACATTTCATGCTACTGTAGTAATTCATTATACCTGTGCAGGTGCACGTGAGAGACAATTGATGCATGCAGAGTGGTAATAAAACACACCCCTCAGTAGTAGAATAATAGGGGATGCATATGTGTAAAATTATTTGACTACAGCTTCCATGCTTTCCCTTTGGTTCCTTATTATCTATGAAATTGGACAATTCTTGTTCTCTAGGCTTAAAACTCATTGTCAGTATTTAGAGTTTTTCAATGCTGATCTTCTCCTGTATAAGTTACCAAAAACCTAAAATATGTATGAACTTAAAAAACGCTATATTGAAAATGACAGCAGGGAAGTTCCATTTTGTGAATATTGTGTCAATGGATCTCTATTTTGACATGAGTGTTCATTAGAAATGATGACATTTCATGTGAGTATAAATATCAATGTGAAAAAGAAAAGGTAGGAAGAACCTTGAATGTTTACGTAATTGGTGAAATGACAGGGGTGTGTGTGTGTGTGTGTGTGTGTGTGTGTGTGTGTGTGTGTGTGTGTAATTGATTTTCAGTGAATGGTTCAGCTTCTTCTAGGGCCTCCGAGAGAGCCCAGGTGAACCTTTCAATGAGTTGGTATCTGTTTTCAGAACATGGGAATCTCTTAGTCCAATAGTCAATCAGGCAAGCTTTGAGGTCCTGAAGAGTTTCAGTCCTCAGAGATGGTGTTGCAGACCCTTGTGAGCAAACCCTAGGGTATGCTCAGAGCCCTCATTAGCTGGTACCAAGGTGTGACGATTTCAGACAACATTTCCCAAAGAAGTACCTCTTGAGTCTCTGTCCTTGTCAGTTCCCTACACTTCCTTACACTAGTTATGTGATCAGTGTGTTTCAGGATAATCCCCACATGTGATTTTTGCTATTTCCTACTAGTTCTATCTGTTTCTCACCTTCTTCTTTTATGGTAGGGGTTGGGAAGCAACCTGTGTGGTGTAGGAAGGTGTGTGGTAGTTGTCTGCCTTCAGAGGACCGAATGCTGCCTAGAAATTGTACTGTAGTTTGAGGTCAATTGTCCATCCTCTGAGTGTCAGGAATTCCATCACTTTACTTTGATGCTAGTCTGTTCTTCAAGCTGTCCTCAGAAATAAGGATGTCATCCATCTAGGGAATACTGGTTTGTGTGTATGTTTTCATTTTAGGAAAGGCCTTGCTGTTCCTGAAAATAATACTGTAGAGCACCCTTTCCTGTTCTTATTGGCCATCAGTCAATCTTTTGTGAAGTATTCGTTTATAAATAGACTTTCTATGGTTGATGAGCAGGAATTCTTTATTGACAAGTCTTTGTCAGTGTGTGTATTGGAAATCTTTACTTCCCAGCTTGCGGTTCACTTTTTCATTTTCTTATGGTCATAAGATAAGGAGAAATGTCACATTTTTATGAAGTCCCACTGAATTCTTTTAAATGGTTAGTGTACCCTATGTCCTACACCAAGATTGACAGGTTCAAAGTTTTCTTTCAGAAACTGTCCAATGGGAAGCTACAATCCATCTCAAATTTATAAATTACATTTTTAATTCTAAAAGGGTATTTATAGACTGTTTTGGGTTTTCTATGTACACAATCATATTATCTGTGAATAGTCACAATTATCCCCTCAATTCTTATACTTTTTGTTTCTCTTGCCTTCTAACACTGGTAGATTCTTCGATGCCACGTTGAATAGAGCAGCATTGTTTGAAGATTTTAATATACCTTTCTCAATATCTGACAGAAAAAGCAGACAAAACATTGGTAACAAATGTGACCTAATTGACATATAGGGAACATTCCATAATAAGTGCAGAATACATTATTTTCAACTGGTCATATACTCTTTACCCAAATAGATGATAGGTGGGGCCACGAATCAAGTCTACAAATGTTAAACCCTGACATTAACTAGATTCTATTCTTAGACCACAGGCGAATTGAGCCACAGTCATAGCGAAAAGAAAACCAGGAAGTCCTTCAATGTTTAAAAATTAAATGGAACTTTGCTACATATCCTAAAGCTCAGAGAGGGAATCTCAATGGAAATTCTGAACCTTTTCTACGTGAGGGCTCACACACAATGGCACTTTCTTTGTGAAGAGCATTATAATAACCTAGCCAGGAGTTGAGCCTTAAGTCAGAGTTCCGCCTGCCCCAGCCACACCTGGCAGCCTTGGCCTGTGGTCCGCCTCAGCTGTCCTTTCTGGTGGCCCTGAGCTAAGGGGGTCAACATGGCCATATGGAAATGGAAAGCTCCCCACTCATAGTGATGGCGGTTCCCCCTCCCCAGCTGCCCTTTCTGGTAGCTCTGAGCTAAGGGGGTCAACATGGCCGTATGGAAATTAGAAGCTCCCCACTCTTAGTGATGACGTTGCCATCGTATCGTCCTCACCAGTCCAACAACATGATTTCTGACTGAACTATGACACAAGCGTGACTTCTTGGCCTTCCTTCAGGTTTGAAAATCATCTGGTGAGTCATCTATTAGAAATATGGATTCAACATGTGTTCTTTCTTCTGGAAAAGAAATAGAACCAATAGCAATTAGGGCTTCCTGAGCACCTGTACTTGAGAGACATCATACTGGCTCTTTGTAGCATTCTGCCTCTTAAACTTCTCAACTAGGGTGTAGATATTTTTAGGCACATTTTCAGGTGGTTAGACAGGGACTCGGATGATATGAGTCACAGAGGATTTTAGTGTCAGAAACCTAAGTGGGATCCCCAAATTGACTCCAAATCCCTTGTTGTTCCATACAGGGTACTATCTTCCTCTTAACTCTGGTCTTCTCGATCTGGAAACCTATCAAGTATCAGGATTTTCTTGTCATGTGGACAACTGTAACGAATTCAGCGGGCCTTTCACCTCTACCCATGGTGATCATTAAGATCATTATCTCAGTGGAGGACCTCTGGGTAAGATACTCAAAGATCCTTAGGAACAGAGACAGTATAATATTTTTCTGGTATTAAAGTTACTGAAACCAACTATCTTTTTTAGTCCATTCAGGCTCTGGTATGTTCAGAGGGTGCTGTAAAACAGGTCTGAAATAGTACTTAAAAACACTCAGCTCAGCCTCTTCTACAAAGTGAGCCAATGCTTATAAACATGGCTAAAATATTCCCTTACCTACGATGACTTCCCAGCCATCGTAGTGTTTATATGGTATGACTGTGACTTATATTAGTCAACATTTGCAGAGAAAGAACTTAGTGCATCCAGGGGGCACTTCATGTTGAAATTAGTTTGTGACAACGAGCTACTGTGTTTTATTCTGCAGTACAAATGAATAGTGCCAGACATCTCTAAGGTGTCTAGCAGGTCTACAATTCTGATTTTAAGTGGTCTGTGTGCTTCAGAGATTTGGGCAGGAGAAGGGCAGGAGCCCAGAGACTGTGAACACTTCTGTTACCTGTGCTGACCATGGAGCAGGTAGCCTTCTGTGGGCATCATTTTGATTTCTTGGTACTCTTGTGAAAGGTGCTTTTGTCTCAAATTCCTCCATTTTAGAAGTAATTATAATGATGAAAGTAATTTTTATCTTATATCATCTGTGGGCGCTGATCCTGGGCTCCCAGGGAAGTTATCCCTTAACATTTTACCCGTCTCAAAATGACTAGGCAAAACCTCAAAGCATGGGCCTTGTTTCTGCCCCAAGCATGTTGTACATCTGCTTTGAGAAGAAAACAATAACCAAAAATGCCAACATAAAGATAAGAAAAAATAAAGAACCTCTTTGGCTCCCATAAGATTAAAGTCATACTCACATGTACATACTGAAAACATAAGAAAGAGTCTGTCACTTTCTGGAATCTAAGAAGATCCTCATTGTGGTGTGTAACTCTGTATGTAAAATAAAACAGAAAAAAATACATAAGCCTGCCCCAAAAGTTCCTTCCCCGGAGCACTCCCTTCTTGGTGAAGATTGTGTCTCCCAGGCAGCTGTCCTGACTTGGGTTTGAATAAAGGTCTCTTCCTTTCTCTCTAAAATGTTTTTAAAAGTTCATTCATGCAATGTTGACAATAACAGTGTTTTCTATTTAAGTGAGAAATAAATGTTCCACTCTAGTTGCATTGGGAATAGACGAATTGAGCGTTTCTTTAGAAGAGTAAGTCTGCTATCCAGAAAAGGCAAGGTCATTGGTCTATTGAGAATGAAGATAATTACTGCTAAACAACAAGTATGTGTTGCCCCTTCGCCCAGAAACCGAAGCAGATGTGCAGGCTTTAGGTTAGAGGTGCCTTCTTCTCCCCAGCTGACAGCACTTCTCTGCTCTGGCTCCAAGAAACCCGAGGTTTTGAACGTCACCATCTGAGTCAGCGAGGAAGCTTGTCACAGGACGCCAGTGTTCAGAGAAAGCACAGATATGTTTGGCAAAATGTCCTATCTATGTCAGGGCTGGAGGTAAAACCTCTCATTATCCCAAAACCTCCTGGGCTTTTCTCTTTTCTCTAGTTGAGCCACAAAGTAAAATTGAAGTAGCTGTCAGCATTCTGGGTTTGGTGCAAGAATTACTTAGTTTCCCTGCAGATAGAACTTTGCAGGGGATCACAATTTCTCTGTCCATTTATTGCTTACAAATGTATTTTGACCATCTGTTTCCTAGGAACCCTCTTTTATTAGAAAGGGAAGGTGAGATTCACTCTGTGCCTGTTTGTAACATCTAATTTGTTCCTTCATCTAACAGTGTTTATTCAATTGGGCCTAAGATATGGTTGAGTGGCCAGCATCTAGAGTTAGGTGGCTTTATTCATCTGATACAGACTTGGGTGATGTCATTTGACAAAGGTGATGTTTCATCATTGATTAGTTTATTCATTAGAAGAGTTAAAATTAGGGTGGAGGGAAAATTCAAAATTATCCAAAGCAGCCTGTTCCTGTTTAAAAGTTGAGCTTCACTTTCTAGTTTTACTAAATGTATTATCTCGATATTTTGAGGTGCCATATTCTCTCTGTAGTTTCTTTGGTGGTGGAGTCAGAAGGAGAGTCTGGGAATTCTTTGGGATAGTGAAATGCTGGTGGCTTCAAGGGGCTTGGCGTCAGGAGCCTTGGGGTGAAGTCTGCAACTGCTTGCCTAACCCTGGGTGCATCTCCCAGAGGTTTTGTTTCCTCTTATGAAATTGCCGGCAGATAATGTTCTGCTTGAAGGGGAACCCTCCCATCCTGTTGGTTGGAATGCAAAGTGGTGCAGCCAGTCTGGGAACCAGTGTGGGGGTCCTCAAAAAGTTAAACATTGAACAACCCCATGATCCAGCAATTGCTCTCCTAGGTATTTACCCAAAGGATGCAAAAATGCAGATTCGAAGGGGGAACATGCACCATGATGTTTATAGCAGCATTGTCCACAGTAGACAAACTATGGAGAGAATCCCAAAGTCCATGCACTGATGAATGGATAAACCAGATGTGGGATACATATATATAATGGAATATGATCCAGCTTCAAAAAGAATGAAATCTTACCATTTGCAAGGATGTGGATGGACCTAGAGTGTATTAAGCTAAGCAAAATCAGTGAGGAAAGACAAATATCCTATCTCTCATGCTTGTGGAATTTCAGAAAGAAAACAGAGGAACAGAGTTGAGGGGTGGTGAGAGTGGCAAACAAGGAAATAGACTCAACCTTGGAGAACAAACTGAGTGTTGCTGCAGGACAGGGGCGTGGGGGGAAGTGTTAAATGGGTGAGGGGTATTAAGGAGGGCACTTGTGATGAGCACCGGGTACTCCTTGCAGGTGAGGAGTCACTAAATCCTACACCTGAAGCGAATATTCCATCGCATGTGAACTAACTGGAATTTAATAAAAGAAGAAAGGAAAAAGTGTTCTGCTTCATGAAGAGTGAGGTAAAATTGTAGTGATTTGGGCTGTAGTCTTCTATAGATGATATTTGTAAAACACCCTGTTGTAGGATACACTAGTTGCTTATCACATAAGGAGTCCTCAGAAAGCTGCAGTGAAAGATTCAGGTCTCAGAGCATGTTCATGTTCCACTGATATGTTACAGTTTGCACAGGTAGGAAAGAAGGTGGAGAGAAAGGCAACAGAAGGGGAAAGTAGGTGTGAACCTTTCTTTAGTTAGCGTTATAGCTTTCTCATGAAAGCCTTGTGCCAGTGTGATTTTGGAAGCAGAGAGGTAATCCGGGAGCTTTGCAGGAGACGGGGGAGTTGCAGGTCTGGGTAAAGCTGACAGGGGTCCCAGATGAGAGCTGAATGCATTCTGCAGCAGGATGTGAGCAGGGTGGTCTCCAGGGGTGGCTGTGGGTCTCCTGGGTGAGACTTGTGACAGGTGAGGGCTGTGTGCAAGTTCCTGGCTGAGGACAAGTGAGGCACAGGCGGAGAGCTGGCAGAGAACCTTCTTCTGGGCCACCAGCCTCACCCAACACACACAGCCTCATCTTCTGTCCCTGTCACTTCAATTCAGACTTCTCGGAAGGTGAGTGAGAATACATCAAGAACATTCGTAACAGAAGGGAAAGCATGTGGAAAGGCTCTGGGGCAGGAGAATTCCAGGTATGTCCAGGAGCAGCAAGAAGGCCCTGTGGCCACAGGAGACAGCTTAGGACATGAGCTCAGAGAGGTGACAGAGGGTGACAGAAAGCCATTCCAGGGCTATAACCCCATGAGACCCTGTTTCACTGGGCCATCCTGGCTACAGTGTTGAGAACAGATGACAGAGGGTTGAAGATGGCAAGGCAGGTCAATGACGAAGCTTTTCCAGGTACTCAGCCACTGTGGACCAGACAGGTGGCCTTGGATGGAGTGGTTAGACCTATTCTGGGTCTATTTTGAAGATGGAGCTCACAGGATTTGCTGATGGGTTAGCTATTAGAAGCAGGAGAATGGAGGAATTGGGGTAAATCCCAGCTGTTGTGGGTTGTCCTGATTGAGGGGAAGGAGACGGTTTCCGGGGGTAGGAGGTAGTCCGTGTTCTGCATGCTGAGGAAGGTGCCTTTCCTGGTGGATCTGCTGAGGTTTGTGTCTGGGAGAAGCTTTCACATCTCCTCCCTCAGCAATGCTTAAGTACAATTATCCCCCACTCGTTGAACGTTCACAGTAAGACACTGGGCATTCTTGAAAGAACTACGTTTATTACCCAGCTTCAGTAAGAGGAAGATACCTGAAGAGGATTTCCCTCTTATGAAAAAAGGTGAACAGTGACAATCGCGTTCAGCATCTGTTTTGGGGAGAAGCACAACAGAGGTGGCGTGCACCCTAACCAGCTCCTTCCGCTGGGAACCGCTCTCAGCATCCAGCCACCAGCACTTTGAATGGTGTCTGTGAGCCTCTGCTGTGCTTTATCTTCATTTATGCTGGGCCTCCGTTAGAAACTTGTGTCTTGAGGCCTAAGAAAAATCAAAGAGAAGGAATTTTGGAGTCTGAGCACACTAATTGTTCCGTGTAAATTAATGGCCATTCCTTCTTGACACCATTTCTGCTGTGCAAGGTTTCTCAGAAGCCCTGTACTTTCGAAGAGCAGGGAAACCTATACCCCATGCTGTGGGGTTAGTTTTAGTCTCCATGCTGGACAGAACATTTCATGACTGTCGGATTTTCTCACTCAAACATTGAGACTTTGACCACCTTCACCCGTTTCTACCACCCCATCCCCGAATCTGGCACCTACCAATCTGCTCTCAGTATCTATGCGTTCAGTATTTGTTTATTCCACGTGGAATGTACATGAGAGCATCTGGTATTGGTCTTTCTGTGTCTGAGTTACTTGGCATAAGGCCCCCAAGGTCTGTGTTTCCATGTCTGGTTCTTGTGAATAATGCTGCAGTGAATGTGGGAGTGCATCTGTCTTTTCGAGGCAGTATTTTTGTGTTCTCTGAATCAATACTCATTAGAGCCATTACTGGGTCATGGGGTAGTTGTATTTATTTTTTCAGGAACCTCCATACCGTTTGTCACAGTGGCTGCACCAATTTCCATTCCCACCAACAGTGCACAGTGTCTCCTCATCTGCACACCCATGACCCGACTTTTTGTCTGTCTCTGGGACAATTGCTGTTCCAACAGTTGTGAGGGGATAGACGATTGTGGGTTTGACTGATGTTTCCCTGACGATGATTAGTGATGTCGAACAACTTTTTCTGTCTGTTGGCACCTGTGTGCCATCTTTGGAAAGTATGTATTCACATATACCCCCCATTTTTTTATACCGTTTTTTTTGTTTGTTTGTTTTGATTTGTATGAGTGTTGTGTGTATTTTGGATATTAGCCTCTTCTCACACATATGATTCACAGATATTTTTTTCATATTGGGACAGTGTCCTTTTAAGTTTTTGCTGGTTTCTTTTGCCGTGTGGAAGATTTCAGTTTGATGTTGTTCCACTTGTTTATTTTTGCTTTTGTTGTCTTTGCATTTGGTGTCCGATCTGAAGACTCTTTGCCAAAACCAATGTCGAGAGACTTAGTACCTGTGTCTTCTTGGAGGTTTATGGATTCAGATCTTATGTTCAAATCATTCATCCATTAAAAATTTTGTGTGTGGTGTAAGAAAGTGACCCAGTTATATTCTTCTGCATTTAGTGTCCAGTTTGCCTGTTACCACTCACTGAAGAAAGAGTCCTTCCCTCATGGCATATCTTCTGCTGCTGTGTCATAAGTTAGGATCATCTACGTGTGGGTAAGTTTCTGAGCTTTCTGTTCTGTTCCACTGACCTGGTGTCTGTGTTTCTGCCAGTACCATCCTGTTTTGATGACAACAGCTTTGTAATCTACCTTGAAATCCAGGAGTGTGTTGACTGCACCTTTCTTTCTCCAGGTTCCTTTGGGTATTTGGGGTCTTTAGTGACTCCATCCAAGTTTGAGGACTGTTTTCTATTTCCTCGAATAATGCCACTGGAATTCAGATAGGGATTTCATCACATCTGTCGATTGCTTTGGGTACGATGGACATGTTCACATAATTAACTCTTCCAGTTAAGGAGCATGGCGTATGCATCCATTTGTTTGTGTTGCCTTCCAAATCTTTGACCCATACATTCCGCCCCCCCTCAACAGATATGTTTTTCATTTCTTTTCTGCCATGTGTTGAGTGTACTATGTCTTTCTCATTTTTGGTTACTTTTATTCCTAGATTTTTTTGATGCAATTGTAAATGGCATTGCTTTTTTAATTTCTCTTTACGATATGTGTCATCAGTATACAGAAATGCAAGAAGTTGGGTCATCTGGGTGGCCCCATAGGTGAAGCATCTGCCTTCAGCTCAGGTCATGATCCCAGAGTTCTGGGATTGAGCCCCGTGTTGGGCCCCCGTTTAGCAAGGGTCTGCTTCTCCCTCTTTCTGACACTCCCCCTGCTCGTGGTTTTTCTCTTCCTGTCAAATAAATAAATAAAATCTGAAAAAAATAAAGACAACAGGTCTCTGTATATTGACATTATATCCTGCAGCTTTCTTGAATTTGTTTATTCTAACAGTTTTTTTTTCTTTTTGTGGAATCTTTCAGGATTTCATGTCATTTGCAAATAGTGACAGTTTTCCTGTATGGATTTCATATCTTTCTCTTTTTTTAAAATGATGTTAGTCACCATACAGTACTTCATTTGTTTTTGATGTAGTGTTCCATGATTCATTGTTTGCATATAACACCTAGTGCTCATTATGACACATGCCCTCCTTAAAACCCATCACCAGGATAACCCATTCCCCTACCCCTCCCTTTCTGCAACCTTCAGTTTGTTTCCCAGTGTCAATAGTCTCTCATGTTTCATCTTCCCCTCTCATTCCCCCCCTTCACTTTTCCCTTCCTTCTCCTAATGTCCTCCATGCTATTCCTTCCATTCCACATAGGAGTGAAACCATATGATAATTGCTTTCTCTGCTTGACTTAATTTCACTTAGCATAATCCCCTCCTGGTCCATCCACGTTGGTGCAAATGGTGGGTATTAATCCTTTCTGATGACTGAGTAATATTCCATTGTACAGATGACCACATCTTCTTTGTCCATTCATCTGCTGAAGGACATCTTGGCTCCTTCCACAGTTTGGCTGTTATGGACATTGCTGCTATGAACATTGGGATACTGGTGCCCCTTCTTTTCATTACTCTGTGTCTATGGGGTAAATACCCAGTAGTACAATTGGTGGGTCGTAGGATAGCTCTGTGTTTAACATCTTGAGGAGCCTCCATATTGTTTTCAAAAGTGGCTATACCAGCTTGAATTCTCACGAGTAGCGTAAGAGGGTTCCCCTTTCTCCACATCCTCTCTGACTTTTTTTTATTTCCTGTCTTGTTAATTTCTTCTCAAGATTTTATTTATTTATTCCACAGAGATAGAGACAGCCAGCGAGAGAGGGAACACAAGCAGGGGGAGTGGGAGAGGAAGAAGCAGGCTCATAACGGAGGAGCCTGATGTGGGGCTCGATCCCATAATGCCAGGATCACGCCCCTAGCCGAAGGCAGACACTTAACCGCTGTGCCACCCAGGTGCCCCCTGCCTTGTTAATTTTAACCATTCTAACTGGTAAGGTGGTATCTCATTGTCGTTTTGATTTGTATTTGCCTGATGGCAAGTGATGTGGAGCATTTTTTCATGTGTCTGTTGGCCATTTGTATTTCCCCTCTGGAGAAGTATCTCTTTGTGTCTTCTGCCCATTTTTTGGGTGTCGAGTTAGAGGAGTTCTTTATAGATCTTGGATACCAGCCCTTTATCTGTAATATCATTTGCAGATATCTTCTTTGTTTCCATAGATTGCCTTTTTGTTTTGTTGATCGTTTGCTTTGCCGAGCAGAAGCTTTTTATCCTGATGAAGTGCCAATAGTTCATTTTTCCTTTTATTTCCTTTGCCTTTAGAGACGTGGCTTGCAAGAAGTTGTTGTGTCCAAGGTTGAAGAGTTCTTTTGATTTTGATATGAGACAGGAATCCATTATCTTCCTTTCCTGATTGTATTGGAGTCCTCTGTCTTTCTTGGTGACTCTAGCTAAGTTTGTCAGTTTTGTTTATCTTTCCAAAAAAGGCAGCTCTCATTTTCGTTGTGTTTTTTTTTTTTGTCTTTTTAGTCTCCTTTGGATTTATTTATGCATTCCTTTTTGTTATTTCCTTATTTCTACTAATCTGGGGCTTTGTTTGTTGTTTTTTTTTCTACTTCTTTACCACATAAATCAGGTTGTTTATTGGAGAGCATTCTCATGGATTGATGAAGACTTGAATTTCTATGAATGTCCCCCATAAAGCTACTTTTGCTGCATCCCATAAGTTTTTGTAGGTTGTCTTTTGCATCAGTGTCAAGGTACTTCTAAAAATTTTTTGATTTCTTCTTTGACTGTTGGTTGTTCAGTAGCATGTTGTTAAATCTCCACATATTTTTTTTTAAGATTATTTGAGTATCTGACAGAGAGTGAGACCGCGAGAGAGGGAACGCAAGCAGGGAGGTGGGAGAGGGAGAAGCGGGCTTCCCACTGAGCAAGGAGCCTGATTCGGGGCTAGATCCCAGGATCCTGGGATCACGACCTGAGCTGAAAGCAGATCCTTAACGACTAAGCCACCCAGGCCCCCCAATCTCCACCTGTTTTTGACTGTCCCATTTTTTTCTTGAGACTGATTTCTAGTTTCATATCATTGTGGTTGGACAAGATTTGAAGCAGAAGGTGAAGAGAGCATTCAGATGAAAGGTTTGTTTCCTGGAGGGTTTTTTGAGGCATACCATGAGTTCAGTGGGGATGGAGGAAGGTTTTGTGAGACGGGGGGTGGGGTTAACCCTTGTTAGAATTACTGACTACTACCATGCAGACTGTGTGCTACTGTTCACACCATAGTCCTGATGGACTTGTACTTCATTAGAAATATTTTCTAGGAGGTGTAGGCATAGCCTTCACTTAAAGAAAGGTGCCATGTGGGTTCATGGCATGACCCCAGGTCAGCAACCAGGATGTATGGTATTGTGGGGGATCAGAACCAGGCTTTCTGTGGGAAGTGACAGAAATGGGGTATGGTGAGCTCCATGACCATAGGTGAGGTCCCAAGTGACCCACTGGGTGTTGGGTTCTGTGGATCTGTCTCATCAGGTGCTGTGGAATTCAGGGACACCCTCCTGTCTGTGGATTTGTGTGGAAACAGGTAGACATCAGTGTCTGGCCAGGCATGAGGGTCGCACTGGACCGCCACCAGAGGTGCAGCGTGCGGGGGAGCCACTGCTTGGTTTCCATGAAAGCTGACCAGGGTCTGTGACCGTGATTCCTAGCAGCTGCAAGGGAGAGGAGGCCGGGGTGGTGCACACTTCCTAGACTTGTGGTCAGGACTAGTCTGGAGCCCACTGAAGTCAGCCACACCTGACACAGAAGGCACCCAGGTAGTGTAGCTGTGGGCACTGCTCCCATGTTACTTTCAGGCTGGCTCCATGCTGCCACCTCCTGCTGTTCATCATCATCTTCAAGGTCATGTGCCTCTGTTCTTGCCCCATGGCCTCTGGAGTATTGTCCGTCCTCCATCTGGCCCTCGTCCCTGGTGCCCTGTGCATTCCGATGCCAGGGTAGCCTTCTCGAGACAAATATCTGGCCCTGATGGAACACTTCCATGGATCTCGTGTGATGCGAGGTTGATACCCTGCCCTGGAAGGGGGCTGCAGGTCCCCAATCAGGAGAGCCATGTCTCCCTTTTCAGCATGGCCTGCCCTCCCCTCAGTCTTCTTCAGGGAAACTCTCCCCACTTCCTGAGATGACAGCTCTGAACTTAAAAATGAATGTTATTTTACATATCTCTATGCCTTAGTTCATCCATGGCATGTCTTTCAACCCCGTTAGTGGTTTTTTTTTAGCAGTTCTGAAGGGCAGTCTGCTCAAGGAGGGGATGACCTGGGTGGGGCAGCTTTCCCTCTCATCTCCCTCAGCATGTCTCTGAGCCCTGGGGCCAGCTGTCCCACTGAGGATTGAGGGACCCGAGACAGCCCATCCTGAGCCCAAGCTGTGTCAGCTGTGTAGACTGATGCCTGTCGGAAAGGTGGGCAGCTGGCATGGGCCAGGGGCAGGCAGTGTCTCCTTCTCATTCCTTCCCTCCCTTCCTCCCAGAGGTAGCTCAGAGCAGCCTTCAACCCCTGCATCTCGAGATCCCTTGACCTATGCCTCCTGTGTTCAGCTGGTGACCTTGGAGTTTCTCATGGATTCTACCTCCCGTACCCTTTCCCGTAGCAGTTCCTGGATCAGGGAAGGGGTCGGACCCTTGTCTGATTTTGGTCTTCTTCCTGTCCCGCAGCAAGCCCACCCACCTTTGCATCTTCCATGTATGTGCTTGGAAGCAAGCCCATCCACAGGGAATCTATTAGCCAAATGGATCCAGGCAATGAACATTGAAGTAGAGATCCAGGATCCATAATAAACCTGCTCTGAAACCTGTCCCAAAGTCTGTGACTCTCTCACACTGAAACAGAAACAATAATAGCTTTCTGGACTGTGAAGTGACATGTGTCTCTACTTCCAATCTTGAATGCATAGGTCCTGAGCCTGGACTGAAAAGGACCATGGCTCCCGTGGGCTGGGATCCACGATAAGAACTCAGTGAAATCTGAATTTGAGGCATGAAGTGAATAATTATTGTAGAGTGAATCCTCCCAAGTAGGGCTTATGCACATTGCACAGGAAAAGATTTTTCAAAGAGGTTCCTGAAAGAAAAATCTTTTAAAAAATTTATTTTAATTCCAGTAGAGCTAACATACAGTGTTACATTTGTTTCAGGTGTACAATAGAATGATTCAGTAATTATATATTACTCAGTGGTCATCAAGAAAAGCGTCCTCTTAATCCCCTTCATCTATTTCACTCATCCCTCTATCCACCTCCTCTCTGGTAACCATCCGTTTGTTCTCTGTTGTTAAGAGTTTTTATTTTGGTGTGTCTCCTTTTTCTCTTTTAGTTATTTATTTTTGTTTGTTTCTTAAGTTCCCCATTAGAGTGACATCGTATGGGATTTGTCTTTCTCTGACTGCCTCATTTTAGTTAGGATAATACTCTCTAGCTCCATCCATGTGTCTGCAAATGGCAAGGTTTCATTCTTTTTCAAGCCGAGTAATACTCCATTGTGTGTGTGTGTGTGTGTGTGTGTGTGTGTGTGTGTGTGTTTCCGTGTGTGTGTGTGTGTGTGAATACACACATCTATCATCTCATTTGTCAATTTTTCTACAGACACTTGGGTTGCTTCCATATTGTGATATTGTAAATAATGGTGCAAGAAACATAGGGGTGCACGTATCCTTTTACGTTACTGTTTTCCTATTCTTTGGGTAAATAGGAGTAGTGTGATTGTTGGATCATAGGGTAGTTCTATATTTAATTTTTTGAGGAACCTTCATACTGTTTTCCACGGTGGCCACCAGAGTTTGCATTCCCACCCACAGTTCGCGAGGATTCCCCTTTATCCACATCCTCCCAACACCTGCTCTTTGTTGTGCTTTTGATGTTAGCCATTCTGACAGGTTTGAGGTATTACCTCATTGTCCTTTGGATTTACATTTTCCTGATGATGGGTGATGGTGAACATCTTTTCACGGGACTGTTGGCCATTTGTATTTCTTCTTTGGAGAAATGTCTGTCCATGTCTTCTGCCTATTTTTTAACTGGATTATTTGTTTTTTTAGGGGGTCGAGTAGTATCAGTTCTATATGTTTTGGACACTATCCCTTCATTGCATATGATCTTTGCAAATATCTTCTCCCTTTGAGTAGGTTGTCTTATTATTTTTACGTTTTCATTGTTCTTCTGACGTGTGGAAACTTTTTATTTTGCTGTATTCCCAATAGTTTATTTTTGCTTTCATTTCCTTTGCCTCAGGACACAGTCTAGAAAAACGTTGGTATGGTCCATGTCAAGAAGTTACTGTCTTCCCTCCTGTAGGATTTTTATGGATTCAGGTCTCATGTTGAGGTCTTGAAACTGTTTTGTGTTTGTCTGTATTGTGTAAGAAAGCAGTCTAATTTCATTCTTTTGTGTGTAGCTGTCTAGTTTTCCCAACACCATTTGTTGTAGAGACTGTCCTTTTCCCTTTTGATATCGTTGCTTGCTTTGTGGAAGATTCATGGCCCACATAATTGTGGGTTTCTGTCTGAACTTGTATCCTGTTCCTTTGGTCGCTGTGTCTATTTTTGTGCCGTACTCTCTTGTTAGGATGACTGCAGCTTTGTAGTATAACCTGAAATCTGAAATTGTGAGTCCTCCAGCTTTGTTTCTCTTTTCCACATTGCACTGGCTGTTCAGAATCTTTAGTAGTTCCATACAAATGTTTAGGATTGTTTATTTGAGGTCTTTTGTTCTTTAATTTAAATTCAATTAGCCAACTTACAGTACACCATTAGTTTCAGATGTAGTCTTCAATAAATTTTCAATCGTGTGTAACACCCAGTGGTCATTGTATCATGTGACCTCCTTAATGCTACTCACCCAGTTACCCCCCCCCAACTTCTCCTCCAACAATCATCAGTTTCTTGTGATAGTTAAGAGTCCATCATGGGTTTTCCCCCTCTCTGATGACTTCCCATTCTATTTTCCCTTCCTTCCCCTATGGTCTTCTTCCTTGTTTCTGATATTCCACATAGGAGTGGAAGCATATGATCATTGTCTTTCTTTCATTGACTTATTCCACTCAGCATAATACCCTCCAGCTCCACCCAGGTCGGTGTGATGGTAAGTATTCATCCTATCTGATGGCTGAGTAATATTCCATTATATATATGATCCACATCTTCTTTATCCATTCATCTATCCATGGTCATCTGCACTCCTTCCACAGCTTGTCTATTATGGATATTGCTGCTATGAACACTGTGGTGCATGTCTCCCGTCTTCAGTACCTGTCTCTTTGGGGTAAATACCCAGTAGTGCAATTGCTGGGACATAGGGTAGCTTTATTTATAACTTCTTGAGGAAACTCCGTACCATTTTCAAGAGTGGCTGTACAGGACTGCATTCGTACAGGGGTGTAAGAGGTTTCCCGTTTCTCCACATCCTCTCCAACATGTATAGTTTCATGTCTTCTTATTTTTAGATATTTGGCCTCGTGTGATATGGCATGTATAGGGGTTTAGATTTGCATTTCCCTGAATCCAAGTGATATGAAGCATTTATGCATGTATATTTTGGTCACCAGTACGTCGTCATCAGTGAAGTGACTTCCCATTTTAATCCATCTCAAGAGCTAAAGCTGGGTAAGGCACTGAAGCTGGATAATGCCATCAGTTGGAATTGTGGAGAATTTCAAAATATCTCCGTGGAGAGCAAGTTTCAAGTTCAGTGTGAAGCTACTAATTGGATCCAGGGACATCTCTGAAAGTGGGGGTTGTCTGGGATGGGCTGAGGGGGACCCTCTGATTTTCCTATGAATCCTTGCTGCAGCCCCAAATGGACAGTTTCCTGCTGTGGGGCAGGCTGAGTCTTCTAGTCGTGCAGAGGTGAGCCCAATGCCTGGTGCCTTGGAGGCAGGCAAACGGGGAGGGACCCTCAGCAGAAGACCCAGGGTTAGGTTAGGCCTCAAGGACAGCAGGTCTGAACTGCCCAGTGCTCAGAGAGCTCCCAGGCCGAGTGAGATGAGGGCACAAGGGCGGGTGAGTGTGAGCCTTGGGGTTTCATCCGGAAGGGCCCACAAAGGTCGGGGTTCACCAGAAGGGGCTCTCAGGGGGTGCCCCAATTCTCTTGCCCTGACTGCTCTGTTGTGCACCAAAATGGTACAGTTTACTGTGGGCTACAGGCTGAGTCCTACGGTGGGGCTTGGGTGTCCCCAATCCCCCGGAGTGTGGTGCCAGGACCCTGGGGAGGGGCCCCTCTGTGGCCAACCTAGGGTAAGGGTTAGGGTCCAGGAGCCCGGCAGGGACAATCTGCAGGCTGTGAGGTGAGCTTTGTGGAGGGCTGAGAGGCGGCCATGGGGGAGGGTGAGCATGGGCCTCAAGGTTGGGGCACAGGGTGCTGCCAAATGTGGGGACGGGCTCTGAGGGCCTCCCCAAGTTCTCGTGCCCTGTAGGCTCCATAGAGCCCCGAGGGGCAATGTTTCCTGTCAGGTGGCAAGCTGAGTCCTCCAGTGGGGTACAGGTATCCCAATTCCCCGGGGCTGCGGTGTAAGGCTCCTGGGGAGGCCCCCACACCTGCGGCCGACCTAGGGCTAGGATTAGGCCCCAGGAGCCCCGCAGGCCCGATCTGCTGGCTGTATGGCTAGCTACACGGGCTGAGGTGAGGGTGTGGGGAGGGTGAGCGTGGGCCTCAGGGTTGGGGTGTGGGAGGCCGCCAAAGTTCGCTGGTGGCTCAGGAGTGCCCTCCTGGTTCTCCCGCCCTGAATGTTCTATGGCCTCCCAAGGCGCATGGTTTCCTGTGGGGTGGCAGACTGAGTCCTGCTGTGGGGCTCAGGTGTCCCGAATCCCCACAGCTGTGGCTCCAGGCTCCTGGGGAGGGGCCCCTCCACAGATGAACTAGGGTTAGGGTTGGGGCCCAGGAACCCCGCAGGCCAGATCTGCCCACTATGTGGCGATCTCTGCCATGGGCTGAGGTGAGGGTGCGGGCTGGGGTGAGCATGGACTTCAAGGTTGGGTTTAGGGATCACCAAAGTTCGCCGGGGGCTCTGGGGGCTCTCCTGGTTCTCCCGCCCTGAATGCTCTATAGCCTCCCAAGGGGCACGGTTTCCTGCGGGCTGACAGGCTTTGTCCTGCAGTGGGGCTCAGGTGTCCCCAGTCCCTGGGGCTGCGGCACCGGGCCCCAGGGGAGGGGCCCTACCCAGCCGACCTAGGGTCAGGTGTAGGCCCCAGGAACCCGGCAGGCCTGATCTGCCGGCTCTGCGATGAGCTCGGTGGCAAGCTGAAGGGAAGGCATGGGGTGGGATGAGCGTGGGCCTCAGGGGTTGGTGTGTATGGGGCCGCCGAGGATCGCTGGGGGCTCAGGGGGGCCCTACCAGTTCTCCTGCACGGGATGCTCTGTGGCGCCCCAAGGGGCATGGTTTCCTGAGGGGTGGCAGGCTGAGTCCCGTGGTGGGGCTCAGGTGTACCCAATCCCAGGGGTTAGGGTATGGATTAGGGTATGGGTTCAGGTTAGGGTATGGGTTACGGTTAGGGTATGGGTGAGGGTAGAGGTTAGAGTTAGGGGAAGGAGAGGGTACGGGTTAGGGTTGGGTTTAGGGGTTACAGGTTAGAAGTTATGGGTTAGGGTACAGATTAGGGTTTAGGGTACGGGTTAGGGTTTAGGGTTTGGGGTTAGGGTTGGGGTTAGGGTTGGAGTAAGGGTTAGGTTTAGGGTATGGGTTAGGGTTAGGGTACGAGTTAGGGTACGCATTAGGGTACAGTTTAGGGTACGTGTTAGGGTACGGTTTAGGGTAAGTGTTGTCGTACGGATTTGGGTACGGTTTAGGGTACGGGTTAGGGTTAGGGAGCGGGTTAGGGTTAGGTTACAGTTTAGGGTTATGGTACAGGTTAGGTTACGGTTTAGGGTTAGGGTTAGGGTACGGGTTAGGGAACGGGTTAGGGATAGGTATAGGGTACGGTTTAGGGTTAGGGTATGGGTTAGGGTACAGGTTAGGGTACAGGTTAAGGTTAGGTATGGGTTAGGGTATGGGTTAGGGTCCGGGTTTGGGATAGTGTACGGGTTAGGGTATGGGTTAGTGTACGGGTTAGGGTATGGGTTAAGGTTAAGGTAAGGGTACTGGTTAGGGTAGGGTACGGGTTACGGTTTAGGGTTTAGGGTTACAGTTAGGGTACGGGTTAGGGTTAGGTTACGGGTTGTGTTAGGGTACGGGTTATGGTACGATTTAGGGTATGGGCTAGGGTCAGGGTTTAGGGTTTAGGGTTAAGGTTAGGGTACAGGTTAGGGTACGGGTTAGGTTTAGGTTTAGGGTTAGTTTACAGGTTAGGGGTAGGGTTAGCTGAAGGGGTAGCGTTAAGGGTAGGGTTAGGGTTTGGGGATAGTGGTTAAGGTTAGGGTTTATTGTTTAGGGCTTCGGGATTAGGGTTAGGGTTTAGGGTTTAGTGTTAATGTTAGGGTTTAGGGTTTAAGGATTAGGGTTAGGGTTAGGGTTAGGGGTTAAGGTTTAGGGTTTAAGGTTAGGGGTTAGGGTTTAGAGTTAGGGTTAGACCTCAGTAGGCCAGCAGGACCAATGCGCCGGCTGTGCGGCGAGCAGAGGAGTGGGCCGAGGTGAGGGCGCTGGCTAGCGGGAGTATGGTATCCAGCGTTTTGGCGCAGGGGCTTTTGAACGTCGCTAGAGGCTCAGAGGGCCCTGCCCGTTCTCCCACCCTGAATAACCGGCGTGCCCCTAGCGGCTCCGTTGGCGGTGGGGCAGCAGAGTGAGTCCCACGCTGCGGCTCGGGTAATCCCAATCCCCGGTGTTGCAGTGCCAGGCCCCTTGGGAAGGGCTCCTCGTGAGCCGACCTAGGGTTAGATTTAGCCCCCATTAGGCCGGCAGGCATGATCCTCTGGCTAGGCGGCTAGAGGTGGGCGGGCCGAGGTAAAGGTGCTGGGGAGCGGGATGGTGGGCCTCTGCTTTTTGGCGCGGGAGGCTTCAAATGTCGCCAGTTTCTCCAGGGCCCTGTCTGTTCTCCCACCCTGAATGACCGGCGGCGCCCCTAGCGGCCCAGGTGGCAGCGATGTGGGAGGTTGAGTCTGGCTCTGGGGCTTGGGGTACCAGATCCCCGGTGTAGTGGCACCAGGACCCTTGGGAGGGGCCCCTGGGGTGACGACCTAGGGTTAAGGTTAGCCCCAAAAGGACCGTCAGGCCCAATCCGCACACTGTGCGGCAAGTGGAGGTGCGGGCGGAGGTGAGGGCGCTGGGGAGCAGGAAAGTGGGCCCAAGCGTTTTAGCGCAGGAAGTCTTCGAAGGTCGCAAGGGGCTCAGAGGGCCCTGCCCCTTCTCCCTCCTTGAATGATCGGCGGCGCCCTTACTGGCCCAGTTGGCGGCAGGGCGGCAGGTAGAGTCTGGCGCTGGGGCTCGGGTGTCCCCAATCCCCGGCGTTGCGGTGCAAGGCCCCTTGGGAGGGGCCCCTCCTGGGCCGACCAAATGTTAGAGTTAGCCCCCAGGATGCGGGCAGGCCTGATCTGCCGGGTGTGCGGCAAGCGGAGGGGCGGGCTGAGATGTGGGTGCTAGCGAGCAGGAGTGTGAGCCCAAGCGTATTCGCAAGTTGGGCCTTCGAAGGTCTCCAGGGGGTCGAAGGGCCCTGCCTGTTCTCCCGCACTGAATGACCGGCAGCGCCCATAGCGGCTTGGGTGGCGTCGGGGCGGCAAGGTGAGTCTGCCGCTGGAGCTCAGGGGGCCCCAATACCTGGCGTTGCTGTGCCAGGCCCCTTGGGAGGTTCCCCTCGGGGGCCAACCTAGGGTTTGGGTTAGCCCCCAGGAGTCTGGCAGGCCCAATCCACTGGCTGTGCGGCCAGCAGAGGGGCTGGCTGAGGTGAGGGCGCTGGTGAGCGGAAGCATGGGCCCAAGCATTCTGGCGCCTGGGGCCTTAGAAGTTCACTGGGACTGGGAGGGCCCTGTCCATTCTCCCGCCCTGAATGACCGGCAGTGCCCTAGCTGCCTAGGTGCCGGCAGGGTGGCAGGGTGAGCCCAGCACTGGGGCTGGGGGTCATCAATCCCCGGTGTTGCGGCGACAGGCCCCTTGGGAGGGGTCCCTCGGGGGCCGACCTAGGGTTGAGGTTAGCCCAAAGGAGGCCGGGGCCCGATCCGCCGGCTGTGCAGAGAACGGAGGGGCGGGGCGAGGTGAGGGCGCTGGCGAGCGGGAGCGGGAGCCCAAGCGTTTTGGCGTGTCGGGCCTTTGAAGGTCACCGGGGCCTCAGAGGGCCCTGCCCGTTCCCCAGCCCCGAATGAGGACGGTGCCCCTAGCGATCCGGGTCGCAGCGGGGCGGCAGGGTGAGTTCAGCCCTGGTGCTCGGGGGTCCCCAATCACCCACGTGGCGGCGCCAGGCCTCTTGGGATGGGCCCCTCGGGAGCCGACCTAGGGTTAGGGTTAGCCCCAGGAGGCCGGCAGTCCCGATCTGCCGGCTGTGCGGAGAGCGGAGGGGTGGGCTGAGGAGAGGGTGCTGGC
Organism: Ursus americanus; assembly: GCF_024610735.1. Classification (NCBI taxonomy): domain Eukaryota; kingdom Metazoa; phylum Chordata; class Mammalia; order Carnivora; family Ursidae; genus Ursus; species Ursus americanus. Next base: position 677,054 of record NW_028273629.1, on the reverse strand, counting down.
GAGCAGGAGCCTAGGCCCAAGCGTTTTGTCACGGGGGGCCTTCAAAGGTCACTGGGGGCTCGGAGGACCCTGCCCGTTCTCCCGCCCTAAATAACCGGTGGCGCCCCTAGCAGCCCGCGTGGCGGCAGGGCGGCAGGGTAAGTAATGCGCTGGGGCTTGAGGGTCCCCAATCCCCGGCGTGGCATCGCCAGGCCCCTTGGGTGGGGCCCCTCGTAAGCAGACCTAGAGTTAGGGTTAGTTCCCAGGAGGCTGGCAGGCCCAATCCGCTGTCTGTGCGGCAAGAGGGGGGGCGGACCGAGGTGAGGGCGCTTGCTAGCGGGAGCATGGGCCCAAGCGTTTTGGCGTGGGGGGCCTCAAAGGTCGCCAGGGGCTCGGAGGGCCCTGCCCATTCTCCCGCTCTGAAAGACTGGTGGCGTCCCTACTGGCCCAGTAGCTGTGGGGCGGAAGGGTGACTCCGGCGCTGAGGCTTGGGGGTCACCAATCCCCGGCGTTGTGGCACCAGGCCTTTGGAAGTGGCCCCTTGGGGTCTGACCTAGGGTTAGTGTTAGCCCCCAGGAAACAGGCAGGCCTGATCCGCTAGCTGTTCATCGAGTGGAGGGGCGGGCCGAGAAGAGGGCGCTGGCGAGTGAGAGCGTGGGCCCAAGCATTTTGGCAAGAGGGCCCTACGAAAGTCGCGGGGGCTCAGAGGGCCCTGCCTGTTCTCCAGCACTGAATGACCGGCGGTGCCCCTAGCGGACTGGGTGGTGGTGGGGTGGCAGGGAGAGTCCAGCACTGGTGCTCGGGGGTCCCCAATCCCCGGCATTGCGATGCCAGGCCCCTTGGGAGGGGCCCCGTGGGGGCAGACCTAGGGTTAGGGTTACACCCAGGGGGCTGACAGGCCCGATCCTACGGCTGTGCGGCGAGCGGAGGGGCAGGCCGAGGTGAGGGCGCTGGCCAGCGGGAGCGTGGGTCAAGTGTTTTGGTGCGGGGGGCCCTTCGAAGGTCGTGGGGGGATCGGAGGACCCTGCCCGTTCTCCCGCACTGAATGACCGGTGGCGCTCCTAGTGGTGCAGGTGGCAGCGGGGCGGCCGGGTGAGTCCGGCACTGGGGCTCAGGGTTCCCCAATCCCCAGCGTTACGACTCCAGGCCCCTTGCTAGGGGCCCCTCGGGGGCCGACATATGGTTAGGGTTAGCCCCCAGGAGGCCCGCAGGCCCGATCCGCCAGCTCTGCGGTGAGTGGAGGGGTGGTCGGAGGTGAGGCCGCTGGCAATCTGGAGAGTGGGCCCAGTCATTTTGGCGCGGGGGTCCTTCGAATGTCGCCAGGGGTTCGGACGGCCCTGCCCGTTCTCCCGCCCTGAATGACGGGCGGCTCCCCTAAAAGCCCTGGTGGAGGAGGGGCGGTAGGGTGAGTCGGGCGCTGGGACTCAGGGGTTCCCAATCCCCGGCGTTTTGGCGCCATGCCCCTTGGGAGGGGCCCCTCGGGGACTCACCTAGGGTTAGGGTTAGCTCCGAGGAGGCCGGCAGGCCCGATCCGCCGGCTGTGTGGTGAGCAGAGGGGCAGGCCGAGGTGAGGGCGCTTGTGAGCAGGAGCGTGGGCCCAAGCGTTTTGGCGCGGGGGGCCTTCGAATGTCGCCAGAGGCTCTGAGGGCCCTGCCCGTGGTCCCGCCCTGAATGACCGGCAGCGCCCCTAGTGGCCCATGTGGCAGCGGGGCAGCCGGTTGTGTCCAGCGCTGGAGCTCGGGGTTCTCCAATCCCCGGTGTTGCGGCTCTAGGCCCCTTGCTGGGGCCCCTAGGGGGCCGACCTATGGTTAGATTTAGCCCCCAGGAGGCCGGAAGCCCGATCCGCCAGCTCTGCGGCAAGCGGAGAGGCGGGCGGAGGTGAGGCCGCTGGCGAGCGGGAGCGTGGGCTCAGGCGTTTTGGCGCGGGGGTCCTTCGAAAGTCGCCGGGGTCTTGGAGGGCCCTGTACGTTCTGCCCTGAATGACCGGCGGCTCCCCTAGCGGCCCGGGTGGAGGAGGGGTGTTAGGGTGACTTGGGTGCTGGGGCTTGGGGGTCCCCAATCCTCGGCGTTGGGGCGCCAGGCCCCTTTGGAAGGGCTCTAGGGGGCCGACCAAGGGTTATTGTTAGCCCCCAGGGGGCCAGCAGGCCCGATCCGCCGGCTGTGAGGCGAGCGGAGGGGTGGACCCAGGTGAGGGCGCTTGAGAGCAAGAATGTGGACCCAAGCGTTTTGGCACGGGGGGCCTTCGAAGGTCATCGGGGGTTCGGAGGGCCCAACCCGTTCTCCTGCCCTGAATGACCAGCGGCGCTACTAGCGGCCCGGGGGGGCGGGGCGGCAGGGTGAGTCCGGCACTGGGGCTTGGGGGTCCCCAATCCCTGGCGTTGCGGGGGCAGACCCTTGGTAGTGGCCCCTCGGGGGCCGACCTAAGGTTACAGTTAGCCCCCAGGAGGCCGGCAGGCCCGATGTGCCAGCTGTGCGGCGAGCGGAGGGGCGGGCCGAGGTGAGGGCGCGGGCGAGCGGGAGCTCGGCCGAAGCGTTTTGGCGCGGGAAGCCTTCGAAGGTCGCCGGGGGATCGGAGGACCCTGCCCGTTTTCCCGCCCTGAATGACCTGCGGCGCCCCTGGGGCCCGGGTGGCGGCAGGGCGACAGGGTGAGTCCGTCGCTGGGGTTGGGGGGTTCCCAATCCCCGGTGTTGCGGCACCAGGCCCCTTCGCAGGGGCCCCTCGGAGGCTGACCTAGGGTTATGGTTAGCCCCCAGGAGGCCGCAGGCCCAATCCACCGGCTGTGCGGTGAGCAGAGGGGAGGGCCGAGGTGAGGGCGCTGGCGAGCGGTAGCGTAGGCCCATGAGTTTTGGCGCGGGGGGCCTTCGAAGGTCGCCGGGGCTCAAGAAGCCCTGCCCGTTCTCCCGCACTGAATGTCCGGCGGTGCCCCTAGCGGCTCAGTTGCCGGCGGGGGAGCATGGTGAGTCGGATGCTGGGGCTAGGGGTCCCCAAACCCCGGTGTTGCGGTGCCAGGCCCGTTGGGAGGGGCCTCTCGGGGGCCGACGTAGGGATAGGGTTAGCCCCCAGGAGGCTGGCGGGCCCTATCCGCCGGCTGTGCGGCGAGCGGAGGGGCGGGCCGAGGTGAGGGCACTGGCTACCGGGAGAGTGGGCGCAAGCTTTCTGGCGCGGGGGGCCTTCGAAAGAGGCCAGGGGCTCCAAGGGCCCTTCCCGTTCTCCCGCCCTGAATGACCGGTGGTGCCACTAGCGGCCTGTGTGGCGGCGGGGCAGCACGGTGAGTCCAGCGCTGTGGCTCGTGGGTCTCCAATGCCCGGCATTGCCGCTCCAGGCACCTTGGGATGAGCCCCTCCGAGGGTGAGCTAGGGTTAGGGTTAGCCCCCAGGAGGCCGGCAGGCCCGATCTGCCAGCTGTGTGGCGAGCGGAGGGGCAGGCCGAGGTGAGGGCGCTGAAGAGCAGGAGCGTGGGCCCAAGCGTTTTGGTGCGGGGGCCTTTGAAGGTCACCAGGGGCTCGGAGGACCCTGCACGTTCTCCCGCCCTGGATGACCGGCGGTGCCCCTAGAGGCCCGGGTGGCAGCGGGGCGGGAGGGTGAGTCTGGCGCTGGGGCTTGTGGGTCCCGAATCCCTGGCGTTGCGGCACCAGGCCCCTTGGGAGGGGCCCCTCGAGGGATCGAGCTAGGGTTAGGGTTAGCCCCCAGGAGACCGTCAGGCCCAATCCGCCGGCTGTGCAGGGAGCGGAGGGTGGGCTGAAGTGATGGTGCTGGCGTCGGGAGCGTGGGCCCAAGGGTTTTGGCGCGGAGGGCCTTCAAACGGCGCTGGGGGCTCCGAGGGCCCTGTCCGTTGTTCTGCCCTGAATGACCGACAGCTCTCCTACCGGCCCGGGTGGTGGCGGGGCGGCACGGTGAGTCCAGCGCTGGGGCTCGGGGGTCACCAATCCCAGGCATTGCAGCGATAGGCCCCTTGGGAGGGGCCCCTTGGGGGCCGACCTAGGGTTCGGGTTAGCCCCCAGGAGTCTGGCAGGCCCGATCCGCCGGCTCTGCCACAGGCGGAGGGGCTAGCCGAGGTGAGGGCGCTGGCGAGCGGGAGCATGGCCCCAAGCGTTTTGTCGCGGGGGACCTTCGAAGGTCGCCGGGGGCTCGGGGGGCCCTGCCCGTTCTAACGCCCTGAATGAGGACGGCGCCCCTAGCGGGCCGGGTGGTGAGGAGAGGCAGAGTGCGTCCGGCGGTGGGGTTCGGGTGTCCCCAATCCCCAGCGTGGCGGCGCCAGGCCCCTTGGGAGGGGCTCCTCTGGGGCCGACCTAGGTTTAGGGTTAGCCCAAAGGAGGCCGGCAGGCCCGAACTGCCGGCTGTGCGGCGAGCAGAGGGGCGGGACGAGGTGAGGGCGCTGGCGAGGGGGAGCGTGGGCCCAGGCGTTTTGGCACGGGGGGCCTTCGATTGTCGCTGGGGGCTTGGAGGGCCCTGCCCATTCTCACACCCTAAATGACCGGTGGCGCCCCTAGCACCCAGGGTGGCGGCGTGTCGGCAGGATGAGTCTGGAGCTGGGGCTCAGTGGTCCCGGATCCCCGGCGCGGTGGCTCCAGGCACTTGGGAGGGGTCCCTCGGGGGCCGACATATGGTGAGTGTTAGCCCAAAGGAGGCCGGCGGGCCCAATCCGCCGGCTGTGCAGCGAGCGGAGGGGTGGGCCGACGTTAATGCGCTGGCAAGCGGGAGCGTGGGTCCAAGCGTTTTGGCATGGGGGGCCTTCGAAGCTCACCGGGGGCTCGGAGGGCCCAGCAAGTTCTCCCGCCCTGAATGCCCGGCGGCTCCCTAGCGGCCAGGGTGGCGGCGGGGAGGCAGGGTGAGTCCGGAGCTCGGGCTCGGGGGTCCCCAATACCCGGCGTGGCATTGCCAGGCCCCTTGGGAGGGGTCCCTCGGGGGCCGAGCTAGGGTTATCGTTAGCCCAAAGGAGGCCGGCAGGCCCGATTGGCCGGCTGTGCGGCGAGGGGAGGGGTGAGCCGAGGTGAGGGCGCTGGCGAGCGGGAGCTTAGGCCCAAGCGTTTTGGTGCGGGGGGCCTTCGAAGGTCATCCGGGGCTCGGAGGGCCCTGCCCGTACTCCCTCCCTGAATGACCGGTGGCGCCCCTAGCGTCCCGGGTGGCGGCGGGGCGGCAGGGTGAGTCTGGAGTAGGGCTCAGGGGTCCAAATGCCCCGGCGTGGCGGCGCCTGGCCCCTTGGGAGGGGTCCCTCGGGGGCCGACCTAGGGTTGAGGTTAGCCCAAAGGAGGCCGGGGCCCGATCCGCCGGCTGTGCAGAGAACGGAGGGGCGGGCCGAGGTGAGGGCGCTGGCTAGCGGGAGCGTGGGTCAAGTGTTTTGGTGCGGGGGGCCCTTCGAAGGTCGTGGGGGGATCGGAGGACCCTGCCCGTTCTCCCGCACTGAATGACCGGTGGCGCTCCTAGTGGTGCAGGTGGCAGCGGGGCGGCCGGGTGAGTCCGGCACTGGGGTTCAGGGTTCCCCAATCCCCGGCGTTACGACTCCAGGCCCCTTGCTAGGGGCCCCTCGGGGGCCGACATATGGTTAGGGTTAGCCCCCAGGAGGCCCGCAGGCCCGATCCGCCAGCTCTGCGGTGAGTGGAGGGGTGGTCGGAGGTGAGGCCGCTGGCAATCTGGAGAGTGGGCCCAGTCATTTTGGCGCGGGGGTCCTTCGAATGTCGCCAGGGGTTCGGACGGCCCTGCCCGTTCTCCCGCCCTGAATGACGGGCGGCTCCCCTAAAAGCCCTGGTGGAGGAGGGGCGGTAGGGTGAGTCGGGCGCTGGGACTCAGGGGTTCCCAATCCCCGGCGTTTTGGCGCCATGCCCCTTGGGAGGGGCCCCTCGGGGACTCACCTAGGGTTAGGGTTAGCTCCGAGGAGGCCGGCAGGCCCGATCCGCCGGCTGTGTGGTGAGCAGAGGGGCAGGCCGAGGTGAGGGCGCTTGTGAGCAGGAGCGTGGGCCCAAGCGTTTTGGCGCGGGGGGCCTTCGAATGTCGCCAGAGGCTCTGAGGGCCCTGCCCGTGGTCCCGCCCTGAATGACCGGCAGCGCCCCTAGTGGCCCATGTGGCAGCGGGGCAGCCGGTTGTGTCCAGCGCTGGAGCTCGGGGTTCTCCAATCCCCGGTGTTGCGGCTCTAGGCCCCTTGCTGGGGCCCCTAGGGGGCCGACCTATGGTTAGATTTAGCCCCCAGGAGGCCGGAAGCCCGATCCGCCAGCTCTGCGGCAAGCGGAGAGGCGGGCGGAGGTGAGGCCGCTGGCGAGCGGGAGCGTGGGCTCAGGCGTTTTGGCGCGGGGGTCCTTCGAAAGTCGCCGGGGTCTTGGAGGGCCCTGTACGTTCTTCTGCCCTGAATGACCGGCGGCTCCCCTAGCGGCCCGGGTGGAGGAGGGGTGTTAGGGTGACTTGGGCGCTGGGGCTTGGGGGTCCCCAATCCTCGGCGTTGGGGCGCCAGGCCCCTTTGGAAGGGCTCTAGGGGGCCGACCAAGGGTTATTGTTAGCCCCCAGGGGGCCAGCAGGCCCGATCCGCCGGCTGTGAGGCGAGCGGAGGGGTGGACCCAGGTGAGGGCGCTTGAGAGCAAGAATGTGGACCCAAGCGTTTTGGCACGGGGGGCCTTCGAAGGTCATCGGGGGTTCGGAGGGCCCAACCCGTTCTCCTGCCCTGAATGACCAGCGGCGCTACTAGCGGCCCGGGGGGGCGGGGCGGCAGGGTGAGTCCGGCACTGGGGCTTGGGGGTCCCCAATCCCCGGCGTTGCGGGGGCAGACCCTTGGTAGTGGCCCCTCGGGGGCCGACCTAAGGTTACAGTTAGCCCCCAGGAGGCCGGCAGGCCCGATGTGCCAGCTGTGCGGCGAGCGGAGGGGCGGGCCGAGGTGAGGGCGCGGGCGAGCGGGAGCTCGGCCGAAGCGTTTTGGCGCGGGAAGCCTTCGAAGGTCGCCGGGGGATCGGAGGACCCTGCCCGTTTTCCCGCCCTGAATGACCTGCGGCGCCCCTGGGGCCCGGGTGGCGGCAGGGCGACAGGGTGAGTCCGTCGCTGGGGTTGGGGGGTTCCCAATCCCCGGTGTTGCGGCACCAGGCCCCTTCGCAGGGGCCCCTCGGAGGCTGACCTAGGGTTATGGTTAGCCCCCAGGAGGCCGCAGGCCCAATCCACCGGCTGTGCGGTGAGCAGAGGGGAGGGCCGAGGTGAGGGCGCTGGCGAGCGGTAGCGTAGGCCCATGAGTTTTGGCGCGGGGGGCCTTCGAAGGTCGCCGGGGCTCAAGAAGCCCTGCCCGTTCTCCCGCACTGAATGTCCGGCGGTGCCCCTAGCGGCTCAGTTGCCGGCGGGGGAGCATGGTGAGTCGGATGCTGGGGCTAGGGGTCCCCAAACCCCGGTGTTGCGGTGCCAGGCCCGTTGGGAGGGGCCTCTCGGGGGCCGACGTAGGGATAGGGTTAGCCCCCAGGAGGCTGGCGGGCCCTATCCGCCGGCTGTGCGGCGAGCGGAGGGGCGGGCCGAGGTGAGGGCACTGGCTACCGGGAGAGTGGGCGCAAGCTTTCTGGCGCGGGGGGCCTTCGAAAGAGGCCGGGGGCTCCAAGGGCCCTTCCCGTTCTCCCGCCCTGAATGACCGGTGGTGCCACTAGCGGCCTGTGTGGCGGCGGGGCAGCACGGTGAGTCCAGCGCTGTGGCTCGTGGGTCTCCAATGCCCGGCATTGCCGCTCCAGGCACCTTGGGATGAGCCCCTCCGAGGGTGAGCTAGGGTTAGGGTTAGCCCCCAGGAGGCCGGCAGGCCCGATCTGCCAGCTGTGTGGCGAGCGGAGGGGCAGGCCGAGGTGAGGGCGCTGAAGAGCAGGAGCATGGGCCCAAGCGTTTTGGTGCGGGGGCCTTTGAAGGTCACCAGGGGCTCGGAGGACCCTGCACGTTCTCCCGCCCTGGATGACCGGCGGTGCCCCTAGAGGCCCGGGTGGCAGCGGGGCGGGAGGGTGAGTCTGGCGCTGGGGCTTGTGGGTCCCGAATCCCTGGCGTTGCGGCACCAGGCCCCTTGGGAGGGGCCCCTCGAGGGATCGAGCTAGGGTTAGGGTTAGCCCCCAGGAGACCGTCAGGCCCAATCCGCCGGCTGTGCAGGGAGCGGAGGGTGGGCTGAAGTGATGGTGCTGGCGAGCGGGAGCGTGGGCCCAAGGGTTTTGGCGCGGAGGGCCTTCAAACGGCGCTGGGGGCTCCGAGGGCCCTGTCCGTTGTTCTGCCCTGAATGACCGACAGCTCTCCTACCGGCCCGGGTGGTGGCGGGGCGGCACGGTGAGTCCAGCGCTGGGGCTCGGGGGTCACCAATCCCAGGCATTGCAGCGATAGGCCCCTTGGGAGGGGCCCCTTGGGGGCCGACCTAGGGTTCGGGTTAGCCCCCAGGAGGCCGGCAGGCCCGATGTGCCAGCTGTGCGGCGAGCGGAGGGGCTAGCCGAGGTGAGGGCGCTGGCGAGCGGGAGCATGGCCCCAAGCGTTTTGTCGCGGGGGACCTTCGAAGGTCGCCGGGGGCTCGAGGGGCCCTGCCCGTTCTAACGCCCTGAATGAGGACGGCGCCCCTAGCGGGCCGGGTGGTGAGGAGCGGCAGAGTGCGTCCGGCGGTGGGGTTCGGGTGTCCCCAATCCCCAGCGTGGCGGCGCCAGGCCCCTTGGGAGGGGCTCCTCTGGGTCCGACCTAGGTTTAGGGTTAGCCTAAAGGAGGCCGGCAGGCCCGAACCGCCGGCTGTGTGGCGAGCAGAGGGTCGGGCCGAGGTGAGGGCGCTGGCGAGGGGGAGCGTGGGCCCAGGAGTTTTGGCACGGGGGGCCTTCGATTGTCGCTGGGGACTTGGAGGGCCCTGCCCATTCTCACACCCTAAATGACCGGTGGCGCCCCTAGCACCCAGGGTGGCGGCGTGTCGGCAGGATGAGTCTGGAGCTGGGGCTCAGTGGTCCCCGATCCCCGGCGCGGTGGCTCCAGGCACTTGGGAGGGGTCCCTCGGGGGCCGACATATGGTGAGTGTTAGCCCAAAGGAGGCCGGCGGGCCCAATCCGCCGGCTGTGCAGCGAGCGGAGGGGTGGGCCGACGTTAATGCGCTGGCAAGCGGGAGCGTGGGCCCAAGCGTTTTGGCATGGGGGGCCTTCGAAGCTCACCGGGGGCTCGGAGGGCCCAGCAATTTCTCCCGCCCTGAATGCCCGGCGGCTCCCTAGCGGCCAGGGTGGCGGCGGGGAGGCAGGGTGAGTCCGGAGCTCGGGCTCGGGGGTCCCCAATACCCGGCGTGGCATTGCCAGGCCCCTTGGGAGGGGTCCCTCGGGGGCCGAGCTAGGGTTATCGTTAGCCCAAAGGAGGCCGGCAGGCCCGATTGGCCGGCTGTGCGGCGAGGGGAGGGGTGAGCCGAGGTGAGGGCGCTGGCGAGCGGGAGCTTAGGCCCAAGCGTTTTGGTGCGGGGGGCCTTCGAAGGTCATCGGGGGCTCGGAGGGCCCTGCCCGTACTCCCTCCCTGAATGACCGGTGGCGCCCCTAGCGTCCCGGGTGGCGGCGGGGCGGCAGGGTGAGTCTGGAGTAGGGCTCAGGGGTCCAAATGCCCCGGCGTGGCGGCGCCTGGCCCCTTGGGAGGGGTCCCTCGGGGGCCGACCTAGGGTTGAGGTTAGCCCAAAGGAGGCCGGGGCCCGATCCGCCGGCTGTGCAGAGAACGGAGGGGCGGGGCGAGGTGAGGGCGCTGGCGAGCGGGAGTGGGAGCCCAAGCGTTTTGGCGTGTCGGGCCTTCGAAGGTCACCGGGGGCTCAGAGGGCCCTGCCCCGAATGAGGACGGTGCCCCTAGCGATCCGGGTCGCAGCGGGGCGGCAGGGTGAGTTCAGCCCTGGTGCTCGGGGGTCCCCAATCACCCGCGTGGCGGCGCCAGGCCCCTTGGGATGGGCCCCTCGGGAGCCGACCTAGGCTTAGGGTTAGCCCCAGGAGGCCGGCAGTCCCGATCTGCCGGCTGTGCGGCGAGCGGAGGGGCGGGCTGAGGAGAGGGTGCTGGCGAGCAGGAGCCTAGGCCCAAGCGTTTTGTCACGGGGGGCCTTCAAAGGTCACTGGGGGCTCGGAGGGCCCTGCCCGTTCTCCCGCCCTAAATAACCGGTGTCGCCCCTAGCAGCCCGCGTGGCGGCAGGGCGGCAGGGTAAGTAATGCGCTGGGGCTTGAGGGTCCCCAATCCCCGGCGTGGCATCGCCAGGCCCCTTGGGAGGGGCCCCTCGTGAGCAGACCTGGAGTTAGGGCTAGTTCCCAGGAGGCTGGCAGGCCCAATCCGCTGTCTGTGCGGCGAGAGGGGGGGCGGACCGAGGTGAGGGCGCTTGCTAGCGGGAGCGTGGGCCCAAGCGTTTTGGCGTGGGGGGCCTCAAAGGTCGCCAGGGGCTCGGAGGGCCCTGCCCATTCTCCCGCTCTGAATGACTGGTGGCGTCCCTACTGGCCCGGTAGCTGTGGGGCGGAAGGGTGACTCCGGCGCTGAGGCTTGGGGGTCACCAATCCCCGGCGTTGTGGCACCAGGCCTTTGGAAGTGGCCCCTTGGGGTCTGACCTAGGGTTAGTGTTAGCCCCCAGGAAACAGGCAGGCCTGATCCGCTAGCTGTTCATCGAGTGGAGGGGCGGGCCGAGAAGAGGGCGCTGGCGAGTGGGAGCGTGGGCCCAAGCATTTTGGCGCGAGGGGCCCACGAAGGTCGCGGGGGCTCAGAGGGCCCTGCCTGTTCTCCAGCACTGAATGACCGGCGGCGCCCCTAGCGGACTGGGTGGTGGTGGGGTGGCAGGGAGAGTCCAGCACTGGTGCTCGGGGGTCCCCAATCCCCGGCATTGCGATGCCAGGCCCCTTGGGAGGGGCCCCGTGGGGGCAGACCTAGGGTTAGGGTTACACCCAGGGGGCTGACAGGCCCGATCCTACGGCTGTGCGGCGAGCGGAGGGGCGGGCCGAGGTGAGGGCGCTGGCTAGCGGGAGCGTGGGTCAAGTGTTTTGGTGCGGGGGCCCTTCGAAGGTCGTGGGGGGATCGGAGGACCCTGCCCGTTCTCCCGCACTGAATGACCGGTGGCGCTCCTAGTGGTGCAGGTGGCAGCGGGGCGGCCGGGTGAGTCCGGCACTGGGGTTCAGGGTTCCCCAATCCCCGGCGTTACGACTCCAGGCCCCTTGCTAGGGGCCCCTCGGGGGCCGACATATGGTTAGGGTTAGCCCCCAGGAGGCCCGCAGGCCCGATCCGCCAGCTCTGCGGTGAGTGGAGGGGTGGTCGGAGGTGAGGCCGCTGGCAATCTGGAGAGTGGGCCCAGTCATTTTGGCGCGGGGGTCCTTCGAATGTCGCCAGGGGTTCGGACGGCCCTGCCCGTTCTCCCGCCCTGAATGACGGGCGGCTCCCCTAAAAGCCCTGGTGGAGGAGGGGCGGTAGGGTGAGTCGGGCGCTGGGACTCAGGGGTTCCCAATCCCCGGCGTTTTGGCGCCATGCCCCTTGGGAGGGGCCCCTCGGGGACTCACCTAGGGTTAGGGTTAGCTCCGAGGAGGCCGGCAGGCCCGATCCGCCGGCTGTGTGGTGAGCAGAGGGGCAGGCCGAGGTGAGGGCGCTTGTGAGCAGGAGCGTGGGCCCAAGCGTTTTGGCGCGGGGGGCCTTCGAATGTCGCCAGAGGCTCTGAGGGCCCTGCCCGTGGTCCCGCCCTGAATGACCGGCAGCGCCCCTAGTGGCCCATGTGGCAGCGGGGCAGCCGGTTGTGTCCAGCGCTGGAGCTCGGGGTTCTCCAATCCCCGGTGTTGCGGCTCTAGGCCCCTTGCTGGGGCCCCTAGGGGGCCGACCTATGGTTAGATTTAGCCCCCAGGAGGCCGGAAGCCCGATCCGCCAGCTCTGCGGCAAGCGGAGAGGCGGGCGGAGGTGAGGCCGCTGGCGAGCGGGAGCGTGGGCTCAGGCGTTTTGGCGCGGGGGTCCTTCGAAAGTCGCCGGGGTCTTGGAGGGCCCTGTACGTTCTTCTGCCCTGAATGACCGGCGGCTCCCCTAGCGGCCCGGGTGGAGGAGGGGTGTTAGGGTGACTTGGGCGCTGGGGCTTGGGGGTCCCCAATCCTCGGCGTTGGGGCGCCAGGCCCCTTTGGAAGGGCTCTAGGGGGCCGACCAAGGGTTATTGTTAGCCCCCAGGGGGCCAGCAGGCCCGATCCGCCGGCTGTGAGGCGAGCGGAGGGGTGGACCCAGGTGAGGGCGCTTGAGAGCAAGAATGTGGACCCAAGCGTTTTGGCACGGGGGGCCTTCGAAGGTCATCGGGGGTTCGGAGGGCCCAACCCGTTCTCCTGCCCTGAATGACCAGCGGCGCTACTAGCGGCCCGGGGGGGCGGGGCGGCAGGGTGAGTCCGGCACTGGGGCTTGGGGGTCCCCAATCCCCGGCGTTGCGGGGGCAGACCCTTGGTAGTGGCCCCTCGGGGGCCGACCTAAGGTTACAGTTAGCCCCCAGGAGGCCGGCAGGCCCGATGTGCCAGCTGTGCGGCGAGCGGAGGGGCGGGCCGAGGTGAGGGCGCGGGCGAGCGGGAGCTCGGCCGAAGCGTTTTGGCGCGGGAAGCCTTCGAAGGTCGCCGGGGGATCGGAGGACCCTGCCCGTTTTCCCGCCCTGAATGACCTGCGGCGCCCCTGGGGCCCGGGTGGCGGCAGGGCGACAGGGTGAGTCCGTCGCTGGGGTTGGGGGGTTCCCAATCCCCGGTGTTGCGGCACCAGGCCCCTTCGCAGGGGCCCCTCGGAGGCTGACCTAGGGTTATGGTTAGCCCCGAGGAGGCCGCAGGCCCAATCCACCGGCTGTGCGGTGAGCAGAGGGGAGGGCCGAGGTGAGGGCGCTGGCGAGCGGTAGCGTAGGCCCATGAGTTTTGGCGCGGGGGGCCTTCGAAGGTCGCCGGGGCTCAAGAAGCCCTGCCCGTTCTCCCGCACTGAATGTCCGGCGGTGCCCCTAGCGGCTCAGTTGCCGGCGGGGGAGCATGGTGAGTCGGATGCTGGGGCTAGGGGTCCCCAAACCCCGGTGTTGCGGTGCCAGGCCCGTTGGGAGGGGCCTCTCGGGGGCCGACGTAGGGATAGGGTTAGCCCCCAGGAGGCCGGCAGGCCCGATCTGCCAGCTGTGTGGCGAGCGGAGGGGCAGGCCGAGGTGAGGGCGCTGAAGAGCAGGAGCGTGGGCCCAAGCGTTTTGGTGCGGGGGCCTTTGAAGGTCACCAGGGGCTCGGAGGACCCTGCACGTTCTCCCGCCCTGGATGACCGGCGGTGCCCCTAGAGGCCCGGGTGGCAGCGGGGCGGGAGGGTGAGTCTGGCGCTGGGGCTTGTGGGTCCCGAATCCCTGGCGTTGCGGCACCAGGCCCCTTGGGAGGGGCCCCTCGAGGGATCGAGCTAGGGTTAGGGTTAGCCCCCAGGAGACCGTCAGGCCCAATCCGCCGGCTGTGCAGGGAGCGGAGGGTGGGCTGAAGTGATGGTGCTGGCGAGCGGGAGCGTGGGCCCAAGGGTTTTGGCGCGGAGGGCCTTCAAACGGCGCTGGGGGCTCCGAGGGCCCTGTCCGTTGTTCTGCCCTGAATGACCGACAGCTCTCCTACCGGCCCGGGTGGTGGCGGGGCGGCACGGTGAGTCCAGCGCTGGGGCTCGGGGGTCACCAATCCCAGGCATTGCAGCGATAGGCCCCTTGGGAGGGGCCCCTTGGGGGCCGACCTAGGGTTCGGGTTAGCCCCCAGGAGTCTGGCAGGCCCGATCCGCCGGCTCTGCCACAGGCGGAGGGGCTAGCCGAGGTGAGGGCGCTGGCGAGCGGGAGCATGGCCCCAAGCGTTTTGTCGCGGGGGACCTTCGAAGGTCGCCGGGGGCTCGGGGGGCCCTGCCCGTTCTAACGCCCTGAATGAGGACGGCGCCCCTAGCGGGCCGGGTGGTGAGGAGAGGCAGAGTGCGTCCGGCGGTGGGGTTCGGGTGTCCCCAATCCCCAGCGTGGCGGCGCCAGGCCCCTTGGGAGGGGCTCCTCTGGGGCCGACCTAGGTTTAGGGTTAGCCCAAAGGAGGCCGGCAGGCCCGAACTGCCGGCTGTGCGGCGAGCAGAGGGGCGGGACGAGGTGAGGGCGCTGGCGAGGGGGAGCGTGGGCCCAGGCGTTTTGGCACGGGGGGCCTTCGATTGTCGCTGGGGGCTTGGAGGGCCCTGCCCATTCTCACACCCTAAATGACCGGTGGCGCCCCTAGCACCCAGGGTGGCGGCGTGTCGGCAGGATGAGTCTGGAGCTGGGGCTCAGTGGTCCCGGATCCCCGGCGCGGTGGCTCCAGGCACTTGGGAGGGGTCCCTCGGGGGCCGACATATGGTGAGTGTTAGCCCAAAGGAGGCCGGCGGGCCCAATCCGCCGGCTGTGCAGCGAGCGGAGGGGTGGGCCGACGTTAATGCGCTGGCAAGCGGGAGCGTGGGTCCAAGCGTTTTGGCATGGGGGGCCTTCGAAGCTCACCGGGGGCTCGGAGGGCCCAGCAAGTTCTCCCGCCCTGAATGCCCGGCGGCTCCCTAGCGGCCAGGGTGGCGGCGGGGAGGCAGGGTGAGTCCGGAGCTCGGGCTCGGGGGTCCCCAATACCCGGCGTGGCATTGCCAGGCCCCTTGGGAGGGGTCCCTCGGGGGCCGAGCTAGGGTTATCGTTAGCCCAAAGGAGGCCGGCAGGCCCGATTGGCCGGCTGTGCGGCGAGGGGAGGGGTGAGCCGAGGTGAGGGCGCTGGCGAGCGGGAGCTTAGGCCCAAGCGTTTTGGTGCGGGGGGCCTTCGAAGGTCATCCGGGGCTCGGAGGACCCTGCCCGTACTCCCTCCCTGAATGACCGGTGGCGCCCCTAGCGTCCCGGGTGGCGGCGGGGCGGCAGGGTGAGTCTGGAGTAGGGCTCAGGGGTCCAAATGCCCCGGCGTGGCGGCGCCTGGCCCCTTGGGAGGGGTCCCTCGGGGGCCGACCTAGGGTTGAGGTTAGCCCAAAGGAGGCCGGGGCCCGATCCGCCGGCTGTGCAGAGAACGGAGGGGCGGGCCGAGGTGAGGGCGCTGGCTAGCGGGAGCGTGGGTCAAGTGTTTTGGTGCGGGGGGCCCTTCGAAGGTCGTGGGGGGATCGGAGGACCCTGCCCGTTCTCCCGCACTGAATGACCGGTGGCGCTCCTAGTGGTGCAGGTGGCAGCGGGGCGGCCGGGTGAGTCCGGCACTGGGGTTCAGGGTTCCCCAATCCCCGGCGTTACGACTCCAGGCCCCTTGCTAGGGGCCCCTCGGGGGCCGACATATGGTTAGGGTTAGCCCCCAGGAGGCCCGCAGGCCCGATCCGCCAGCTCTGCGGTGAGTGGAGGGGTGGTCGGAGGTGAGGCCGCTGGCAATCTGGAGAGTGGGCCCAGTCATTTTGGCGCGGGGGTCCTTCGAATGTCGCCAGGGGTTCGGACGGCCCTGCCCGTTCTCCCGCCCTGAATGACGGGCGGCTCCACCCTGGTGGAGGAGGGGCGGTAGGGTGAGTCGGGCGCTGGGACTCAGGGGTTCCCAATCCCCGGCGTTTTGGCGCCATGCCCCTTGGGAGGGGCCCCTCGGGGACTCACCTAGGGTTAGGGTTAGCTCCGAGGAGGCCGGCAGGCCCGATCCGCCGGCTGTGTGGTGAGCAGAGGGGCAGGCCGAGGTGAGGGCGCTTGTGAGCAGGAGCGTGGGCCCAAGCGTTTTGGCGCGGGGGGCCTTCGAATGTCGCCAGAGGCTCTGAGGGCCCTGCCCGTGGTCCCGCCCTGAATGACCGGCAGCGCCCCTAGTGGCCCATGTGGCAGCGGGGCAGCCGGTTGTGTCCAGCGCTGGAGCTCGGGGTTCTCCAATCCCCGGTGTTGCGGCTCTAGGCCCCTTGCTGGGGCCCCTAGGGGGCCGACCTATGGTTAGATTTAGCCCCCAGGAGGCCGGAAGCCCGATCCGCCAGCTCTGCGGCAAGCGGAGAGGCGGGCGGAGGTGAGGCCGCTGGCGAGCGGGAGCGTGGGCTCAGGCGTTTTGGCGCGGGGGTCCTTCGAAAGTCGCCGGGGTCTTGGAGGGCCCTGTACGTTCTTCTGCCCTGAATGACCGGCGGCTCCCCTAGCGGCCCGGGTGGAGGAGGGGTGTTAGGGTGACTTGGGCGCTGGGGTTTGGGGGTCCCCAATCCTCGGCGTTGGGGCGCCAGGCCCCTTTGGAAGGGCTCTAGGGGGCCGACCAAGGGTTATTGTTAGCCCCCAGGGGGCCAGCAGGCCCGATCCGCCGGCTGTGAGGCGAGCGGAGGGGTGGACCCAGGTGAGGGCGCTTGAGAGCAAGAATGTGGACCCAAGCGTTTTGGCACGGGGGGCCTTCGAAGGTCATCGGGGGTTCGGAGGGCCCAACCCGTTCTCCTGCCCTGAATGACCAGCGGCGCTACTAGCGGCCCGGGGGGGCGGGGCGGCAGGGTGAGTCCGGCACTGGGGCTTGGGGGTCCCCAATCCCCGGCGTTGCGGGGGCAGACCCTTGGTAGTGGCCCCTCGGGGGCCGACCTAAGGTTACAGTTAGCCCCCAGGAGGCCGGCAGGCCCGATGTGCCAGCTGTGCGGCGAGCGGAGGGGCGGGCCGAGGTGAGGGCGCGGGCGAGCGGGAGCTCGGCCGAAGCGTTTTGGCGCGGGAAGCCTTCGAAGGTCGCCGGGGGATCGGAGGACCCTGCCCGTTTTCCCGCCCTGAATGACCTGCGGCGCCCCTGGGGCCCGGGTGGCGGCAGGGCGACAGGGTGAGTCCGTCGCTGGGGTTGGGGGGTTCCCAATCCCCGGTGTTGCGGCACCAGGCCCCTTCGCAGGGGCCCCTCGGAGGCTGACCTAGGGTTATGGTTAGCCCCCAGGAGGCCGCAGGCCCAATCCACCGGCTGTGCGGTGAGCAGAGGGGAGGGCCGAGGTGAGGGCGCTGGCGAGCGGTAGCGTAGGCCCATGAGTTTTGGCGCGGGGGGCCTTCGAAGGTCGCCGGGGCTCAAGAAGCCCTGCCCGTTCTCCCGCACTGAATGTCCGGCGGTGCCCCTAGCGGCTCAGTTGCCGGCGGGGGAGCATGGTGAGTCGGATGCTGGGGCTAGGGGTCCCCAAACCCCGGTGTTGCGGTGCCAGGCCCGTTGGGAGGGGCCTCTCAGGGGCCGACGTAGGGATAGGGTTAGCCCCCAGGAGGCTGGCGGGCCCTATCCGCCGGCTGTGCGGCGAGCGGAGGGGCGGGCCGAGGTGAGGGCACTGGCTACCGGGAGAGTGGGCGCAAGCTTTCTGGCGTGGGGGGCCTTCGAAAGAGGCCAGGGGCTCCAAGGGCCCTTCCCGTTCTCCCGCCCTGAATGACCGGTGGTGCCACTAGCGGCCTGTGTGGCGGCGGGGCAGCACGGTGAGTCCAGCGCTGTGGCTCGTGGGTCTCCAATGCCCGGCATTGCCGCTCCAGGCACCTTGGGATGAGCCCCTCCGAGGGTGAGCTAGGGTTAGGGTTAGCCCCCAGGAGGCCGGCAGGCCCGATCTGCCAGCTGTGTGGCGAGCGGAGGGGCAGGCCGAGGTGAGGGCGCTGAAGAGCAGGAGCGTGGGCCCAAGCGTTTTGGTGCGGGGGCCTTTGAAGGTCACCAGGGGCTCGGAGGACCCTGCACGTTCTCCCGCCCTGGATGACCGGCGGTGCCCCTAGAGGCCCGGGTGGCAGCGGGGCAGGAGGGTGAGTCTGGCGCTGGGGCTTGTGGGTCCCGAATCCCTGGCGTTGCGGCACCAGGCCCCTTGGGAGGGGCCCCTCGAGGGATCGAGCTAGGGTTAGGGTTAGCCCCCAGGAGACCGTCAGGCCCAATCCGCCGGCTGTGCAGGGAGCGGAGGGTGGGCTGAAGTGATGGTGCTGGCGAGCGGGACCGTGGGCCCAAGGGTTTTGGCGCGGAGGGCCTTCAAACGGCTCTGGGGGCTCCGAGGGCCCTGTCCGTTGTTCTGCCCTGAATGACCGACATCTCTTCAACCGGCCCAGGTGGCGGCGGGGCGGCACGGTGAGTCCAGCGCTGGGGCTCGGGGGTCACCAATCCCTGGCATTGCAGCGATAGGCCCCTTGGGAGGGGCCCCTTGAGGGCCGACCTAGGGTTCGGGTTAGCCCCCAGGAGGCTGGCAGGCCCGATCCGCCGGCTCTGCCACATGCGGAGTGGCTAGCCGAGGTGAGGGCGCTGGCGAGCGGGAGCATGGCCCCAAGCGTTTTGTCGCGGGGAACCTTCGAAGGTCGCCAGGGGCTCAGGGCCCTGCCCGTTCTAACGCCCTGAATGAGGACGGCGCCCCTAGCGGGCCGGGTGGTGAGGAGCGGCAGAGTGCGTCCGGCGGTGGGGTTCGGGTGTCCCCAATCCCCAGCGTGGCGGCGCCAGGCCCCTTGGGAGGGGCTCCTCTGGGTCCGACCTAGGTTTAGGGTTAGCCTAAAGGAGGCCGGCAGGCCCGAACCGCCGGCTGTGCGGCGAGCAGAGGGGCGGGCCGAGGTGAGGGCGCTGGCGAGGGGGAGCGTGGGCCCAGGAGTTTTGGCATGGGGGGCCTTCGATTGTCGCTGGGGGCTTGGAGGGCCCTGCCCATTCTCACACCCTAAATGACCGGTGGCGCCCCTAGCGGCCAGGGTGGCGGCGGGGCGGCAGGGTGAGTCTGGAGTAGGGCTCAGGGGTCCAAATGGCCCGGAGTGGAGGCGCCTGGCCCCTTGGGAGGGGTCCCTCGGGGGCCGACCTAGGGTTGAGGTTAGCCCAAAGGAGGCCGGGGCCCGATCCGCCGGCTGTGCAGAGAACGGAGGGGCGGGGCGAGGTGAGGGCGCTGGCGAGCGGGAGCGGGAGCCCAAGCGTTTTGGCCTGTTGGGCCTTGGAATGTCACCGGGGGCTCAGAGGGCCCTGCACGTTCTCCCGTACTGAAATACCGGCTGTGCCCCTCGCGGCCTGGGTGGAGGCCTGGCGGCAGGGTGAGTCTGGAACTAGGGCTTGGGGGACCCCAACCCAAGCGTTGCGGCGCCAGGTGCCTTCGGAGGGGCCCCTCCGGGCCCATCCTCGCGTTAGGGTTAGTACCCAGGAGGCCGGCTAGCCCGATCCGCTGGGTGTGCGGTGAGCGGAGGAACAGCCGGAGTTGAGCGCACTGGCGAGCGAGAGCATGGAACCCAGTGTTTTGGCCCGGGTGGTCTTCGAAGGTCAACAGGGTTGGAGGACCCTGCTCCTTCTCTCATCCTGAATGAGTGGCGGCACCCCTAGAGGGGCAGGTGGCGACAGGGGTGCAGGGTGAGTCCAACTCTGGGGCTCGGAGGTCCCCAATTCCTGGCATTTCGGCGGCAGGTCCCTTGGGAGGCGCCCCTCTGGGGCCGACCTCGGGTTACGGTTAGGCCCTAGGAGTCTGACAGGCCTGATCCGCTGGCTGTGCCTTGAGTGGAGGGGCGCGCGGAGGTGAGAGTGCTGTTGAGTAGGAGCGTGGGTCCAAGCTCTTTGGAGCTGGTGGCCTTCGAAGGTCGCTGGGGGCTCGGAGGGCCCTGCCCTTCTCCCTCCCTGGATGACCGGCGGCGCCCCTTGAGGCCCGGTTGGCAGTGTGGCGGCAGGGTGAATCCAGCGCTGGGGCTTGGGGGTCCCCCATCCCTGGCGTTGCGGCACGAGGCCCCTTGGAAGGGGCCCCTAGGGGGCCGACCTAGGGTTAGGGTTAGCCCCCTGGAGACCGGCAGGCCCGATCCGCCGGCTGTGCGGAGAGCGGAGGGGCTGGCTAGGGTGAGGGCCCTGGCAGAGGGGAGCGTGGGCTCAAGCGTTTTTGTGCTGGGGCCTTCGAAATCCGCCGGGGCTCGGAGACCCTGACCCTTCTCCCACCCTGAATGGCCGGCGGCACCCGTACCAGCCCGCGTGGCGGTGGGGTGGCAGGGTGAGTCCGGCGCTGGGGCTCGGGGGTCCCCAATCCCCGGCGTTGCGGCGCCAGGCCCCTTGGGAGGGGCCTTTCGGGGGCCGACCGATGGACAGGGTTAACCCCCAGGAGGCCGGCAGGCCCGATCCGCCACCTGTGCAGCGAGCGGAGCGGCGGAACTAGGTGAGGGCATTGGCCAGCAGGCTCGTGGGCCCATGAGTTTTGGTGCGGGGGCCCTTCGAATGTGGCCGGGGCTCAGGAAGCCCTGCCCAGTCTCCCGCCCTGAATGACCGGCGGCGCCCCTAATGGCCCAGTTGCCGGCGGGGGAGCATGGTGAGTCGGAAGCTGGGGCTCGGGGGGTCTCAATCCCCGGCGTTGCGGCGCCAGGTCCCTTGGGAGAGGCCCCTCGGGGGCCGACCTTGGGTGAGGTTTATCCCCAAGGAGGCCGGGAGGCCCAATCCACTGGCTCTGCGGCGAGCAGAGGGGCGGGCTGAGGTGAGGGCCCTGGCGAGCGGGAGCGTGGGCTGAGGCTTTTTCGTGCGAAGGCCTCAAAGGTCGCCGTGGACTCGGAGGGCCCTGCCCTTTCTCCCGCCCTGAATGACCGGCGGAGTCCTTAGCAGCCCCGGGTGATGGCAGGGCGGCAGGGTAAGTCCGGCTTTGGGGCTTGGGGGACCCCAATCCCCAGCATTGCGGAGCCAAGCGCCTTGGGTGGGGCCCCTCGTGGGCGGACCTAGGGTAGGGTTAGCCCCTAGGAGCCCCACAGGCTCTCTCCGCCGGCTGTGCGGTGAGTGGCAGGGCGGGCCGAGGTGAGGGCGATGGCGAGCGGTAGCGTGGACCCCAGCGTTTTGGCGCGGGTGGCCTTATAAGGTCAATGGGGGCTCGGAGGGCTCTGTTCCTCCTCCCACCTGAATGAACGGCGGCACCCCTAGCGGCCCAGGTGGCGGTGGGAGGGCAGGGTGAGTCCGGCGCTTGGGCTCAGGGGTCCCCAATCCCCGGCGTTGCGGTGCCAGGCCCCTTGGGAGAGGCTCTTCGGGGGCCGACCTAGCGTTAGGGTTACCTCCTGGAGGCCTGCAGGCCCTTTCCGCTGGATGTGCGGCAAGCGGAGGGGCCAGCCGAGGTGAGGGCGCTGGCGAGTGGAAGCGTGGGCCCAAGTGTTTTGGCGCGGGGGTCCTTCGAATGTCTCCAGGGGTTCGGAGCCCCCTGCCGGTTCTCCCGCCCTGAATGACCGGAGGCGCCGCCAACGGCCCGGGTGACGGCGGGGCGGCAGGGTGAGTCTGGCTTTGGGGCTCGGGGGTCCTGAATTCCCAGCATTGCGGCGCCTTGCCCCTTGGGAGGGGCCCCTAGGGGGCCGACCTAGGGTTAGGGTTAGCCCACAGGAGGACAGCAGGCCCGATCTGCCACCTGTACAGCGAGGGGAGGGGCGGGCCGAGGTGAGGGAACTGGTGAGTGGGACCGTGTGCCCAGGCCTTTTACTGCGGGGGGCCTTCGAAGGTCGCCGGGGGCTCATAGGGTCCTGTCCGTTCTCCCGCCTTGAATGACCGGCGGCGCCCTTAGCGGCCGGGATGGAGGCGGGGCGGCATGGTGAGTCCGGCGCTGGGGCTCGGGGGTCCCCAATCCCCGTGGTTGTGGCGCCAGGCCCCTTGGGATGGGCCCCTCCAGGAAGGACCTAGGGGTAGGTTTCGCCCCAAGGAGGTCAGGAGGCCCCATCCACTGGGTATGTGGCGAGCGGAGGGGCGGGCCAAGGTGAGGGCGCTGGGAAGCGTTAGCATGGTCCCAAGCGTTTTGGCGGGGGGGCCTTCGAAGTTCTCCAGGGGCTCGGAGGGCCCGGCACGTTCTCCTGCCCTGAAAGACCGGGGGAGCACCTAGAGGCCTGGGTGGAGGCGGGGTAGCAGGGTGAGTCCAGTGCTGGGGCATGGGGGACCCCAATCCCCGGCGTGGTGGCGCCAGGCGCCTTGGGATGGGCCCCTTGGGGCCGACCTAGGGTTAGTGTTAGCCGCCAGGAAGCCGGCTAGCTCGATCCGCTGGGTGTGGGGTGAGCAGAGGAACGGCCCGAGTTGAGGGCGCTGGCGAGCGGGAGCGAGGGCCCAAGTGTTTTGGCGCGGGGGGACCTCAAAGGTCTCCGGGGACTTGGAGGTCCCTGCACGTTATCCGGTACTGAAATACCGGCGGCGCCCCTAGCGACCTGGGTGGAGGCCTGGCGGCAGGGTGAGTCTGGAACTAGGGCTTGGGGGACCCCAACCCCGGCGTTACAGCACCAGGCGCCTTGGGAGGGGCCCCTCAGGGGCCGACCTAGGGTTAGGGTGAGCCCCCAGGAGGCCGGTTAGCCCGATCCGCTGGGTGTGCAGTGAGCGGAGGGACGGCCAGAATTGAGGGGGCTGGCGTGCGGGAGCGTGGAACCCAGCATTTTGCCCCGGTTTGCCTTCGAATGTTGCTGGGGTTTCGGAGGGCCCTGATCATTCTCCCGCCTGAATGAACGGCGGTGACTTAGCAGCCCGGGTGACGGGGGGTGGCAGGGTGAGTCCAGCCCTGGGGCTCAGGGTCCCCAGTCCCCGGCGTTGCAGCACCAGGCCCCTCAGGAGGGCCCCCTCGGGGGCAGACCTAGGGTTAGGTTTAGCCCCAAGGAGGCCGGGAGGCCAAACCCACCAGCTGTGCGGTGAGCGGAGGGGCGGGCCGAGGTGAGGGCCCTGGGGAGCGGGAGCGTGGGCCCAAGCATTTTGGCGCGGGGGCCTTCGAAGGTCGCTGGGGGCTCGGAGGGCCCTGCACGTTCTCCCGGACTGAAATACCAGCGGTGCCCCTCGCGGCCTGGGTGGAGGCCTGGCGGCAGGGTGAGTCTGGAACTAGGGCTTGGGGGACCCCAACCCAGGCGTTGCGGCACCAGGCGCCTTCGGAAGGGCCCCTCCGGGCCCATCCTCGCGTTAGGGTTAGTACCCAGGAGGCCAGCTAGCCCGATCCGCTGGGTGTGCGGTGAGCGGAGGAACAGCCGGAGTTGAGCGCACTGGTGAGCGAGAGCATGGAACCCAGTGTTTTGGCCCGGGTGGCCTTCGAAGGTCAACAGGGTCGGAGGACCCTGCTCCTTCTCTCATCCTGAATGAGTGGCGGCACCCCTAGAGGGGCAGGTGGCGACAGGGGTGCAGGGTGAGTCCAGCTCTGGGGCTCGGGGGTCCCCAATTCCTGGCATTGTGGCGGCAGGTCCCTTGGGAGGTGCCCCTCTGGGGCCGACCTCGGGTTACGGTTAGGCCCTAGGAGTCTGGCAGGCCCGATCCGCTGGCTGTGCCTTGAGTGGAGGGGCGCGCGGAGGTGAGAGCGCTGTTGAGTAGGAGCGTGGGTCCAAGCTCTTTGGAGCTGGTGGCCTTCGAAGGTCGCTGGGGGCTCGGAGGGCCCTGCCCTTCTCCCTCCCTGGATGACCGGCGGCGCCCCTTGAGGCCCAGTTGGCAGTGTGGCGGCAGGGTGAATCCAGCGCTGGGGCTTGGGGGTCCCCCATCCCCGGCGTTGCGGCACCAGGCCCCTTGGGAGGGGCCCCTAGGGGGCCGACCTAGGGTTAGGGTTAGCCCCCTGGAGACCGGCAGGCCCGATCCGCCGGCTGTGTGGGTAGCGGAGGGGCAGGCCGAGGTGAGGGCGCCGGCGAGCGGTAGCGTGGGCCCAAGCGTTTTGGCGCGGGGGCCTTAGGAAGGTTGCAGGGGCCTCGGAGGACCCTGCCCGTTTCCCGCCCTGAATGACTGGCGGCGCCCCTAGTAGCCCTGGTGGCTGCAGTGCAGCAGGGTGAGTCCAGCACTGGGGCTCGGGGTTCCCCAATCCCCGGTGTTGTGGCGCCAGGCCCCTTGGGAGGCGCCACTAGCGGACCAACCTAGGGTTATGGTTAGCCCCCAGGAGACCAGCAGTCCCGATCCGCCGGCTGTGCGGAGAGCGGAGGGGCTGGCTAGGGTGAGGGCCCTGGCAGAGGGGAGCATGGGCTCAAGCGTTTTTGTGCTGGGGCCTTCGAAATCCGCCGGGGCTCGGAGACCCTGACCCTTCTCCCACCCTGAATGGCTGGCGGCGCCCGTACCAGCCCGCGTGGCGGTGGGGCGGCAGGGTGAGTCCGGCGATGGGGCTCGGGGGTCCCCAATCCCCGGCGTTAGGGCGCCAGGCCCCATGGATGGGGACCCTCAGGAGCCCACCTAGAGCTCGGATTAGCCCCCAGGAGTCCGGCAAGCCCGATCTGCTGGATGTGCAGCGAGCGGAGGGGCAGGCCGAGCTGAGGGCGCTGAGGAGTGGGAACGTGGGCCCAAGCGCTTTGGGGCGGGGGGCCATCGAAGGTCGCGGGGGCTTGGAGGGCCCTTCCCCTTCTCCAGCCCTCAATGAGAGACAGCGCCCCTAGTGGCGCAGGTGGTGGACGGCAGCAGTGTTAGTCTGGCCCTGGGGCTCGGGGGTCCCCAATCCCCAGCGTTACAGCCCCAGGCCCTTTGTCAGGGGCCTCTCGGGGACTGACCTAGGGTTAGGGTTAGCAAGAAGGATGCCGGCAGGCCCGAAATGCCCGCTGTGCAGCGAGTGGAGGGGTGAGCGCAGTGAGGGCACTGGCGAGCTGGAGCCTGGGCCCAAACATTTTGGAGCGGGGGGGGGGGGGTCTTCGAAGGTTGCCTGGGGCACAGAGGGCCCTGCCCGATCTCACGCCCCGAATGACCGGCGGGCCCCCTAGCGGCCCAGGTGGCGGGGGGCTGCAGGGTGAGTCCAGCGCTGGGGCTCGGGTCCCCAATCTCCGGTGTTGAGGCGCCAGGCCCCTTGGGTGGGGCCCCTCAGGAGCCCACCTAGAGTTAGTGTTAGCCCCCGGGAGGCCGGCAAGCCCGACCTGCTGGATGTGCGGCGAGCAGAGGGGTAGGCCGAGCTGAGGGTGCTGAGGAGTGGGAGCGTGGGCCCAACCGTTTTGGCGCGGGGGCCTTCGAAGATCATCAGGGGCTAGGAGGGCCCTGCTCCTTCTCCTGCCTGAATGACCGGCTGCGCCCCTAGCGGCCGGAGTGGTGGGGGGCTGCAGGGTGATTCCACCGCTGGGGTTCAGTGGTTCCCAATCCCTGGCGTTGGGTCGCTAAGCCCCTTGGGAGGGGCCCCTCGGGGACCCACCTAGGGTTCAGGTTAGCCCCCAGGAGTCCGGCAGGTCCAATCCGCCTGCTGTATTTCGAGCGGAGGGGCGGGTTGAGGTGAGGGCGCTGACTAGTAGGAACGTGGGCCCAAGTGCTTTGGGGCGGGGGGGCCATCGAAGGTCGGCGGGGGCTCGGAGGGCCCTGCCCCTTCTCTCGCCTGAATGACTGGGGGCGCCCCTAGCGGCCCGGGTGGCGGGGGGCTGCAGGGTGAGTCCAGCGCTGGGGTTTGGAGGTTCCCAATTGCAGGCATTGGGGCGCCAAGCGCCTTGGGATGGGCCCCTCCGGGATCCACCTAGGGTTTGGGTTAGCCCCCAGGAGGCCTTCAGGCCCAATCCCCTGGCTGCGTGGCTCGCGGTGGGGCGGGCCGAGGGGAGGGAGCTGGAGAGCGGGACCATGGGCCCACAGGTTTTGGCGCGGGGGCCTTCGAAGGAGGTCGGGGATAGGAGGGCCCTGCCCCTTCTCCCGCCTGAATGACCGGCGCTGCCCCTAGCAGCCCGGGTGCCAGGGGGCTGCAGGGTGAGTCCGGCCCTGGGGCTAAGACGTCCAGGATCCCCCGCGTGGCTGCGCAAGGCCCCTTGGGAGGGGCCCCTCGGGGACCGCCCTAGGGTTAAGGTTACCCCCAGGTGGCCGGCAGCTCCCATCCGCCTGCTGTCTTTCGAGCGGAGGGGCCGCTTGAGGTGAGGGCGCTGACTGGTGGGAACGTGGGCCCAAGCGCTTTGGGGCGGGGGGCCATCAAAGGTCGGCGGGGACTCAGAGGGCCCTGCCCCTTCTCCAGCCCTGAATGAGCGGCAGCGCCCCTAGTGCCCAGGTGGTGGAGGGGCAGCAGTGTTAGTCTTGCCCTGGGGCTGGGGGTCCCCAATGCCTGGAGTTGCGGTGCCAGGCCCCTTGGGAGGGGCTCCTCGGGGGCCCACCTAGGTTTAGGATTAGCCCTCAGGACGCCGGCAGGCAGGATCCACCGGCGGTGTGGCGAGCGGGGGGTGGGGCGGAAGGGAGGGCCCTGGAGAGACGGAGCGAGGGCCCAAGTGTTTTGGCGCACGGGGCCTTCGAAGCTCGCCGGGGACTCGGAGGGCCCTACCCGTTCTCCCGCCCTGAATGACCGGTGGCGCCCCTACGGCCCAGGTGGCGGTGGGCTGCAGGGTGAGTCCAGTGCTGGGGTTTGGAGCTTCCCAATCCCCGGCGTTAGGGCGCCAGGCCCCATGGATGGGGCCCCTCAGGAGCCCACCTAGAGCTCGGGTTAGCCCCCAGGAGTCCGGCAAGCCCGATCTGCTGGATGTGCAGCGAGCGGAGGGGCAGGCCGAGCTGAGGGCGCTGAGGAGTGGGAACGTGGGCCCAAGCGCTATGGGGCGGGGGACAACGAAGGTCCGTGGGGGCTCCGAGGGCCCTTCCCCTTCTCCAGCCCTCAATGAGAGACAGCGCCCCTAGTGGCCCAGGTGGTGGACGGCAGCAGTGTTAGTCTGGCCCTGGGGCTCAGGGGTCCCCAATCCCCAGCGTTGCAGCCCCAGGCCCCTTGTCAGGGGCCTCTCGGGGACTGACCTAGGGTTACGGTTAGCAAGAAGGATGCCG
Source organism: Ursus americanus (assembly GCF_024610735.1). Lineage (NCBI taxonomy): Eukaryota > Metazoa > Chordata > Mammalia > Carnivora > Ursidae > Ursus > Ursus americanus. Next base: position 650,664 of record NW_028273629.1, on the reverse strand, counting down.
GCAGGCCCGAAATGCCCGCTGAGCAGCGAATGGAGGGGCGGGCGGAGTGAGGGCGCTGGCGAGCTGGAGCCTGGGCCCAAACATTTTGGAGCGGGGGGGGAGGGTGCCTTCGAAGGTTGCCTGGGGCTCTGAGGGCCCTGCCGGTTCTCACGCCCTGAATGACCGGCGGGCCCCTTAGCGGCCCAGGTGGCGGGGGGCTGCAGGGTGAGTCCGGCGCTGGGTCTCGGGTCCCCAATCTCCGGCGTTGAGGCGCCAGGCCCCTTGGGTGGGGCCCCTCAGGAGCCCACCTAGAGTTAGTGTTAGCCCCCGGGAGGCCGGCAAGCCCGACCTGCTGGATGTGCGGCGAGCAGAGGGGTAGGCCGAGCTGAGGGTGCTGAGGAGTGGGAGCGTGGGCCCAACCGTTTTGGCGCGGGGGCCTTCGAAGTTCATCAGGGGCTCGAAGGGCCCTGCCCCTTCTCTCGCTTGAGTGACCGGCGGCGCCCCTAGCAGCCCGGGTGCCAGCGGGTTACAGCGTGAGTCCAGCCCTGGGGCTAGGACGTCCAGGATCCCCAGGCAGGGCAGCGCAAGACCCTTTGGGAGGGGCCCTTCGGGGACCGCCCTAGGGTTAAGGTTACCCCCAGGTGGCCGGCAGGTCCGATCCGCCTGCTGTCTTTCGCGCGGAGGGGCCGGTTGTGGTGAGGGCGCTGACTAGTGGGAACGTGGGCCCAAGCGCTTTTGAGCGGGGGGCCATCCAAGGTCGGCGGGGGCTCAGAGGGCCCTGCCCTTTCTCCAGCCCTGAATGAGCGGCAGCGCCCCTAGTGGCCCAGGTGGTGGAGGGGCAGCAGTGTTAGTCTTGCCCTGGGGCTGGGGGTCCCCAATGCCTGGAGTTGCGGTGCCAGGCCCCTTGGGAGGGGCTCCTCGGGGGCCCACCTAGGTTTAGGATTAGCCCTCAGGACGCCGGCAGGCAGGATCCACCGGCGGTGTGGCGAGCGGGGGGTGGGGCGGAAGGGAGGGCGCTGGAGAGACGGAGCGAGGGCCCAAGTGTTTTGGCGCACGGGGCCTTCGAAGCTCGCCGGGGACTCGGAGGGCCCTACCCGTTCTCCCGCCCTGAATGACCGGTGGCGCCCCTAAGGCCCAGGTGGCGGTGGGCTGCAGGGTGAGTCCAGTGCTGGGGTTCGGAAGTTCCAAATCCCCGGCGTTAGGGCGCCAGGCCCCATGGATGGGGCCCCTCAGGAGCCCACCTAGAGCTCGGGTTAGCCCCCAGGAGTCCGGCAAGCCCGATCTGCTGGATGTGCAGCGAGCGGAGGGGCAGGCCGAGCTGAGGGCGCTGAGGAGTGGGAACGTGGGCCCAAGCGCTTTGGGGCGGGGGGCCATCGAAGGTCGCGGGGGCTTGGAGGGCCCTGCCCCTTCTCCAGCCCTGAATGAGAGACAGCGCCCCTAGTGGCCCAGGTGGTGGACAGCAGCAGTTTTAGTCTGGCCCTGGGGCTCGGGGGTCCCCAATCCCCAGCGTTGCAGCCCCAGGCCCCTTGTCAGGGGCCTCTCAGGGACTGACCTAGGGTTAGGGTTAGGGTTAGCAAGAAGGATGCCGGCAGGCCCGAAATGCCCGCTGTGCAGCGAATGGAGGGGCGGGTGGAGTGAGGGCACTGGCGAGCTGGAGCCTGGGCCCAAACATTTTGGAGGGGGGGGGTCTTCGAAGGTTGCCTGGGGCACAGAGGGCCCTACCCGTTCTCACGCCCTGAATGATCGGCGGGCGCCCTAGCGGCCAGTTGGCGGGGGGCTGCAGGGTGAGTCCGGCGCTACGTCTCGGGTCCCCAATCTCCGGTGTTGAGGCGCCAGGCCCCTTGGGTGGGGCCCCTCAGGAGCCCACCTAGTGTTAGTGTTAGCCCCCAGGAGGCCGGCAAGCCCGACCTGCTGGATGTGCGGCGAGCAGAGGGGTAGGCCGAGCTGAGGGTGCTGAGGAGTGGGAGCGTGGGCCCAACCGTTTTGGCGCGGGGGCCTTCGAAGGTCATCAGGGGCTAGGAGGGCCCTGCTCCTTCTCCCGCCTGAATGACCGGCGGCGCCCCTAGCGGCCGGAGTGGTGGGGGGCTGCAGGGTGATTCCACCGCTGGGGTTCGGTGGTTCCCAATCCCGGTCGTTGGGTCGCCAAGTCCCTTGGGATGGGCCCCTCGGGGACCCACCTAGGGTTCAGATTAGCCCCCAGGAGTCCGGCAGGTCCAATCCGGCTGCTGTGTTTCGAGCGGAGGGGCGGGTTGAGGTGAGGGCGCTGACTAATGGGAACGTGGGCCTAAGCCCTTTGGGGCGGGGGGGCCATCGAAGGTTGGCGGGGGCTCGGAGGGCCCTGCCCCTTCTCTGGCCTGAATGACTGGGGGCGCCCCTAGCGGCCCGGGTGGCGGGGGGCTGCAGGGTGAGTCCAGGGCTGGGGTTTGGATGTTCCCAAAAGCCGGCGTTGGGGGGCCAAGCCCCTTGGGATGGGCCCCTCGGGAACCCACCTAGGGTTTGGGTTAGTCCCCAGGAGGCCTTCAGGCCCAATCCCCTGGCTGCGTGGCTCGCGGTGGGGCGGGCCGAGGGGAGGGAGCTGGAGAGCGGGACCATGGGCCCACAGGTTTTGGCGCGGGGGCCTTCGAAGGAGGTCGGGGATAGGAGGGCCCTGCCCCTTCTCCCGCCTGAATGACCGGCGCTGCCCCTAGCAGCCCGGGTGCCAGGGGGCTGCAGGGTGAGTCTGGCCCTGGGGCTAAGACGTCCAGGATCCCTGGCGTGGCTGCGCAAGGCCCCTTGGGAGGGGCCCCTCGGGGACCGCCCTAGGGTTAAGGTTACCCCCAGGTGGCCGGCAGCTCCCATCCGCCTGCTGTCTTTCGAGCGGAGGGGCCGCTTGAGGTGAGGGCGCTGACTGGTGGGAACGTGGGCCCAAGCGCTTTGGGGCGGGGGGCCATCAAAGGTCGGCGGGGACTCAGAGGGCCCTGCCCCTTCTCCAGCCCTGAATGAGCGGCAGCGCCCCTAGTGCCCAGGTGGTGGAGGGGCAGCAGTGTTAGTCTTGCCCTGGGGCTGGGGGTCCCCAATGCCTGGAGTTGCGGTGCCAGGCCCCTTGGGAGGGGCTCCTCGGGGGCCCACCTAGGTTTAGGATTAGCCCTCAGGACGCCGGCAGGCAGGATCCACCGGCGGTGTGGCGAGAGGGGGGTGGGGCGGAAGGGAGGGCCCTGGAGAGACAGAGCGAGGGCCCAAGTGTTTTGGCGCACGGGGCCTTCGAAGCTCGCCGGGGACTCGGAGGGCCCTACCCGTTCTCCCGCCCTGAATGACCGGTGGCGCCCCTACGGCCCAGGTGGCGGTGGGCTGCAGGGTGAGTCCAGTGCTGGGGTTTGGAGCTTCCCAATCCCCGGCGTTAGGGCGCCAGGCCCCATGGATGGGGCCCCTCAGGAGCCCACCTAGAGCTCGGGTTAGCCCCCAGGAGTCCGGCAAGCCCGATCTGCTGGATGTGCAGCGAGCGGAGGGGCAGGCCGAGCTGAGGGCGCTGAGGAGTGGGAACGTGGGCCCAAGCGCTATGGGGCGGGGGACAACGAAGGTCCGTGGGGGCTCCGAGGGCCCTTCCCCTTCTCCAGCCCTCAATGAGAGACAGCGCCCCTAGTGGCCCAGGTGGTGGACGGCAGCAGTGTTAGTCTGGCCCTGGGGCTCAGGGGTCCCCAATCCCCAGCGTTGCAGCCCCAGGCCCCTTGTCAGGGGCCTCTCGGGGACTGACCTAGGGTTACGGTTAGCAAGAAGGATGCCGGCAGGCCCGAAATGCCCGCTGAGCAGCGAATGGAGGGGCGGGCGGAGTGAGGGCGCTGGCGAGCTGGAGCCTGGGCCCAAACATTTTGGAGCGGGGGGGGGGGGTGCCTTCGAAGGTTGCCTGGGGCTCTGAGGGCCCTGCCGGTTCTCACGCCCTGAATGACCGGCGGGCCCCTTAGCGGCCCAGGTGGCGGGGGGCTGCAGGGTGAGTCCGGCGCTGGGTCTCGGGTCCCCAATCTCCGGCGTTGAGGCGCCAGGCCCCTTGGGTGGGGCCCCTCAGGAGCCCACCTAGAGTTAGTGTTAGCCCCCGGGAGGCCGGCAAGCCCGACCTGCTGGATGTGCGGCGAGCAGAGGGGTAGGCCGAGCTGAGGGTGCTGAGGAGTGGGAGCGTGGGCCCAACCGTTTTGGCGCGGGGGCCTTCGAAGTTCATCAGGGGCTCGAAGGGCCCTGCCCCTTCTCTCGCTTGAGTGACCGGCGGCGCCCCTAGCAGCCCGGGTGCCAGCGGGTTACAGCGTGAGTCCAGCCCTGGGGCTAGGACGTCCAGGATCCCCAGGCAGGGCAGCGCAAGACCCTTTGGGAGGGGCCCTTCGGGGACCGCCCTAGGGTTAAGGTTACCCCCAGGTGGCCGGCAGGTCCGATCCGCCTGCTGTCTTTCGCGCGGAGGGGCCGGTTGTGGTGAGGGCGCTGACTAGTGGGAACGTGGGCCCAAGCGCTTTTGAGCGGGGGGCCATCCAAGGTCGGCGGGGGCTCAGAGGGCCCTGCCCTTTCTCCAGCCCTGAATGAGCGGCAGCGCCCCTAGTGGCCCAGGTGGTGGAGGGGCAGCAGTGTTAGTCTTGCGCTGGGGATCGGGGGTCCCCAATGCCCGGAGTTGCGGTGCCAGGACCCTTGGGAGGGGCCCCTCGGGGGCCCACCTAGGGTTAGGATTAGCCCCCAGGACGCAGGCAGGCAGCATCCACCGGCCGTGTGGCAAGCGGGGGCGGGGGGGTGGGGCCGAGGGGAACGCGCTGGAGAGAGGGAGCATGAGCCCAAGCGTTTTGGCCCAGGGGGCCTTCGAAGGTAATCGGGGGCTCGGAGGACCCTGCCCGTTCTCCTGCCCTGAATGACTGGCCACACCCTTAGTGGCCCAAGTGGTGGTGGGGCAGCAGGGTGAGTCCGGCGCTGGGACTCGGGGGTCCCCAATCCCCGGCGTTGCGGCGCCAGGCCCCTTGAATAGGCCCCTCGAGGGCCTACCTAGGGTTAGGGTTTGCCCCCAGGAGGCCATCATGCCTGCTCCTCCAGCAGCGCGGCGAGCGGAGGAGCGGGCCGAGGTGAGGGCGCTGGCGAGCGGGAGCGTGGGCCCAAGCGTTTTGGGGCGAGGGGCCTTCGAAGGTCGAAGGGGGCTTGGAGGGCCCTGCCCGTTCTCCCTCCCTGAATGACCCGTGGCGCCTCTATTGGCCCGGGTGGTGGCGGGGCGGCAGTGTGAGTGCGGCACTGGGGCTCGGGGGTCCCCAATCCCTGGCGTTGCAGCGCCAGACCCCTTGGGAAGGGACCCTTGGTGGCCGATCTAGGGTTACGGTTAGCGCTCCATTCTAGTCAGCATTCAGACAGTGACCCTAGGTATGATGAGAGCGGGGGGGGGGGGGTAACAGGGCATTTCATCTGATCGCCCCCCCACCCCTCTGGCCTCCTCTAGCTATGGATGCGTCCTCTTTTCCTGGGACGAGATCAGCGGAGCCCGCGAGCAGCGGGGCATGTGAGTGAGCTTTGGCTAATGCAGAGGGCCCTTCCTTCTTCGAGAGGGCAGTGAGGGGACTGTGTTCTGGGGGCTGCTGGACCCTCATCCCACACATCTGCAATTCCTGTGAGAGGGTCCAGGTCTGAGGGCTGCTTCTGCAGAAGAGGAAAGGGGTCCTGAGGAGCCCTGGGTGGGCTGTGGGCACTGTGGGAGAGCAGAGGGGGCTGGAGGGCAGCCTCAGCCCCTAACAGAGTCATTCCCCATCCCCGCCGCCTCCCAGCCCTGTCTCTACCCCAATCCTGGGACCCACAACAAAGGGCATGGCTTCCACACATCTGGTGGAACGTCAACACTGGGTGCTCAGCAGGTACTCAGGAGACCCAGGGAGAGCTCGGGGACTGGACGTCCCCCACCCAGTGGGAGATTAGCGTCCACGGAAGGACACCCTCTCCTGGCACCTACTGAACGAGGCAGCACGTAGGCACGGGAGGGGAAGTGGGAGGTATCGGGAGGGTCCTGGGAAGGCCAGGGATGGGACAGAGTCCCTTTGTTCCCTCCTTGGTTGGACAGTCACAGAGCACTAGTGTGCCCTGAGGGCAAAGACCACGGCAGACACGCCACCCCTCCCTGCCCACATGCAGTGGAAGTCACGCGGCAAGTGGGCAGGGAGACTGAGCAGGGCGTCCAGCTTCCGCTTGGAGGACAGAAATGGTCACACCAGGGGTCAAGGGCTCCCACTCACAGAGGCTTTGGGTCAGCCCAAATGTGGACATGGAGTAGGAATGGGCTCTGAGAGCCGGGAGCCGGGGACCCAGGGGTCCAGGTTCCCACAGGGGTTCCCTGGGGCATCCGTGTGGGAGGTGCCCTGTCCTCTGACTCCTCTGCCCACCTGTCTGTCCCCAGGGCCATCTCCTCCATCCTGGGCACCTGGCTGGGCCACTACCCTGAAGATTTCTTCCTGCCCCCAGAATTTCCCTGCCTAAAGACACTACTGGCATACGTAGGGCTCAACGTGCCAGGCTCAGACCTGGAGCAACGTGCCTGGCTCCTCCTCTCTCGGCTCCGACACCTCGAGCCCGCTGAGCCGGAGGCTGGGGGTGAGGAGGACTGGGGGTGACTGATGGAGGGCTGTGGAGGGGAGAGAGTGGGCCACACAGAGCAAGCCTCCACAGACTGCAGTGTGGCTGGGAGCAAGGAGTGGTCTCAGATCACTGTCCCCATGGGCTACAGTTTGGGGAGACCACCCAGGGACGGGTTCTTAGACTCAAACAATATTGAGTGGTGGGCAAAGTTGCCTTCATTTGGAAGGGACATGGAAAGACAATCATGATGACCATACTTTCTCGGAGCGACAGCAGCAGCCCCAGAACCTCGCCGAAAGCTAGTCCCAGCTCCCACTGTGGTGCCTGCTGCAGCTTCAGAGCCTGAGCTGGAAAATCCCAACACTGTTGCTGGAGCTCAGCAACTCAAAAGAGCAGGGACGTCACCTGCCATGTCGGGCCCAGTGCAGCTGGTGGTCAGAGCTCTGATCCACCGTGAGGACGTGCAAGAGTCACCTGCGCCTTTGGAAAGCCAGGAGCCTCAGCAGGCCCCAGCACCAGCCATGGAGGTCCCTGAAGAACCCGTGATGACACCTCCCATTTCAGAGCCACGGCAGGATATACTCACAGCTCTGACTCCCTGTCGGGAGCTTGAAGACCCCCCTGCACCTTGTGCAGCCCCGGCGCCCGCGCATGCTGCAGCACTAGCTATGGAGGTCCCTGAAGGGCCCCTGATGCCACCTGCCCTGTCAGAGCCAACGGAGGTTACACTCACAGCTCTGACGAACGGTCATGAGCTTCGAGAGCCACTGGCATCTATGGCAGCCTGGGCGCCCGCGCACGCTGCAGCACTAGCTATGGAGGTCCCTGAAGGGCCCCTGATGCCCCTTGCCCTGTCAGAGCCGGCGGAGGATATACACAGAGCTCTCACTCCCTGTCAGCAGCTTCAAGAGCCACGTGCACCTTTGGCAGCCCCGGAGTCCAAGCAGGCTACAGCACCAATTATCGGGGTTGCCGGGGGATGCTGGCAACCATTTCTCTCAGTGGAGCAACTGGCCTTGGCCCCGGAGCAGCAGTTCCTGCTCGCTGAATCCCCAAAGGATGGCTTCCCCTCCCCTGTCATTCCAGTGTTTCTAATTTTTGCGTTGTTCATGCACCTATTTCATAGCTTAATATATTCTGGTCTATAAATTGAGTTTTCATGGAATGTTACTCTGATCCTTTTAAATTGTACATCCAGGTGTCATTAGATAGTGTTTCACAACCTTGTCCTTCTACAATATTTCCCTCCAAGAGACTCCCGTGCCACTCGTCAGATACTGCTCATTCTCTCAGCACAGTCCCTGCAGCCACAGCTCCCCTCTCTGCCTCTGTGAGTTACTTCTTCTGGGTTTTCTTGTGTGTGGGATCAGACAGTGTGGCCTTTTTCTATCTAGCTACGTAACCTATGAGTGATTCATTTATTTTTTTCAGGTTTCTTTCTCTTAACAAACAAGCAAACACACAAAAACAAAAACAGAAACAAAAAAAAAAAACACCATTTTACTACAAAGGAATATTCCTGATACAATACTGCGCAGGTGAAGCCCCAAAATGAAATGTTTTCATGATCTGGGATAGGCTTCCCTTTTGTAAGTGTGACCCAAGAGCCAGAAATATCTTTCATTTTCCTGGATAGGCCAGGTTTCAATGATTCTAATGTGCATATTATAAAAATATTGAGACTGCATATTAAATCTTCCTCTTTATTACAAACATATCAGGTAATTAAAAGGTTCTCTAAGGTTTTAGCCAGATTACGTTTTGTTAGTAAAATAGTGATGTAAATATGAAGAAAGGAAGACACATTCCTTCTACCTTCTACCATGATAGCCCATAACACATGGCGTCCCTCTTCCAGTCCTTTCCCTCGGAGTGTATGGGTGAGTGTGTGTGGGGGAGGGGGTTTGCCTGTGTGTGGGACAGGGTGGGGCAGGGAGGGTTTCACAGCTGGGCTCTTGTTCGGCCTGAGGTCCCCACAGTGGACAGGCACTGCTACTCCTCTCCTGTCCCCTTCTGCATTTTCAGGGGCTACACATCATTTACTCAGCAGCACCACCTGCCGAACAATTGAGACCTCTCCAATTCTTTGAGTCTCATCCTTAAAGTGAAGGGTACAATGTGTCGTAAATCTCTTTGGCTTTAGGACTGTTTCCTAAAAGCACAATTTCTGGAACACACTTTAGTCCCATTGTTGCAGTATTGGCTGCAGGGTCCTCTATCTATACTCTCTTTCTTTCCGTGGAGCCTTGCTCGGGAAAGGAGGGTCCCCGGAGACTAGAGAGGAACCCTGAAATCATGAGGAAGACAAGCCAGCAGTGAGGCCATCAGGCTACCTGGGCGGGACCCGTGAAGCAGGGAAGAGCCTGTCCATACCGCCCTCATGGATCCTCCCTCCACAAGCATCCCTGCCCCACCACACACACACACACACACACACACACACACACACACACACACATCCCGCCCTGGAACACCCCTCATCCAGACCCCGTCCCAGGTCACACCCCAGCCACTCCAGCCCCTCCTGCTCTAGAACTCAGCTTCTAAGTAGAGCAACCAGGTCCTGCTTCCAGGCCAGCAGAGGGGTGTCGGCCGGGCCACACTTGTCTGATTGCTCCGGGTCCATCCTTTTTGGGCCCTCTCCTCCCAGGAAGGAACCAACCTCTCATGGCAGCTCAGGTCAGTGAGTCACAGACATGACCTGAATGTGTTCATCCATATGTCCACTAGGTGGCAACAGCAAGAACTGCTTGAACCTCTGTGAACAGGAGGGACCTTTACTGAGGAGGGAAGAGAAGGCTAGCTGAGGACAAAGCCGGAACTGACACCCCCCACCTACCCCCCACCATGGGGTGTATGTGACATTCCTCAGGCACTCCTGGCTGCCCTAAAGGACAAAGAAAGAGTTAACCTATAGACACCACAATCCTGCAAGACTTAAGTCTCCCTCAGTTTCCCAATGTCTTAGCAGTTTACAAGAACCAAGCATTTCTATCAATAACTTAGCTTCCTGAAGGGAAAGCAGATACAACGAAATGTCCTTATAATCTGCAGCCTCCAGGAAGTTCCCAACCGCCTTAATGTTCATGCCTTTCTAGAGGGCAAAACCACCTTCCCTAGACAATGGCAAGGCCTCTGTACCTTGTGAGTCTTCTTTAACATATGCAAGTATTATCTCAACCTCCCTTTTTCCTTACCTTCCCCCAACCCCATAGTCTATCATCAGCCACCCCTCACAAGCCAGGGCAGCAGCTCTTTCTGCCACCCATCCTGTCATAAACCACCAATTTTGCACCAAAGACGTCTCAAGAATTCCTTCCTGGTCGTCGGCTGCGGATTCCACCTCACTGAACCTCACCTATATTCCACAACCTCCTCATTTCCAAAGCACACTGGGTGCTCATGGAAGCTGCAGGATGGACAGAGCCTCAACCGGCAGCTTTGGCACTGGGCATAGCCCCTCCACACCACTCAGGCTCCTCCAGCAGTGACCCCCCTGCCCCTGCCAGCCCCAATTCTTGATAACCCTCCAGTTCAGTTGTTGTGACAGCAGTGCCTACGCTTCCTGCTGCAGACACAAGTGAGGAGAAGGGAGAGATCCCTCTCCTCGCACGAAGTCACTTGACGGGGAGTCCACTTGATCAGAAGCTCTCCATCTGGGAGCCCTGCAAAGGACAGGAATGCTGTGACCCTCCGCCTTCCCCAAGGAGCTTTGGTGTGGGGAGCACCGCAGAAGTCTACAGAACTTGGCGCACAACAGCATCACACCTCCATGCCTACAGATGCGGGCGGCCGTTTTTATTCTCACCCTCTCAAGAGGCGGGGAAAGGCCTCTGGGAACGCAAGGCACACAGAGCAACCAGCTGACCCTGAGCCCCACCAGGCCCCCTGGCAAGGGGCAGTGCATCCCTGTCCAGGCAAAAACACCTGAGAATCAGCGCACTGGGCCCCTGCCCCCCGAAAACGAGGTGAAAGAACAAGTGAACAGCAAGTTTACAGACCAAAGAGGACGGCCAAACTCCAGCGTTAGGGGCAAATAGCACCTAGAGCTCGAGGCTTTTTCTCATGATTCATTTCTCTCTCCATTCAAAATTTTCCATTTCGTTTTCTTTTTTCCCTTTCCAACTACATTTTTTTTTAATTTTAGCAACTCTTCATTTTTCAATCTTTTCTTAACTTTCATTTTTTACATTGACATTTTATACATATATTCTTCATTTTTGGATTGCTTTCGCTATATTCAATTTGATTTCTGTGTATATATGAGTTTGGCTTTCTTTACAATTTTGGGATTTAGTGACTTCCAACACACAGACCAAAAGACACTCGGGACCATGTGGCTCACCCTGTTTTGTCCACCCTGTGAGATCCTAATCTCTCTCTCCCCCATCCATTCTTCTCTGGGAAAAGTGACTAGAGGGAGGGATTCACAGCAAAAAAAAAAAAAAAAAAAAAAAAAAAGAGCCAGAGGTAACAGTCTCTGCCACTGATCTAATGCATAGGGTTTTAAGTAAGAAGTCACAGCTGGAACTCAGGATGACAATTACAAAGTTGCTAGCTGGGCTTGAAAAAAGTATAAATGACACGAGAGACTCTCATAGTGCAGAAATGAAATCGAATCAGGCCCAAATTCCAAAGGCTCTAACTGAGATGCAGTCTACATTGGATGTGCATGCTCTAACGGCTAGGGTCAATGAGGAGAAGACAGAGTCAGTGACACCAAAGACAAGCTGATGGAAAGGAAGGAAGCTGAGGAAAAGAGAGAAAGCCAACGAATGGACCATGGGTGGAGGAGTCGAAAAATCAGTGATGCCACAAAAGGAAACAATATTGGAATTACTTCTGGCCCCGAGGGAGAAGACACAGAGGGACAGAAGATCTATCTGTGTAGATCGTAGCTGAGAACTTCCCTAATCTGGGAGGGAAACAGGAATTCAAGTCCAAGAGGTAGAGAGGACTCTTCCCCAAATCCATAAGAATAGAGGAACACCCTAACATATACTAGTGACGTTTGCAATTTCAGACAGAAAGAGAAAATCCTGAAAGCAGCTTGAGACAACAGGGTCTTCACTGACAGGGGTAAGCACGTTAGACTAGCCACATACCTATCCACAGAGACCTGGCACACTAGAAAGGGCTGGCGTGATCGAGTCAAGGTATAAGTGAGAAAAACACGCAGCCAAGAACGCTTTACCCAGCAAGGAGTCATTCCGAATAGGAGCAGAGATAAAGAGCTTCCAGGACAGAAAGAAACTCAAAGGATTTGGCCGCTAAACCACCCTGCAAGAATAGGAAGGGGGATCCTGTAAGTGAAGACAGACTCCAAGAGGAACACAGACCAGAAAGAAACAGAGACCATCTACAGAATTAGGGACGTGACAGGTAATGCAATGGACTCATCTCCATCTGCTTTTTAGGTTTTTTCTTTATCATTGGTCTTAAGCAATTTTATTGGGATGCAGGTTGATAAGGAGGTTTTTTTTCCATGATCCTTCTGTTTGGGGCATTTGTTGGCTGGATTCCTGAATTCTTGAATCTATGGGTGTAGAGGGTGCATACAATTCAGATAACAATCAGACATTACTTCTTCAAACAGTTTTTTTTTCTGTACCTAAGCCAATTTCTTATCTACCAGGCCACTTGAAATTGCTACAAAGCTCACACATACTTTAGTGTTTGTGTGCAGAGCGTGGTTTGCACCCTTCCTTTTCTCTGCTGTATTCTGGACAACTGCTATGATCATACATTCAAGTTCTCTCTCTCTCTCTCTGTCTCTCTCTCTCTCTCTCTTTTTGCTATTTAGTGTCTAACGGGAAAGAAAGCCCATCTACTACATTTTTCATCTTAGACGTGCCACTGTTCAGCTCCAGAAGTTGGGTTTTCCTTGTTTTCATATTTCCTATATCTCTGTTTCACTTCATCCTTTGTGTACATTCTTACGTATATAAAACCTCTTTCTAACAGTTGTTTGAATGTCCATGTGCAATACTTCCATCGTCTTTTTCATTTCTGGGTAGGTTTCTATTGTTTAATCTTTCTCCTCAGTACGAGGTGAACTCTTCTCCTTCTTTGCATCCTGGTAATCTTTTGTTGGAAGGCAGGTATTGTGAATTTTAATTGTTAGATATTAACTATGGCTTATATTTCTACACATACTCTTGAGGATTGTTCTGATGGTGAGGTAGGTTCCTGGAAGACGATTTTATCCTTCCAGACTAGCTTTCCAAAGGTTTGTTAGGTGGTATCACAGTAGTCTTCAATGTATTTTGCTATTGTTCTGTTGGTATTCTGAGCTCTCTTTGCAATGTCCCACGAATTACGAGGTTTTCCACTCTGCCTGCTGCTGGTAGCACAGACTTTTCCTGATTGTGTGTGAAGGCTAGTGACATTTTCCTCTCTGCTTCCCCTGGGCTATGATTTTCCCCACACCACATAGGTTCCTCACACACGTGCCCTATTGAGGAATTCTATGAAAACTCAAAAGTGATCCTAGATGGCTTTCTGAGGTCCTCTTTCTCTGTGCAGCTCTCCTCAGTATTCTGTACTGTAAACCACAGCCATATGGACTTCTCCAAACTTCCATCTTGCTGTCTCCAACTCATGAAAATGGCTGAGCTTCACCTGTATTCTTCATCCCTGACCCGTAGACTAGAAACGAAATCTCTTTAGGCAGTAAGTTCCGGAAATGCAGAGTCCCCCATGTTTGTCTTCCTCTTGCACTAGTCACTTCCCTGCATTGCCTGGAAATATATCGAAAGTGTTCTTTTGCCAGGGTGCCTGGCTGGCTCAGTTGCTTAAGCCTCCGACTTGTGATCTGGACTCAGGTCACAAACTCAGGGTCTTGGGATCAAGACCAGCATTGGGCATCACACTCAGCACAGAGTCGGCTTGAGATTCTGTCTCCCCTCTCCCTCTATCCTCCCCACCCCACCCCCCACACTCCGTCTCTCAAACCAACACAGAAAATCTTTCAAATGAAATAAAATCAGTTACGTAACAGTCAGCCTCTGCAACGAGGGGAAGACCCCAGCAGGGTCCGTGCCTTGCCCAGAATCACAGACTGGTAAGAAGGCAGAACCAGGCCTGAACCCAGCTCTCCGAGTGTCCTCAACGTTGGGGCCCTGGCTGAACCTAGCTACTCACTGGGAGCTCGGGAAGAGGTTGTGTTTTGGAACTGGCTGTAGACCTGGAGGTGGTATGGGGGTGAGAAGGAGCATCGACATCCCAGGCAGGAGGCTTCCCAGCACGTACCTGTCTGAGGAGGAGCCCAGGCCAGGGCAACCCACTGACGGCACCCCTGCCCGCATGACACCCAGAGGAAAGGAGGGATGGCTCGTGACACACGACTGGCAGCGTCTAGGGGTAAGGGTGGGCTCAGCCCCTCTAAGCCAAGGCTCCAATACCTTCTGCAGGGTTTGCCTTGGAAATTAGAAAGCCTAAGACCTGGGAAAGCTATTTCCCATCCACCCCTAGGTGGGACTGTCATCTTCTGGGCCTGCACAATAGGAGTATTGGGGCACACACATGTGCACAGTTACACACACACCACAATAGGGACTGTGGGTGGGATCGGAGGAGCTACAGACTCAGAGGTGAGAAAGGAAGAAAATGTGGTGGCAGTTATTCCCTACATACGACACCACTCCCCCAATTTCTTAGATGGTATCCCACCTATGCCTGTGGACTTCTGCAAGAAGTACATGCTGGAATAATCCCTATCGCACAGGCAAGACACAGACCATCCCTGACAGGCACAACGGCTTCTCCAGGATCCAAAACAGGGAAGATGGAGACTTCCGTCAGAGCCCGGGGTGTTTCTAAGCTGGGGCCCTGGCTGCACCCAGACCTTCCATGGGGCTTGTGGAGAGGGTTGTGTTGGTGTCACTGGGTACGCATGTGGCATGGCATGCAGAAAGGGGATGAGCAGTCGGCAGCCCAGAGCACTGTTTGTGTAGGTGCTAGTCCAGGTGTGGACTCAGGGAGGGGATCCCAGGAAGTGAAGTCACTTCCCTGCTAACTGACCCCAACAGAACTTGGAACCCCGGTCACCAGGCAACCACATCATAGTGCAGTCCCATATCAGGCTCAATTGGCCAGAGACAGTCGATAGTGAAAGATGTTCTCTTGCTGCGTGCCCATTGTCCGGGGCTCTGGCTTCCAGAAACCCCAGGGTGAGGGACTTTTCACATGCTGCAGACACTGGCTCGACCCGCGCCCCCGACGCCGCAGGGCCTTTGCCAGGAGGGGCCGGAAGGTAATACCGAGCAACCTAGGCCAGGCCAGGCCACCTCTCCGAGCCATCCCTGGGCAGCCCCATTCCCCCAGTTTCAGGGAAAGAGGGGTATGTGGGGGCGGTCCCGCCCTGGGCTGGAGGAGGTTGCAGGGCAGTGGATACCCTGGGGATGCCTTCATGTTCACACCGATGCCACGGTGGGCAGAGTGGAAAGAGGATTCCTGAGGTGCCTCTCACCAGGGCCAGAGTGAATCCAAGGCCCTCGAGCTGGGTCACTTTTCTCTCCATGGTGGAGCTGCGTGCATCCTGGCCTGTGATGTGTCTGCAAGGGTGTCCCCTGGGTCTGAGGATCAGCAAAGGCAGCCAGACAGACCTCTGAGGCCTCCCACCTGGCTGCCGGGCACTGTCTTTACAGAGCTCCACACGGGAGACAGGGCAGGAGCTGAACGATGGGATCCCCTGCCCCACCTCCTTGAAGGACAGGAAGGAGTCCCCTACTGCCAACAAAGTCCAGCGCTGTCTCAGGGTGAGCGCAGGTGTCACAGGGACCCAGCACCCAGGGCACCGATGTGGCACAAAGGGACCCAGATCCCAGAAACCAGCGTCTGGGCTCCTCGGGGCTCCCTCCTAGACTCCTGCTCCCATGTGAACCTGGATCCCCATCTCCTCCCCAAACCTGCCCTCAGGGCCCTGCCACAGCCTTGGCCCGATGCACAGTCCCTATCCACATATCTGTATGAATATCAGAAAAGCCACCTTAAACCATCTCTCATCCCTTGCTCGAGATCCTGGTGAGCTGGGAGACTTTTCCCCAAAGGGGCATGGGGCTTATGGTACTATGCCTATTGCTCTGCCCTTTGGTTGTGAAGGAACACATCCCTGGGGCCCCTCCAGGGTCTGGAGCAGGCACCTCCTTGTGCTGCACAACATTCCAGAAGGCCCATCAGTTACCGCAGCCATTGAGCCCTTCACAGATGCAGGACGTTCATGTGATTCCCTTCTGTTGCCAACTCACAGCGCTGCACGGAACATTATTACAAAGTAATAATAGTAATATGAATAATA
Source organism: Ursus americanus (assembly GCF_024610735.1). Taxonomy (NCBI): domain Eukaryota; kingdom Metazoa; phylum Chordata; class Mammalia; order Carnivora; family Ursidae; genus Ursus; species Ursus americanus. The sequence continues at coordinate 634,832 of NW_028273629.1, read as the reverse complement.
AAACCAAATATTTTAATTTGAAACAGTACTTTTTCATGAATTAATTTCTATTGAAATTATATGATTTCATAGATACTCAACATTATTATACTAAGATTCAAATACTGGTCTAGCTCTGTATTTTTGTTTGTTTTGGGCATTTCTACCCTGGGAAAATAAGGAAACAGGTTTATAATTGGCTCCAAATTCACAGAGTATAAGAAATATAAATTTATCTGTTATTTTTTTAGTAAAATATTTTCAAGTGAAAGAATGTTGTCATCTAAAAATGGTACGATTTATCACTTTTATTACTTACATATTAACCAAATTAAGTCACATCTGCTTTTTAAATAGAAGTAAGTGATCTAAATATTAATATATCCTTGTTTAATCAACGTTTGACATCAGATTAAAAATTATGAATGTGAAAGATGACAATTTTTAATGATGTCTTCTCAAAATTTTTTAAGAACATGAAATATAAAGAGAATTGAGTGCTGGAAATATTCTTGAACAGAATAGAGAAATACTGAATGAAAAAAAAAAGCCCCCTTCATGATAAAAATCCTCAAACTAAGTTTAGTGGAAATATATTTCAACATAATAAAGGCTATACATGAAAACCCCACTGCTAATATCATACTCAATGGTGAAAAATGGTGAGAGCTTTCCCCCTAGCTCAGGAACAAGATGAGAATGTCCACTCTCACCATTTTTATTCATTCTAGTATTGGAAGTCTTAGCCACAACAATCAGACAAGAAATAAAAAAACCTTCCAGATTGGTAAGGAAGAAGTAAAACTTTCACTATTTGTAGATGGCATGATATTATGTATAGAAAACCTAAGATGTTACCAAAATACTACTAATACTGATAAACAGATTCAGAAAGGTTGCAGGATACAAAAAAAAAAAAAGTACAGAAATCTGTGGCATTTTTCTATACCGATAATGAAGTAGCAGAAAGAGAAATTAAGACAAAAATCCCATTTACACGTGCACCAAAAATAATAAAATACCTAGGAATAAATGTAAACAAAGTGAAAGACCTGACTGAAAATCATACAATTTTGATGAAAAAAGTCACAGACAACACAAATGAAAAGATACTCCATTCTCATGGACTGGAAGAATAAATATTGTTAAAATGTCCATACTACCCAAAGCAATCTACATATTTAATGCAATCCCCATCAAAATAGCAACAGTATTTCTCACTAGAACAAATAATCCTAAAATTTGTATGGAACCACAAAATATCCAGAATAACTAAAGAGATCTTGAAAAAGAATGACAACCTAGAGGCATCACAATCCCAGAGTTCAAGATCTACTACAAAGTTGTAGTAATCAAAACAGTATGGTACTGATACAAAAAAAAGACATATAGATTAATAGAACAGAATAGACGGCCCAGAAATAAACCCTTGAGGAGCTGAGTTTTCAAAAGGGATGTTCTCCACTTCTCCCAGGACATTCAAATACCCCCTAGACCTCGCTCCTATAATTAGAGATTTTTCTTTAGGCTCTCAGGACATTGTAATTCTTAGAGAAATTCTTCTCAGGGTCTGGAAGGTAATGTTTTTGCTCATTGTACTTCTTTAATTTAGCTAGATGCCCTTGTATTTGGAAGATATTCTTATAACATCTCCAAGATTATTTTTTAATAGATTTTCTTGTCTGTTTCTTTAAATTACTTTTGCTTACATAAGGGATATCAGAGAAGATATAAATATTTTATTCTTCCAGGAGACTCTGTGTGTGTGTGTGTGTGTGTGTATTTAGGCCATATATTTAGTTCATTAAGATTTGTACAGATTTCTAGAAGAAAAATAATCACATGATCACATGATTTAGGATTACTTATAATCATAAATAGATTTTTAAATTGGAGAGGAAAACGGATAGCTAGTAAAGCATGAAACCCTGATAGGAAACATATATACTGTGTGCTGGTTAATTGGTTATACTCACTTGATGTATTATTATGACAGCTTCTGCCTGTGAACTTAGAAGATGCTGAGCTTCTCAATAATCAAAGAAGAGAACAAGTGTTCATTCAAAATGCTGACCCAAGCAGTGCCTGCTTTTCTGTTTTTCTATCCGAAGCCATCATTCAGAATTTGTACTCTTTCAACAGTAGGAAAGTCCATAGACCTCTAAAGCATGAGTAAAATTCAAATAGGGTCAAATTCCTGAGGCAAAGCATTATTTTTCCTCCCAGCCCTGTTACATTTGGCCATACATGCTTATTTCAACCCATGCAGCAGAGAATAAGGGCTGTGATTTTCATTATGATCACTAATTCCTTAAAAGTGCATCTAGGGCCGTTAAGCCTTCCAGAGTCATGAATTCAGCAGAATAACAGAAGGTAGCATGTCAAAAGACCATATGCAGGCCCTAGGCTATATTGGCAGTACTAGTTCTGCATAATGTTTCCAGTTGGTATGCAATCATGCATGAACTCAAGCTTAAAAAAAACAAAAAGCTAGAATTTTTCATGCAGTGCTGTTACCTTTCAATGCACACCGAATTCAGCAAACTTAAATATTATCAAATATCCTTCCATAGTGATTGCAGTCTCCAGGGCTATCTACTGGTAATGCATAGCTTGGTTTTTAGATAATAAATAATAAAACTCTTCTAACAGGTGAATTTGATAATCAGTGTGCATCCAGAAGCATTGAATGTTTCCCATTAAATGACTGTAATCTTTCAGTTTGGTTTGCACCACCATATGCTATTGGCCTTGCATTTTGTATGTTAACTTTGTAGAGCTCATGCTCACTACAAACACACTCTGGACCTCTAAATACTTGTTTCTTGTGCATACCATGAATTTGTATTCACATTTTTGGAGACAGGAGACAATGCTGATGTTTACTTGTATTTCAGAAAAATCAATCAGGTCAGCCTTGAGAGGTCACAATGACCAATACAGCTGATACACTGAGAGTTCACTAAATATTTTCTGAGACTTTGGTATCATTGTTGCAAGTATTCAGACAATTTTCTGGATCACATGCCCATGACAGAGGGTTCCCTTACATTCACAATTCTGGAAGAAAACTCTTCATATTGCCATCCCAGAAATCCAGAAATCCTGCCAGGGAGTGAACATTTACTTTAAAATAATCTGTGCCACATTGCTCCTCTTTTTATACAGCACCATGACCCACTAAGGAATAAGAAAAATCCCTGAGCTATCTCTGTATGTTTTTAGCATTATGATTTCATACACATTTAACGGAATTAATTTAAAAAAGACAACCCTAGTTCTAAGATTAAAAAATCTTCATAAAATAGTCAAATGGAGCCAATGTGCTAAATATTTTTTTTCTGAGGGACCTTAAATTTCCAAGTCTTATACTTTAAATATGGGCTTAATTTGAGAACACTCATTTTAAAGTTGGCCTAACTCATTTGTCCAAACTCAATTTAAAAATTCACAATTCCTGAGGAGTTAAGATGGCGGAGGAGTAGGGGACCCCTTTTTCAGCCGGTCCCCTGAGTCGAGCTGGATAGGTAACAGACCAGCCTAAATAACCATGGAATCAGCCTGAGACGCAGGAAGATACATCTGGATCTCTACAAATGAACATCTCCAGCACTGAGTATTGAGGTACCAAGAGGGGAGCCATAAAACCACGCACAGATATCAGAAGATAAACGGAAGGGGAGGGAGCTGCCGCATTTGGGCGCCGGAAAGCAGCAGCCACCTGCACGGGGGCGCGGGCGGACTCAGGGACCGCAACCGCAAGAGAGCAGACTGAGACCGGTGAGTCGTGAATGCGTGCCACCAGGCATCTCCTGGAACACCGGAATCCCGGTGTGCTCACGGGATCCAGACTGAGACCAGGAGATCCATCTGGGAGCGCACAGGATGGCCGGTGGCTGGCGGCATTAGAAACACAAAGGACAGAGACGTGCCTGCCCTGGAAGTGAGGGCAGGGACGCCGGGTGTGGGGCGCACATCCCGGGACACTGCAGGGTTGAGCAGCACCAACAGTAACAGAGTTAAAGTAGCCAGAACATCAGTGGAGAACGGGCTGCAATCCCTCTGTTCTGTGACAATGCAGCCTCTGCTGCTCTGACTCTCAGAAGAGGCATAGCAAACCGCCAGGGAAAGCTGCCAGAGAACAAAAGCCTGGAAATACCGGCTCACAGTGTGCCCATCCCCATTCCCCCTCGCGGGGGACACGGAGACTCTACCCAAACAGGGTTGCCTGAGTATCGGTGCGGCAGGCCCCTCCCCCAGAACACAGAAGGCAGGCTGAAAAATCAAGAAGCCCACAACCCGGGGCGCCTGGGTGGCGCAGTCATTGAGTGCCTGTCTCTGGCTTAGGGCGTGATCCCAGAGTTCCGGAAAGGAGTCCCTCATCGGGCTCCTCCGCTGGGAGCCTGCTTCTTCCTCTCCCACTCCCCTGCTTTTGTTCCTGTTCTTGCTGACTGTCTACCTCCCTCTCTCAGATAAATAAATAAATAAAATCTTTAAAGAAGAAGCCCACATCTCTAAGATCCCTATAAAACAAGGGGCACGGCCTGGGACCCAGTCAATAATTTGGGCTCTGGACAACCCTGCAACCTCTCCTCATCAGAATGACAAGAAGAAGAAGCCCCCCACCCCCAGCAAAGAAAAGACAGTGAGTCTGTGGCCTCTGCCACAGAAATAATGGATATGGATGTAACCAAATTATCAGAAATGGAATTCAGAGTAACGATGGTCAAAATGATGAGCAGAATTGAAAAAAGTATTAACGAAAAGGTTTCTGAGAATATAGAATCCCTAAAGTCAGAAATGAGAGCGAATTTGACAGAAATTAAAAATTCTATGAGCCAAATGCAGGCAAAACTAGAGGCTCTGACGGCCAGGGTCACCAAAGCAGAGGAACGAATTGGAGTTAGTGAATTGGAGGATGGGTTAATAGAGGAAAAAATGAAAATAGAAGATGCTTTTAAAAAAATCTAAGCCCACGATTGTTGGCTATGGGAGATTACTGACTCAATGAAACGATCCAATGTTAGAATCATCGGCATCCCCGAGGGGGTGGAGAAAAACAGAGGTCTAGAAGAGATATTTGAACAAATCGTAGCTGAAAACTTCCCTAATCTAGCAAGGGAAACAAACATTCGTGTCCAAGAGGCATAGAGGACCCCTCCCAAGCTCAACCACGACAAACCTACGCCACGTCACGTCATAGTGCATTTCGCAAATATTAGATCCAAGGATACAGTATTGAAAGCGGCCAGGGCAAAGAAATTTCTCACGTACCAAGGCAAAGGCATCAAAATTACGTCAGACCTGTCTACACAGACCTGGAATGAGAGAAAGGGTTGGGGGAGCATTTTTAAAGCTCTTTCAGAGAAAAACATGCAGCCAAGGATCCTTTATCCAGCAAGGCTGTCATTCAGAATTGATGGAAAAATAAAGACATTTCAGAATCACCAGTCACTAACCAATTTCGTGACCACGAAACCAGCCCTACAGGAGATATTACGGGGGGTTCTATAAAAGTAAAAAGGCCCCAAGAGTAATACAGAACAGAAAGTCACAGCCAATACAAACAAAGACTTTACTGGCAACATGGCATCATTAAAAGCATATCTCTCAGTACTCAGTCTTAATGTTAATGGCTTAAATTCTCCCTTACAACGCCACAGGGTTGCAGATTGGATAAAAAGAAATGACCCATCCATTTGCTGTCTACAAGAGACTCATTTCGAACCCAAAGATGCATTCAGACTGAGAGTAAGGGGATGGAGTACCATCCTTCACGTAAATGGACCTCAAAAGAAAGCTGGGGTAGCAATTCTCATATCAGATAAATTGGATTTTAAACTACAGACTATAGTTAGAGACGCAGAAGGGCACAATATTATTCTTAAAGGAAGTATTCAACAAGTGGATATGACAATTATAAATATATATGCCCCCAACAGGGGAGCAGCAAGATACACAAGCCAACTCTTAACCAGAATAAAGAGACATATAAATAAAATACATTAATAGTAGGGGACCTCAACACTCCACTATCAGAAATAGACAGAACACCCTGGCAAAAATTAAGCAAAGAATCAAAGGCTTTGAATGCCATACTCGACGAGTTGGACCTCATAGATATATATAGAACACTACACCCCATTCTATTCTAATGCCCATGGAACATTCTCAAGAATAGACCATGTTCTGGGACACAAAACAGGTCTCAGCTGATACCAAAAGATTGAAATTATCCCTTGCATATTCTCAGACCACAACGCTTTGAAATTGGAACTCAACCACAAGGAAAAATTTGGGAGAAACTCAAACACTTGGAGACTAAGAACCATCCTGCTCAGGAATGACTCGATAAACCAGGAAATCAAAAATCAAATTAAACAATTTATGGAGACCAATGAGAATGAAAATACAACAGTCCAAAACCTATGGGATACTGCAAAGGCAGTCCTAAGGAGGAAATACATAGCCATCCAAGCCTCACTCAAAAGAATAGAAAAATCTAAAATGCAGTTTTTATATTCTCACCTCAAGAAGCTGAAACAGCAACAGAGGGACAGGCCTAATCCACTCACGAGGAAGCAGTTGACCAAAATTAGAGCTGAAATCAATCAAGCAGAAACCAGAAGTACAGTAGAGCAGATCAACAGGACTAGAAGCTGGTTCTTTGAGAGAATCAATAAAATTGACAGACCACTGGCAAGACTTATCCAAAAGAAAAGAGAAAGGACCCAGATTATTAAAATTATGAATGAAAAATGAGAGGTCACGACGAACACCATTGAAATTGGAAGGATTATTAGAAATTTTTATCAACAGCTATATGCCAATAAACTAAGCAATCTGGAAGAGATGGAATCCTTCCTGGAAACCTATAAACTACCAAGATTGAAACAGGAAGAAATTGAGGCCAATTAATGATGAAGAAATTGAGTCAGTGATAAACAACCTTCCAAATAACAGAACTCCAGGCCCGGACGGTTTTCCTGGGGAATTCTACCAAACTTTCAAAGAAGAAATAATACCTATTCTCCTAAAGCTATTTCAAAAAATAGAAACAGAAGGAAAGCTACCAAACTCATTCTATGAGGCCAATATTACCTTGATCCCCAAACCAGGCAAAGACTCCCTCAAAAAGGAGAATTACAGACCGATTTCCCTAATGAATATGGACGCCAAAATCCTCAACAAGATACTTGCTAATAGAATCCAACAGTTCATTAAAAGAATTATCCATCCCGATCAAGTGGGATTCATACCTGGGATGCAAGCGTGGTTCAATATTTGCAAATCAATCAGCGTGATACATCAACAAGAAAAGACTCAGGAACCATATGATCCTCTCAATCGATGCCGAAAAAGCATTTGACAAAATACAGCATCCTTTCCTGATTAAAACCCTTCAGAGTGTAGGAATAGAAGGTACATTTCTCAATCTCATAAAAGCCATCTATGAAAAGCCTACTGCAAATATTATTCTCAATGGGGAAAAGCTGGAAGCCTTTCCCTTAAGATCAGGAACACGACAAGGATGCCCACTCTCGCCACTATTATTCAACATAGTACTAGAAGTCCTTGCAACAGCGATCAGACAACAAAAAGGGATCAAAGGTATCCAAATAGGCAAAGAAGAAGTCAAAATGTCTCTCTTCGCAGATGACATGATACTCTATATGGAAAACCCAAAAGAAGCCACTCCCAAACTATTAGAAGTTATAGAGCAATTCAGTAACGTGGCGGGATACAAAATCAATGCTCAGAAATCAGTTGCATTTCTGTACACGAATAGCGAGACCGAAGAAAGAGAAATTAGGGAATCCATCCCATTTACAATAGCACCAAAAACCATACGTTACCTTGGAATTAACTTAACCAGAGACGTAAAGGACCTATATTCTAGAAACTATAAATCACTCTTGAAAGACATTGAGGAAGACATAAAAAGATGGAAAGATATTCCATGCTCATGGATCGGAAGAATTAACATAGTTAAAATGTCCATGCTACCCAGAGCAATCTACACTTTCAATGCTATCCCGATCAAAATACCAAGGACATTTTTCAAAGAACTGGAACAAATAGTCCTTAAATTTGTATGGAACCAGAAAAGGCCCCGAATCTCCAAGGAACTGTTGAAAAGGAAAAACAAAGCTGGGGGCATCACAATGCCGGATTTCGAGCTGTACTACAAAGCTGTGATCACAAAGACAGCATGGTACTGGCACAAAAACAGACACATAGACCAATGGAACAGAATAGAGAGCCCAGAAATGGACCCTCAGCTCTTTGGGCAACTAATATTTGATAAAGCAGGAAAAAACATCCGGTGGGAAAGACAGTCTCTTCAATAAATGGTGCTGGGAAAATTGGACAGCTACATGCAAAAGAAGGAAATTTGACCACTCTCTCACACCATACACAAAAATAAACTCCAAATGGATGAAAGACCTCGATGTGAGACCGGAATCCATCAAAATTCTAGAGGAGAACATACGCAGCAACCTCTACGACATCGGCCAAAGCAACCTTTTTCATGATACATCCCCAAAGGCAAGAGAAACAAAAGATAAAATGAACTTATGGGACTTCATCAAGATTAAAAGTTTCTGCACATCCAAGGAAACAGTCAGAAAAACTAAGAGGCAGCCCACGGAATGGGAGAATATATTTGCAAATGACACTACAGATAAAGGACTGGTATCCAAGATCTACAAAGGACTTCTCAAACTCAATACACGAGAAACAAATAAACAAATCAAAAAATGGGCAGAAGATATGAACAGACACTTTTCCAATGAAGACATACAAATGGCTAACAGACACATGAAAAAATGTTCAAAATCATTAGCCATCAAGGAAATTCAAATCAAAACCACACTGAGATACCACCTTAAGCCAGTTAGAATGGCAAAAATAGACAAGGCAAGGAACAGCAATTGTTGGAGAGGATGTGGAGAAAGGGGATCCCTCCTACATTGTTGGAGAGCCACTATGGAAAACAGTGTGGAGGTCCCTTAAAAAGTTAAAAATTGAGCTACCCTATGATTCAGCCATTGCACTACTGGGTATTTACCCCAAAGATACAGACGTAGTGAAGAGAAGGGCCATATGCACCCCAATGTTCATAGAAGCAATGTCCACAATAGCTAAATCGTGGAAGGAGCCGAGATGCCCTTCAACAGATGACTGGATTAAGAAGTTGTGGTCCATATATACAATGGAATATTACTCAGCTATCAGAAAGAACGAGTTCTCAACATTTGCTACAACATGGACGGCACTGGAGGAGATAATGCTAAGTGAAATAAGTCAAGCAGAGAAAGACAACTATCATATGACTTCTCTCATCTATGGAACATAAGATCTAGAATGATCAGTAGGGGAAGAAAGGGATAAAGAAAGGGGGGGTAATCAGAAGGGGGAATGAAACATGAGGGACTATGGACTATGAGAAACAAACTGAGGGCTACAGAGCGGAGGGGGGTGGGAGAATGGGATAGGCCGGTGATGAGTAGTAAGGAGGGCACATATTGCATGGTGCACTGGGTGTTATACACAACTAATGAATCATCGAGCCTTACATCGAAAACCGGGGATGTACTGTATGGTGACTAACATAATATAATAAATCATTATTAAAAAAAAAAAAAGTCTGATTGTAAAACCAGCACTGAGTGAAATGTATTTGAAATGTCATTCAGAGAACAGTGAGAGTATCAAAAGGCTAAGACCAATTAGGAAGGCAGGAAGAAAAGTTGTAAACATCATCAGATATCCAGGAGCTAGGTGGAGGGTGAAAAATATCTGCGTGTCCACACTCCCTCGATATATATGATAGCCATGCTGTGCATTTCACGAAAGCAGCGCATGTGGGCTTTCTGGACCTGTAAGTAAGTGTGCTTTGCCCTGCCCTCACACCCCGCCTGCTCCGTCTCTCTCTGTTAGCTCATGCGCAGCTGCTGCATCTCTCCCCAGACCTAGCTGCACATGGTTCCTGGCTTTGGCTTTGCCCCATACGCATTATCTTCTGAATGACGTGTATGTGCTCTCCAGCTAGTCCTGTCCTACTCAGTGCCCCAGAGTAGGTAGGACACCATATGGTTAATGACAGGTAGAAAAGACAAAATGATTTATTAGAAAGATATTTATGATGTAGGTAGGGGGGATGGTGAATGAGAGATGGTGCTTTTTACATGGAGGAGTAAGAAAAGATTAATCAACCACAACTCTGCCTACAACAACAGAACAGGAGATGGTATCATTTATTGATTTAGAAAATGTACAAGAAGGAGCCAGCATCATAACCTAAGGACAAGGTATCCCGTTTGTATCTATTGAGATGGAAGTGCCTCTGGGATACCGGATGGCAATTCCCTAAAAAGCAGCTCAATCTCTGAGGCTATGGAAAGACAGTTGGGAGTAATGAACATGTTAGCAGTAGTTGAAACCATGGCAACAGATGAAACCATTTAGATGAATTGCATAGAATAAGCAGAGGAGAAATTCCGGACATCAAACTTTGCAAGCATGGGCAAAGGAAAGGGAACATAAAGAAGGATCTGAGAGGTCAAACAAGATGAGAGTATTCAGAAGAGTGACAAACAGTATCAAATGTAATGAGTAGCATGTAAACTGCCACATGTTCTTTGGAATAGATGGACATTATATCAGTGACCTTGGAAAGGGGACTTCCTGTAAGTGACTGGAAGTTGGATTAAATGAAAAATGAGGAAGCGAGGCATTACAGGTTATTCTTCAGCTTGTTTGTAATTGGTAAGGTAAAAAGTTGAAAGACAAAATTTTTATAATTAAAAAATTATCTTCTTTATTGAGTAGGATAATCTAGCAATGAAGGAAAGATAGAAGATTTGGAAGAAAGAATATAATGAACGAGTCAAGTTTCTGAAGGAAGCAGGATGTAATATCCAGCTTGGAGGAGTTGGGATTGAGCCAAGAACGAAGGGAAGAATGGTAATCTCTCTCAGGCCAGAGGAACAATTGGCAGTGATGTGTGGAAGAATGGAGATAGTCTTCAAGGACGAGGATTAACTATTTAGCAGTATAGGGTAAAAGAATGTTTTCTAAGTTTTAAAACTAAAATAAGTGACAGTGATAAGAGGCATGTCATTAAAACATTTACAAGCAACATTCACTGACTACTGTGTACTAGACATTGTGTCAGCCAGTTGGAAGTAGCAATTAAAAGGTCACCTATAAAATTGAGGAATTAATAATGAAGAATAACATTTTTAAATAAGAAACCTTTGGTGTGATGAGTATCCCAAAGGGGAAATCAAGGTTTCTAACAATTTTTAAATAATTCAGATATTATAACTTTCTCTCCTATTACTAAATGGAGAAAAGTAGGAGCTGTGTGTTTCTACCTGCATTAAAGCTCTGATCATCATGTTCTCAAGTAGAATGTATAGTTCAATGCAGAGACATCTGAAATCATAAAAAAAATGTCTAAAATAACTGCCACCACAAAGCTGCTTTGATGAGGGAACAGATGGGTGACAGCACGGAGTTTCTATAAACAGGTAGGAAAACAATCAGTGTTAGCAAACAACAGCCGTGGTAACAAATCTAGAATCCCCAAGAGGATATTTTCCTTTATTGGTGGGTAAACATTTAGCAGTTTTGATTACCAGAGCGTCTTCTAACCTGGTGGTGCCCACTCGCTAGAGTGTTTTCCAGAGAGCATTTCCAGAGAGCATTTCCAGAGAGCATTTCATATAGCTCATATTACCTTAGACAGCTTTATAAAAAGTATTTAGTACTTTATGGGTTGTGCATTTAGGGTATGTGTCTCAAAGCACATACAATTCTTTCCAGATTCCTGAGAGAGGTAACAGGTGGGAAAAATGAGTTTATGGGAATTGGTACAGTAGCCCTAAAAAAACCAAAAAGATGTGCTGAGAAGTTAGAAGTAAGATTTGACTGCAAAAGAGAAATAGATAATTATTCCCATATGTATTACGTATTCCTGTATATAATTAAATTTACATGAGTGGTCCTTCTATCAGTTTTCTATTGCTACCATAACAAATCACCACAAACTTGGTGGCTCAAATCAACAAAAATTTATTATCTTAGAGTTCTATAAGTTAGAAGTCAGCAAGGATCTCACTGGGTTAAAATCATCATGTTAGTTTGGCTGTATTCCTTTCTGGAGACTATAGGGTTGAGTATTTCCTTGCATTTTCCAGTTTCTAGAGGCCACTAACATTCCTTGGCTCCTGGCCCTCTTTTTCCATCTTAAAAGCCACCAATGTTGTATCTTTCTGGCCATTCTCAAATGGCCACATTTCCCTCTGACTCTGTCTTCTGCCTCCTTATACATTTAAGAGCCCATGTGGTTATATTGGGCTCACCCAAATAATCCAAGATAATCTTCCTATCTCAAGGTCCATAACTTTAATTATCTCTGAAAGTTCCTTCTGCCATATAGAGTATCGTATTCATACATCCCAGGGATTAAGATGTGGGCATCCTTGGGGCCATTATACTGCCTACCACAGACCTATTGCTTAATAAAAAGTTGGTAACAGGAAAATGAAAAAAGACAAAAATAATTCAGATAATGCTGATTATTTTAAAGCAGATTTAAAAAAATATATATTTCAGTGAGATGAAACTAAGTTTTATATTCCCTGTGACCCCAGCAGTACCTTTCTACTTGAATAACAAATGATAAGAACTAAAAAAATGTATAGAAAGACCGAGAAATAGTGAGGCACACCAGACAAGAAAGCAAAACACTTATACCATGATATGGGCTCACTTACAAACTCTGAGATCTAGGAAAAGTCATAATTTTAAATGTAAAATGGGGATATCAGTTACCACTATTGATATATGCATAGGTACTTTGTAAATATAATTTCTCATTCTGCCTACCTGAAAACATTATTGTAAAAATCATACCAGCAATCCGCATGTGAAGGTTCTTTGTAAATTATAAAACACCGTGGGATTTTTACAAGATTTTGAAGGCACTCCACATATTTTACCAGCGATTTAAAGAAACTTGTGATATATTTGCTATTTGTTATTCTTATTTGTTATTTTAGGACTTTGATTATTCCTTTTTTAAATATTACAACAACTGAGATTGACAGGATGTTTGTTGTCCCAATTCATATATTAACAGCTTCCACATTCTAGTGCTCTAGAAATAGAATTCTTTCCTCTCACCTCTTGGGTGCCCGCTCGTATTTCTATTTCTGAATTATGGAATTCAACTCCAAGGGAAAGCCTGTGACATAATTTCATATCTCAGTTGAAACCTTAGCCTCTAACAAAGTGAAGAAAGAGGCTACCAATGTGAGGAGAGTGGTCAACTTGAAGGAAAAGAAAACTTGGACACAATTAATTCCAGAGATTTATAAAGAACTGGGATGTAAACCAGTAATTCTGACAACTTGGAGTTAGATTTCAGTATGTTTTGGTTTGGTTTTAGAGGAAATTACACACAGTGTGGAATTTTGCCAATGCAATGGTATCTGAGCCCTTCCCTCATCCCAGTGGTTTTGCTAGCAGGAGTTCAACCCCAAGGAACATAGTCAAGAGACCCCCTGGGGCCAAAACGGCTTCCGAATAACAATATGCTCTTGCAGTGGAAATCCTATCCCAAGTGGGGGTAGCCAGGTCAACAAAATGCCACACACCCAGGTGGAAGACAAAACATGGCCCAGGCATGGTCTAAGCCCCTCACCTCGTCCGGGTGCTCTGGGGAGCCAGAGGGACCCCCGAGGCCCACGGCCCTGAGGTCCGTTGGGCAGAAAGCCGGCTTCCCAGGAAAACAGCTTTCCTGAGGTGCAGACCCTATCCCAAGGGCTGGTGGCAAGGGAAAGCAAATGCCATCCCCTTCTCTGGAAGAAACCCCAGGGCCGAGCCATGTTCTAAGCCCTCCCCCCCTCCCTGGGCTTTTGACAGCAGGAGTGAAAAGAGAGGAGCACAGCACTGGGACCCGTTTGACAGAAACCGGCTTCCCACGAGGAAGTACTTCTGCACGTGCAGACATGCTCCCCAGTAACTGTGGCAACGTGAAGGAAATGCCATACACTGACCTGGAAGAGACCACAGGGCCCAGGCACAGTCTGAGCCCTTCCCTCATCCCGGCGGTTTTCCTAGCAGGAATTCAACCCCAAAGAACACAGCCCAGAGACCCCCTGGGGCCCAAACGGCTTCCGAGGAACAATATGCTCTTGCTGTGGAAAACCTATCCCAAGTGGGGATAGCCAGGTCAACAAAATGCCACACACCCAGGTGGAAGACAAAACATGGCCCAGGCATGGTCTAAGCCCCTCACCTCGTCCCTGTGCTCTGGGGAGCCGGCGGGACGCCCGAGGCCCACGGCCCTGAGGCCCGTTGGGCAGAAAGCCGGCTTCCCTCGGAAACAGCTTCCTGAGGTGCAGACCCTATCCCAAGGGCTGGTGGCAAGGGAAAGCAAATGCCATCCCCTTCTCTGGAAGAAACCCCAGGGCCCAGCCATGTTCTATACCCTCCCCTCCTCCCTGGGCTTTTGACAGCAGGAGTGAAAAGAGAGGAGCACAGCACTGGGACCCGTTTGATGGAAACCGGCTTCCCACGAGGAAGTCCTTCTCCACGTGCAGACATGCTCCCCAGTGCCTGTGGCAAGGTGAAGGAAATGCCATACACTGACCTGGAAGAGACCACAGGGCCCAGTCACAGTCTGACCCCTTCCCTTATCCCGGCGGTTTTGCTAGCAGGAGTTCAACCCCAAGGAACACAGCCCGGAGACCCCCTGGGACCCAAACGGCTTCCGATGAACAATATGCTCTTGCTGTGGAAAACCTATCCCAAGTGGGGGTAGCCAGGTCAGCTAAATGCCACACACCCAGGTGGAAGAAACAACATGGCCGAGGCATGGTCTAAGCCGCTCACCTCGTCCTTGTGCTCTGGGGAGCCGGAGGGACCTAGGGGCCCACGGCCCTGAGGACCGTTGGGCAGAAAGCCGTATTCCCAGGGAAATAGCTTTCCTGAGGTGCACACCCTATCCCAAGGGCTGGTGGCAAGGGAAAGCAAATGCCATCCCCTTCTCTGGAAGAAACCCCAGTGCCCAGCCATGTTCTTACCCCTCCCCTCCTCCCTGGGCTTCTGGCAGCAGGACTGAAAAGAGAAGAGCACAGCACTGGGACCCGTTTGATGGAAACCGGCTTCCCACGAGGAAGTCTTCTCCACGTGCAGACATGCTCCCCAGTGCCTGTGGCAAGGTGAAGGAAATGCCATACACTGACCTGGAAGAGACCACAAGGCCCAGGCACAGTCTGAGCCCTTCCCTCATCCCGGCGGTTTTGCTAGCAGGAGTTCAACCTCAACGAACATAGCCCGGAGACACCCTGGGGCCAAAACGGCTTCCTACTAACAATATGCTCTTGCTGTGGAAATCGTATCCGAAGTGGGGGTAGCCAGGTCAACAAAATGCCACACACCCAGGTGGATGAGAAAACATGGCCCAGGCATGGTCTAAGCCCCTCACGTCGTCCCTGTGCTGTGGGGAGCCGGAGGGACCCCCGAGGCCCACGGCCTTGAGGCCCATTGGGCAGAAAGCCGACTTCCCACGGAAACAGTTACTTGTAGTGCAGACCCTATACCAAGAGCTGGTGGCAAGGGAAAGCAAATGCCATCCCCTTCTCTGGAAGAAATCCCAGTGCCCAGCCATGTTCTAAGCCCTCCCCTCCTCCCTGGGCTTTTGACAGCAGGAGTGAAAAGAGAGGAGCACAGCACTGGGACCCGTTTGACAGAAACCGGCTTCCGACGAGGAAGTCCTTCTCCACGTGCAGACATGCTCCCCAGTGCCTGTGGCAAGGTGAAGGAAATGCCATACACTGACCTGGAAGAGACCACAGGGCCCAGGCACAGTCTGAGCCCTTCCCTCATCCCGGCGGTTTTGCTAGCAGGAGTTCAACCCCAAAGAACACAGCCCGGAGACCCCCTGTGGCCCAAACGGCTTCCGACGAACAATATGCTCTTGCTGTGGAAAACCTATCCCAAGTGGGGGTAGCCAGGTCAACAAAATGCCACACACCCAGGTGGAAGACAAAACATGGCCCAGGCATGGTCTAAGCCCCTCACCTCGTCCGTGTGCTCTGGGGAGCCAGAGGGACCCCCGAGGCCCACGGCCCTGAGGTCCGTTGGGCAGAAAGCCGGCTTCCCAGGAAAACAGCTTTCCTGAGGTGCAGACCCTATCCCAAGGGCTGGTGGCATGGGAAAGCAAATGCCATCCCCTTCTCTGGAAGAAACCCCAGGGCCCAGCCATGTTCTAAGCCCTCCCCTCCTCCCTGGGCTTTTGACAGCAGGAGTGAAAAGAGAGGAGCACAGCACTGGGACCCGTTTGTCGGAAACCGGCTTCCCACGAGGAACTCCTTCTCCACGTGCAGACATGCTCCCCAGTGCCTGTGGCAAGGTGAAGGCAATGCTTTACACTGACCTGGAACAGACCACAGGGCCCAGGCACAGTCTGAGCCCTTCCCTCATCCCGGCGGTTTTGCTAGCAGGCGTTCCACCGCAATGAACACAGCCCGGAGACCCCCTGGGGCCCAAACGGCTTCTGAGGAACAATATGCTCTTGCTGTGGAAATCCTATCCCAAGTGGGGGTACCAGGTCAACAAAATGCCACACACCCAGGTGGAAGAGACAACATGGCCCAGGCATGGTCTAAGCCCCTCACCTTGTCCCTGTTCTCTGGGGAGACGGAGGGACCCCCGAGGCCCTCGGCCCTGAGGCCCGTTGGGCAGAAAGCCAGCTTCGAATGGAAACAGCTTTCCTGAGGTGCAGACCCTATCCCAAGGGCTGGTGGCAAGGGAAAGCAAATGCCATCACCTTCTCTGGAAGAAACCCCAGTGCCCAGCCATGTTCTTAGCCCTCCCCTCCTCCCTGGGCTTCTGGCAGCAGGAGTGAAAAGAGAGGAGCACAGCACTGGGACCCGTGTGATGGAAACCGGCTTCCCACGAGGAAGTCTTCTCCACGTGCAGACATGCTCCCCAGTGCCTGTGGCAAGGTGAAGGAAATGCCATAAACTGACCTGGAAGAGACCACAGGGCCCAGGCACAGTCTGAGCCCTTCCCTCATCCCGGCGGTTTTCCTAGCAGGAATTCAACCCCAAAGAACACAGCCCGGAGACCCCCTGGGGCCCAAACGGCTTCCGAGGAACAATATGCTCTTGCCGTGGAAAACCTATCCCAAGTGGGGATAGCCAGGTCAACAAAATGCCACACACCCAGGTGGAAGACAAAACATGGCCCAGGCATGGTCTAAGCCCCTCACCTCGTCCCTGTGCTCTGGGGAGCCGGCGGGACGCCCGAGGCCCACGGCCCTGAGGCCCGTTGGGCAGAAAGCCGGCTTCCCTCGGAAACAGCTTCCTGAGGTGCAGACCCTATCCCAAGGGCTGGTGGCAAGGGAAAGCAAATGCCATCCCATTCTCTGGAAGAAACCCCAGGGCCCAGCCATGTTCTAAACCCTCCCCTCCTCCCTGGGCTTTTGACAGCAGGAGTGAAAAGAGAGGAGCACAGCACTGGGACCCGTTTGATGGAAACCGGCTTCCCACGAGGAAGTCCTTCTCCACGTGCAGACATGCTCCCCAGTGCCTGTGGCAAGGTGAAGGCAATGCTTTAAACTGACCTGGAACAGACCACAGGGCCCAGGCACAGTCTGAGCCCTTCCCTCATCCCGGCGGTTTTGCTAGCAGGCGTTCCACCGCAATGAACACAGCCCGGAGACCCCCTGGGGCCCAAACGGCTTCTGAGGAACAATATGCTCTTGCTGTGGAAATCCTATCCCAAGTGGGGGTACCAGGTCAACAAAATGCCACACACCCAGGTGGAAGAGACAACATGGCCCAGGCATGGTCTAAGCCCCTCACCTTGTCCCTGTTCTCTGGGGAGACGGAGGGACCCCCGAGGCCCTCGGCCCTGAGGCCCGTTGGGCAGAAAGCCAGCTTCGAATGGAAACAGCTTTCCTGAGGTGCAGACCCTATCCCAAGGGCTGGTGGCAAGGGAAAGCAAATGCCATCACCTTCTCTGGAAGAAACCCCAGTGCCCAGCCATGTTCTTAGCCCTTCCCTCCTCCCTGGGCTTCTGGCAGCAGGAGTGAAAAGAGAGGAGCAAAGCCTGGGACCCGTGTGATGGAAACCGGCTTCCCACGAGGAAGTCTTCTCCACGTGCAGACATGCTCCCCAGTGCCTGTGGCAAGGTGAAGGAAATGCCATACACTGACCTGGAAGAGACCACAGGGCCCAGGCACAGTCTGAGCCCTTCCCTCATCCCGGCGGTTTTCCTAGCAAGAATTCAACCCCAAAGAACACAGCCCGGAGACCCCCTGGGGCCCAAACGGCTTCCGAGGAACAATATGCTCTTGCCGTGGAAAACCTATCCCAAGTGGGGATAGCCAGGTCAACAAAATGCCACACACCCAGGTGGAAGACAAAACATGGCCCAGGCATGGTCTAAGCCCCTCACCTCGTCCCTGTGCTCTGGGGAGCCGGCGGGACGCCCGAGGCCCACGGCCCTGAGGCCCGTTGGGCAGAAAGCCGTCTTCCCTCGGAAACAGCTTCCTGAGGTGCAGACCCTATCCCAAGGGCTGGTGGCAAGGGAAAGCAAATGCCATCCCCTTCTCTGGAAGAAACCCCAGGGCCCAGCCATGTTCTAAACCCTCCCCTCCTCCCTGGGCTTTTGACAGCAGGAGTGAAAAGAGAGGAGCACAGCACTGGGACCCGTTTGATGGAAACCGGCTTCCCACGAGGAAGTCCTTCTCCACGTGCAGACATGCTCCCCAGTGCCTGTGGCAAGGTGAAGGAAATGCCATACACTGACCTGGAAGAGACCACAGGGCCCAGTCACAGTCTGACCCCTACCCTTATCCCGGCGGTTTTGCTAGCAGGAGTTCAACCCCAAGGAACACAGCCCGGAGACCCCCTGGGACCCAAACGGCTTCCGATGAACAATATGCTCTTGCTGTGGAAAACCTATCCCAAGTGGGGGTAGCCAGGTCAGCTAAATGCCACACACCCAGGTGGAAGAAACAACATGGCCGAGGCATGGTCTAAGCCGCTCACCTCGTCCTTGTGCTCTGGGGAGCCGGAGGGACCTAGGGGCCCATGGCCCTGAGGACCGTTGGGCAGAAAGCCGTATTCCCAGGGAAATAGCTTTCCTGAGGTGCACACCCTATCCCAAGGGCTGGTGGCAAGGGAAAGCAAATGCCATCCCCTTCTCTGGAAGAAACCCCAGTGCCAACCATGTTCTTAGCCCTCCCCTCCTCCCTGGGCTTCTGGCAGCAGGACTGAAAAGAGAAGAGCACAGCACTGGGACCCGTTTGATGGAAACCGGCTTCCCACGAGGAAGTCTTCTCCACGTGCAGACATGCTCCCCAGTGCCTGTGGCAAGGTGAAGGAAATGCCATACCCTGACCTGGAAGAGACCACAAGGCCCAGGCACAGTCTGAGCCCTTCCCTCATCCCGGCGGTTTTGCTAGCAGGAGTTCAACCTCAACGAACATAGCCCGGAGACACCCTGGGGCCAAAACGGCTTCCTACTAACAATATGCTCTTGCTGTGGAAATCGAATCCGAAGTGGGGGTAGCCAGGTCAACAAAATGCCACACACCCAGGTGGATGAGAAAACATGGCCCAGGCATGGTCTAAGCCCCTCACGTCGTCCCTGTGCTGTGGGGAGCCGGAGGGACCCCCGAGGCCCACGGCCTTGAGGCCCATTGGGCAGAAAGCCGACTTCCCACGGAAACAGTTACTTGTAGTGCAGACCCTATACCAAGAGCTGGTGGCAAGGGAAAGCAAATGCCATCCCCTTCTCTGGAAGAAATCCCAGTGCCCAGCCATGTTCTAAGCCCTCCCCTCCTCCCTGGGCTTTTGACAGCAGGAGTGAAAAGAGAGGAGCACAGCACTGGGACCCGTTTGACAGAAACCGGCTTCCGACGAGGAAGTCCTTCTCCACGTGCAGACATGCTCCCCAGTGCCTGTGGCAAGGTGAAGGAAATGCCATACACTGACCTGGAAGAGACCACAGGGCCCAGGCACAGTCTGAGCCCTTCCCTCATCCCGGCGGTTTTGCTAGCAGGAGTTCAACCCCAAAGAACACAGCCCGGAGACCCCCTGTGGCCCAAACGGCTTCCGACGAACAATATGCTCTTGCTGTGGAAAACCTATCCCAAGTGGGGGTAGCCAGGTCAACAAAATGCCACACACCCAGGTGGAAGACAAAACATGGCCCAGGCATGGTCTAAGCCCCTCACCTCGTCCGTGTGCTCTGGGGAGCCAGAGGGACCCCCGAGGCCCACGGCCCTGAGGTCCGTTGGGCAGAAAGCCGGCTTCCCAGGAAAACAGCTTTCCTGAGGTGCAGACCCTATCCCAAGGGCTGGTGGCATGGGAAAGCAAATGCCATCCCCTTCTCTGGAAGAAACCCCAGGGCCCAGCCATGTTCTAAGCCCTCCCCTCCTCCCTGGGCTTTTGACAGCAGGAGTGAAAAGAGAGGAGCACAGCACTGGGACCCGTTTGTCGGAAACCGGCTTCCCACGAGGAACTCCTTCTCCACGTGCAGACATGCTCCCCAGTGCCTGTGGCAAGGTGAAGGCAATGCTTTACACTGACCTGGAACAGACCACAGGGCCCAGGCACAGTCTGAGCCCTTCCCTCATCCCGGCGGTTTTGCTAGCAGGCGTTCCACCGCAATGAACACAGCCCGGAGACCCCCTGGGGCCCAAACGGCTTCTGAGGAACAATATGCTCTTGCTGTGGAAATCCTATCCCAAGTGGGGGTACCAGGTCAACAAAATGCCACACACCCAGGTGGAAGAGACAACATGGCCCAAGCATGGTCTAAGCCCCTCACCTTGTCCCTGTTCTCTGGGGAGACGGAGGGACCCCCAAGGCCCTCGGCCCTGAGGCCCGTTGGGCAGAAAGCCAGCTTCGAATGGAAACAGCTTTCCTGAGGTGCAGACCCTATCCCAAGGGCTGGTGGCAAGGGAAAGCAAATGCCATCACCTTCTCTGGAAGAAACCCCAGTGCCCAGCCATGTTCTTAGCCCTCCCCTCCTCCCTGGGCTTCTGGCAGCAGGAGTGAAAAGAGAGGAGCACAGCACTGGGACCCGTTTGATGGAAACCGGCTTCCCACGAGGAAGTCTTCTCCACGTGCAGACATGCTCCCCAGTGCCTGTGGCAAGGTGAAGGAAATGCCATACACTGACCTGGAAGAGACCACAGGGCCCAGGCACAGTCTGAGCCCTTCCCTCATCCCAGCGGTTTTCCTAGCAGGAATTCAACCCCAAAGAACACAGCCCGGAGACCCCCTGGGGCCCAAACGGCTTCCGAGGAACAATATGCTCTTGCCGTGGAAAACCTATCCCAAGTGGGGATAGCCAGGTCAACAAAATGCCACACACCCAGGTGGAAGACAAAACATGGCCCAGGCATGGTCTAAGCCCCTCACCTCGTCCCTGTGCTCTGGGGAGCCGGCGGGACGCCCGAGGCCCAAGGCCCTGAGGCCCGTTGGGCAGAAAGCCGGCTTCCCTCGGAAACAGCTTCCTGAGGTGCAGACCCTATCCCAAGGGCTGGTGGCAAGGGAAAGCAAATGCCATCCCATTCTCTGGAAGAAACCCCAGGGCCCAGCCATGTTCTAAACCCTCCCCTCCTCCCTGGGCTTTTGACAGCAGGAGTGAAAAGAGAGGAGCACAGCACTGGGACCCGTTTGATGGAAACCGGCTTCCCACGAGGAAGTCCTTCTCCACGTGCAGACATGCTCCCCAGTGCCTGTGGCAAGATGAAGGAAATGCCATACACTGACCTGGAAGAGACCACAGGGGCCAGGCACAGTCTGAGCCCTTCCCTCATCCCGGCGGTTTTGCTAGCAGGAGTTCAATCCCAACGAACACAGCCCGGAGACCCCCTGGGACCCAAACGGCTTCCGATGAACAATATGCTCTTGCTGTGGAAAACCTATCCCAAGTGGGGGTAGCCAGGTCAGCTAAATGCCACACACCCAGGTGGAAGAAACAACATAGCCCAGGCATGGTCTAAGCTCCTCACCTCGTCCTTGTGCTCTGGGGAGCCGGAGGGACCCCCGAGGCCCACGGCCCTGAGGACCGTTGGGCAGAAAGCCATATTCCCAGGGAAATAGCTTTCCTGAGGTGCAGACCCTATCCCAAGGGCTGGTGGCAAGGGAAAGCAAATGCCATCCCCTTCTCTGGAAGAAACCCCAGTGCCCAGCCATGTTCTTAGCCCTCCCCTCCTCCCTGGGCTTCTGGCAGCAGGAGTGAAAAGAGAAGAGCACAGCACTGGGACCCGTTTGATAGAAACCGGCTTCCCACGAGGAAGTCTCTTCCACGTGCAGACATGCCCACCAGTGCCTGTGGCAAGGTGAAGGAAATGCCATACACTGACCTGGAAGAGACCAGAGGGCCCAGGCACAGTCTGAGCCCTTCCCTCATCCCGGCGGTTTTGCTAGCAGGATTTCAACCCCAAGGAACACAGCCCGGAGACCCCCTGGGGCCAAAACGGCTTCAGACGAACACTATGCTCTCGCTGAGGAAAACCTATCCCAAGTGGGGTAGCCAGGTCAACAAAATGCCACACACTCAGGTGGAAGACACAACATGTCCCAGGCATAGTCTAATCCCCTCACCTCGTCCCTGTGCTCAGGGGAGACGGAGGGACCCCCGAGGCCAACGGCCCTGAGGCCCGATGGGCAGAAAGCCGGCTTCCCACGGAAACAGCTTTCCTGAGGTGCAGACCCTATCCCAAGGGCTGGTGGCAAGGGAAAGCAAATGCCATCCCCTTCTCTGGAAGAAATCCCAGTGCCCAGCCATGTTCTAAGCCCTCCCCTCCTCCCTGGGCTTTTGACAGCAGGAGTGAAAAGAGAGGAGCACAGCACTGGGACCCGTTTGACAGAAACCGGCTTCCGACGAGGAAGTCCTTCTCCACGTGCAGACATGCTCCCCAGTGCCTGTGGCAAGGTGAAGGAAATGCCATACACTGACCTGGAAGAGACCACAGGGCCCAGGCACAGTCTGAGCCCTTCCCTCATCCCGGCGGTTTTGCTAGCAGGAGTTCAACCCCAAAGAACACAGCCCGGAGACCCCCTGTGGCCCAAACGGCTTCCGACGAACAATATGCTCTTGCTGTGGAAAACCTATCCCAAGTGGGGGTAGCCAGGTCAACAAAATGCCACACACCCAGGTGGAAGACAAAACATGGCCCAGGCATGGTCTAAGCCCCTCACCTCGTCCGTGTGCTCTGGGGAGCCAGAGGGACCCCCGAGGCCCACGGCCCTGAGGTCCGTTGGGCAGAAAGCCGGCTTCCCAGGAAAACAGCTTTCCTGAGGTGCAGACCCTATCCCAAGGGCTGGTGGCAAGGGAAAGCAAATGCCATCCCCTTCTCTGGAAGAAACCCCAGTGCCCAGCCATGTTCTAAGCCCTCCCCCCCTCCCTGGGCTTTTGACAGCAGGAGTGAAAAGAGAGGAGCACAGCACTGGGACCCGTTTGACAGAAACCGGCTTCCCACGAGGAAGTACTTCTGCACGTGCAGACATGCTCCCCAGTAACTGTGGCAACGTGAAGGAAATGCCATACACTGACCTGGAAGAGACCACAGGGCCCAGGCACAGTCTGAGCCCTTCCCTCATCCCGGCGGTTTTCCTAGCAGGAATTCAACCCCAAAGAACACAGCCCAGAGACCCCCTGGGGCCCAAACGGCTTCCGAGGAACAATATGCTCTTGCTGTGGAAAACCTATCCCAAGTGGGGATAGCCAGGTCAACAAAATGCCACACACCCAGGTGGAAGACAAAACATGGCCCAGGCATGGTCTAAGCCCCTCACCTCGTCCCTGTGCTCTGGGGAGCCGGCGGGACGCCCGAGGCCCACGGCCCTGAGGCCCGTTGGGCAGAGAGCCGGCTTCCCTCGGAAACAGCTTCCTGAGGTGCAGACCCTATCCCAAGGGCTGGTGGCAAGGGAAAGCAAATGCCATCCCCTTCTCTGGAAGAAACCCCAGGGCCCAGCCATGTTCTATACCCTCCCCTCCTCCCTGGGCTTTTGACAGCAGGAGTGAAAAGAGAGGAGCACAGCACTGGGACCCGTTTGATGGAAACCGGCTTCCCACGAGGAAGTCCTTCTCCACGTGCAGACATGCTCCCCAGTGCCTGTGGCAAGGTGAAGGAAATGCCATACACTGACCTGGAAGAGACCACAGGGCCCAGTCACAGTCTGACCCCTTCCCTTATCCCGGCGGTTTTGCTAGCAGGAGTTCAACCCCAAGGAACACAGCCCGGAGACCCCCAGGGACCCAAACGGCTTCCGATGAACAATATGCTCTTGCTGTGGAAAACCTATCCCAAGTGGGGGTAGCCAGGTCAGCTAAATGCCACACACCCAGGTGGAAGAAACAACATGGCCGAGGCATGGTCTAAGCCCCTCACCTCGTCCTTGTGCTCTGGGGAGCCGGAGGGACCTAGGGGCCCATGGCCCTGAGGACCGTTGGGCAGAAAGCCGTATTCCCAGGGAAATAGCTTTCCTGAGGTGCACACCCTATCCCAAGGGCTGGTGGCAAGGGAAAGCAAATGCCATCCCCTTCTCTGGAAGAAACCCCAGTGCCCAGCCATGTTCTTAGCCCTCCCCTCCTCCCTGGGCTTCTGGCAGCAGGACTGAAAAGAGAAGAGCACAGCACTGGGACCCGTTTGATGGAAACCGGCTTCCCACGAGGAAGTCTTCTCCACGTGCAGACATGCTCCCCAGTGCCTGTGGCAAGGTGAAGGAAATGCCATACACTGACCTGGAAGAGACCACAAGGCCCAGGCACAGTCTGAGCCCTTCCCTCATCCCGGCGGTTTTGCTAGCAGGGGTTCAACCTCAACGAACATAGCCCGGAGACACCCTGGGGCCAAAACGGCTTCCTACTAACAATATGCTCTTGCTGTGGAAATCGAATCCGAAGTGGGAGTAGCCAGGTCAACAAAATGCCACACACCCAGGTGGATGAGAAAACATGGCCCAGGCATGGTCTAAGCCCCTCACGTCGTCCCTGTGCTGTGGGGAGCCGGAGGGACCCCCGAGGCCCACGGCCTTGAGGCCCATTGGGCAGAAAGCCGACTTCCCACGGAAACAGTTACTTGTAGTGCAGACCCTATACCAAGAGCTGGTGGCAAGGGAAAGCAAATGCCATCCCCTTCTCTGGAAGAAATCCCAGTGCCCAGCCATGTTCTAAGCCCTCCCCTCCTCCCTGGGCTTTTGACAGCAGGAGTGAAAAGAGAGGAGCACAGCACTGGGACCCGTTTGACAGAAACCGGCTTCCGACGAGGAAGTCCTTCTCCACGTGCAGACATGCTCCCCAGTGCCTGTGGCAAGGTGAAGGAAATGCCATACACTGACCTGGAAGAGACCACAGGGCCCAGGCACAGTCTGAGCCCTTCCCTCATCCCGGCGGTTTTGCTAGCAGGAGTTCAACCGCAAAGAACACAGCCCGGAGACCCCCTGTGGCCCAAACGGCTTCCGACGAACAATATGCTCTTGCTGTGGAAAACCTATCCCAAGTGGGGGTAGCCAGGTCAACAAAATGCCACACACCCAGGTGGAAGACAAAACATGGCCCAGGCATGGTCTAAGCCCCTCACCTCGTCCGTGTGCTCTGGGGAGCCAGAGGGACCCCCGAGGCCCACGGCCCTGAGGTCCGTTGGGCAGAAAGCCGGCTTCCCAGGAAAACAGCTTTCCTGAGGTGCAGACCCTATCCCAAGGGCTGGTGGCATGGGAAAGCAAATGCCATCCCCTTCTCTGGAAGAAACCCCAGGGCCCAGCCATGTTCTAAGCCCTCCCCTCCTCCCTGGGCTTTTGACAGCAGGAGTGAAAAGAGAGGAGCACAGCACTGGGACCCGTTTGTCGGAAACCGGCTTCCCACGAGGAACTCCTTCTCCACGTGCAGACATGCTCCCCAGTGCCTGTGGCAAGGTGAAGGCAATGCTTTACACTTACCTGGAACACACCACAGGGCCCAGGCACAGTCTGAGCCCTTCCCTCATCCCGGCGGTTTTGCTAGCAGGCGTTCCACCGCAATGAACACAGCCCGGAGACCCCCTGGGGCCCAAACGGCTTCTGAGGAACAATATGCTCTTGCTGTGGAAATCCTATCCCAAGTGGGGGTACCAGGTCAACAAAATGCCACACACCCAGGTGGCAGAGACAACATGGCCCAGGCATGGTCTAAGCCCCTCACCTTGTCCCTGTTCTCTGGGTAGACGGAGGGACCCCCGAGGCCCTCGGCCCTGAAGCCCGTTGGGCAGAAAGCCAGCTTCGAATGGAAACAGCTTTCCTGAGGTGCAGACCCTATCCCAAGGGCTGGTGGCAAGGGAAAGCAAATGCCATCACCTTCTCTGGAAGAAACCCCAGTGCCCAGCCATGTTCTTAGCCCTCCCCTCCTCCCTGGGCTTCTGGCAGCAGGAGTGAAAAGAGAGGAGCACAGCACTGGGACCCGTTTGATGGAAACCGGCTTCCCACGAGGAAGTCTTCTCCACGTGCAGACATGCTCCCCAGTGCCTGTGGCAAGGTGAAGGAAATGCCATACACTGACCTGGAAGAGACCACAGGGCCCAGGCACAGTCTGAGCCCTTCCCTCATCCCGGCGGTTTTCCTAGCAGGAATTCAACCCCAAAGAACACAGCCCGGAGACCCCCTGGGGCCCAAACGGCTTCCGAGGAACAATATGCTCTTGCCGTGGAAAACCTATCCCAAGTGGGGATAGCCAGGTCAACAAAATGCCACACACCCAGGTGGAAGACAAAACATGGCCCAGGCATGGTCTAAGCCCCTCACCTCGTCCCTGTGCTCTGGGGAGCCGGCGGGATGCCCGAGGCCCACGGCCCTGAGGCCCGTTGGGCAGAAAGCCGGCTTCCCTCGGAAACAGCTTCCTGAGGTGCAGACCCTATCCCAAGGGCTGGTGGCAAGGGAAAGCAAATGCCATCCCATTCTCTGGAAGAAACCCCAGGGCCCAGCCATGTTCTAAACCCTCCCCTCCTCCCTGGGCTTTTGACAGCAGGAGTGAAAAGAGAGGAGCACAGCACTGGGACCCGTTTGATGGAAACCGGCTTCCCACGAGGAAGTCCTTCTCCACGTGCAGACATGCTCCCCAGTGCCTGTGGCAAGATGAAGGAAATGCCATACACTGACCTGGAAGAGACCACAGGGCCCAGGCACAGTCTGAGCCCTTCCCTCATCCCGGCGGTTTTGCTAGCAGGAGTTCAATCCCAACGAACACAGCCCGGAGACCCCCTGGGACCCAAACGGCTTCCGATGAACAATATGCTCTTGCTGTGGAAAACCTATCCCAAGTGGGGGTAGCCAGGTCAGCTAAATGCCACACACCCAGGTGGAAGAAACAACATAGCCCAGGCATGGTCTAAGCTCCTCACCTCGTCCTTGTGCTCTGGGGAGCCGGAGGGACCCCCGAGGCCCACGGCCCTGAGGACCGTTGGGCAGAAAGCCATATTCCCAGGGAAATAGCTTTCCTGAGGTGCAGAACCTATCCCAAGGGCTGGTGGCAAGGGAAAGCAAATGCCATCCCCTTCTCTGGAAGAAACCCCAGTGCCCAGCCATGTTCTTAGCCCTCCCCTCCTCCCTGGGCTCCTGGCAGCAGGAGTGAAAAGAGAAGAGCACAGCACTGGGACCCGTTTGATAGAAACCGGCTTCCCACGAGGAAGTCTCTTCCACGTGCAGACATGCTCCCCAGTGCCTGTGGCAAGGTGAAGGAAATGCCATACACTGACCTGGAAGAGACCAGAGGGCCCAGGCACAGTCTGAGCCCTTCCCTCATCCCGGCGGTTTTGCTAGCAGGATTTCAACCCCAAGGAACACAGCCCGGAGACCCCCTGGGGCCAAAACGGCTTCAGACGAACACTATGCTCTCGCTGAGGAAAACCTATCCCAAGTGGGGTAGCCAGGTCAACAAAATGCCACACACTCAGGTGGAAGACACAACATGTCCCAGGCATAGTCTAATCCCCTCACCTCGTCCCTGTGCTCAGGGGAGACGGAGGGACCCCCGAGGCCAACGGCCCTGAGGCCCGATGGGCAGAAAGCCGGCTTCCCACGGAAACAGCTTTCCTGAGGTGCAGACCCTATCCCAAGGGCTGGTGGCAAGGGAAAGCAAATGCCATGCCCTTCTCTGGAAGAAACCCCAAGGACCAGCCATGTTCTCAGCCCTCCCCTCCTCCCTGGGCTTCTGGCAGCAGGAGTGAAAAGAGAGGAGCACAGCACTGGGACCCGTTTGACGGAAACAGGCTTCCTACGAGGAAGTCATTCTCCACGTGCAGACATGCTCCCCAGTGCCTGTGGCAAGGTGAAGGAAATGCCATACACTGACCTGGAAGAGACCACAGGGCCCAGGCACAGTCTGAGCCCTTCCCTGATCCCGGCGGTTTTGCTAGCAGGAGTTCCACTGCAAGGAACACAGCCCAGAGACCCCCTGGGGCCCAAACCGTGTCCCAGGAACTATATGCTCTTGCTGTGGAAAACCTATCTCATGTGGGCGTAGCCAGGTCAACAAAATGCCACAGACCCAGGCGGAAGAAACAACATGGCCCAGGCATGGTCTAAGCCCCTAACCTCGTCCCTGTGCTCTGGGGAGCCGGAGTGACCCCCGAGGCCCACGGCCCTGAGGCCCGTTGGGCAGAAAGCCGGGTTCCCATAGAAACAGCTTTCCTGAGGTGCAGACCCTATTCCAAGGACTGGTGGCTAGGGAAAGCAAATGCCATTCACTTCTCTGGAAGAAACCCCAGTGCCCAGCCATGTTCTAAGCCCTCCCCTCCTTCGTGGGCTTTTGACAGCAGGAGTGAAAAGAGAGGAGCACAGCACTGGGGCCAGTTTTTCAGAAACCGGATTCCCACGAGGAAGTCCTTCTACACGTGCAGTCATGCTCCCCAGTGCCTGTGGCAAGGTGAAGGAAATGCCATACAGTGACCTGGAAGAGACCACAGGGCCCAGGCACAGTCTGAGCCCTTCCCTCATCCCGGCGGTTTTGCTAGCAGGAGTTCAACCCCAAGGAACACAGCCCGGAGACCCCCTGGGGTCCAAACGGCTTCCGACGAACAATATGCTCTTGCTGTGGAAAACCTACCCCAAGTGGGGGTAGCCAGGTCAGCAAAATGCCACACACCCAGGTGGAAGAGACAACGTGGCCCAGGCATGGTCTAAGCCCCTCACCTCGTCCCTGTGCTCTGGGGAGCCGAAGGGACCCCCGAGGCCCGCGGCCCTGAGGCCCGTTGGGCAGAAAGCCGGCTTCCCACGGAAACAGCTTCCCTGAAGTGCAGACCCTATCCCAAGGGGTGGTGGCAAGGGAAAGCAAATGCCATCCCCTTCTCTGGAAGAAACCCCAGGGCCCAGCCTTGTTCTAAGCCCTCCCCTCCTTCCTGGGATTTTGACAGCAGGAGTGAAAAGAGAGGAGCACAGAACTGGGACCAGGTTGACGGAAACCGGCTTCCCACAAGGAAGTCCTTCTCCACGTGCAGTCATGCTCCCCAGTGCCTGTCGCAAGGTGAAGGAAATGCCATACACTGACCTGGAAGAGAGCACAGGGCCCAGGCACAGTCTGAGCCCTTCCCTCATCCCGGCGGTTCTGCTGGCAGGAGTTCCACCGCAAGGAACACAGCCCGGAGACCCCCTGGGGCCCAAACGGCTTCCGAGGAACAATATGCTCTTACTGTATAAAACCTATCCCAAGTGGGGGTAGCCAGGTCAACCTAATGCCACAGACACAGGTGGAAGAAACAACATGGCTGAGGCATGGTCTAAGCCCCTCACCTCGTCCCTGTGCTCTGGGGAGCCGGATGGACCCCCGAGGCCCACGGCCCTGAGGACCGTTGGGCAGAAAGCCGGCTTCCCATGGAAACAGCTTTCCTGAGGTGCAGACCCTATCCCAAGGGGTGGTGGCAAGGGAAAGCAAATGCCATCCCCTTCTCTGGAAGAAACCCCAGTGCCCAGCCATGTTCTAAGCCCTCCCCCCCTCCCTGGGCTTTTGACAGCAGGAGTGAAAAGAGAGGAGCACAGCACTGGGACCCGTTTGACAGAAACCGGCTTCCCACGAGGAAGTCCTTCTCCACGTGCAGACATGCTCCCCAGTACCTGTGGCAAGGTGAAGGAAATGCCATACACTGACCTGGAAGAGACCACAGGGCCCAGGCACAGTCTTAGCCCTTCCCTCATCCCGGCGGTTTTGCTAGCAGGAGTCAACACCAACGAACACAGCCCGGAGACCCCTGGGGCCCAATCGGCTTCCGACGAACAATATGCTCTTGCTGTGGAAAACCTATCCCAAGTGGGGGTAGCCAGGTCAGCAAAATGCCACACACCCAGGTGGAAGAGACAACGTGACCCACCATGGTCTAAGCCCCTCAGCTCGTCCCTGTGCTCTGGGGAGCCGAAGGGACCCCCGAGGCCCGCGGCCCTGAGGCCCGTTGGGCAGAAAGCCGGCTTCCCACGGAAACAGCTTTCCTGAGGTGCAGACCCTATCCCAAGGGCTGGTGGCAAGGGAAAGCAAATGCCATCCCCTTCTCTGGTAGAAACCCCAGTGCCCAGCCATGTTCTCAGCCCTCCCCTCCTCCCTGGGCTTCTGGCAGCAGGAGTGAAAAGAGAGGAGCACAGCACTGGGACCCGTTTGACAGAAATCGGCTTCCCACGAGGAAGTCCTTCTCCACATGCAGACATGCTCCCCAGTGCCTGTGGCAAGGTGAAGGAAGTGCCATACACTGTCCTGGAAGAGACCACAGGGCCCAGGCACAGTCTGAGCCCTTCCCTCATCCCATTGGTTTTGCTAGCAGGAGTTCCAAAACAATGAACACAGCCCAGAGACCCCCTAGGGCCAAAACCGCTTCCGAATAACAATATGCTCTTGCAGTGGAAAACCTATCCCAAGTGGGGGTAGCCAGGTCAGCAAAATGCCACACACCCAGGTGGAAGAGACAACATGGCCCAGGCATGGTCTAAGCCCCTCACCTCGTCCCTGTGCTCTGGGGAGCCGGAGGGACCCCCGAGCCCAACGGCCCTGAGGCCCGTTGGGCAGAAAGCTGGCTTCCCACGGAAACAGCTTTCCTGAGGTGCAGACCCTATCCCAAGGGCTGGTGGCAAGGGAAAGCAAATGCCATCCCCATCTCTGAAAGAAACCCAGTGCCCAGCCATGTTCTAAGCCCTCCCCTCCTCCCTGGGCTTCTGGCAGCAGGAGTGAAAAGAGAGGAGCACAGCACTGAGACCTGTTTGACGGAAACAGGCTTCCCACGAGGAAGTCCTTCTCCACGTGCAGACATGCTCCCCACTGCCTGTGGCAAGGTGAAGGAAATGCCATACACTGACCTGGAAGAGACCACAGGGCCCAGGCACAGTCTGAGCCCTTGCCTCATCCCGGCGGTTTTTGTAGCAGGAGTTCCACCGCAACCAACACAGCCCGGAGACCCCCTGGGGCCCAAACGGCTTCCGATGAACAATATGCTCTTGCTGTGGAAAACCTATCCCAAGACGGGGAAGCGAGGTCAGCTAAATGCCACACACCAAGGTGGAAGAAACAATATGGCCCAGGCATGTTCTAAGCCCCTCACCTCGTCCTTGGGGTTTGGGGAGCCGGAGTGACCCCCGAGGCCCACGACTCTGAGGCCCGTTGGGCAGAAAGCCGGCTTCCCACGGAAACAGCTTTCCTGAGGTGCAAACCCTATCCCAAGGGGTGGTGGCAAGGGAAAGCAAATGCCATCCCCATCTCTGGAAGAAACGCCAGTGCCCAGCCATGTTCTAAGCCCTCCCCTCTTCCCTGGGCTTTTGACAGCAGGAGTGAAAAGAGAGGAGCACAGCACTGGGACACGTTTGACGGAAACCGGCTTCCCACGACGAAGTCCTTCTCCACGTGCAGACATGCTCCCCAGTGCCTGTGGCAAGGTGAAGGAAATGCCATACACTGACCTGGAAGAGACCACAGGGCCCAGGCACAGTCTGAGCCCTTCCCTCATCCCGGCGGTTTTGCCAGCAGGAGTTCAACCCCAACGAACACAGCCCGGAGATCCCCTGGGGCCCAAACGGCTTCCGACGAACAATATGCTCTTGCTGTGGAAATCCTATCCCAAGTGGGGGTAACCAGGTCAACAAAATGCCACACACCCAGGAGGAAGAGACAACATGGCCCAGGCATGGTCTAAGCCCCTCACCTCGTCCCTGTGCTCTGGGGAGCCGGAGGGACCCCCGAGGCCCAAGGCCTTGAGGCCCGCTGGGCAGAAAGCCGGCATCCCACGGAAAAGGCTTTCCTGAGGTGCAGACCCTATCCGAAGAGCTGGTGGCAAGGGAAAGCAAATGCCATCCCCTTCTCTGGAAGAAACCCCAGGGCCCAGCCATGTTCTAAGCCCTCCCCTCCTTCCTGCGCTTTTGACAGCAGGAGTGAGAAAGAGGAGCACAGCACTGGCACCCGTTTGACAGAAACCTACTCCCAGGAGGAAGTCCTTCTCCACGTGCAGACATGCTCCCAGTGCCTGTGGCAAGGTGAAGGAAATGCCATCCCCTGACCTGGAAGAGAACACAGGGACCAGGCACAGTCTGAGCCCTTCCCTCATCCCGGCGGTTTTGCTAGCCGGAGTCAACCCCAAGGAACACAGCCCGGAGACCCCCTGGGGCCCAAACGGCTTCCGACGAACAATATGCTTTTGCTGTGGAAATCCTAACCCAAGTGATGATAGCCAGATCAACAAAATGCCACACACCCAGGTGGAAGAGACAACATGGCCCAGGCGTGGTCTAAGCCCCTCACTTCGTCCCTGTACTCTGGGGAGCCGGAGGGACCCCCGAGGCCCACGGCCCTGAGGCCCGTTGGGCAAAAGACGGCTTCTCACGGAAACAGCTTTTCTGAGGTGCAGACCATATCCCAAGGGGTAGTGGCAAGGGAAAGCAAATGCCATCCCCTTCTCTGGAAGAAACCCCAGGGCCCAGCCATGTTCTAAGCCCTCCCCTCCTCCCTGGGCCTCTGGCAGCAGGAGTGAAAAGAGAGGAGCACAGCACTGGGACCCGTTTGACAGAAACCGGCTTCCCACGAGGAAGTCCTTCTCCACGTGCAGACATGCTCCCCAGTGCCTGTGGCAAGGTGAAGGAAGTGCCATACACTGACCTGGAAGAGACCACATGGCCCAGGCACAGTCTTAGCCCTTCCCTCATCCCGGCGGTTTTGCTAGCCGGAGTCAACCCCAAGGAACACAGCCCGGCGACCCCCTGTGGCCCAAAAGGCTTCCGACGAACAATATGCTCTTGCTGTGGAAAACCAATCCCAAGTGGGGGTAGCCAGGTCAGCTAAAAGCCACACACCCAGGTGGAAGAAACAACATGGCCCAGGCACGTCTAAGCCCCTCATCTCGTCCTTGTGCTCTGGGGAGCCGGAGGGACCCCCGAGGCCCACGGCCCTGAGGACCGTTGGGCAGAAAGCCGTATTCCCAGGGAAATAGCTTTCGTGAGGTGCAGACCCTATCCCAAGGGCTGGTGGCAAGGGAAAGCAAATGCCATCCCCTTCTCTGGAAGAAACCCCAGGGCCCAGCCATGTTCTAAGCCCTCCCCTCCTCCCTGGGCTTTTGACAGCAGGAGTGAAAAGAGAGGAGCACAGCACTGGGACCCGTTTGACGGAAACCGGCTTCCCACGAGGAACTCCTTCTCCACGTGCAGACATGTTCCCCAGTGCCTGTGGCAAGGTGAAGGAAATGCCATACACTGACCTGGAAGAGACCACAGGGCCCAGGCACAGTCTGAGCCCTTCCCTCATCCCGGCGGTTTTGCTAGCAGGCGTTCCACCGCAACGAACACAGCCCAGAGACCCCATGGGGCCAAAACCGCTTCCGAATAATAATATGCTCTTGCAATGGAAATCCTATCCCATGTGGGGGTAGCCAGGTCAACAAAATGCCACACACCCAGGTGGAAGAAACAACATGGCCCAGGCATGGTCTAAGCCCCTCACCTCGTCCTTGTGGTTTGGGGAGCCGGAGGGACCCCCGAGGCCCACGGCCCTGAGGCCCGTTGGGCAGAAAGCCGGCTTCCCACGGAAACAGGTTTCCTGAGGTGCAGACCCTGTCCCAAGGACTGGTGGCAAGGGAAAGCAAATGCCATCCCCTTCTCTGGAAGAAACCCCAGTGCCCAGCCATGTTCTAAGCCCTCCCCTCCTTCCTGGGCTTTTGACAGCAGGAGTGAAAAGAGAGGAGCACAGCACTGGGACCCGTTTGACAGAAACCGGCTTCCCACGAGGAAGTCCTTCTCCACGTGCAGACGTGCTCCACAGTACCTGTGGCAAGGTAAAGGGAATGCCATACACTGACCTGGAAGAGACCACAGGGCCCAGGCACAGTCTTAGCCCTTCCCTCATCCCGGCGGTTTTGGTAGCAGGAGTCAACCCCAACGAACACAGCCCGGAGACCCCTGGGGCCCAAACGGCTTCCAACGAACAATATGCTCTTGCTGTGGAAAACCTATCCCAAGTGGGGGTAGCCAGATCAGCTAAATGTCACACACCCAGGTGGAAGAAACAACATGGCCCAGGCATGGTCTAAGCCCCTCACCTTGTCCCTGTGCTCTGGGGAGCCGGAGGGTCCCCCGAGGCCCACGGCCCTGAGGCCCATTGCGCAGAAAGCCGACTTCCCACGGAAACAGATTCCCTGAAGTGCAGACCCTATACCAAGGGCTGGTGGCAAGGGAAAGCAAATGCCATCCCCTTCTCTCGAAGAAACCCCAGTGCCCAGCCATGTTCTAAGCCCTCCCCTCCTCCCTGGGCTTCTGGCAGCAGGAGTGAAAAGAGAGGAGCACAGCACTGGGACCCGTTTGACGGAAACCGGCTTCCCACGAGGAAGTCCTTCTCCACGTGCAGACATGCTCCCCAGTGCCTGTGGCAAGGTGAAGGAAATGCCATACACTGACCTGGAAGAGACCACAGGGCCCGGGCACAGTCTGAGCCCTTCCCTCATCCCGGCGGTTTTGCTAGCGGGAGTTCAACCCCAAGGAACACAGCCCGGAGACCCCCTGGGGCCAAAATGGCTTCAGACGTACAATATGCTCTTGCTGTGGAAATCCTATCCGAAGTGGGGGTAGCCAGGTCAACAAAATGCCACACACCCAGGTGGAAGAAACAACATGGCCCAGGCATGGTCTAAGCCCCTCACCTCGTCCTTGGACTTTGAGGAGCCGGAGGGACCCCGAGGCCCACGGCCCTGAGGCCCTTTGGGCAGAAAGCCGGCTTCCCACGGAAACAGCTTTCCTGAGGTGCAGACCCTATCCCAAGGGCTGGTGGCAAGGGAAAGCAAATGACATCCCCTTCTCTGGAAGAAACCCCAATGCCCAGCCATGTTCTAAGCCCTCCCCTCTTCCCTGGGCTTCTGGCATCAGGAGTGAAAAGAGATGAGCACAGCACTGGGATCCTTTTGACGGAAACCGGCTTCCCACTAAGAAATCCTTCTCCACGTGCAGACATGCTCCCCAGTGCCTGTGGCAAGGTGAAGGAAATGCGATACACTGACCTGGAAGAGACCACAGGGCCCAGGCACAGTCTGAGCCCTTCCCTCATCCCGGCAGTTTTGCTAGCAGGAGTTCAACCCCAACGAACACAGTCCGGAGACCCCCTGGGGCCCAAACGGCCTCCGACGAACAATATGCTCTTGCTGTGGAAATCCTATCCCAAGTGGGGGTAGCCAGGTCAACAAAATGCCACACACCCAGGTGGAACAGACAACATGGCCCAGGAATGGTCTAAGCCCCTCACCTCATCCCTGTGCTCTGGGGAGCCGGAGGGACCCCCGAGGCTCACGGCCGTGAGGCCCGTTGGGCAGAAAGCCGTCTTCCCACGGAAACAGCTTTCCTGTGGTGCAGACCCTATCATAAGGGCTGGTGGCAAGGGAAAGCAAATGCCATCCCCTTTTCTGGAAGAAACCCCAGTGCCCAGCCATGTTCTAAGCCCTCCCCTCCTTCCTGGGCTTTTGACAGCAGGAGTGAAAAGAGAGGAGCACAGCACTGGGACCCGTTTGACGGAAACCGGCTTCCCACGAGGAAGTCCTTCTCCACGTGCAGACATGCTCCCCAGTGCCTGTGGCAAGGTGAAGGAAATGCCATACACTGACCTGGAAGAGACCACAGGGCCCAGGCACAGTCTGAGCCCTTCCCTCATCCCGGCGGTTTTGATAGCAGGAGTTCAACCCCAGCGAACACAGCCCAGAGACCCCCTGGGCCCCATACGGCTTCCGACGAACAATATGCTCTTGCTGTGGAAAACCTATCCCAAGTGTGGGTAGCCAGGTCAACAAAATGCCACACACCCAGGTGGAAGACAAAACATGGCCCAGGCATGGTCTAAGCCCCTCACCTCGTCCCTGTGCTCTGGGGAGCCGGAGGGACCCCCGAGGCCCACGACCTTGAGACCCGTTGGGCAGAAAGCCGGCTTCCCACGGAAACAGCTTTCCTGAGGTGCAGACCCTATCCCAAGGACTGGTGGCAAGGGAAAGCAAATGCCATCCCCTTCTCTGGAAGAAACCCCAGTGCCCAGCCATGTTCTAAGCCCTCCCCTCCTCCCTGGGCTTCTGGCAGCAGGAGTGAAAAGAGAGGAGCACAGCACCTGGACCCTTTTGACAGAAACCGACTTCCCACGAGGAAGTCCTTCTCCACGTGCAGACATGCTCCCCAGTAACTGTGGCAAGGTGAAGGAAATGCCATACACTGACCTGGAAGAGACCACAGGGCCCAGGCACAGTCTGAGCCCTTCCCTCATCCCGGCGGTTTTGCTAGCAGGAGTTCAACCCCAACGAACACAGCCCGGAGACCCCCTGGGGCCCAAACGGCTTCCGAGGAACAATATGCTCTTGCTGTGGAAATCCTATCCCAAGTGGGGGTAGCCAGGTCAACAAAATGCCACACACCCAGGTGGAAGAGACAACATGGCCCAGGCATGGTCTAAGCCCCTCACCTCATCCCTGTGATCTGGGGAGCCGGAGGGACCCCCGAGGCCCACGGCCCTGAGGCCCGTTGGGCAGAAAGCCGGCTTCCCACGGAAACAGCTTTCCTGAGGTGCAGAACCTATCCCAAGGGGTGGTGGCAAGGGAAAGCAAATGCCATCCCCTTCTCTGGAAGAAACCCCAGTGCCCAGCCATGTTCTAAGCCCTCCCCTCCTCCTGGGCTTCTGGCAGCAGGAGTGAAAAGAGAGGAGCACAGCACTGGGACCCGTTTGACAGACACCGGCTTCCCACGAGGAAGTCCTTCTCCACGTGCAGACATGCTCCTTAAGTACCTGTGGCAAGGTGAAGGAAATGCGATACACTGACCTGGAAGAGACCACAGGGCCCAGGCACAGTCTGAGCCCTTCCCTCATCCCGGCGGTTTTGCTAGCAGGAGTTCAACCCCAACGAACACAGCCGGGAGACCCCCTGGTACCTAAATGGCTTCCGACGAACAATATGCTCTTGCTGTGGAAAACCTACCCAAGTGGGGGTAGCCAGGTCAACAAAATGCCACACACCCAGGTGGAAGAGACAACATGGCCCAAGCATGGTCTAAGCCCCTCACCTCGTCCCTGTGCTCTGGGGAGCCGGAGGGACCCCGAGGCCCACGACCCTGAGGCCCGGTGGGCAGAAAGCCGGCTTCCCTCGGAAACAGTTTTCTTGAGGTGCAGACCCTATCCCAAGGGCTGGTGGCAAGGGAAAGTAAATGCCATCCCCTTCTCTGGAAGAAACCCCAGTGCCGATCAATGTTCTAAGCCCTCCGCTCCTTCCTGGGCTTCTGGCAGCAAGAGTGAAAAGAGAGGAGCACAGCACTGGGACCCGTTTGACAGAAACCGGCTTCCCACGAGGAAGTCCTTCTCCACGTGCAGACATGCTCCCCAGTGCCTGTGGCAAGGTGAAGGAAATGCCATACACTGACCTGGAAGAGACCACATGGGCCAGGCACAGTCTGAGCCCTTCCCTCATCCCGGCGGTTTTGCTAGCAGGAGTTCCACCGCAACGAACACAGCCCAGAGACCCCCTGGGGCCCAAACTGCCTCCGACGAACAATATGCTCTTGCTGTGGAAAACCTGTCCCAAGTGGGAGTAGCCAGGTCAACAAAATGCCACACACCCAGGTGGAAGACACAACATGGCCCAGGCATGGTCTAAGCCCCTCACCTCATCCCTGTGCTCTGGGGAGCCGGAGGGACCCCCGAGGCCCACGGCCCTGAGGCCCGTTGGGCAGAAAGCCGGCTTCCCACGGAAACAACTTTCCTGAGGTGCAGACCCTATCCAAAGGACTGGTGGCAAGGGAAAGCAAATGCCATCCTCTTCTCTGGAAGAAACCCCAGTGCCCAGACATGTTCTAAGCCCTCCCCTCCTCCCTGGGCTTCTGGCAGCAGGAGTGAAAAGAGAGGAGCACAGCACTGGGACCCGTTTGACAGACACCGGCTTCCCACGAGGAAGTCCTTCTCCACGTGCAGACATGCTCCTTAAGTGCCTGTGGCAAGGTGAAGGAAATGCGATACACTGACCTGGAAGAGACCACAGGGCCCAGGCACAGTCTGAGCGCTTCCCTTATCCCGGCGGTTTTGCTAGCAGGAGTTCAACCCCAACGAACACAGCCGGGAGACCCCCTGGTACCTAAATGGCTTCCGACGAACAATATGCTCTTGCTGTGAAAAACCTATGCCAAGTGGGGGTAGCAAGGTCAGCTAAATGCCACACACCCAGGTGGAAGAAACAACATGGCCCAGGCATGGTGTAAGCCCCTCACCTCGTCCTTGTGCTCTGGGGAGCCGGAGAGACCCCCGAGGCCCACGGCCCTGAGGCCCGTTGGGCAGAAAGCCGGCTTCCCACGGAAACAGCTTTCCTGAGGTGCAGACCCTATCCCAAGGGCTGGTGGCAACGGAAAGCAAATGCCATCCCCTTCTCTGGAAGAAACCCCAGTGCCCAGCCATGTTCTAAGCCCTCCCCTCCTCCCTGGGCTTCTGGCAGCAGGAGTGAAAAGAGAGGAGCACAGCACTGGGACCCGTTTGACGGAAACCGGCTTCCCACGAGGAAGTCCTTCTCCACGTGCAGACATGCTCCCCAGTGCCTGTGGCAAGGTGAAGGAAATGCCATACACTGACCTGGAAGAGACCACAGGGCCCAGGCACAGTCTGAGCCCTTCCCTCATTCCGGCGGTTTTGCTAGCAGGAGTTCAACCCCAACGAACACAGCCCGGAGACCCCCTGGGGCCCAAACGGCTTCCTAAGAACAATATGCTCTTGCTGTGGAAATCCTATCCCAAGTGGGGGTAGCCAGGTCAACAAAATGCCACACACCCAGGTGGAAGAAACAACATGGCCCAGGCATGCTCTAAGCCCCTCACCTCGTCCTTGGGCTTTGAGGAGCCGGGGGGACCCCCGAGGTCCACGGCCCTGAGGCCTGTTGGGCAGAAAGCCGGCTTCCCACGGAAACAGCTTTCCTGAGGTGCAGACCCTATCCCAAGGGCTAGTGGCAAGGGAAAGCAAATGCCATCCCCTTCTCTGGAAGAATCCCCAGTGCCCAGCCATGATCTAAGCCCTCCCCTCCTTCCTGGGCTTTTGACAGCAGGAGGGAAAAGAGAGGAGCACAGCATGGGACCAGTTTGACGGAAACCGGCTTCCCACGAGGAAGTCCTTCTCCACGTGCAGTTATGCTCCCCAGTGCCTGTGGCAAGGTGAAGGAAATGCCTTACACTGACCTGGAAGAGACCACAGGACCCAGGCACAGTCTGAGCCCTTCCACAGCACTGGGACCCGTTTGACGGAAACTGGCTTCCCACGAGGAAGTCCTTCTCCACGTGCAGACATGCTCCCCAGTGCTTGTGGCAAGGTGAAGGAAATGCCATACACTGACCTGGAAGAGACCACAGGGCCCAGTCACAGTCAGCCCTTCCCTCATGCCGGCGGTTTTGCTAGCAGGAGTTCAACCCCAAAGAACACAGCCCGGAGACCCCCTGGGGCCCAAACGGCTTCCGAGGAACAATATGCTCTTGGTGTGGAAATCCTATCCGAAGTGGGGGTAGCCAGGTCAACAAAATGCCACACACCCAGGTGGAAGAGACAACATGGCCCAGGCATGGTCTAAGCCCCTCACCTCGTCCTTGGGCTTGGGGAGCCGAAGGGACCCCCGAGGACCACGGCCCTGAGGTCCGTTGGGCAGAAAGCAGGGTTCCCACGGAAACAGCTTTCCTGAGGTGCAGACCCTATCCCAACGGCTGGTGGCAAGGGAAAGCAAATGCAATCCCCTTCTCTGGAAGAAACCCCAGTGCCCAGCCAAGTTCTAAGCCCTCCCCTCCTTCCTGGGCTTTTGACAGCATGAGGGAAAAGAGAGGAGCACAGCATGGGACCAGTTTGACGGAAACCGGCTTCCCACGAGGAAGTCCTTCTCCACGTGCAGTCATGCTCCCCAGTGCCTGTGGCAAGGTGAAGGAAATGCCATACACTGACCTGGAAGAGACCACAGGACCCAGGCACAGTCTGAGCCATTCCCTCATCCCGGCGGTTTTCCTAGCAGGAGTTCCACCGCAAGGAACACAGCCCGGAGACCCCCTGGGGCCCAAACGGCCTCCGACGAACAATATGCTCTTGCTGTGGAAAACCTATCCCAAGTGGGGGTAGCCAGGTCAACAAAATGCCACACACCCAGGTGGAAGACACAACATGGCCCAGGCATGGTCTAAGCCCCTCACCTCGTCCCTGTGCTCTGGGGAGCCGGAGGGACCCCCGAGGCCCACGGCCCTGAGGCCCGTTGGGCAGAAAGCCGTCTTCCCATGGAAACAGCTTTTTGAGGTGCAGACCCTATACCAATGGGTGGTGGCAAGGTAAAGCAAATGCCATCCCCGTCTCTGGAAGAAACCCCAGTGCCCAGCCATGTTCTAAGCCCTCCCCTCCTCCCTGGGCTTCTGGCATCAGGAGTGAAAAGAGAGGAGCATAGCACTGGGACCCGTTTGACAGAAATCGGCTTCCCACGAGGAAGTCCTTCTCCACGTGCAGACATGCTCCCCAGTGCCTGTGGCAAGGTGAAGGAAATGCCATACACTGACCTGGAAGAGACCACAGGGCCCAGGCACAGTCTGAGCCTTTCTCTCATCCCGGCGGTTTTGCTAGCAGGAGTTCAACCCCAAGGAACGCAGCCCGTAGACCCCCTAGGGCCCAAACGGC
Organism: Ursus americanus; assembly: GCF_024610735.1. NCBI lineage: Eukaryota > Metazoa > Chordata > Mammalia > Carnivora > Ursidae > Ursus > Ursus americanus. The sequence continues at coordinate 593,693 of NW_028273629.1, read as the reverse complement.
TTCCAATGAACAATATGCTCTTGCTGTGGAAAACCTCTCCCAAGTGGGGGTAGCCAGGTCAACAAAATGCCACACACCCAGGTGGAAGAAACAACATGGCCCAGGCATGGTCTAAGCCCCTCACCTCGTCCCTGTGCTTTGGGGAGCCGGAGGGACCCCCGAGGCCCACGGCCCTGAGGCCTGTTGGGAGAAAGCCGTCTTCCCACGGAAACAGCTTTCCTGAGGTGCAGACCCTATCCCAAGGTGTGGAGGCAAGGGAAAGCAAATGCGATTCCATTCTCTGGACGAAACCCTAGGGCCCATCCATGTTCTAAGTCCTCCCCTCGTCCCTGGGCTCTCTGGCAGCAGGAGTGAAAAGAGAGGAGCACAGCACTGGGACTTGTTTGACAGAAACCGGCTTCCCACGAGAAAGTCCTTCTTCACCTGCAGACATGCTCCCCAGTGCCTGTGGCAAGGTGTAGGAAATGCCATACACTTACCTGGAATAGACCACAGGGCCCAGGCACAGTCTGAGCCCTTCCCTCATCTCGGCGGTTTTGCTAGCAGGAGTTCAACCCCAACGAACACAGCCCGGAGACCCCCTTGGGCCCAAACGGCTCCCGACGAACAGTATGCTCTTGCTGTGGAAATCCTATCCGAAGTGGGCGTAGCCAGGTCAACAAAATGCCACACACCCAGGTGGAGGAAACAACATGTCCCAGGCATGGTCTAAGCCCCTCACCTCTTCCCTGTGCTTTGGGGAGCAGGAGGGACCCCCTAGGCCCACGGCCCTGAGGCCCATTGGGCAGAAAGCCAGCTTCCCACGGAAACAGCTTTCCTGAGGTGTAGACCCTATCCCAAGGGGTGGAGGCAAGGTAAAGCAAACGCCATCCCCTTCTGTGGAAGAAACCCTAGTGCCCAGCCATGTTCTAAGCCCTCCCCTCGTCCCTCGCCTCTGGCAGCAGGAGTCAAAAGAGAGGAGCACAGCACCGGGACGCATTTGACAAAAACCGGCTTCCCATGAGAAAGTCCTTCTCCACGTGCAGACTTGTTCCCAAGTGCTGAGGACATAGTACTGAGACATATTTGGCAAAAACGGGTTCCAATGAAATATATTTCTTGATGTGCAAACTCTATCTTACGTTGTTGTGGCAAGGTATAGGATGTGCCATACACTTATGTGTAAGAAATAACAGTGCCCATGGACGGTCTGAGCCCTAGGATCATCACTGTTCTTTTGGTATAATGAGTTAAAACCGAGGGAAACAGCACTGAGAAAATTTGGCAAAAACCGCCTTTCAATGAAATATATTTTCTCTTTTGCAAACTGTATCATAATTGTTTGTGCTAATGTAAATAAAATGCCATAGGCTTTTCTGTGAGAAACAGAAGTGTCCAGGTACGGTCTGAGCCCTCATATCATCATTGTTCTTTTGATAGCATTAGTTAATCCCAAGCAACACGGTATTGAGACACATTTGACAAAAAACCGCTTCCAACGAAAAATATTTTCTTCATGTTGAAACCCTATTATATGTGGTTTGGGCAATGTAAAGAAAATGCCACACCCTTATGTGTAAGAAACAACATTACCCAGGAACAGTCTAAGCCCTAACATCATCACTGTGCTTTTGGTAGCATGAGTGAAACCCAAGGAATACAGCACTTAGACACATTTGGGAAAAACCGGCTTCCAATGAAAACTATTTTCTTTACGTGGAAACCCTATCACAAGGGGTTGTGGAAAGTAAAGTAAAAAAGCGGAGTTCCAACGAGAAATATTTTCTTCATGTGGAAACCCGTTCCTGGGCACTGTTGTTTCTTACAGATAAGTGTATGGCATTTATTTATCTGGCCCTAACCACTTACGTTAGGGTTTGAAAGGGAAGAAAATATTCGTTGGAACACGATTTTTGCCAAATGTGTCTTAGTGCTGTTTGCCTCCGCTTTAACTCCCGCTACCAAAAGCACAGTGCTGATATTAGGGCTCAGACTGTTCCAGGGCACTGTTGTTTCTTACAGATAAGCATATGATATTTTCTTTACCTTGCCGAAAGCAGTTATGATAGGGTTTGCACATGAAGAAAATATTTTTCGTTGGACGTGGGTTTTTGTCAATTGTGTCTCAATGCTGTGTTCCTCAGGTTGGGGTTAGGGGTTTGGGGTTACGGTTAGGGTTCGGGTTCGGTTTCGGTTACGGGTTCGGGTTCGGGTTAGGGTTCGGGTTCGGGTTAGGGTTCTGGTTAGGGTTCGGGTTCGGTTTCGGGTTCGGGTTCGGGTTAGGGTTCGGGTTAGGTTTCGGGTTCGGGTTCGCGTTAGGGTTCGGGTTAGGTTTCAGTTACGGGTTCGGGTTCGGTTTCGGTTTCGGGTTCGGGTTCGGATTCGGGTTTGGGTTCTGGTATGGATTCAGGTTCGGGTTCGGGTTCGGGTTCGGGTTCGGGTTAGGGTTCGGGTTAGGGTTCGGGTTCGGGTTCGGGTTCGGGTTAGGGTTAGGGTTAGGGTTCGGGTTCGGGTTCGGGTTCGGGTTCGGGTTCGGGTTCGGGTTCGTGTTAGGGTTCGGGTTCGGGTTAGGGTTAGGGTTCGGGTTAGGGTTCGGGTTAGGGTTCAGGTTCGGGATAGGGTTAGGGTTAGGGTTCGGGTTAGGGTTCGGGTTCGGGTTAGGGTTAGGGTTCGGGTTAGGGTTAGGGTTCGGGTTAGGGTTAGGGTTAGGGTTCGGGTTAGGGTTAGGGTTCGGGTTCGGGTTAGGGTTCGGGTTCGGGTTAGGGTTCGGGTTCGGGTTAGGTTAGCGTTAGGGTTAGGGTTCGGGTTAGGGTTCGGGTTCGGGTTAGGGTTAGGGTTCGGGTTCGGGTTCGGGTTAGGGTTCGGGTTCCGGTTCGGGTTCGGGTTAGGGTTCGGGTTAGGGTTCGGGTTCGGGTTAGGGTTCGGGTTCGGGTTCGGGTTCGGGTTCGGGTTAGGGTTAGGGTTCGGGTTCGGGTTCGGGTTCGGGTTAGGGTTAGGGTTAGGGTTCGGGTTAGGGTTCGGGTTCGGGTTAGGGTTAGGGTTAGGGTTAGGGTTCGGGTTCGGGTTAGGGTTAGGGTTCGGGTTCGGGTTAGGGTTCGGGTTCGGGTTAGGGTTAGGGTTCGGGTTCGGGTTAGGGTTAGGGTTAGGGTTCGGGTTCGGGTTAGGGTTAGGGTTAGGGTTCGGGTTAGGGTTAGGGTTAGGGTTAGGGTTAGGGTTCGGGTTAGGGTTCGGGTTAGGGTTCGGGTTAGGGTTAGGGTTCGGGTTAGGGTTCGGGTTAGGGTTCGGGTTAGGGTTCGGGTTAGGGTTAGGGTTCGGGTTAGGGTTAGGGTTAGGGTTCGGGTTAGGGTTCGGGTTAGGGTTAGGGCTCGGGTTAGGGTTAGGTTTAGGGTTAGGGTTCGGGTTCGGGTTAGGGTTCGGGTTCGGGTTCGGGTTAGGGTTCGGGTTCGGGTTCGGGTTAGGGTTAGGGTTCGGGTTAGGGTTAGGGTTAGGGATAGGGTTCGGGTTAGGGTTAGGGTTAGGGGTTAGGGTTAGGGTTCGGGTTAGGGTTAGGGTTAGGGTTCGGGTTAGGGTTCGGGTTAGGGTTCGGGTTCGGGTTCGGGTTCGGGTTAGGGTTAGGGTTAGGTTTCCGGTTAGGGATAGGGTTATGGTTAGGGTCGGGTTAGGGTTAGGGTTCGGGTTAGGGTTAAGTTTCGGGTTCGGGTTATGGTTAGGGTTAGGGTTAGGGTTACGGTTAGGGTTAAGGTTACGATTCGGGTTAGGGTTAGCGTTTGGGTTAGGGTTACGGTTAGGGTTAGGGTTAGGGTTCGGGTTAGGGTTAGGGTAGTTTAGGGTTAGGGTTAGGGTTAGGGTTAGGGTTAGAGTTCGGGTTAGGGTTCGGGTTAGGTTTAGGGTTTGGATTCGGGTTCGGGTTCGCGTTAGGGTTAGGGTTAGGGTTCGGGTTAGGGTTAGGGTTCGGGTTCCGATTATGGTTAGGGTTAGGGTTACCGTTAGCGTTAGGGTTACGATTTGGGTTCGGGGTTGGGTTAGGGTTAGGGTTAGGGTTAGGGTTAGGGTTAGTTTTCGGGTTAGGGTTACGGTTAGGGTTTGGGTTAGGGTTAGGGTTCGGATAGGGTTAGGGTTAGAGTTAGGGCTTAGATTCGTTTTAGGGTTAAGTTTAATGTTAGTGTTAGAGTCAGGGTTAGGGTAAGCGTTCGTGTTAGGGTTCGGGTGAGGGTTACGGTTAGGGTTAGGGTTAGGGTTACGGTTAGGGTTAGGGTTACGATTCGGTTTAGGGTTAGCGTTCGGGTTAGGGTTACGGTTCGGGTTAGGGTTAGGTTTTGGATTCGGGTTTGGGTTCACGTTAGGGTTAGGGTTAGGGTTCGGGTTAGGTTAGTGTTCGGGTTCCGATTATGGTTACGGTTAGGGTTAGGGTTAGGGTTAGGGTTAGTGTTCGGGTTAGGGTTAGGGTTACGGTTAGGGTTTGGGTTAGGGTTAGGGTTCGGATAGGGTTAGGGTTAGGGTTAGGGTTAGGGTTAGGGTTAGGATTAGGGTTAGTGTTCGGGTTAGGGTTACGGTTAGGGTTTGGGTTAGGGTTAGGGTTCGGATAGGGTTAGGGTTAGAGTTAGGGCTCAGATTCGGGTTAGGGTTAAGTTTAATGTTAGTGTTAGAGTCAGGGTTAGGGTTAGCGTTCGTGTTAGGTTTCGGGTGAGGGTTAGGGTTAGGGTTAGGGTTCGGGTTAGGGTTAGGGTTAGGGTTACGGTTAGGGTTTGGGTTAGGGTTAGGGTTCGGATAGGGTTAGGGTTAGGGTTAGGGTTAGGGTTAGGGTTAGGATTAGTGTTTGGGTTAGGGTTACGGCTAGGGTTTGGGTTAGGGTTAGGGTTCGGATAGGGTTAGGGTTAGAGTTAGGGCTCAGATTCGGGTTAGGGTTAAGTTTAATGTTAGTGTTAGAGTCAGGGTTAGGGTTAGCGTTCGTGTTAGGGTTCGGGTGAGGGTTAGGGTTAGGGTTAGGGTTAGGGTTCGGATTAGGGTTCGGGTTACGTTTCGGGTTGATGTTCGCATCAGGGTTAGTGTTCAGGTTCGGGTCAGGGTTCGGGTTAGGGTGAGGGTCAGGGTCAGTGTCAGGGTTTAGGGTTTAGGGTCAGGGTCAGGGTCAGGTTTAAGGTTAGGTTCAGGGTCAGGTTTGAGGGTTTAGGGTGAGGGTTAGGGTCAGGGTCATGGTCAGGGTCAGGGTTAGGTTTCGTGATTAGGGTTCGGGTCAGGTTCAGGTTCGGTTTAGGGATAGGGTTCGGGTTAGTGTTCGGGTGAGGGTTCGCATTAGGGTTTGGGTTCATGTAAGGGTTCGGGTTAGGGTTAGGCTTAGGGTTAGGGGTTTGGTTTCGGGTTCAGGTTCGGGGTTTGGGTTCGGGGTCAGGTTCGCGTCAGGGTTAGGCTTCAGGTTCCGGTCAGGGTTCGGGTTAGGGTTAGGGTCAGGGTCAGTGTCAGGGTTAGGGTTAGGGTCAAGGTCAGTGTTTAGGGATTAGGGTTAGGGTGAGGGTACGGGTTAGGGTTAGGGTTACGGTTAGGGTTCGGGTTAGGGTTAGGGTTTGGGTTAGGGTTAGGGTTCGGGGAGGGTTAGGGTTAGGGTTCGGGTATGGGTTAGGGTTAGGGAAGGGTTCGGGTTCGGGTTAGGGTTAGGGTTCGGGTTAGGGTTTGAGTTAGGGTTAGGGTTAGGGTTAGGGTTCGGGTTAGGGTTTGAGTTAGGGCCAGGGTTCGGGTTAGTTTTAGGGTTAGGGTTAGGGTTCTTGTAGGGTTAGGGTTAGGGTTAGGGTTAGGGGTTCGGGTTCGGGGTTCGGGTTCGGGTTAGGTTTTGGGTTCAAATTCGCGTCAGGTTTAGTGTTCTGGTTCAGGTCAGGTTTTGGTTAGCGTTCGGTTTCAGGTTAAGGTTAGGGTTAGGGTTATGGTTACGGTTCGGGTTAGGGTTAGGGTTAGGTTTAGGGTTAGGGTTTGGTTTAGGATTACGGTTCGGGTAGGGTTAGCGTTAGGGTTCGGGTTCGGGTTAGGCTGAAGATTAGGGTTAGGGTTAGTGTTCGGGTTAGGGTTAGGTTTCGGGTTAGGGTTACTGTTAGGGTTAGGTTTTGGGTTGGTGTTATGGTTAGGGTTAGAGTTCGGGTTAGGGTGAGGGTTTGGGTTAGGGTTAGGGTTCGGGTTCGGGTTAGGGTTAGGGTTAGGGTTCACGTTATGGTTAGGGTTAGGGTTAGGTTTAGTGTTCGTGTTAGGGTTAGGGTTAGGGTTAGGTTTTGGGTTTCTGTTCATGTTAGGGTTAGGGTTAGGGTTAGGGTTTAGGTTAGGATTCGGGTGAGGGTTAGGGTTAGGGTTCGGGTTAGGTTTAGGGTTCGGGTTTGGTTTAGGGTTAGGGTTCGGGTAGGGTTAGGGTTAGGTTTAGGGTTTGGTTTAGGGTTAGGGTTCGGGTAGGGTTAGGGTTAGGGTTCGGCTTCAGGTTAGGGTTAGGTTTACGGTTAGGGTTTGTTTTAGGGTTAGGGTTCGGGTAGGGTTAGGGTTAGGGTTAGGGTTAGGGTTCAGGTCAGGTTTTGGGTTTGGGTTAGGGTCAGGGTCAGCGTCAGGGTTTAGGGTCTAGGGTCAGGGTCAGGTTCATGGTCAGGATCAGGGTTAGTGTTAGGGTCACGGTGAGGTTTTAGGGTTTAAGTTTAGGGTTAGGGATAGGGTTCGGGTTCGGGTTAGGGTTAGGGTTCGCGTTTGGGTTATGGTTCGCGTTCGGGTTCGTTTTCGGTTAGGGTTAGGGTTAGGGTTAGGGTTAGAATTGGTGTTCGGGTTAGGGTTCGGGTTAGGGTTAGGTTTAGGGTTAGGGTTAGGGTTAGGGGTTCGGGTTTGGGGTCAGGTTAGGGGTTCGCGTTCAGGTTCGGGTTCAAGTTCGCATCACGGTTAGTGTTCAGGTTCGGGTCAGGGTTCGGTTTAGGGTTAGGGTCAGGGTCAGGGTCAGGGTTTAGGGTTTAGGGCCAGGGTAAGGGTCAGCGTCAGGTTTAGGGTTAGGGTTAGGGTTATGGTTCGGGTTAGGGTTCGGGTTAGGGTTAGGGTTCGGGTTAGGGTTCGGTTTCGGGTTAAGGTTAGGGTTAGGGTTATGGTTAGGGTTCGTGTTAGCGTTAGGGTTAGGGTTAGGGTTTGGTTTAGGGTTAGGGTTAGGGTTAGGGTTCACGTTAGGGTTAGGTTTAGGGTTAGGGTTAGTTTTCGTGTTAGGGTTAGGGTTAGGGTTAGGTTTCGGGTTCAGGTTCATGTTAAGGTTAGGGTTCGGGTTAGGGTTAGGGTTAGGTTTCGTGTTAGGGTTAGGATTAAGGTTAGGGTTCGGGTTAGGGCTAGGGTTCTGGTTAGGGTTATGGTTCGGTTTAGGGTTAGGGTTTGGGTTAGGGTTCTGTTTCGAGTAGGGTTACGGTTAGGATTCGGGTTCAGGTTCGTGTTAGGCTGAGGGTTAGGGTTAGTGTTAGGTTTAGGGTTCGGGTTACGTTTCAGGTTCGGGTTCGAGTAAGGGTTAGGGTAAGGGTTAGGATTAGGAGAGGGTTAGGGTTAAGGTTACTGTTAGGGTTAGGTTTTGGGTTAGGGTTCGTGTTAGGGTACGGGTTAGGGTTAGGGTTCGGGTTAGGGTTAGGTTTAGGGTTATATTTCGGGTATGGTTAGGGTTAGGGTTAGAGTTCTGGTTAGGATTCGGGTTCGGGTTAGGGTTCGGGTTAGGGCTAGGGTTCGGGTTAGGGTTAGGGTTCGGGTTAGGGGTTCGGGTTTGGGTTCGTGTTAGGGATTCGGGTTCGGGTTAGGGTTAGGGTTCGGGTTCAGATTCATGTCAGGGTTAGGGTTCGGGTTCCGGTCAGGGTTCGGGTTAGGGTAGGGTCAGGGTCAGGGTCAGGGTTTAGGGTTTAGAGTCAGGGTCAGGGTCACGGTTAGGTTTGGGGTCAGGGTCAGGTATTAGGGTTTAGGGTTAGGATTAGGGTCAGGGTCATGGTCAGGATCAGGGTCAGGGTCAGTGTCAGGGTTAGGGTTCGTGTTCGGTTGACAGTTCGCGTCGGGTTCCGGTTCGGGTTAGGGATGGGGTTAGGGTTAGTGTTCGGGTTAGGGTTCGGCTTAGGGTTAGGTTTCGGGTAAGGGTTCGGGTTCGGGTTCGGGTTACGGTACGGGTTATGGTTAGGGTTCGGGTTAGGGTTAGGGTTAGGGTCGGGTTAGTTTTAGGGTTAGGGTTAGGGTTAGGGTTACGGTTAGGGTTCGGGTTAGGGTTAGGTTTCAGCTTAGGGTTAGGGTTCTGGTTAGGGTTAGGGTTCGGGTTAGGGTTAGGATCAGGGTCAGGGTTTAGGGATTAGGGTCAGTGTCAGGGTCAGCGTTAGGTTTAGGGTGAGGGTCATGGTTAGGGTTAGGGTCAGGGTCAGGTTTTAGGGTTTGGGGTTAGGGTTAGGTTCAGGGTTAGGATTAGGGTTAGGGTTAGGGTTAGGGTTCGGGTTCGGTTTAGGCTTAGGGTTAGGGTTTGTGATTGGGTTAGGGTTAGGTTTAGGGTTAGGGTTAGGCTGAGGTTTAGGGTTAGGGTTATGGTTAGGGTTAGGGTTCGGGTTAGGCTGAGGGTTAGTGTTAGGGTTAGGGTTTGGTTTAAGGTTAGGGTTCGGGTTCAAGTTCACGTCAGGGTTAGTGTTCGGGTTAGGGTTAGGGTAAGGGTTAAGTTAGGGTTAGAATTTGGATTCGGGTTAGGCTGAGGGTTAGGGTTAGGTTTAGGGTCCTTTTAGGGTTCAGGTTAGGGTTAGCGTTCGATTTAGGACTAGGGTTCGGGTTAGGGTTACGGTTCAGTTTAGGGTTAGGGTTCGGGTAAGGGTTCGGGTTCGGGTTAGGGTACGGGTTAGGGTTAGGGTTAGGGTTAGGGTTCACGTTATGGTTAGGGTTAGGGTTAGGTTTAGTGTTCGTGTTAGGGTTAGGGTTAGGGTTAGGTTTCGGGTTTCTGTTCATGTTAGGGTTAGGGTTAGGGTTAGGGTTTGGGGTAGGATTCGGGTGAGGGTTAGGGTTAGGGTTCGGGTTAGGTTTAGGGTTAGGGTTTGGTTTAGGGTTAGGGTTCGGGTAGGGTTAGGGTTAGGGTTAGGGTTAGGGTTAGAATTGGTGTTCGGTTTAGGGTTCAGGTTAGGGTTAGGTTTAGGGTTAGGGTTAGGTTTAGGGGATCGAGTTTGGGGTCAGGATAGGGGTTAGGGTTAGGGTTAGGGTTAGGGTTCGGGTTAGGATTCGGTATAGGGTTAGGGTTCGGGTTAGGGTTCGGTTTCGGGTTGAGGTTAGGGTTAGGTTTATGGTTAGGTTTCGGGTTAGCATTAGGGTTAGGGTTAGGGTTAGGGTAAGGGTTTCGTTTAGGGTTAGGGTTAGGGTTAGGGTTCACGTTACACTTAGGGTTAGGTTTAGGGTTAGGGTTAGTTTTCGTGGTAGGGTTAGGGTTAGGGTTAGGGTTAGGTTTCGGGTTAGGGTTAGGATTAGTGTTAGGGTTCGGGATAGGGCTAGGGTTCTGGTTAGGGTTAGGGTTAGGGTTAGGGTCAGGGTAATAGTCAGGATCAGGCTAAGGGTCTGGGTCAGGGTATAGGGTTTGGGTTCCAGTTAGGGTATGGGTCAGGTAAGAGACCACAGTGCCCAGGCACCGTCTGAGCTCGTCCCTCATCCCGGCGGTTTTGCTAGCAGGGGTTCAACCCCAAGGAACACAGCCCGGAGACCCCTGGGGCAAAAACGGCTTCCGACGAACAATATGCTCTTGCTGTGGAAAACCTATCCCAGTGGGGGTAGCCAGGTAAACAAAATGCCACACACCCAGGGGTAAGAAACAACATTGCCAAGGCATGGTCTAAGCCCCTCACCTCGTCCCTGTGCTTTCGGGAGCTGGAGGGACAGCCGAGGCCCACGGACCTGAGACCTGTTTGGCCAAAAGCCGGCTTTCCACGGAAACAGTTTTCCTGAGGTGCAGACCCTCTCCCAAGTAGTTGTGGCAAGGTAAAGCAAATGCCATCCACGTCTCTGGAAGAAACCACAGTGCCCATCCATGTTCTAAGCCCTCCCATCCTCACTGGGCTTCTGGCAGCAGGAGAGAAAAGAGAGGAGCACAGCACTGGGACCCTTTGACAGAAACCGGCTTCCCACGAGGAAGTCCTTCTCCACGTGCAGACATGCTCCCCAGTGCCTGTGGCAATTGAAGGAAATGCCATACACTGATCTGGAAGAGACCACAGGGCCCAGGCACAGTCTGAGCCCTTCCCTCATCCCGGCGGTTTTGCTAGCAGGAGTCAACCCCAATGAACACAGCCCGGAGACCCCTGAGGCAAAAACGGCTTGCGAGGAGCAAGAGGTGCTTGCTGTGGAAAACCTATCCCAAGTGGGGGTAGCCAGGTCAACAAAATGCCACACACCCAGGTGTAAGAAACAACGTTGCCCAGCCATGTTCTAAGCCCTCCCCTCCTCCCTGGCCTTCTGGCAGCAGGAGAGAAAAGAGAGGAGCACAGCACTGGGACCCTTTGACAGAAACCGGCTTCCCACGAGGAAGAACTTCTCCACCTGCAGACATGCTCCCCAGTGCCTGTGGCAAGTGAAGGAAATGCCATACACTGACCTGGAAGAGACCACAGGGCCCAGGCACAGTCTGAACCCTTCCCTCATCCCGGCGGTTTTGCTAGCAGGAGTTCCACCACAGCGAACACAGCCCGGAGACACCCTGGGGCCCAAACGGCCTCCGACGAACAATATGCTCTTGCTGTGGAAAACCTATCCCAAGTGGGTGTAGCCAGGTCAACAAAATGCCACACACCAAGGTGGAAGAGACAACATGGCCGAGGCATGGTCTAAGCCCCTCACCTGGTCTCTGTGCTTTGGGGAGCCGGAGGGACCCCCGAGGCCCACGGCCATGAGGCCCGTTGGGCAGAAAGCCGGCTTCCCAAGAAAACAGCTTCCTGAGGTTCAGACCCTATCCCAAGGGGTGGTGGCAAGGGAAAGCAAATGCCATCCCCTTCTCTGGAAGAAACCCCACTGCCCACCAATTTTCTAATCCCTCCCCTCCTCCCTGGGCTTCTGGCAGCAGGAGAGAAAAGAGGGGAGCACAGCACTGGGACCCTTTGACAGAAACCGGCTTCCCACGAGGAAGTCCTTCTCCGCTTGCAGACATGCTTCCCAGTGCCTGTGGCAAGGTGAAGGAAATGCCATACACTGACCTGGAAGAGACGACAGGGCCCAGGCACAGTCTGAGCCTTTCCCTCATCCCGGCGGTTTTGCTAGCAGGAGTTCAACCCCAACGAATACAGGCCGGAGAACCCCTGGGGCGCAAACGGCTTCCGACGAACAATATGCTCTTGCTGTGGAAAACCTATCCCAAGTGGGTGTAGCCTGGTCAACAAAATGCCACACACCCAGGTGGAAGAAACAACATGGCCCAGGCATGGTCTAAGCCCCTCACCTCGTCCCTGTGCTGTGGGGAGCCGGAAGGACCTCCGAGGCCCACGGCCCTGAGGCCCGTTGGGCAGAAAGCCGGCTTCCCAAGGAAACAGCTTTCCTGAGGTGCAGACCCTATCCCAAGGGGTGGTGGCAAGGGAAAGCAAATGCCATCCCCTTCTCTGGAAGAAACCCCACTGCCCACCAATGTTCTAAGCCCTCCCCTCCTCCCTGGGCTTCTGGCAGCAGGAGTGAAAAGAGAGGAACACAGCACTGGGACCCATTGACAGAAACCGGCTTCCCACGAGGAAGTCCTTCTCCACGTGCAGACATGCACCCCAGTGCCTGTGGCAAGGTGAAGGAAATGCCATACTCTGCCCTGGAAGAGGCCACAGGGCCCAGGCACCGTCTGAGCCTTTCCCTCATCCCGACGGTTTTGCTAGCAGGAGATCTACCCCAGCGAACAAAGCCCGGAGACCCGCTGGGGCCCAAACGGCTTCCGACGAACAATATGCCCTTGCTGTGGAAAACCTATCCCAAGTGGGGGTAGCCAGGTCAACAAAATGCCACACACCCAGGTGGAAGAAACAACATGGCCCAGGCATGGTCTAAGCCCCTCACTTCGACCCTGTGCTCTGGGGAGCCGTAGGGACCCCCGAGACCCACGGCTCTGAGGCCCGTAGGGCAGAAAGCCGGCTTCCGACCGAAACAGGTTTCATGAGGTGCAGACCTTATCCCAAGGGGTGGTGGCAAGGGAAAGCAAATGCCATCCCCTTCTCTGGAAGAAACCCTATGCCCACCAATGTTCTAAGCCCTCCCTCCTCCCTGGGCTTCTGGCACCAGGAGTGAAAAGAGAGGAACACAGCACTGGGACCCATTGACAGAAACCGGCTTCCCATGAGGAAGTCCTTCTCCACGTGCAGACATGCTCCCCAGTGCCTGTGGCAAGGTGACGGAAATGCCATACACTGACCTGGAAGAGACCACAGGGCCCAGGCACAGTCTGAGCCCTTCCCTCATCCCGGCGGTTTTGCTAGCAGGAGGTCCACCGCAAGGAACACAGCACGGAGACCCCCTGGGGCCCAAACGGCTTCCGAGGAACAATATGCTCTTGCTGTGGAAAACCTATCCCAAGTGGGGGTAGCCAGGTCAACAAAATGCCACCCACCCAGGTGGAAGAAACAACATGGCCCAGGCATGGTTTAAGCCCCTCACCTCGTCCCTGTGCTTTGGGGAGCCGGAGGGACCCCCGAGGCCCACGGCCCTGAGGCCCATTGGGCAGAAAGCCGGCTGCCCAAGGAAACAGCTTTCCTGAGGTGCAGACCCTATCCCAAGGGGTGGTGGCAAGGGAAAGCAAATGCCATCCCCTTCTCTGGAAGAAACCCCAGTGCCAAGCCATGTTCTAAGCCCTCCCATCCTCCCTGGGCTTCTGGCAGCAGGAGTGAAAAGAGAGGAGCAGAGCACTGGGACCCGTTTGACAAAAACCGGCTTCCCACGGGAAAGTCTTTCCCCACGTGCAGACATGCTCCCAGGTGCCTGTGGCAAGGGGAAGGAAATGCCATACACTGACCTGGAAGAGACCACAGTGCCCAGGACAGTCTGAACCCTTCCCTCATCCCGGCAGTTTTGCTAGCAGGAGTTCAACCCCAACGGACACAGCCCGGAGACCCCTGGGGCAAAAACGGCTTCTGACGAACAATAGGTGCTTGCTGTGGAAAACCTATCCCAAGTGGGGGTAGCCAGGTCAACAAAATGCCACACACCCAGGTGTAAGAAACAACATTGCCCAGGCATGGTCTAAGCCCCTCACCTCGTCCCTGTGCTTTGGGGAGCCGGAGGGACATCCGAGGCCCACGGCCCTGAGACCCCTTTTCAAAAAGCTAGCTTCCCACGGAAACAGTTTTCCTAAGGTGCAGAACCTCTCACAAGTGGTTGTGGCAAGGTAAAGCAAATGCCCTCCACTTCTCTGGAAGAAACCACAGGGCCCAGCCATGTTCTAAGCCCTCCCATCCTCCCTGGGCTTCTGGCAGCAGGAGTGAAAAGAGAGGAGCAGAGCACTGGGACCCGTTTGACAAAAACCGGCTTCCCACGGGAAAGTCTTTCCCCACGTGCAGACATGCTCCCAGGTGCCTGTGGCAAGGGGAAGGAAATGCCATACACTGACCTGGAAGAGACCACAGGGCCCAGGCACAGTCTGAACCCTTCCCTCATCCCGGCGGTTTTGCTAGCAGGAGTTCAACCCCAACGAACACAGCCCGGAGACCCCTGGGGCAAAAACGGCTTCCGACGAACAAGAGGTGCTTGCTGTGGAAAACCTATCCCAAGTGGGGGTAGCCAGGTCAACGAAATGCCACACACCCAGGTGTAAGAAACAACATTGCCCAGGTACGGTCTAAGCCCCTCACCTCGTCCCTGTGCTTTGGTGAGCCGGAGGGACACCCGAGGCCCACTGCCCTGGGCCCCTTTGCAAAAAGCCGGCTTCCGACGGAAAGAGTCTTCCTGAGGTGCAGACCCTATCCCACCTGGTTGTGGCAAGGTAATGCAAATGCCCTCCACTTCTCTGGAAGAAACCACAGTGCCCAGCCATGTTCTAAGAACTCCCATCCTCCCTGGGCTTCTGGCAGCAGGAGTGAAAAGAGAGGAGCAGAGCACTGGGACCCGTTTGACAAAAACCGGCTTCCCACGGGAAAGTCTTTCTCCACGTGCAGACATGCTCCCAGGTGCCTGTGGCAAGGGGAAGGAAACGCCATACACTGACCTGGAAGAGACCACAGGGCCCAGGCACAGTCTGAACCCTTCCCTCATCCCGGCGGTTTTGCTAGCAGGAGTTCAACCCCAACGAACACAGCCCGGAGACCCCTGAGGCAAAAACGGCTTCCGACGAGCAAGAGGTGCTTGCTGTGGAAAACCTATCCCAAGTGGGGGTAGCCAGGTCAACGAAATGCCACACACCCAGGTGTAAGAAACAACATTACCCAGGCACGGTCTAAGCCCCTCACCTCGTCCCTGTGCTTTGGGGAGCCGGAGGGACGGCCGAGCCCGACGACCCTGAGACCCCTTTGTAAAAAGCCGGCTTCCCACGGAAACAGTTTTCCTGAGGTGAAGACCCTATCCCAAGTGGTTGTGGCAAGGTAATGCAAATGCCCTCCACTTCTCTGGAAGAAACCACAGTGCCCAGCCATGTTCTAAGCCCTCCCATCCTCCCTGGGCTTCTGGCAGCAGGAGTGAAAAGAGAGGAGCAGAGCACTGGGACCCGTTTGACAAAAACCGGCTTCCCACGGGAAAGTCTTTCTCCACGTGCAGACATGCTCCCAGGTGCCTGTGGCAAGGGGAAGGAAATGCCATACACTGACCTGGAAGAGACCACAGGGCCCAGGCACAGTCTGAACCCTTCCCTCATCCCGGCGGTTTTGATAGCAGGAGTTCAACCCCAACGAACACACCACGGAGACCCCTGGGGCAAAAACGGCTTCTGAGGAACAATAGGTGCTTGCTGTGGAAAACATATGCAAATAGGAGTAGCCAGGTCAACAAAATGCCACACACCCAGGCAGAAGAAACAACATGGCCCAGGCATGGTCTAAGTCCCTCACCTCGTCTCTGTGCTTTGGGGACCCGGAGGGACCCCCGAGGCCCACGGCCCTGAGGCCCGTTGGGCAGAAAGCCGGCTTCCCACGGAAACAGCTTTCCTGAGGTGCAGCCCCTATCCCAAGGGGTGGTGGCAAGGGAAAGCAAATGCCCTCCACTTCTCTGGAAGAACCCCAGTGCCCAGCCATGTTCTAAGCCGTCCCTTCCTCCCTGGGCTTCTGGCAGCAGGAGTGAAAAGAGAGGAGCACAGCACTGGGACCCGTTTGAAAGAAACCGGCTTCCCCCGAGGAAGTCCTTCACGTGCAGACATGCTCCCCAGTGCCTGTGGCAAGGTGAAGGAAATGCCATACACTGACCTGGAAGAGACCACAGGGCCCAGGCACAATCTGAGCCCTTCCCTCATCCCGGCGGTTTTGGTAGCAGGAGGTCCACCGCAAGGAACACAGCCCGGAGACCCCCTGGGGCCCAAACGGCTTCCGAGGAACAATATGCTCTTGCTGTGGAAAACCTATCCCAAGAGGGGGTAGCCAGGTCAACAAAATGCCACACACCCAGGTGGAAGAAACAACATGGCCCCGGCATGGTCTAAGCCCCTCACCTCGTCCCTGTGCTGTGGGGAGCCGGAGGAACCCCCGAGGCCCACGGCTCTGAGGCCCATAGGGCAGAAAGCCGGCTTCCCACCGAAACAGGTTTCATGAGGTGCAGACCTTATCCCAAGGGGTGGTGGCAAGGGAAAGCAAATGCCATCCCCTTCTCTGGAAGAAACCCCACTGCCCACCAATGTTCTAAGCCCTCCCCTCCTCCCTGGGCTTCTGGCACCAGGAGTGAAAAGAGAGGAACACAGCACTGGGACCCTTTGACAGAAACCGGCTTCCCACGAGGAAGTCCTTCTCCACGTGCAGACATGCTCCCCAGTGCCTGTGGCAAGGTGAAGGAAATGCCATACACTGACCTGGAAGAGACCACAGGGCCCAGGCACAGTCTGAACACTTCCCTCATCCCGGTGGTTTTGCTAGCAGGAGGTCCACCGCAAGGAACACAGCACGGAGACCCCCTGGGGCTCAAACGGCTTCCGAGGAACAATATGCTCTTGCTGTGGAAAACCTATCCCAAGAGGGGGTAGCCAGGTCAACAAAATGCCACACACCCAGGTGGAAGAAACAACATGGCCCAGGCATGGTCTAAGCCCCTCACCTCGTCCCTGTGCTTTGGGGAGCCGGAGGGTCCCCCAAGGCCCACGGCCCTTAGGCCCGTTGGGCAGAAAGCCGGCTTCCCAAGGAAACAGCTTTCCTGAGGGGCAGACCCTATCCCAAGGGGTGGTGGCAAGGGAAAGCAAATGCCATCCCCTTCTCTGGAAGAAACCCCAGTGCCCAGCCATGTTCTAAGCCCTCCCTCCTCCCTGGGCTTCTTGCAGCAGGAGAGAAAAGAGAGGAGCACAGCACTGGGACCCTTTGACAGAAACCGGCTTCCCACGAGGAAGTCCTTCTACACGTGCAGACATGCTTCCCAGTGCCTGTGGCAAGGTGAAGGAAATGCCATACACTGACCTAGAAGAGACCACAGGGCCCTGGCACAGTCTGAGCCCTTCCCTCATCCCAGCGGTTTTTAGCAGGAGTTCAAGCCCAAGGAACACACCCTGGAGACCCCTGGGGCAAAAAGGGCTTCTGAGGAACAATAGGTGCTTGCTGTGGAAAACATATGCAAATGGGAGTAGCCAGGTCAACAAATTGCCAAACACCCAGGTGTAAGAAACAACATTGCCCAAGCATGGTCTTAGCCACTCACCTTGTCCCTGTGCTTTGGGGAGCCGGAGATACACCCGAGGCCGACGGGCCTGAGACCCGTTTGGCCAAAAGCCGGCTTCCCATGGAAACAGTTTTCCTGAGGTGCAGACCTTCTCACAAGTGGTTGTGGCAAGGTAAAGCAAATGCCATCCCCTTCTCTGGAAGAAACCCCAGTGCCCAGGAATGTTCTAAGCCCTCCCCTCCTCCCTGGGATTCTGGCAGTAGGAGTGAAAAGAAAGGAGCACAGCACTGGGACCCTTTGACAGAAACCGGCTTCCCACGAGGAAGTCCTTCTCCACGTGCAGACATGCTTCCCAGTGCTTGTGGCAAGGTGACGGAAATGCCATACACTGACCTGGAAGAGACCACAGGGCCTAGGCACAGTCTGAGCCCTTCCCTCATCCCGGCGGTTTTGCTAGCAGGAGTTCAACCCCAACGAACACAGCCCGGAGACCCCATGGGGCCCAAACTGCTTCCGACAAACAATATGCTCTTGCTGTGGAAAACCTATCCCAAGTGGGGGCAGCCAGGTCAACAAAATGCCACACAACCAGGTGGAAGAAACAACATGGCCCAGGCATGGTCTAAGCACCTCACCTCGTCTCTGTGCTTTGGAGAGCCGGAGGGACACCCGAGGGCCACGGCCCTGAGGCCCGTTGGGCAGAAAGCCGGCTTCCCACGGAAAAAGCTTTCCTGTGGTGCAGACCCTATCCCAAGGGGTGGTGGCAAGGGAAAGCAAATGCCATCCCCTTCTCTGGAAGAAACCCCAGTGCCCAGCCATGTTCTAAGCCCTCCCATCCTCCCTGGGCTTCTGGCAGCAGGAGTGAAAAGAGAGGAGCACAGCACTGGGACCCTTTGAGAGAAACCGGCTTCCCACGAGGAAGTCCTTCTCCACGTGCAGACATGCTCCCCAGTGCCTGTGGCAAGGTGAAGGAAATGCCATGCACTGACCTGGAAGAGACCACAGGGCCCAGGCACAGTCTGAGCCCTTCCCTCATCCCGGCGGTTTTGGTAGCAGGAGGTCCACCGCAAGGAACACAGCCCGGAGACCCCCTGGGGCCCAAACGGCTTCCGAGGAACAATATGCTCTTGCTGTGGAAAACCTATCCCAAGAGGGGGTAGCCAGGTCAACAAAATGCCACACACCCAGGTGGAAGAAACAACATGGCCCAGGCATGGTCTAAGCCCCTCACCTCGTCCCTGTGCTTTGGGGAGCCGTAGGGACCCCCGAGGCCCACGGCCCTGAGGCCCGTTGGGCAGAAAGCCGGCTTCCCACGGAAACAGCTTTCCTGAGGTGCAGACCCTATCCCAAGGGGTGGTGGCAAGGGAAAGCCAATGCCATCCCCTTCTCTGGAAGAAACCCCGGTGCCCAGCCATGTTCTAAGCCCTCCCCTCCTCCCTGGGCTTCTGGCAGCAGGAGTGAAAAGAGAGGAACACAGCACTGGGACTCTTTGACAGAAACCGGCTTCCAACGAGGAAGTCCTTCTCCCCGTCCAGACATGCTCCCCAGTGCCTGTGGCAAGGTGAAGGAAATGCCATACACTGACCTGGAAGAGACCACAGGGCCCAGGCACAGTCTGAGCCCTTCCCTCATCCCGGCGGTTTTGCTAGCAGGAGTTCAACCCCAACGAACACAGCCCGGAGACCCCTGAGGCCCAAACGGCTTCCGACGAACAATATGCTCTTGCTGTGGAAAACCTATCCCAAGTGGGGGTAGCCAGGTCAACAAAATGCCACACACCAAGGTGGAAGAGACAACATGGCCCAGGCATGGTCTAAGCCCCTCATCTCGTCTCTGTGCTTTGGGGAGCCGGAGGGACACCCGAGGCCCACGGCCCTGAGACCCGTTTGGCCTAAATCCGGCTTCCCACAGAAACAGTTTTCCTGAGGTGCAGACCCTCTCACAAGTGGTTGTGGCAAGGTAAAGCAAATGCCATCCACGACTCTGGAAGAAACCATAGTGCCCAGCCATGTTCTAAGCCCTCCCATCCTCACTGGGCTTCTGGCAGCAGGAGTGAAAAGAGAGGAGCACAGCACTGGGACCCGTTTGACAAAAGCCGGCATCCCACGAAAAAGTCTTCTCCACGTGCAGACATCCTCCCAAGTGCTGAGGACATAGTACTGAGACATATTTGGCAGAAACTGGTTCAAATGAAAAATATTTCTTGATGTGCAAACTCCATCTTAATTTGTTGTGGCAAGGTAAAGGATGTGCCATATGCTTATTTGTAAGAAATAACTGGTCCCATGGACGGTCTGAGCCCTAAGATCATCACTGTTCTTTTGGTATCATGAGTTAAAACCGAGGCAAACAGCTGAGAAAATTTGGCAAAAACCGCCTTTCAATGAAATAAATTTTCTCTTTTGCAAACTCTATCATAATTGTTTGTGCCAATGTAAAGAAAATGCCATACGCTTATCTGTAAGAAACAGAAGTTTCCAGGATCGGTCTGAGCCCTTACATCATCATAGTGATTTCGGTAGCATTAGTTAATCCCAAACAACACGGTATTGAGACACATTTGACAAAAAACCGCTTCCAACGAAAAATATTTTGTTCATGTTGAAACCCTATCATATGTGGTTGTGGCAATGTAAAGAAAATGCCACACCCTTATGTGTAAGAAACAACATTACCCAGGAACAGTCTAAGCCCTAACATCATCACTGTGCTTTTGGTAGCATGAGTGAAACCCGAGGAATACAGCACTTAGACACATTTGGGAAAAACCGGCTTCCAATGAAAACTATTTTCTTAACGTGGAAACCCTATCACAAGGGGTTGTGGAAGGTAAAGTAAAAAAGCGGAGTTCCAACGAGAAATATTTTCTTCACGTAGAAACCCGTTCCTGGGCACTGTTGTTTCTTACAGATAAGTGTGTGGCATTTATTTATCTGGCCACAACCACTTACGTTTGGGTTTGAAAGGGAAGAAAATATTATTCATTGGAACGCGATTTTTGCCAAATGTGTCTTAGTGCTGTTTGCCTCCGCTTTAACTCCCGCTCCCAAAAGCACAGTGCTGATATTAAGGCTCAGACTGTTCCAGGGCACTGTTGTTTCTTACAGATAAGCGTATGGCATTTTCTTTACATTGGCACAAACAATTATGGGTTTCGGGTTCGGGTTCAGGTTAGGGGTTTGGGTTCTGGTTCTGGTTCTGGTTCGGGTAGGTTTCGGGTTCGGGTTCGGGTAGGGTTCGGGTTCGGGTTCGGGTAGGGTTCGGTTTCAGTTACGGTTCGGGTTCGGTATCGGTTTCGCTTTCAGTTATGGATTCGGGTTCAGGTTCGGGTTAGGGGTTAGGGTTCGGGTTCGGGTTCTGGTTCGGTATTGGTTTCGCTTTCGAGTATGGATTCGGGTTCGGGTTCGGGTTAGGATTAGGGTTCGGGTTCGGGTTAGGATTAGGGTTCGGGTTCGGGTTCGGGTTCAGGCTCGGGTTAGGGTTCGGGTTAGGGTTAGGGTAAGGGTTCGGGTTAGGGTTCGGGTTCGGGTTCGGGTTAGGGTTCAGTTTAGGGTTAGGGTTCGGGTTACGGTTAGGGTTAGGGTTCGGTTTAGGGTTAGGGTTAGGGTTAGGGTTAGGGTTAGGGTTCGGGTTAGGGTTCGGGTTCGGGTTAGGTTTCGGGTTAGGGTTAGGGTTAGGGTTCGGGTTCGGTTTCGGGTTAGGGGTCGGGTTAGGGTTAGGGTTCGGGTTCGGGTTAGGGTTCGGGTTCAGGTTAGGTTTCGGGTTAGGGTTAGGGTTCGGGTTAGGGTTAGGGTTAGGGTTCGGGTTCGGTTTCGGGTTAGGGGTCGGGTTCGGGTTCGGGTTAGGGTTAGGGTAAGGGTTAGGGTTAGGGTTAGGGTTCGGGTTAGGGTTAGGGTTAGGGTTCGGGTCGGTTTCGGGTTAGGGTTCGGGTTAGGTTTCAGGTTAGGGATAGGGTTAGGGTTTGGGTCAGGTTAGGGTTAGTGTTCGGGTTAGGGTTAGGGTTATGGTTAGGGCTTAGGATTCGGGTTAGGGTTCGTTTTGGGTTAGGGTTGGTTAGGGTTAGGGTTCGGGTTCGGGTTAGGGTTCGGGTTAGGTTTCGCGTTAGGTTTAGGGTTCGGGTTAGGGTTAGGGTTCGGGTTCGGTTTCGGGTTAGGGTTCGGGTTAGGGTTAGGGTTAGGGTTCGTGTTAGGGTTAGGGTTAGGGTTAGGGTTCGGGTTCGGGTTAGGTTTAGGTTTAGGGTTAGGTTTCAGGTTAGGGATAGGGTTAGGGTTAGGGTCAGGTTAGGTTTAGTGTTCGGGTTAGGGTTCGGGATAGGGTTTGGGTTAGGGTTAGGGTTTGGATTCAGGTTCGGGTTCTCATTAGGGTTAGGGTTAGGGTTAGGGTTCGGGTTAGGGTTAGGGTTCGGGTTATGTTTTAGGGTTAGGGTTAGTGTTCTGGTTCGGGTTAGGGTTAGGGTTAGGTTTCAGGTTAGGGATAGGGTTAGGGTTAGGGTCGGGTTAGGTTTAGTGTTCGGCTTAGGGTTACGGTTAGGGTTAGGGTTCGGGTTCGGTTTTGGGTTAGGTTTAGGGTTAGGGTTAGGGTTAGGGTTAGGGTTCGGTTTAGGGTTCGGGTTCGTTTTAGGGTTAAGTTTAGGGTTAGGATTTGGGTTAGGGTTCGGGTTTGGGTTAGGGTTCGGGTTAGGGTTAGATTTTGGGTTCAGGTTCGGGTTTGGGTTCGTGTTAGGGTTAGGGTTTGGTTTAGGGTTAGGGTTAGGGTTATTGTTCGGGTTCGGGTTCGGGTTAGGGTTAGGTTTCAGGTTAGGGATAGGGTTAGGGTTAGGGTCGGGTTAGG
Source organism: Ursus americanus (assembly GCF_024610735.1). Taxonomy (NCBI): domain Eukaryota; kingdom Metazoa; phylum Chordata; class Mammalia; order Carnivora; family Ursidae; genus Ursus; species Ursus americanus. The sequence continues at coordinate 572,165 of NW_028273629.1, read as the reverse complement.
TTTAGTGTTCGGGTTAGGGTTACGGTTAGGGTTAGGGTTCGGGTTCGGTTTTGGGTTAGGTTTAGGGTTAGGGTTCGGGTTAGGGTTAGGGTTAGGTTTCGGGTTAGGGTTAGGTTGCGGGATCGGTTTTGGTTTAGGGTTCGAGTTTGGGTATCGTTTGGGTTATGGTTAGTGTTTGGCTTCGGGTTCGGGTTAGGTTTAGAGTTAGGGTTAGGGTTAGGTTTAGGGTTAGTGTTCGGATTAGGGTTAGGGTTAGGGTTAGGGTTAGGGTTAGGGTTAGGGTTCGGGTTAGGGTTAGGGTTAGGTTTCCGGTTAGGGATAGGGTTAGGGTTAGGGTCGGCTTAGGGTTAGGGTTCGGGTTAGGGTTAGCATTCGGGTTAGGGGTACGGTTAGGTTTAGGGTTAGGGTTCGGGTTAGGGTTACGATTAGGTTTCAGGTTAGGGATAGGGTTAGCGTTAGGGTTCGAGTCAGGGTTAGGGTTCCGGTTATGGTTAGGGTTAGGCTTAGGTTTCGGGTTAGGGTTAGGGTGCGGCATCGGTTTTGGTTTAGGGTTCGGGTTCAGGTATGTTTGGGTTATGGTTAGTGTTTGGCTTCGGGTTCGGGTTAGGTTTAGAGTTAGGGTTCATGTTAGGGTTAGGGTTAGGGTTCGGATCAGGGTTAGGGTTAGGGTTAGGGTTAGGTTTCGGGTTCGGTTTAGGGTTAGGGTTAGGGTTAGGGTTAGGGTTCGGTTTCGGGTTCGGGTTAGGGTTAGGGTTAGGTTTCCGGTTAGGGATAGGGTTATGGTTAGGGTCGGGTTAGGGTTAGGGTTCGGGTTAGGGTTAAGTTTCGGTTTCGGGTTATGGTTAGGGTTAGGGTTAGGGTTACGGTTAGGGTTAGGGTTACGATTCGGGTTAGGGTTAGCGTTTGGGTTAGGGTTACGGTTAGGGTTAGGGTTAGGGTTCGGGTTAGGGTTAGGGTAGTTTAGGGTTAGGGTTAGGGTTAGGGTTAGGGTTAGAGTTCGGGTTAGGGTTCGGGTTAGGGTTAGGGTTTGGATTCGGGTTCGGGTTCGCGTTAGGGTTAGGGTTAGGGTTCGGGTTAGGGTTAGGGTTCGGGTTCCGATTATGGTTAGGGTTAGGGTTAGGGTTACGGTTACGGTTAGGGTTACGATTTGGGTTCGGGGTTGGGTTAGGGTTAGGGTTAGGGTTAGGGTTAGTTTTCGGGTTAGGGTTACGGTTAGGGTTTGGGTTAGGGTTAGGGTTCGGATAGGGTTAGGGTTAGAGTTAGGGCTCAGATTCGGGTTAGGGTTAAGTTTAATGTTAGTGTTAGAGTCAGGGTTAGGGTTAGCGTTCGTGTTAGGATTCGGGTGAGGGTTAGGGTTAGGGTTAGGGTTAGGGTTAGGGTTAGGGTTCGGGTTAGGATTCGGGTTAGGTTTCGGGTTGATGTTCGCGTCAGGGTTAGTGTTCAGGTTCGGGTCAGGTTCGGGTTAGGGTGAGGGTCAGGGTTAGTGTCAGGGTTTAGGGTTTAGGGTCAGGGTCAGGGTCAGGTTTAAGGTTAGGTTCAGGGTCAGGTTTAAGGGTTTAGGGTGAGGGTTAGGGTCAGGGTCATGGTCAGGGTCAGGGTTAGGTTTCGTGATTAGGGTTCGGGTCAGGTTCGGGTTCGGTTTAGGGATAGGGTTCGGGTTAGGGTTCGGGTGAGGGTTCGCATTAGGGTTTGGGTTCATGTAAGGGTTCGGGTTAGGGTTAGGCTTAGGGTTAGGGGTTTGGTTTCGGGTTCAGGTTCGGGGTTTGGGTTCGGGTTCAGGTTCGCGTCAGGGTTAGGCTTCAGGTTCCGGTCAGGGTTCGGGTTAGGGTTAGGGTCAGCGTCAGTGTCAGGGTTAGGGTTAGGGTCAAGGTCAGTGTTTAGGGATTAGGGTTAGGGTGAGGGTACGGGTTAGGGTTAGGGTTACGGTTAGGGTTCGGGTTAGGGTTACGGTTTGGGTTAGGGTTAGGGTTCGGGGAGGGTTAGGGTTAGGGTTCGGGTATGGGTTAGGGTTAGGGAAGGGTTCGGGTTCGGGTTAGGGTTAGGGTTCGGGTTAGGGTTTGAGTTAGGGTTAGGGTTAGGGTTAGGGTTCGGGTTAGGGTTTGAGTTAGGGCCAGGGTTCGGGTTAGTTTTAGGGTTAGGGTTAGGGTTCTTGTAGGGTTAGGGTTAGGGTTAGGGTTAGGGGTTCGGGTTCGGGGTTCGGGTTCGGGTTAGGTTTTGGGTTCAAATTCGCGTCAGGTTTAGTGTTCTGGTTCGGGTCAGGTTTCGGTTAGCGTTCGGTTTCGGGTGAAGGTTAGGGTTAGGGTTATGGTTACGGTTCGGGTTAGGGTTAGGGTTAGGTTTAGGGTTAGGGTTTGGTTTAGGATTAGGGTTCAGGTAGGGTTAGCGTTAGGGTTCGGGTTCGAGTTAGGCTGAAGATTAGGGTTAGGGTTAGTGTTCGGGTTAGGGTTAGGTTTCGGGTTAGTGTTAGGGTTAGGGTTAGGGTTAGGGTTCAAGTTATGGTTAGGGTTAGGGTTAGGTTTAGTGTTCGTGTTAGGGTTAGGGTTAGGGTTAGGTTTCGGGTTTCTGTTCATGTTAGGGTTAGGGTTAGGGTTAGGGTTTAGGTTAGGATTCGGGTGAGGGTTAGGGTTAGGGTTCGGGTTAGGTTTAGGGTTAGGGTTTGGTTTAGGGTTAGGGTTCGGGTAGGGTTAGGGTTAGGTTTAGGGTTTGGTTTAGGGTTAGGGTTAGGGTTCGGGTAGGGTTAGGGTTAGGGTTCGGCTTCAGGTTAGGGTTAGGTTTACGGTTAGGGTTTGTTTTAGGGTTAGGGTTCGGGTAGGGTTAGGGTTAGGGTTAGGGTTAGGATTCGGGTCAGGTTTTGGGTTTGGGTTAGGGTCAGGGTCAGCGTCAGGGTTTAGGGTCTAGGGTCAGGGTCAGGTTCATGGTCAGGATCAGGGTTAGTGTTAGGTCACGGTGAGGTTTTAGGGTTTAAGTTTAGGGTTAGGGATAGGGTTCGGGTTCGGGTTAGGGTTAGGGTTCGCGTTTGGGTTATGGTTCGGGTTCGGGTTCGTTTTCGGTTAGGGTTAGGGTTAGGGTTAGGGTTAGAATTGGTGTTCGGGTTAGGGTTCGGGTTAGGGTTAGGTTTAGGGTTAGGGTTAGGGTTAGGGGTTCGGGTTTGGGGTCAGGTTAGGGGTTCGCGTTCAGGTTCGGGTTCAAGTTCGCATCACGGTTAGTGTTCAGGTTCGGGTCAGGGTTCGGTTTAGGGTTAGGGTCAGGGTCAGGGTCAGGGTTTAGGGTTTAGGGTCAGGCTAAGGGTCAGGGTCAGGTTTAGGGTTAGGGTTAGGGTTATGGTTCGGGTTAGGGTTAGGGTTCGGGTTAGGGTTCGGTTTCGGGTTAAGGTTAGGGTTAGGGTTACAGTTAGGGTTCGCGTTAGCGTTAGGGTTAGGGTTAGGGTTAGGGTTTGGTTTAGGGTTAGGGTTAGGGTTAGGGTTCACGTTAGGGTTAGGTTTAGGGTTAGGGTTAGTTTTCGTGTTAGGGTTAGGGTTAGGGTTAGGTTTCGGGTTCAGGTTCATGTTAAAGTTAGGGTTCGGGTTAGGGTTAGGGTTAGGTTTCGTGTTAGGGTTAGGATTAAGGTTAGGGTTCGGGTTAGGGCTAGGGTTCTGGTTAGGGTTATGGTTCGGTTTAGGGTTAGCGTTTGGGTTAGGGTTCTGTTTCGAGTAGGGTTACGGTTAGGATTCGGGTTCAGGTTCGTGTTAGGCTGAGGGTTAGGGTTAGTGTTAGGTTTAGGGTTCGGGTTACGTTTCAGGTTCGGGTTCGAGTAAGGGTTAGGGTAAGGGTTAGGATTAGGAGAGGGTTAGGGTTAGGGTTACTGTTAGGGTTAGGTTTTGGGTTAGGGTTCGTGTTAGGGTACGGGTTAGGGTTAGGGTTCGGGTTAGGGTTAGGTTTAGGGTTATATTTCGGGTATGGTTAGGGTTAGGGTTAGAGTTCTGGTTAGGATTCGGGTTCCGGTTAGGGTTCGGGTTAGGGCTAGGGTTCGGGTTAGGGTTAGGGTTCGGGTTTGGGTTCGTGTTAGGGATTCGGGTTCGGGTTAGGGTTAGGGTTCGGGTTCAGATTCATGTCAGGGTTAGGGTTCGGGTTCCGGTCAGGGTTCGGGTTAGGGTAGGGTCAGGGTCAGGGTCAGGGTTTAGGGTTTAGAGTCAGGGTCAGGGTCAAGTTTAGGTTTGGGGTCAGGGTCAGGTATTAGGGTTTAGGGTTAGGATTAGGGTCAGGGTCATGGTCAGGATCAGGGTCAGGGTCAGTGTCAGGGTTAGGGTTCGTGTTCGGTTGACAGTTCGCGTCGGGTTCCGGTTCGGGTTAGGGATGGGGTTAGGGTTAGTGTTCGGGTTAGGGTTAGGGTTCGGCTTAGGGTTAGGTTTCGGGTAAGGGTTCGGGTTCGGGTTCGGGTTACGGTACGGGTTATGGTTAGGGTTCGGGTTAGGGTTAGGGTTAGGGTCGGGTTAGTTTTAGGGTTAGGGTTAGGGTTAGGGTTAGGGTTACGGTTAGGTTTCGGGTTAGGGTTAGGGTTCTGGTTAGGGTTAGGGTTCGGGTTAGGGTTAGGATCAGGGTCAGGGTTTAGGGATTAGGGTCAGTGTCAGGGTCAGCGTTAGGTTTAGGGTGAGGGTCAAGGTTAGGGTTAGGGTCAGGGTCAGGTTTTAGGGTTTGGGGTTAGGGTTAGGTTCAGGGTTAGGATTAGGGTTAGGGTTAGGGTTAGGGTTCGGGTTCGGTTTAGGCTTAGGGTTAGGGTTTGTGTTCGGGTTAGGGTTAGGTTTAGGGTTAGGGTTAGGCTGAGGTTTAGGGTTAGGGTTATGGTTAGGGTTAGGGTTCGGGTTAGGCTGAGGGTTAGTGTTAGGGTTAGGGTTTGGTTTAAGGTTAGGGTTCGGGTTCAAGTTCACGTCAGGGTTAGTGTTCGGGTTAGGGTTAGGGTAAGGGTTAAGTTAGGGTTAGAATTTGGATTCGGGTTAGGCTGAGGGTTAGGGTTAGGTTTAGGGTCCTTTTAGGGTTCAGGTTAGGGTTAGCGTTCGATTTAGGACTAGGGTTCGGGTTAGGGTTACGGTTCAGTTTAGGGTTAGGGTTCGGGTAAGGGTTCGGGTTCGGGTTAGGGTACGGGTTAGGGTTAGGTTTAGGGTTCGGGTTCGGGTTAGGGTTAAGTTAGGGTTAGGGTTAGGTTTAGGGTTAGGGTTAGGGTTAGGGTTCGGGTTAGGGTTTGAGTTAGGGTTAGGGTTAGGGTTAGGGTTAGGCTTAGGGTTAGGGTTTGGTTTAGGGTTAGGGTTCGGGTAGCGTTAGGGTTAGAGTTAGGGTTAGGGTTAGGGTTAGGGTTAGGTTTCGGGTTCGGGTTATGGTTAGGGTTAGGGTTAGGGTTACGGTTAGGGTTAGGGTTACGATTCGGTTTAGGGTTACCGTTCGGGTTAGGGTTACGGTTAGGGTTAGGGTTAGGGTTCGGGTTAGGGTTAGGGTTAGGTTAGGGTTAGTGTTAGGGTTAGGGTTAGAGTTCGGGTTAGGGTTCGGGTTAGGGTTAGGTTTTGGATTCGGGTTCGGGTTCGCGTTAGGGTTAGGGTTAGGGTTCGGGTTAGGGTTAGTGTTCGGGTTCCGATTATGGTTAGGGTTAGGGTTAGGGTTAGGGTTAGGGTTACGGTTAGGGTTAGGGTTAGGGTTAGGGTTAGGGTTAGGGTTAGGGTTAGTGTTCGGGTTAGGGTTAGGGTTACGGTTAGGGTTTGGGTTAGGGTTAGGGTTCGGATAGGGTTAGGGTTAGGGTTAGGGTTAGGGTTAGGGTTAGGATTAGGGTTAGTGTTCGGGTTAGGGTTACGGTTAGGGTTTGGGTTAGGGTTAGGGTTCGGATAGGGTTAGGGTTAGAGTTAGGGCTCAGATTCAGGTTAGGGTTAAGTTTAGTGTTAGTGTTAGAGTCAGGGTTAGGGTTAGCGTTCGTGTTAGGGTTCGGGTGAGGGTTAGGGTTAGGGTTAGGGTTAGGGTTAGGGTTCGGGTTAGGTTTCGGGTTGATGTTCGCGTCAGGGTTAGTGTTCAGGTTCGGGTCAGGGTTCGGGTTAGGGTGAGGGTCAGGGTGAGTGTCAGGGTTTAGGGTTTAGGGTCAGGGTCAGGGTCAGGTTTAAGGTTAGGTTCAGGGTCAGGTTGAGGGTTTAGGGTGAGGGTTAGGGTCAGGGTCATGGTCAGGGTCAGGGTTAGGTTTCGTGATTAGGGTTCGGGTCAGGTTTGGGTTCGGTTTAGGGATAGGGTTCGGGTTAGGGTTCGGGTGAGGGTTCGCATTAGGGTTTGGGTTCATGTAAGGGTTCGGGTTAGGGTTAGGCTTAGGGTTAGGGGTTTGGTTTCGGGTTCAGGTTCGGGGTTTGGTTTCGGGGTCAGGTTCGCGTCAGGGTTAGGCTTCAGTTTCCGGTCAGGGTTCGGGTTAGAGTTAGGGTCAGGGTCAGTGTCAGGGTTAGGGTTAGGGTCAAGGTCAGTGTTTAGGGATTAGGGTTAGGGTGAGGGTACGGGTTAGGGTTAGGGTTACGGTTAGTATTAGGGTTAGGGTTTGGGTTAGGGTTAGGTTTCGGGTAGGGTTAGGGTTCGGGTATGGGTTAGGGTTAGGGAAGGGTTCAGGTTCGGATTAGGGTTAGGGTTCGGGTAAGGGTTTGAGTTAGGGTTAGGGTTAGGGTTAGGGTTCGGGTTAGGGTTTGAGTTAGGGCCAGGGTTCGGGTTAGTTTTAGGGTTAGGGTTAGGGTTCTTGTAGGGTTAGGGTTAGGGTTAGGGTTAGGGTTAGGGGTTCGGGTTCGGGGTTCGGGTTCGGGTTAGGTTTTGGGTTCAAATTCGCGTCAGGTTAGGGTTAGGGTTAGGGTTCGGGTTAGGGTTAGGGTTAGGGTTAGGGTTCACGTTATGGTTAGGGTTACGGTTAGGTTTAGTGTTCTTGTTAGGGTTAGGGTTAGAGTTAGGTTTCGGGTTTCTGTTCATGTTAGGGTTAGGGTTAGGGTTAGGGTTTGGGGTAGGATTCGGGTGAGGGTTAGGGTTAGGGTTCGGGTTAGGTTTAGGGTTAGGGTTTGGTTTAGGGTTAGGGTTCGGGTAGGGTTAGGGTAAGGTTTAGGGTTTGGTTTAGAGTTAGGGTTCGGGTAGGGTAAGGGTTAGGGTTCGGCTTCAGGTTAGGGTTAGGTTTACGGTTAGGGTATGTTTTAGGGTTAGGGTTCGGGTAGGGTTAGGGTTAGGCTGAGTTTTAGGGTTAGGGTTATGGTTAGGGTTAGGGTTCGGGTTAGGCTGAGGGTTAGGGTTAGGGTTAGGGTTAGGGTTAGGGTTAGAATTGGTGTTCCGGTTAGGGTTCGGGTTAGGGTTAGGTTTAGGGTTAGGGTTAGGGTTAGGGTTCGGTTTCGGGTTAAGGTTAGGGTTAGGTTTATGGTTAGGTTTCGGGTTAGCGTTAGGGTTAGGGTTAGGGTTAGGGTAAGGGTTTGGTTTAGGGTTAGGGTAAGGGTTAGGGTTCACGTTACGCTTAGTGTTAGGTTTAGGGTTAGGGTTAGTTTTTGTGGTCCGGTTAGGGTTAGGGTTAGGGTTAGGTTTCGGGTTAGGGTTAGCATTAGTGTTAGGGTTCGGGTTAGGTCTAGGGTTCTGGTTAGGGTTAGGGTTAGGGTTAGGGTCAGGGTAATGGTCAGGTTCAGGCTAACGGTCTGGATCAGGGTATAGGGTTTGGGTTCCAGTTAGGGTAGGGGTCGGGTAAGAGACCACAGTGCCCAGGCACCGTCTGAGCCCTTCCCTCATCCCGGCGGTTTTGCTAGCAGGAGTTCAACCACAAGGAACACAGCCCGGAGACCCCGTGGGGTCCAAACGGCTTCCTCTGATCAATATGCTCTTGCTGTGGAAAACCTATCCCAAGTGGGGGTAGCCAGGTCAACAAAATGCCACACACCCAGGTGTAAGAAACAACATTGCCCAGGCATGGTCTAAGCCCCTCACCTCGTCCCTATGCTTTGGGGAGCCGGAGGGACACCCGAGGCCCACGGCCCTGAGACCCCTTTGCAAAAAGCCGGCTTCCCACGGAAACAGTCTTCCTGAGGTGCAGACCCTATCCCAAGTGGTTGTGGCAAGGTAAAGCAAATGCCCTCCACTTCTCTGGAAGAAACCACAGTGCCCAGCCATGTTCTAAGCCCTCCCATCCTCCCTGGGCTTCTGGCAGCAGGAGTGAAAAGAGAGGAGCAGAGCACTGGGACCCGTTTGACAAAAACCGGCTTCCCACGGGAAAGTCTTTCTCCACGTGCAGACATGCTCCCAGGTGCCTGTGGCAAGGGGAAGGAAATGCCATACACTGACCTGGAAGAGACCACAGGGCCCAGGCACAGTCTGAACCCTTCCCTCATCCCGGCGGTTTTGCTAGCAGGAGTTCAACCCAAACGAACACAGTCTGGAGACCCCTGGGGCAAAAACGGCTTCCGACGAACAAGAGGTGCTTGCTGTGGAAAACCTATCCCAAGTGGGAGTAGCCAGGTCAACGAAATGCCACACACCCAGGTGTAAGAAACAACATTGCCCAGGCACGGTCTAAGCCCCTCAGCTCGTCCCTGTGCTTTGGGGAGCCGGAGCGACAGCCAAGCCCCACGGCCCTGAGACCCTTTTGCAAAAACCCGGCTTCCACGGAAACAGTTTTCCTGAGGTGAAGACCCTATCCCAAGTGGTTGTGGCAAGGGAAAGCAAATGCCATCTCCTCCTCTGCAATAAACCCCAGTGCCCAGCCATGTTCTAAGCCCTCCCCTCCTCCCCGGGCTTCTGGCAGCAGGAGTGAAAAGAGAGGAGCACAGCACTGGGATCCTTTGACGGGAAATCGGTTCCCAACGAGGAAGTCCTTCTCCACGTGCAGACATGCTCCCCAGTGCCTGTGGCAAGGGGAAGGAAATGCCATACACTGACCTGGAAGAGACCACAGGGCCCAGGCACAGTCTGAGCCATTCCCTCATCCCGGCGGTTTTGCTAGCAGGAGTTCAACCCCAAGGAACACACCCGGAGACCCCTGGGGCCCCAACGGCTTCCGACGAACAATACGCTCTTGCTGTGGAAAACCTATCCCAAGTGGGGGTAGCCTGGTCAACAAAATGCCATACACCCAGGTGGAAGAAAGAACATGGCTCAGGCATGGTCAAAGCCCCTCACCTCGTCCCTGTGCTTTGGGGAGCCGGAGGGACCCCCGAAGCCCACGGCCCTGAGGCCCGTTTGGCAGAAAGCCGGCTTCCCAAGGAAACAGCTTTCCTGAGGTGCAGACTCTATCCCAAGGGGTGGTGGCAATGAAAGCAAATGCCATATCCTTCTCTGGAAGAAACCCCAGTGCCCAGCCATGTTCTAAGCCCTCCCCTCCTCCCTGGACTTCTGGCTGCAGGAGTGAAAAGGGAGGAGCACAGCATTGGGACCAATTTACAGAAACCGGTTTCCCAGGGGGAAGTCCTTATCCAGGTGCAGACATGCTCCCCAGTGCCTGTGGCAAGGTGAAGGAAATACCATACACTGACCTGGAAGAGACCACAGGGCCCAGGCACAGTCTGAGCCCTTCCCTCATCCCAGCAGTTTAGCTAGCAGGAGTTCAAGCCCAAGGAACACTGCCCGGAGAGCCCTGGGGCAAAAACTGCTTCTGAGGAACAATAGGTGCTTGCTCTGGAAAACATATGCAAATGTGAGTAGCCAGGTCAACAAAATGCCACACACCCAGGCGGAAGAAACAACATGGCCCAGGCTTGGTCTGAGTCCCTCACCTCCTCTCTGTGCTTTTGGGAGCCGGAGGGACCCCCGAGGCCCACGGCCCTGAGGCCCGTTGGGCAGAAAGCCGGCTTCCCACGGAAACAGCTTTCCTCAGGTGCAGCCCCTATCCCAAAGGGTGGTGGCAAGGGAAAGCAAATGCCATCCCCTCCTCTGTTCTAAGCTCTCCCATCCTCCCTGGGCTTCTGGCAGCAGGAGTGAAAAGAGAGGAGCAGAGCACTGGGACCCGTTTGACAAAAACTGGCTTGCCACGGGAAAGTCATTCTCCACGTGCAGACATGCTCCCAGGTGCCTGTGGCAAGGGGAAGGAAATGCCATACACTGACCTGGAAGAGACCACAGTGCCCAGGCACAGTCTGAACCCTTCCCTCATCCCGGCGGTTTTGCTAGCAGGAGTTCAAACTCAACGAACACAGCCCGGAGACCCCTGGGGCAAAAACGGCTTCTGACGAACAATATGCTCTTGCTGTGGAAAACCTATCCCAAGTGGGGGTTGCCTGGTCAACAAAATGCCACACACCCAGGTGGAAGAAACAACATGGCCCAGGCATGGTCTAAGCCCCTCACCTCGTCCCTGTGCTGTGGGGAGCCGGAGGGACCCCCGAGGCCCACGGCCCTGTGGCCCGTTGGGCAGAAAGCCGGCTTCGCAAGGAAACAGCTTTCCTGAGGTGCAGACCCTATCCCAAGGGGTGGTGGCAAGGGAAAGCAAATGCCATCCCCTTCTCTGGAAGAAACCCCAGTGCCCAGCCATGTTCTAAACCCTCCCCTCCTCCCTGGGCTTCTGGCAGTAGGAGAGAAAAGAGAGGAGCACAGCACTGGGACCCTTTGACAGAAACCGGCTTCCCACGAGGAAGTCCTTCTCCACGTGCAGAAATTCTCCCCAGTGCCTGTGGCAAGGTGAAGGAAATGCCATACACTGACCTGGAAGAGACCACAGGGCCCAGGCACAGTCTGAGCCCTTGCCTCATCTCGGCGGTTTTGTTAGCAGGAGTTCCACCACAACGAACACAGCCCAGAGACCCCCTGGGGCCCAAACGGCTTCCGAGGAACAATATGCTCTTGCTGTGGAAAACCTATCCCAAGTGGGGGTAGCCAGGTCAACAAAATGCCACACACCCAGGTGTAAGAAACAACATTGCCCAGTCATGGTCTAAGCCCCTCATCTCGTCCCTGTGCTGTGGGGAGCCGGAGGGACAGCCGAGGCCCACGGCCCTGAGGCCCGTTGGGCAGAAAGCCGGCTTCCCAAGGAAACAGCTTTCCTGAGGTGCAGACCCTATCCCAAGGGGTGGTGGCTAGGGAAAGCAAATGCCATCCCCTTCTCTGGAAGAAACCCCAGTGCCCAGCCATGTTCTAAGCCCTCCCCTCCTCCCTGGGCTTCTGGCAGCAGGAGAGAAAAGAGAGGAGCACAGCACTGGGACCCTTTGACAGAAACCGGCTTCCCACGAGAAAGTCCTTCTCCACGTGCAGAAATTCTCCCCAGTGCCTGTGGCAAGGTGAAAGAAATGCCATACACTGACCTGGAAGAGACCACAGGGCCCCGGCACAGTCTGAGCCCTTCCCTCATCCCGGCGGTTTTGCTAGCAGGAGTTCAACCCCAAGGAACACAGCCCGGAGACCCCCTGGGGCCCAAACGTCTTCCGACAAACAATATGCTCTTGCTGTGGAAAACCTATCCCAAGTGGGGGTAGCCAGGTCAACAAAATGCCACACACCCAGGTGGATGAAACAATATTGCCCAGGCATGGTCTAAGCCCCTCACCTCGTCCCTGTGCTTTGGGGATCTGGAGGGACCCCCGAGGCCCACGGCCCTGAGGCCCGTTGGGCAGAAAGCCGGCTTCCCAAGGAAACAGTTTTCCTGAGGTGCAGACCCTCTCTCAAGTAGTTGTGGCAAGGTAAAGCAAATGCCCTCCACTTCTCTGGAAGAAACCACAGTGCCCAGCCATGTTCTAAGCCCTCCTATCCTCCCTGGGCTTCTGGCAGCAGGAGTGAAAAGGGAGGAGCAGGGCACTGGGACCCGTTTGAGAAAAACCGACTACCCACGCGAAAGTCTTTCTCCACGTGCAGACATGCTCCCAGGTGCCTGTGGCAAGGGGAAGGAAATGCCATACAGTGACCTGGAAGAGACCACAGGGCCCAGGCATAGTCTGAACCCTTCCCTCATCCCGGCGGTTTTGCTACCAGGAGTTCAACCCCAACGAACACAGCCCGGAGACCCTGGGGCAAAAACGGCTTCCGAGGAACAGTAGGTGCTTGCTGTGGAAAACCTATCCCAAGTGGGGGTAGCAAGGTCAACAAAATGCCACACACCCAGGTGTAAGAAACAACATTGCCCAGGCATGGTCTAAGCCCCTCACCTCCTCCCTGTGCTTTGGGGAGCCGGAGGGACACCCGAGGCCCACGGCCCTGAGACCCCCTTTGCAAAAAGCCGGCTTCCCACGGAAACAGTTTTCCTGAGGTGCAGACCCTATCCCAAGTGGTTGTGGCAAGGTAAAGCAAATGCCCTCCACTTCTCTGGAAGAAACCACAGTGCCCAGCCATGTTCTAAGCCCTCCCATCCTCCCTGGGCTTCTGGCAGCAGGAGTGAAAAGAGAGGAGCAGAGCACTGGGACCCGTTTGACAAAAACCAGCTTCCCAAGGGAAAGTCTTTCCCCACGTGCAGACATGCTCCCAGGTGCCTGTGGCAAGGGGAAGGAAATGCCATACACTGACCTGGAAGAGACCACAGGGCCCAGGCACAGTCTGAACCCTTCCCTCATCCCGGCGGTTTTGCTAGCAGGAGTTCAACCCCAACGAACACAGCCCGGAGACCCCTGGGGCAAAATCGGCTTCCGACGAATAAGAGGTGCTTGCTGTGGAAAACATAACCCAAGTGGGAGTAGCCAGGTCAACGAAACGGCACACACCCAGGTGTAAGAAACAACATTGCCCAGGCACGTTCTAAGCCCCCCACCTCGTCCCTGAGCTTTGGGGAGCCGGAGGGACAGCCGAGCCCCACGGCCCTGAGACCGCTTTGCAAAAAGCCGGCTTCCCACGGGAACAGTTTTCCTAAGGTGCAGACCCTATCCCAAGTGGTTGTGGCAAGGTAATGCAAATGCCCTCCACTTCTCTGGAAGAAACCACACCGCCCAGCCATGTTCTAAGCCCTCCCATCCTCCCTGGGCTTCTGGCAGCAGGAGTGAAAAGAGAGGAGCAGAGCACTGGGCCCCGTTTGACAAAAACTGGCTTCCCACGGGAAAGTCTTTCTCCACGTGCAGACATGCTCCCAGGTGCCTGTGGCAAGGGGAAGGAAATGCCATACACTGACCTGGAAGAGACCACAGGGCTCAGGCACAGTCTGAACCCTTCCCTCATCCCGACGGTTTTGATAGCAGGAGTTCAACCCCAACGAACACAGCCCGGGGACACCTGGGGCAAAAACGGCTTCCGACGAACAAGAGGTGCTTGCTGTGGAAAACCTATCCCAAGTGGGGTAGCCAGGTCAACAAAATGCCACACACCCAGGTGTAAGAAACAACATTGCCCAGGCACGGTCCAAGCCCCTCACCTCGTCCCTGTGCATTGGGGAGCCGGAGGGACACACGAGGCCCACGGCCCTGAGACCCCTTTGCAAAAAGCCGGCTTCCCACGGAAACAGTTTTCCTGAGGTGCACACCCTATCCGAAGTGCTTGTGGCAAGGTAAAGCAAATGCCCTCCACTTCTGTGGAAGAAACCACAGTGCCCAGCCATGTTCTAAGCCCTCCCATCCTCCCTGGGCTTCTGGCAGCAGGAGTGAAGAGAGGAGCAGAGCACTGGGACCCGTTTGACAAAAACCGGCTTCCCACGGGAAAGTCTTTCTCCACGTGCAGACATGCTCCCAGGTGCCTGTGGCAAGGGGAAGAAAATGCCATACAATGACCTGGAAGAGACCACAGGGCCCAGGCACAGTCTGAACCCTTCCCTCATCCCGGCGGTTTTGCTAGCAGGAGTTCAACCCCAAGGAACACAGCCCGGAGACCCCTGGGGCAAAAACGGCTTCTGACGAACAAGAGATCCTTGCTGTGGAAAACCTATCCCAAGTGGGAGTAGCCAGGTCAACGAAATGCCACATACCCAGGTTTAAGAAACAACATTGCCCAGGCACGGTCTAAGCCGCTCACCTCGTCCCTGTGCTTTGGGGAGCCGGAGGGACAGCCGACCCCCACGGCCCTGAGACCCTTTGCAAAACGCCGGCTTCCCACGGAAACAGTTTTCCTGAGGTGCACACCCTATCCCAAGTGGTTTTGTCAAGGTAAAGCAAATTCCCTCCACTTCTCTCGAAGAAACCACAGTGCCCAGCCATGTTCTAAGGCCTCCTATCCTCCCTGGGATTCTGGCAGCAGGAGTGAAAAGAGAGGAGCAGAGCACTGGGACCCGTTTGACAAAAACCGGCTTCCCACGGGAAAGTCTTTCTCCACGTGCAGACATGCTCCCAGGTGCCTGTGGCAAGGGGAAGGAAATGCCATACACTGACCTGGAAGAGACCACAGGGCCCAGGCACAGTCTGAACCCTTCCCTCATCCCGGCGGTTTTGCTAGTAGGAGTTCAACCCCAACGAACACAGCTCGGAGACCCTGAGGCAAAAACGGCTTCCGACGAATAAGAGGTGCTTGCTGTGGAAAACCTATCCCAAGTGGGAGTAGCCAGGTCAATGAAATGCCACACAGCCAGGTGTAAGAAACAACATTGCCCAGGCACGGTCTAAGCCCCTCACCTCGTCCCTGTGCTTTGGGGAGCCGGAGGGACAGCCGAGCCCCACGGCCCTGAGACCCCTTTGCAAAAAGCCGGCTTCCCACGGAAAGAGTTTTCCTGAGGTGCACACCCTATCCCAAGTGGTTGTGGCAAGGTAATGCAAATGCCCTCCACTTCTCTGGAAGAAACCACAGTGCCCAGCCATGTTCTAAGCCCTCCCACCCTCCCTGGGCTTCTGGCAGCAGGAGTGAAAAGAGAGGAGCAGAGCACTGGGACCCGTTTGACAAAAACCGGCTTCCCACAGGAAAGTCTTTCTCCACGTGCAGACATGCTCCCAGGTGCCTGTGGCAAGGGGAAGGAAATGCCATACACTGACCTGGAAGAGACCACAGGGCCCAGGCACAGTCTAAACCCTTCCCTCATCCCGGCGGTTTTGCTAGTAGGAGTTCAACACCAACGAACACAGCCCGGAGACCCCTGGGGCAAAAACGGCTTCCGACAAACAAGAGGTGCTTGCTGTGGAAAACCTATCCTAAGTGGGAGTAGCCAGGTCAACGAAATGCCACATACCCAGGTTTAAGAAACAACATTGCCCAGGCACGGTCTAAGCCCCTCACCTCGTCCCTGTGCTTTGGGGAGCCGGAGGGACAGCCGAGGCCCACGGCCCTGAGACCCCTTTGCAAAAAGCCGGCTTCCCACAGAAACAGTTTTCCTGAGGTGCAGACCCTCTCACAAGTGGTTGTGGCAAGGTAAAGCAAATGCCCTCCACTTCTCTGGAAGAAACCACAATGCCCAGCCATGTTCTAAGCCCTCCCATCCTCCCTGGGCTTCTGTCAGCAGGAGTGAAAAGAGAGGAGCAGAGCACTGGGACCCGTTTGACAAAAACCGGCTTCCCACGGGAAAGTCTTTCTCCACGTGCAGACATGCTCCCAGGTGCCTGTGGCAAGGGGAAGGAAATGCCATACACTGACCTGGAAGAGACCACAGGGCCCAGGCACAGTCTGAACCCTTCCCTCATCCCGGCGGTTTTGCTAGCAGGAGTTCAACCCGAACGAACACAGCCCGGAGACCCCTGGGGCAAAAACGGCTTCCGACGAACAAGAGGTGCTTGCTGTGGAAAACCTATCCCAAGTGGGATTAGCCAGGTCAACGAAAAGCCACATACCCAGGTGTAAGAAGCAACATTGCCCAGGCACGATCTAAGCCCCTCACCTCGTCCCTGTGCTTTGGGGAGCCGGAGGGACAGCTGAGGCCCACGGCCCTGAGACCCCTTTGCAAAAAGCCAGCTTCCCACGGACACAGTTTTCCTGAGGTTCACACCCTATCCCAAGTGGTTGTCGCAAGGTAATGCAAATGCCCTCCACTTCTCTGGAAGAAACCACAGTGCCCAGCCATGTTCTAAGCCCTCCCATCCTCCCTGGGCTTCTGGCAGCAGGAGTGAAAAGAGAGGAGCAGAGCACTGGGACGCGTTTGACAAAAACCGGCTTCCCACGCGAAAGTCTTTCTCCACGTGCAGACATGCTCCCAGGTGCCTGTGGCAAGGGGAAGGAAATGCCATACACTGACCTGGAAGAGACCACAGGGCCCAGGCACAGTCTGAACCCTTCCCTCATCCCGGCGGTTTTGCTAGCAGGAGTTCAACCCCAACGAACACAGCCCGGAGACCCCTGGGGCAAAAACGGCTTCCGACGAATAAGAGGTGCTTGCTGTGGAAAACATATCCCAAGTGGGAGTAGCCAGGTCAACGAAATGCCACACACCCAGGTGTAAGAAACAACATTGCCCAGGCACCGTCTAAGCCCCTCACCTCGTCCCTGTGCTTTGGGGAGCCGGAGGGACAGCCGAGCCCCACGGCCCTGAGACCCCTTTGCAAAACGCCGGCTTCCCACGGAAAGAGTTTTCCTGAGGTGCAGACCCTATCCCAAGTGGTAGTGGCAAGGTAATGCAAATGCCCTCCACTTCTCTGGAAGAAACCACAGTACCCAGCCATGTTCTAAGCCCTCCGATCCTCCATGGGCTTCTGGCAGGAGGAGTAGAAAGAGAGGAGCAGAGCACTGGGACCCGTTTGACAAGAACCGGCTTCCCACGGGAAAGTCTTTCTCCACATGCAGACATGCTCCCAGGTGCCTTTGGCTAGGGGAAGGAAATGCCATACACTCACCTGGAAGAGACCACAGGGCCCAGGCACAGTCTGAACCCTTCCCTCATCCCGGCGGTTTTGCTAGCAGGAGTTCCACCCCAACGAACACAGCCCGCAGACCCCTGGGGCAAAAACAGCTTCCGACGAACAAGAGGTGCTTGCTGTGGAAAACCTATCCCAAGTGGGAGTAGCCAGGTCAACGAAAAGCCACACACCCGGGTGTAAGAAACAACATTGCCCAGGCACGTTCTAAGCCCCCCACCTCGTCCCTGAGCTTTGGGGAGCCGGAGGGACAGCCGAGCCCCACGGCCCTGAGACCCCTTTGCAAAAAGCCGGCTTCCCACGGGAACAGTTTTCCTAAGGTGCAGACCCTATCCCAAGTGGTTGTGGCAAGGTAATGCAAATGCCCTCCACTTCTCTGGAAGAAACCACACCGCCCAGCCATGTTCTAAGCCCTCCCATCCTCCCTGGGCTTCTGGCAGCAGGAGTGAAAAGAGAGGAGCAGAGCACTGGGCCCCGTTTGACAAAAACTGGCTTCCCACGGGAAAGTCTTTCTCCACGTGCAGACATGCTCCCAGGTGCCTGTGGCAAGGGGAAGGAAATGCCATACACTGACCTGGAAGAGACCACAGGGCTCAGGAACAGTCTGAACCCTTCCCTCATCCCGACGGTTTTGATAGCAGGAGTTCAACCCCAACGAACACAGCCCGGGGACACCTGGGGCAAAAACGGCTTCCGACGAACAAGAGGTGCTTGCTGTGGAAAACCTATCCCAAGTGGGGTAGCCAGGTCAACAAAATGCCACACACCCAGGTGTAAGAAACAACATTGCCCAGGCACGGTCCAAGCCCCTCACCTCGTCCCTGTGCATTGGGGAGCCGGAGGGACACACGAGGCCCACGGCACTGAGACCCCTTTGCAAAAAGCCAGTTTCCCACGGAAACAGTTCTCCTGAGGTGCACACCCTATCCCAAGTGGCAGTGGCAAGGTAATGCACATGCCCTCCACTTCTCTGGAAGAAACCACAGTGCCCAGCCATGTTCTAAGCCCTCCCATCCTCCCTGGGCTTCTGGCAGCAGGAGTGAAAAGACAGGAGCAGGGCACTTGGACCCGTTTGACAAAAACCGGCTTCCCACGGGAAAGTCTTTCTCCACGTGCAGACATGCTCCCAGGTGCCTGTGGCAAGGTGAAGGAAATGCCATGCACTGAACTGGAAGAGACCACAGGGCCCAGGCACAGTCTGAGCCCTTCCTTCATCCGGGCGGTTTTGCTAGCAGGAGTTCAACCCCAACGAACACAGCCCAGAGACCCCCTGGGGCCCAAACGACTTCTGACAAACAATATGCTCTTGCTGTGGAAAACCTATCCCAAGTGGGGGTAGCCAGGTCAATAAAATGCCACACACCCAGGTGTAAGAAACAACATGGCCCAGGCATGGTCTAAGCCCCTCACCTTGTCCCTGTGCTTTGGGGAGCCGGAGGGACAGCTGATTCCCACGGCCCTGAGAACCCTTTGCAAAAAGCCGGCTTCCCACGGAAACAGCTTTCCTGAGGTGTAGACCCTATCCCAAGGGGTGGAGGCAAGGGAAAAAAAATGCCATCTCCTTCTCTGGAAGAAACCCCAGTGCCCAGCCATGTTCTAAGCCCTCCCCTCCTCCCTGGGCTTCTAGCAGCAGGAGTGAAAATAGAGGAGGACAGCACTGGGACGCTTTGACAGAAACTGACTTCCACGAGGAAGTCCTTCTCCACGTGCAGACATGCTCCCCAGTGCCTGTGGCAAGGTGAAGGTAATACCATACACTGACCTGGAAGAGACTACAGGGCCCAGGCACAGTCTGAGCCCTTCCCTCATCCCGGCGGTTTTGCTAGCAGGAGTTCCACCACAAGGAACACAGCCCGGAGACCCCCTGGCGCCCAAACGGCTTCCGACGAACAATATGCTCTTGCTGTGGAAAACCTATCCCAAGAGGGGGTAGCCAGGTCAACAAAATGGCACACACCCAGGTGGAAGAGACAACTAGGCCCAGGCATGGTCTAACCTCTCACCTCCTCTCTGTGCTTTGGGGAGCCGGAGGGACCCCCGAAGCCCACGGCCCTCAGACCCGTTTGGCAGAAAGCCGGCCTCCCACGGAAACAGCTTTCCTGAGTTGCAGACCCTATCCCAAGGGGTGGTGGTAAGGGAAAGCAAATGCCATCTCCTCCTCTGCAATAAACCCCAGTGCCCAGCCATGTTCTAAGCCCTCCCCTCCTCCCTGGGCTTCTAGCAACAGGAGTGAAAAGAGAGGAGGACAGCACTGGGACGCTTTGACAGAAACCGGCTTCCATGAGGAAGTCCTTCTCCACGTGCAGACATGCTCCCCAGTGCCTGTGGCAAGGGGAAGAAAATGCCATACACTGACCTGGAAGAGACCACAGGGCCCAGGCACAGTCTGAGCCCTACCCTCCTCCCGGCGGTTTTGCTAGCAGGAGTTCAACCCCAAGGAACACAGCCCGGAGACCCCCTGGGGCCCAAACGGCTTCTGACGAACAATATGCTCTTGCTGTGGAAAACCTATCCCAAGTGGGGGTAGCCTGGTCAACAAAATGCCATACACCCTGGGGGAAGAAAGAACATGGCTCAGGCATGGTCAAAGCCCCTCACCTCATCCCTGTGCTTTGGGGAGCCGGAGGGACCCCCGAAGACCACGGCCCTGAGGCCCGTTTGGCAGAAAGCCGGCTTCCCAAGGAAACAGCTTTCCTGAGGTGCAGACTCTATCCCAAGGGGTGGTGGCAATGAAAGCAAATGCCATCCCCTTCTCTGGAAGAAACCCCAGTGCCCAGCCATGTTCTAAGCCCTCCCCTCCTCCCTGGACTTCTGGCTGCAGGAGTGAAAAGAGAGGAGCACAGCATTGGGACCATTTTACAGAAACCGGTTTCCCAGGGGGAAGTCCTTATCCACGTGCAGACATGCTCCCCAGTGCCTGTGGCAAGGTGAAGGAAATACCATACACTGACCTGGAAGAGACCACAGGGCCCAGGCACAGTCTGAGCCCTTCCCTCATCCCAGCAGTTTAGCTACCAGGAGTTCAAGCCCAAGGAACACTGCCCGGAGACCCCTGGGGCAAAAACTGCTTCTGAGGAACAATAGGTGCTTGCTCTGGAAAACATATGCAAATGTGAGTAGCCAGGTCAACAAAATGCCACACACCCAGGCGGAAGAAACAACATGGCCCAGGCATGGTCTAAGTCCCTCACCTCCTCTCTGTGCTTTGGGGAGCCGGAGGGACCCCCGAGGCCCACGGCCCTGAGGTCCGTTGGGCAGAAAGCTGGCTTCCCACGGAAACAGCTTTCCTGAGGTGCAGCCCCTATCCCAAGGGGTGGTGGCAAGGGAAAGCAAATGCCATCCCCTTCTCTGAAAGAAACTCCAGTGCCCAGGGATGTTCTAAGCCCTCCCCTCTTCCCTGGGCTTCTGGCAGCAGGAGTGAAAAGAGAGGAGCACAGCACTGGGACCCGTTTGACAGAAACCGGCTTCCTACGAGAAAGTCCTTCTCCACGTGCAGACATGCTCCCCAGTGCCTGTGGTAAGGTGAAAGAAATGCCATACACTAACCTGGAAGAGACCACAGGGCCCAGGAACAGTCTGAGCCCTTCCCTCATCCCGACGGTTTTGCTAGCAGGAGTTCAACACCAAGGAACACAGCCCGGAGACCCCCTGTGGCCCAAACGGCTTCCGACGAGCAATATGCTCTTGCTGTGGAAAACCTATCCCAAGTGGGGGTAGCCAGGTCAACAAAATGCCACACACCAGGTGGAAGAAACAACATGGCCCAGGCATGGTCTAAGTACCTCACCTCGTCTCTGTGCTTTGGGGAGCCGGAGAGACCCCCGAGGCCCACGGCCCTGAGGCCCGTTGGGCAGAAAGCCGGGTTCCCACGGAAACAGATTTCATGAGGTGTAGACCCTATCCCAAAGAGTGCTGGCAAGGGAAAGCAAATGCCATCCCCTCCTCTGGAAGAAACCCCAGTGCCCAGCCATGTTCTAAGCCCGTCCATCCTCCCTGGGCTTCTGGCAGCAGGAGTGAAAAGAGAGGAGCAGAGCACTGGGACCGGTTTGACAAAAACCGGCTTCCCACGGCAAAGTCTTTCTCCACGTGCAGACATGCTCCCAGGTGCCTGTGGCAAGGGGAAGGAAATGCCATACACTAACCTGCAAGAGACCACAGTGCCCAGGCACAGTCTGAACCCTTCCGTCATCCCGGGGGTTTTGCTAGCAGGAGTTCAAACTCAACGAACACAGCCCGGAGACCCCTGGGGCAAAAACGGCTTCCGACGAACAATATACTCTTGCTGTGGAAAACCTATCCCAAGTGGGGGTAGCCTGGTCAACAAAATGCCAAACACCCAGGTGGAAGAAACAACATGGCCCAGGCATGGTGTAAGCCCCTCACCTCGTCCCTGTGCTGTGGGGAGCCGGAGGGACCCCCGAGGCCCACGGCCCTGAAGCCCGTTGGGCAGAAAGCCGGCTTCCCAAGGAAATAGCTTTCCTGAGGTGCAGACCCTATCCCAAGAGGTGGTGGCAAGGGAAAGCAAATGCCATCCCCTTCTCTGGAAGAAACCACAGTGCCCAGCCATGTTCTAAGCCCTCCCCTCCTCCCTGGGCTTCTGGCAGCAGGAGAGAAAAGAGAGGAGCACAGCACTGGGACCCTTTGACAGAAACCGGCTTCCCATGAGGAAGTCCTTCTCCACGTGCAGAAATTCTCCCCAGTGCCTGTGGCAAGGTGAAAGAAATGCCATACATTGACCTGGAAGAGACCACAGGGCCCAGGCACAGTCTGAGCCCTTCCCTCATCCCGGCGGTTTTGCTAGCAGGAGTTCAACCCCAACGAACAGAGCCCGGAGACCCCCTGGGGCCCAAACGGCTTCCAACAAACAATATGCTCTTGCTGTGGAAAACCTATCCCAAGTGGGGGTAGCCAGGTCAACAAAATGCCACACACCCAGGTGTAAGAAACAACATTGCCCAGGCACGGTCTAAGCCCCTCACCTCGTTACTGTTCTTTGGGGAGCCGGAGGGACAGCCGAGGCCCACGGCCCTGAGACCCCTTTGCAAAAAGCCGGCTTCCCAAGGAAACAGTTTTCCTGAGGTACAGACCCTCTCCCAAGTGGTTGTGGCAAGGTAAAGCAAATGCCCTCCAATTTTCTGGAAGAAACCACAGTGCCCAGCCATGTTCTAAGCCCTCCCATCCTCCCTGGGCTTCTGGCAGCAGGAGTGAAAAGAGAGGAGCAGGGCACTGGGACCCGTTTGACAAAAACCGGCTTCCCACGGGAAAGTCTTTCTCCACGTGCAGACATGCTCCCAGGTGCCTGTGGCAAGGGGAAGGAAATGCCATACACTGACCTGGAAGAGACCACAGGGCCCAGGCACAGTCTGAACCGTTCCCTCATCCCGGCAGTTTTGCTAGCAGGAGTTCAAACCCAACGAACACAGCCCGGAGACCCGTGGGGCAAAAAGGGCTTCCAACGAACAAGAGGTGCTTGCTGTGAAAAACCTATCCCAAGTGGGAGTAGCCAGGTCAACAAAATGCCACACACCCCGGTGTAAGAATCAACATTGCCCAGGCACGGTCTAAGCCCCTCAACTCGTCCCTGTGCTTTGGGGAGCGGAGGGACAGCCGAGGCCCACGGCCCTGAGACCCCTTTGCAAAAAGCCGGCTTCCCACGGAAACAGTTTTCCTGAGGTGCACACCCTATCCCAAGTGGTTGTAGCAAGGTAAAGCAAATGCCCTCCACTTCTCTGGAAGAAACCACAGTGCGAGCCATGTTCTAAGCCCTCCCATCCTCCCTGGGCTTCTGGCAGCAGGAGTGAAAAGAGAGGAGCAGGGCAGTAGGGCCCGTTTGACAAAAACCGGCTTCCCACGGGAAAGACTTTCTCCACGTGCAGACATGCTCCCAGGTGCCTGTGGCAAGGGGAAGGAAATGCCATACACTGACCTGGAAGAGACCACAGGGCCCAGGCACAGTCTGAACACTTCCCTCATCCCGGCGGTTTTGCTAGCAGGAGTTCAACCCCAACGAACACAGCCCGGAGACCCCTGGGGCAAAACCGGCTTCCGACGAACAAGAGGTGCTTGCTGTGGAAAACCTATCCCAAGTGGGGTAGATAGGTGAATAAAACGCCACACACCCAGGTGTAAGAAACAACATTGCCCAGGCACGATCTAAGCCCGCTACCTCGTCCCTGAGCTTTGGGGAGCCGGAGGGACACCCGAGCCCCATGGCCCTGAGACCCCTTTGCAAAAAGCTGGCTTCCCACCGAAACAGTTTTCCTGAGGTGCACACCCTATCCCAAGTGGTTGTGGCAAGGTAAAGCAAATGCCCTCCACTTCTCTGGAAGAAACCCCAGTGCCCAGCCATGTTCTAAACCCTCCCATCCTCCCTGGGCTTCTGGCAGCAGGAGTGAAAAGAGAGGAGCAGAGCACTGGGACCCGTTTGACAAAAACCGGCTTCCCACGGGAAAGTCTTTCTCCACGTGCAGACATGCTCCCAGGTGCCTGTGGCAAGGGGAAGGAAATGCCATACACTGACCTGGAAGAGACCACAGGGCCCAGGCACAGTCTGAACCCTTCCCTCATCCCGGCGGTTTTGCTAGCAGGAGTTCAACCCCAACGAACACAGCCCGGAGACCCTGAGGCAAAAACGGCTTCCGACGAACAAGAGGTGCTTGCTGTGGAAAACCTATCCCAAGTGGGGGTAGCCAGGTCAACAAAATGCCACACACCCAGGTGTAAGAAACAACATTGCCGAGGCACGGTCTAAGCCCCTCACCTCGTCCCTGTGCTTTGGGGAGCCGGAGGGACAGCCGAGGCCCACGGCCTGAGACCCCTTTGCAAAAAGCCGGCTTCCCACGGAAACAGTTTTCCTGAGGTGCACACCCTATCCCAAGTGGTTGTGGCAAGGTAATGCAAATGCCCTCCACTTCTCTGGAAGAAACCACAGTGCCCAGCCATGTTCTAAGCCCTCCCATCCTCCCTGGGCTTCTGGCAGCAGGAGTGAAAAGAGAGGAGCAGAGCACTGGGACCCGTTGGACAAAAACCGGCTTCCCACGGGAAAGTCTTTCTCCACGTGCAGACATGCTCCCAGGTGCCTGTGGCAAGGGGAAGGAAATGCCATACACTGACCTGGAAGAGACCACAGGGCCCAGGCAGTCTGAACCCTTCCCTCATCCCGGCGGTTTTGCTAGCAGGAGTTCAACCCCAACGAACACAGCCCGGAGACCCCTGGGGCAAAAACGGCTTCCGACGAACAAGAGGTGCTTGCTGTGGAAAACCTATCCCAAGTGGGAGTGGCCAGGTCAACGAAATGCCACACACCCAGGTGTAAGAAACAACATTGCCCAGGCACGGTCTAAGCCCCTCACCTCGTCCCTGTGCTTTGGGGAGCCGGAGGGACAGCCGAGCCCCACGGCCCTGAGACCCCTTTGAAAAAGCCGGCTTCCCACGGGAAGAGTTTTCCTGAGGTGCACACCCTATCCCAAGTGGTTGTGGCAAGATAATGCAAATGCCCTCCGCTTTTCTGGAAGAAACCACAGTGCCCAGCCATGTTCTAAGCCCTCCCATCCTCCCTGGGCTTCTGGCAGCAGGAGTGGAAAGAGAGGAGCAGGGCACTGGGACCCGTTTGAGAAAAACCGGCTTCCCACGGGAAAGTCTTTCTCCACGTGCAGACATGCTCCCAGGTGCCTGTGGCAAGGGGAAGGAAATGCCATACACTCACCTGGAAGAGACCACAGGGCCCAGGCACAGTCTGAACCCTTCCCTCATCCCGGCGGTTTTGCTAGCAGGAGTTCAACCCCAACGAACACAGCCCGGAGACCCCTGGGGCAAAAAGGGCTTCCGACGAACAAGAGGTGCTTGCTGTGGAAAACCTATCCCAAGTGGGGGTAGCCAGGTCAACAAAATGCCACACACCAAGGTGTAAGAAACAACATTGCCCAGGCATGGTCTAAGCCCCTCACCTCGTCCCTGTGCTTTGGGGAGCCGGTGGGACACCCGAGCCCGATAGGCCCTGAGACCCCTTTGCAAAAAGCCGGCTTCCCACGGGAACAGTTTTCTTGAGGTGCACACCCTATCCCAAGTGGTTGTGGCAAGGTAATGCAAATGCCCTCCACTTCTCTGGAAGAAACCACAGTGCCCAGCCATGTTCTAAGCCCTCCCATCCTCCCTGGGCTTCTGGAAGCAGGAGTGAAAAGAGAGGAGCAGAGCACTGGGACCCGTTTGACAAAAACCGGCTTCCCACGGGAAAGTCTTTCTCCACGTGCAGACATGCTCCCAGGTGCCTGTGGCAAGGGGAAGGAAATGCCATACACTGACCTGGAAGAGACCACAGGGCCCAGGCACAGTCTGAACCCTTCCCTCATCCCGGCGGTTTTGCTAGCAGGAGTTCAACCCCAACGAACACAGCCCAGAGACCCTGAGGCAAAAACGCCTTCCGACGAACAAGAGGTGCTTGACTGGAAAACCTATCTCAAGTGGGGGTAGCCAGGTCAACAAAATGCCACACACCCAGGTGTAAGAAACAACATTGCCCAGGCACGGTCTAAGCCCCTCACCTCGTCCCTGTGCTTTGGGGAGCCGGAGGGACAGCCGAGCCCCTCGGCCCTGAGACCCCTTTGCAAAAAGCCGGCTTCCCACGGAAACAGTTTTCCTGAGGTGCACACCCTATCCCAAGTGGTTCTGGCAAGGTAAAGCAAATGCCCTCCACTTCTCTGGAAGAAACCACAGTGCCCAGCCATGTTCCAAGCCCTCCCATCCTCCCTGGGCTTCTGGCAGCAGGAGTGAAAAGAGAGGAGCAGAGCACTGGGACCCGTTTGACAAAAACCGGCTTCCCACGGGAAAGTCTTTCTCCACGTGCAGACATGCTCCCAGGTGCCTGTGGCAAGGGGAAGGAAATGACATACACTGACCTGGAAGAGACCACAGGGCCCAGGCACAGTCTAAACCCTTCCCTCATCCCAGCGGTTTTGCTAGCAGGAGTTCAACCCCAACGAACACAGCCCGGAGACCCCTGGGGCAAAAACGGCTTCCGACGAACAAGAGGTGCTTCCTGTGGAAAACCTATCCCAAGTGGGAGTAGCCAGGTCAACGAAATGCCACACACCCAGGTGTAAGAAACAACATTGCCCAGGCATGGTCTAAGCCCCTCACCTCGTCCCTGTGCTTTGGGGAGCTGGAGGGACACCCGAGGCCCATGGCCCTGAGACCCCTTTGCAAAAAGCCGGCTTCCCACGGAAACAGTTTTCCTGAGGTGCAGACCCTATCCCAAGTGGTTGTGGCAAGGTAATGCAAATGCCCTCCACTTCTCTGGAAGAAACCACAGTGCGAGCCATGTTCTAAGCCCTCCCATCCTCCCTGGGCTTCTGGCAGCAGGAGTGAAAAGAGACTAGCAGAGCACTGGGACCCGTTGGACAAAAACCGGCTTCCCACGCGAAAGTCTTTCTCCACGTGCAGACATGCTCCCAGGTGCCTGTGGCAAGGGGAAGGAAATGCCATACACTGACCTGGAAGAGTCCACAGGGCATAGGCACAGTCTGAACCCTTCCCTCATCCCGGCGGTTTTGCTAGCAGGAGTTCAACCCCAACGAACACAGACCGGAGACCTGGGGCAATAACGGCTTCCGACGAACAAGAGGTGCTTGCTGTGGAAAACCTATCCCAAGTGGGAGTAGCCAGGTCAACGAAATGCCACACACCCAGGTGTAAGAAACAACATTGCCCAGGCACGGTCTAAGCCCCTCACCTCGTCCCTGTGCTTTGGGGAGCCGGAGGGACAGCCGAGCCCCACGGCCCTGAGTCCCCTTTGCAAAAAGCCGGCTTCCCACGGAAACAGTTTTCCTGATGTGCACACCCTATCCCAAGTGGTTGTGGCAAGGTAATGCAAATGCCCTCAACTTCTCTGGAAGAAACCACAGTGCGAGCCATGTTCTAAGCCCTCCCATCCTCCCTGGGCTTCTGGCAGTAGGAGTGAAAAGAGAGGAGCAGGGCAGTAGGGCCCGTTTGACAAAAACAGGCTTCCCACGGGAAAGTCTTTCTCCACGTGCAGACATGCTCCCAGGTGCCTGTGGCAAGGGAAAGGAAATGCCATACACTGACCTGGAAGAGACCACAGGGCCCAGGCACAGTCTGAACCCTTCCCTCATCCCGGCGGTTTTGCTAGCAGGAGTTCAACCCCAACGAACACAGCCCGGAGACCCCTGGGGCAAAAACGGCTTCCGACGAACAAGAGGTGCTTGCTGTGGGAAACCTATCCCAAGTGGGGTAGATAGGTGAACAAAACGCCACACACCCAGGTATAAGAAACAACATTGCCCAGGCACGGTCCAAGCCCCTCACCTCGTCCCTGTGCTTTGGGGAGCCGGAGGGAGAGCCGAGGCCAACGGCATTGAGACCCCTTTGCAAAAAGCCAGCTTCTCACAGAAACAGTTTTCCTGTGGTGAACACCCTATCCCAAGTGGTTGTGGCAAGGTAAAGCAAATGCCCCCCACTTCTCTGGAAGAAACCACAGTGCCCAACCATGTTCTAAGCCCTCCCATCCTCCCTGGGCTTCTGGCAGCAGGAGTGAAAAGACAAGAGCAGGGCACTTGGACCCGTTTGACAAAAACCGGCTTCCCACGGGAAAGTCTTTCTCCACGTGCAGACATGTTCCCAGGTGCCTGTGGCAAGGGGAAGGAAATGCCATACACTGACCTGGAAGAGACCACAGGGCCCAGGCACAGTCTGAACCCTTCCCTCATCCCGGCGGTTTTGCTAGCAGGAGTTCAACCCCAACGAACACAGCCCGGAGACCCCTGGGGCAAAAACGGCTTCCGACGAACAAGAGGTGCTTGCTGTGGAAAACCTATCCCAAGTGGGAGTAGCCAGGTAAACAAAATGCCACACACCCAGGTGTAAGAAACAACATTGCCCAGGCACGGTCCAAGCCCCTCACCTCGTCCCTGTGCATTGGGGAGCCGGAGGGACACACGAGGCCCACGGCACTGAGACCCCTTTGCAAAAAGCCAGCTTCCCACGGAAACAGTTTTCCTGAGGTGCACACCCTATCCCAAGTGGTTGTGGCAAGGTAATGCAAATGCCCTCCACTTCTCTGGAAGAAACCACAGTGCGAGCCATGTTCTAATCCCTCCCATCCTCCCTGGGCTTCTGGCAGCAGGAGTGAAAAGAGAGGAGCAGGGCAGTAGGGCCCGTTTGACAAAAACCGGCTTCCCACGGGAAAGTCTTTCTCCACGTGCAGACATGCTCCCAGGTGCCTGTGGCAAGGGGAAGGAAATGCCATACACTGTCCTGGAAGAGACCACAGGGCCCAGGCACAGTCTGAACCCTTCCCTCATCCCAGCGGTTTTGCTAGCAGGAGTTCAACCCCAACGAACACAGCCCGGAGACCCCTGGGGCAAAAACGGCTTCCGACGAACAAGAGGTGCTTGCTGTGGAAAACCTATCCCAAGTGGGAGTAGCCAGGTCAACGAAATGCCACACACCCAGGTGTAAGAAACAACATTGGCCAGGCATGGTCTAAGCCCCTCACCTCGTCCCTGTGCTTTGGGGATCTGGAGGGACCCCCGAGGCCCACGGCCCTGAGGCCCGTTGCGCAGAAAGCCGGCTTCCCAAGGAAACAACTTTCCTGAGGTGCAGACCCTATCCCAAGGGGTGGTGGCAAGGGAAAGCAAATGCCATCCCCTTCTCTGGAAGAAACCCCAGTGCCCAGCCATGTTCTAAGCCCTCCCCTCCTCACTGGGCTTCTGGCAGCAGGAGAGAAAAGAGAGGAGCACAGCACTGGGACTCTTTGACAGAAACCGGCTTCCCACGAGGAAGTCCTTCTCCACGTGCAGACATGCTTCCCAGTGCCTGTGGCAAGGGGAAGGAAATGCCATACACTGACCTGGAAGAGACCACAGGGCCCAGGCACAGTCTGAACCCTTCCCTCATCCCGGCAGTTTTGCTATCAGGAGTTCAACCCCAACGAACACAGCCCGGAGACCCCTGAGGCAAAAACGTCTTCCGACGAACAAGAGGTGCTTGCTGTGGAAAACCTATCCCAAGTGGGTGTAGCCAGGTCAACAAAATGCCACACACCCAGATGTAAGAAACAACATTGCCCAGGCACGGTTAAGCCCCTCACCTCGTCCCTGTGCATTGGGGAGACGGAGGGACACCCGAGTCCCATGGCCCTGAGTCCCCTTTGCAAAAGGCCGGCTTCCCACGGAAACAGTTTTCCTGATGTGCAGACCCTCTCACAAGTGGTTGTGGCAAGGTAAAGCAAATGCCCTCCACTTCTCTGGAAGAAACCACGGTGCCCAGCCATGTTCTAAGCCCTCCCATCCTCCCTGGGCTTCTGGCAGCAGGAGTGAAAAGACAGGAGCAGGGCACTTGGACCCGTTTGACAAAAACCGGCTTCCCACGGGAAAGTCTTTCTCCACGTGCAGACATGCTCCCAGGTGCCTGTGGCAAGGGGAAGGAAATGCCATACACTCACCTGGAAGAGACCACAGGGCCCAGGCACAGTCTGAACCCTTCCCTCATCCCGGCGGTTTTGCTAGCAGGAGTTCAACCCCAACGAAAACAGCCCGGAGACCCTGAGGCAAAAATGGCTTCCGACGAAAAAGAGGTGCTTCCTGTGGAAAACCTATCCCAAGTGGGGGTAGCCAGGTCAACAAAATGCCACACACCCAGGTGTAAGAAACAACATTGCCCAGGCACGGTCTAAGCTCCTCACCTCGTCCCTGTGCTTTGGGGAGCCGGAGGGACACCCGAGGCCCACGGCACTGAGACCCCTTTGCAAAAAGCTGGCTTCCCACGGAAATAGTTTTCCTGAGGTGCAGACCCTATCCCAAGTGGTTGTGGCAAGGTAATGCAAATGCCCTCCACTTCTCTGGAAGAAACCACAGTGC
Organism: Ursus americanus; assembly: GCF_024610735.1. NCBI lineage: Eukaryota > Metazoa > Chordata > Mammalia > Carnivora > Ursidae > Ursus > Ursus americanus. Next base: position 542,683 of record NW_028273629.1, on the reverse strand, counting down.
GAGCCATGTTCTAAGCCCTCCCATCCTCCCTGGGCTTCTGGCAGCAGGAGTGAAAAGAGAGGAGCAGAGCACTGGGACCCATTGGACAAAAACCGGCTTCCCACGCGAAAGTCTTTCTCCACGAGCAGACATGCTCCCAGGTGCCTGTGGCAAGGGGAAGGAAATGCCATACACTGACCTGGAAGAGTCCACAGGGCCCAGGCACAGTCTGAACCCTTCCCTCATCCCGGCGGTTTTGCTAGCAGGAGTTCAACCCCAACGAACACAGCCCGGAGACCTGGGGCAAAAACGGCTTCCGACGAACAAGAGGTGCTTGCTGTGGAAAACCTATCCCAAGTGGGAGTAGCCAGGTCAACGAAATGCCACACACCCAGGTGTAAGAAACAACATTGCCCAGGCACGGTCTAAGCCCCTCACCTCGTCCCTGTGCTTTGGGGAGCCGGAGGGACAGCCGAGGCCCACGGCCCTGAGACCCCTTTGCAAAAAGCCGGCTTCCCACGGAAACAGTTTTCCTGAGGTGCACACCCTATCCCAAGTGGTTGTGGCAAGGTAATGCAAATGCCCTCCACTTCTCTGGAGGAAACCACAGTGCGAGCCATGTTCTAAGCCCTCCCATCCTCCCTGGGCTTCTGGCAGCAGGAGTGAAAAGAGAGGAGCAGGGCACTTGGACCCGTTTGACAAAAACCGGCTTCCCACGGGAAAGTCTTTCTCCACGTGCAGACATGCTCCCAGGTGCCTGTGGCAAGGGGAAGGAAATGCCATACACTGACCTGGAAGAGACCACAGGGCCCAGGCACAGTCTGAACACTTCCCTCATCCCGGCGGTTTTGCTAGCAGGAGTTCAACCCCAACGAACACAGCCCGGAGACCCCTGGGGCAAAAACGGCTTCCGACGAACAAGAGGTGCTTGCTGTGGAAAACCTATCCCAAGTGGGGTAGATAGGTGAACAAAACGCCACACACCCAGGTATAAGAAAGAACATTGCCCAGGCACGGTCCAAGCCCCTCACCTCGTCCCTGTGCTTTGGGGAGCCGGAGGGACAGCCGAGGCCAACGGCATTGAGACCCCTTTGAAAAAGCCGGCTTCCCACAGAAACAGTTTTCCTGAGGTGCAGACCCTATCCCAAGAGGTTGTGGCAAGGTAATGCAAATGCCCTCCACTTCTCTGGAAGAAACCACAGTGCCCAACCATGTTCTAAGCCCACCCATCCTCCCTGGGTTTCTGGAGGCAGGAGTGAAAAGAGAGGAGCAGAGCACTGGGATCCGTTTGACAAAAACCGGCTTCCCACGGGAAAGTCTTTCTCCACGTGCAGACATGCTCCCAGGTGCCTGTGGCAAGGGGAAGGAAATGACATACACTGACCTGGAAGAGACCACAGGGCCCAGGCACAGTCTGAACCCTTCCCTCATTCCGGCGGTTTTGCTAGCAGGAGTTCAACCCCAACGAACACAGCCCGGAGACCCCTGGGGCAAAAACGGCTTCCGACGAACAAGAGGTGCTTGCTGTGGAAAACCTATCCCAAGTGGGAGTAGCCAGGTCAACGAAATGCCACACACCCAGGTGTAAGAAACAACATTGCCCAGGCACGATCTAAGCCCCCCACCTCGTCCCTGAGCTTTGGGGAGCCGGAGGGACAGCCGAGCCCCATTGCCCTGAGACCCCTTTGAAAAAGCTGGCTTCCCACCGAAACCGTTTTCCTGTGGTGCACACCCTATCCCAAGTGGTTGTGGCAAGGTTAAAGCAAATGCCCTCCACTTCTCTGGAAGAAACCACAGTGCCCAACCATGTTCTAAGGCCTCCTATCCTCCCTGGGCTTCTGGCAACAGGAGTGAAAAGAGAGGAGCAGAGCACTGGGACCCGTTTGACAAAAACCGGCTTTCACCGGGAAAGTCTTTCTCCACGTGCAGACATGCTCCCAGGTGCCTGTGGCAAGGGGAAGGAAATGCCATACACTGACCTGGAAGAGACCACAGGGCCCAGGCACAGTCTGAACCCTTCCCTCATCCCGGCGGTTTTGCTAGCAGGAGTTCAACCCCAACGGACACAGCCCGGAGACCCTGAGGCAAAAAGGGCTTCCGACGAACAAGAGGTGCTTCCTGTGGAAAACCTATCCCAAGTGGGAGTAGCCAGGTCAACGAAATGCCACACTCCCAGGTGGATGAAACAACATTGCCCAGGCATGGTCTAAGCCCCTCACCTCGTCCCTGTGCTTTGGGGATCTGGAGGGACCCCCGAGGCCCACGGCCCTGAGGCCCGTTGGGCAGAAAGCCGGCTTCCCAAGGAAACAACTTTCCTGAGGTGCAGACCCTATCCCAAGGGGTGGTGGCAAGGGAAAGCAAATGCCATCCCCTTCTCTGGAAGAAACCCCAGTGCCCAGCCATGTTCTAAGCCCTCCCCTCCTCACTGGGCTTCTGGCAGCAGGAGAGAAAAGAGAGGAGCACAGCACTGGGACTCTTTGACAGAAACCGGCTTCCCACGAGGAAGTCCTTCTCCACGTGAAGACATGCTTCCCAGTGCCTGTGGCAAGGTGAAGGAAATGCCATACACTGACCTGGAAGAGACCACAGGGCCCAGGCACAGTCTGAACCCTTCCCTCATCCCGGCGGTTTTGTCAGCAGGAGTTCAACCCCAACGAACACAGCCCGGAGACCCGTGGGGCAAAAACGGCTTCCGACGAACAAGAGGTGCTTGCTGTGGAAAACCTATCCCAAGTGGGGTAGATAGGTGAACAAAACGCCACACACCCAGGTATAAGAAACAACATTGCCCAGGCACGGTCCAAGCCCCTCACCTCGTCCCTGTGCTTTGGGGAGCCGGAGGGACAGCCGAGGCCAACGGCATTGAGACCCCTTTGCAAAAAGCCGGCTTCCCACAGAAACAGTTTTCCTGTGGTGCACACCCTATCCCAAGTGGTTGTGGCAAGGTAATGCAAATGCCCTCCACTTCTCTGGAAGAAACCACAGTGCCCAACCATGTTCTAAGCCCTCCCATCCTCCCTGGGCTTCTGGCAGCAGGAGTGAAAAGACAAGAGCAGGGCACTTGGACCCGTTTGACAAAAACCGGCTTCCCACGGGAAAGTCTTTCTCCACGTGCAGACATGCTCCCAGGTGCCTGTGGCAAGGGGAAGGAAATGCCATACACTCACCTGGAAGAGACCACAGGGCCCAGGCACAGTCTGAACCCTTCCCTCATCCCGGCGGTTTTGCTAGCAGGAGTTCAACCCCAACGAACACAGCCCGGAGACCCCTGGGGCAAAAACGGCTTCCGACGAACAAGAGGTGCTTGCTGTGGAAAACCTATCCCAAGTGGGGGTAGCCAGGTCAACAAAATGCCACACACCAAGGTGTAAGAAACAACATTGCCCAGGCATGGTCTAAGCCCCTCACCTCGTCCCTGTGCTTTGGGGAGCCGGAGGGACACCCGAGGCCCACGACCCAGAGAACCCTTTGCAAAAAGCCGGCTTCCCACGGAAACAGTTTTCCTGATGTGCAGACCCTCTCACAAGTGGTTGTGGCAAGGTAAAGCAAATGCCCTCCACTTCTCTGGAAGAAACCACGGTGCCCAGCCATGTTCTAAGCCCTCCCATCCTCCCTGGGCTTCTGGCAGCAGGAGTGAAAAGACAGGAGCAGGGCACTTGGACCCGTTTGACAAAAACCGGCTTCCCACGGGAAAGTCTTTCTCCACGTGCAGACATGCTCCCAGGTGCCTGTGGCAAGGGGAAGGAAATGCCATACACTGACCTGGAAGAGACCACAGGGCCCAGGCACAGTCTGAACCCTTCCCTCATCCCGGCGGTTTTGCTAGCAGGAGTTCAACCCCAACGAACAGAGCCCGGAGACCCCTGGGGCAAAAACGGCTTCCGACGAACAAGAGGTGCTTGCTGTGGAAAACCTATCCCAAGTGGGGTAGATAGGTGAATAAAACGCCACACACCCAGGTATAAGAAACAACATTGCCCAGGCACGGTCCAAGCCCCTCACCTCGTCCCTGTGCTTTCGGGAGCCGGAGGGACAGCCGAGGCCAACGGCATTGAGACCCCTTTGCAAAAAGCCGGCTTCCCACAGAAACAGTTTTCCTGAGGTGCAGACCCTATCCCAAGAGGTTGTGGCAAGGTAATGCAAATGCCCTCCACTTCTCTGGAAGAAACCACAGTGCCCAGCCATGTTCTAAGCCCACCCATCCTCCCTGGGTTTCTGGAGGCAGGAGTGAAAAGAGAGGAGCAGAGCACTGGGATCCGTTTGACAAAAACCGGCTTCCCACGGGAAAGTCTTTCTCCACGTGCAGACATGCTCCCAGGTGCCTGTGGCAAGGGGAAGGAAATGCCATACACTGACCTGGAAGAGACCACAGGGCCCAGGCACAGTCTGAACCCTTCCCTCATCCCGGCGGTTTTGCTAGCAGGAGTTCAACCCCAACGGACACAGCCCGGAGACCCTGAGGCAAAAAGGGCTTCCGACGAACAAGAGGTGCTTCCTGTGGAAAACCTATCCCAAGTGGGAGTAGCCAGGTCAACGAAATGCCACACACCCAGGTGGATGAAACAACATTGCCCAGGCATGGTCTAAGCCCCTCACCTCGTCCCTGTGCTTTGGGGATCTGGAGGGACCCCCGAGGCCCACGGCCCTGAGGCCCGTTGCGCAGAAAGCCGGCTTCCCAAGGAAACAACTTTCCTGAGGTGCAGACCCTATCCCAAGGGGTGGTGGCAAGGGAAAGCAAATGCCATCCCCTTCTCTGGAAGAAACCCCAGTGCCCAGCCATGTTCTAAGCCCTCCCCTCCTCACTGGGCTTCTGGCAGCAGGAGAGAAAAGAGAGGAGCACAGCACTGGGACTCTTTGACAGAAACCGGCTTCCCACGAGGAAGTCCTTCTCCACGTGCAGACATGCTTCCCAGTGCCTGTGGCAAGGTGAAGGAAATGCCATACACTGACCTGGAAGAGACCACAGGGCCCAGGCACAGTCTGAACCCTTCCCTCATCCCGGCGGTTTTGCCAGCAGGAGTTCAACCCCAACGAACACAGCCCGGAGACCCCTGGGGCAAAAACGGCTTCCGACGAACAAGAGGTGCTTGCTGTGGAAAACCTATCCCAAGTGGGGTAGATAGGTGAACAAAACGCCACACACCCAGGTATAAGAAACAACATTGCCCAGGCACGGTCCAAGCCCCTCACCTCGTCCCTGTGCTTTGGGGAGCCGGAGGGACAGCCGATGCCAACGGCATTGAGACCCCTTTGCAAAAAGCCGGCTTCCCACAGAAACAGTTTTCCTGTGGTGCACACCCTATCCCAAGTGGTTGTGGCAAGGTAATGCAAATGCCCTCCACTTCTCTGGAAGAAACCACAGTGCCCAACCATGTTCTAAGCCCTCCCATCCTCCCTGGGCTTCTGGCAGCAGGAGTGAAAAGACAAGAGCAGGGCACTTGGACCCGTTTGACAAAAACCGGCTTCCCACGGGAAAGTCTTTCTCCACGTGCAGACATGCTCCCAGGTGCCTGTGGCAAGGGGAAGGAAATGCCATACACTCACCTGGAAGAGACCACAGGGCCCAGGCACAGTCTGAACCCTTCCCTCATCCCGGCGGTTTTGCTAGCAGGAGTTCAACCCCAACGAACACAGCCCGGAGACCCCTGGGGCAAAAACGGCTTCCGACGAACAAGAGGTGCTTGCTGTGGAAAACCTATCCCAAGTGGGGGTAGCCAGGTCAACAAAATGCCACACACCAAGGTGTAAGAAACAACATTGCCCAGGCATGGTCTAAGCCCCTCACCTCGTCCCTGTGCTTTGGGGAGCCGGAGGGACACCCGAGGCCCACGACCCAGAGAACCCTTTGCAAAAAGCCGGCTTCCCACGGAAACAGTTTTCCTGATGTGCAGACCCTCTCACAAGTGGTTGTGGCAAGGTAAAGCAAATGCCCTCCACTTCTATGGAAGAAACCACGGTGCCCAGCCATGTTCTAAGCCCTCCCATCCTCCCTGGGTTTCTGGCAGCAGGAGTGAAAAGACAGGAGCAGGGCACTTGGACCCGTTTGACAAAAACCGGCTTCCCACGGGAAAGTCTTTCTCCACGTGCAGACATGCTCCCAGGTGCCTGTGGCAAGGGGAAGGAAATGCCATACACTGACCTGGAAGAGACCACAGGGCCCAGGCACAGTCTGAACCCTTCCCTCATCCCGGCGGTTTTGCTAGCAGGAGTTCAACCCCAACGAACAGAGCCCGGAGACCCCTGGGGCAAAAACGGCTTCCGACGAACAAGAGGTGCTTGCTGTGGAAAACCTATCCCAAGTGGGGTAGATAGGTGAATAAAACGCCACACACCCAGGTATAAGAAAGAACATTGCCCAGGCACGGTCTAAGCCCCTCACCTCGTCCCTGTGCTTTGGGGAGCCGGAGGGACAGCCGAGCCCCTCGGCCCTGAGACCCCTTTGCAAAAAGCCGGCTTCCCACGGAAACAGTTTTCCTGAGGTGCACACCCTATCCCAAGTGGTTCTGGCAAGGTAAAGCAAATGCCCTCCACTTCTCTGGAAGAAACCACAGTGCCCAGCCATGTTCCAAGCCCTCCCATCCTCCCTGGGCTTCTGGCAGCAGGAGTGAAAAGAGACTAGCAGAGCACTGGGACCCGTTGGACAAAAACCGGCTTCCCACGCGAAAGTCTTTCTCCACGTGCAGACATGCTCCCAGGTGCCTGTGGCAAGGGGAAGGAAATGCCATACACTGACCTGGAAGAGTCCACAGGGCATAGGCACAGTCTGAACCCTTCCCTCATCCCGGCGGTTTTGCTAGCAGGAGTTCAACCCCAACGAACACAGACCGGAGACCTGGGGCAATAACGGCTTCCGACGAACAAGAGGTGCTTGCTGTGGAAAACCTATCCCAAGTGGGAGTAGCCAGGTCAACGAAATGCCACACACCCAGGTGTAAGAAACAACATTGCCCAGGCACGGTCTAAGCCCCTCACCTCGTCCCTGTGCTTTGGGGAGCCGGAGGGACAGCCGAGCCCCACGGCCCTGAGTCCCCTTTGCAAAAAGCCGGCTTCCCACGGAAACAGTTTTCCTGATGTGCACACCCTATCCCAAGTGGTTGTGGCAAGGTAATGCAAATGCCCTCAACTTCTCTGGAAGAAACCACAGTGCGAGCCATGTTCTAAGCCCTCCCATCCTCCCTGGGCTTCTGGCAGTAGGAGTGAAAAGAGAGGAGCAGGGCAGTAGGGCCCGTTTGACAAAAACAGGCTTCCCACGGGAAAGTCTTTCTCCACGTGCAGACATGCTCCCAGGTGCCTGTGGCAAGGGAAAGGAAATGCCATACACTGACCTGGAAGAGACCACAGGGCCCAGGCACAGTCTGAACCCTTCCCTCATCCCGGCGGTTTTGCTAGCAGGAGTTCAACCCCAACGAACACAGCCCGGAGACCCCTGGGGCAAAAACGGCTTCCGACGAACAAGAGGTGCTTGCTGTGGGAAACCTATCCCAAGTGGGGTAGATAGGTGAACAAAACGCCACACACCCAGGTATAAGAAACAACATTGCCCAGGCACGGTCCAAGCCCCTCACCTCGTCCCTGTGCTTTGGGGAGCCGGAGGGAGAGCCGAGGCCAACGGCATTGAGACCCCTTTGCAAAAAGCCAGCTTCTCACAGAAACAGTTTTCCTGTGGTGAACACCCTATCCCAAGTGGTTGTGGCAAGGTAAAGCAAATGCCCCCCACTTCTCTGGAAGAAACCACAGTGCCCAACCATGTTCTAAGCCCTCCCATCCTCCCTGGGCTTCTGGCAGCAGGAGTGAAAAGACAAGAGCAGGGCACTTGGACCCGTTTGACAAAAACCGGCTTCCCACGGGAAAGTCTTCTCCACGTGCAGACATGTTCCCAGGTGCCTGTGGCAAGGGGAAGGAAATGCCATACACTGACCTGGAAGAGACCACAGGGCCCAGGCACAGTCTGAACCCTTCCCTCATCCCGGCGGTTTTGCTAGCAGGAGTTCAACCCCAACGAACACAGCCCGGAGACCCCTGGGGCAAAAACGGCTTCCGACGAACAAGAGGTGCTTGCTGTGGAAAACCTATCCCAAGTGGGAGTAGCCAGGTAAACAAAATGCCACACACCCAGGTGTAAGAAACAACATTGCCCAGGCACGGTCCAAGCCCCTCACCTCGTCCCTGTGCATTGGGGAGCCGGAGGGACACACGAGGCCCACGGCACTGAGACCCCTTTGCAAAAAGCCAGCTTCCCACGGAAACAGTTTTCCTGAGGTGCACACCCTATCCCAAGTGGTTGTGGCAAGGTAATGCAAATGCCCTCCACTTCTCTGGAAGAAACCACAGTGCGAGCCATGTTCTAATCCCTCCCATCCTCCCTGGGCTTCTGGCAGCAGGAGTGAAAAGAGAGGAGCAGGGCAGTAGGGCCCGTTTGACAAAAACCGGCTTCCCACGGGAAAGTCTTTCTCCACGTGCAGACATGCTCCCAGGTGCCTGTGGCAAGGGGAAGGAAATGCCATACACTGTCCTGGAAGAGACCACAGGGCCCAGGCACAGTCTGAACCCTTCCCTCATCCCAGCGGTTTTGCTAGCAGGAGTTCAACCCCAACGAACACAGCCCGGAGACCCCTGGGGCAAAAACGGCTTCCGACGAACAAGAGGTGCTTGCTGTGGAAAACCTATCCCAAGTGGGAGTAGCCAGGTCAACGAAATGCCACACACCCAGGTGTAAGAAACAACATTGGCCAGGCATGGTCTAAGCCCCTCACCTCGTCCCTGTGCTTTGGGGATCTGGAGGGACCCCCGAGGCCCACGGCCCTGAGGCCCGTTGCGCAGAAAGCCGGCTTCCCAAGGAAACAACTTTCCTGAGGTGCAGACCCTATCCCAAGGGGTGGTGGCAAGGGAAAGCAAATGCCATCCCCTTCTCTGGAAGAAACCCCAGTGCCCAGCCATGTTCTAAGCCCTCCCCTCCTCACTGGGCTTCTGGCAGCAGGAGAGAAAAGAGAGGAGCACAGCACTGGGACTCTTTGACAGAAACCGGCTTCCCACGAGGAAGTCCTTCTCCACGTGCAGACATGCTTCCCAGTGCCTGTGGCAAGGGGAAGGAAATGCCATACACTGACCTGGAAGAGACCACAGGGCCCAGGCACAGTCTGAACCCTTCCCTCATCCCGGCAGTTTTGCTATCAGGAGTTCAACCCCAACGAACACAGCCCGGAGACCCCTGAGGCAAAAACGTCTTCCGACGAACAAGAGGTGCTTGCTGTGGAAAACCTATCCCAAGTGGGTGTAGCCAGGTCAACAAAATGCCACACACCCAGATGTAAGAAACAACATTGCCCAGGCACGGTTAAGCCCCTCACCTCGTCCCTGTGCATTGGGGAGACGGAGGGACACCCGAGTCCCATGGCCCTGAGTCCCCTTTGCAAAAGGCCGGCTTCCCACGGAAACAGTTTTCCTGATGTGCAGACCCTCTCACAAGTGGTTGTGGCAAGGTAAAGCAAATGCCCTCCACTTCTCTGGAAGAAACCACGGTGCCCAGCCATGTTCTAAGCCCTCCCATCCTCCCTGGGCTTCTGGCAGCAGGAGTGAAAAGACAGGAGCAGGGCACTTGGACCCGTTTGACAAAAACCGGCTTCCCACGGGAAAGTCTTTCTCCACGTGCAGACATGCTCCCAGGTGCCTGTGGCAAGGGGAAGGAAATGCCATACACTCACCTGGAAGAGACCACAGGGCCCAGGCACAGTCTGAACCCTTCCCTCATCCCGGCGGTTTTGCTAGCAGGAGTTCAACCCCAACGAAAACAGCCCGGAGACCCTGAGGCAAAAATGGCTTCCGACGAAAAAGAGGTGCTTCCTGTGGAAAACCTATCCCAAGTGGGGGTAGCCAGGTCAACAAAATGCCACACACCCAGGTGTAAGAAACAACATTGCCCAGGCACGGTCTAAGCTCCTCACCTCGTCCCTGTGCTTTGGGGAGCCGGAGGGACACCCGAGGCCCACGGCACTGAGACCCCTTTGCAAAAAGCTGGCTTCCCACGGAAACAGTTTTCCTGAGGTGCAGACCCTATCCCAAGTGGTTGTGGCAAGGTAATGCAAATGCCCTCCACTTCTCTGGAAGAAACCACAGTGCGAGCCATGTTCTAAGCCCTCCCATCCTCCCTGGGCTTCTGGCAGCAGGAGTGAAAAGAGAGGAGCAGAGCACTGGGACCCATTGGACAAAAACCGGCTTCCCACGCGAAAGTCTTTCTCCACGAGCAGACATGCTCCCAGGTGCCTGTGGCAAGGGGAAGGAAATGCCATACACTGACCTGGAAGAGTCCACAGGGCCCAGGCACAGTCTGAACCCTTCCCTCATCCCGGCGGTTTTGCTAGCAGGAGTTCAACCCCAACGAACACAGCCCGGAGACCTGGGGCAAAAACGGCTTCCGACGAACAAGAGGTGCTTGCTGTGGAAAACCTATCCCAAGTGGGAGTAGCCAGGTCAACGAAATGCCACACACCCAGGTGTAAGAAACAACATTGCCCAGGCACGGTCTAAGCCCCTCACCTCGTCCCTGTGCTTTGGGGAGCCGGAGGGACAGCCGAGGCCCACGGCCCTGAGACCCCTTTGCAAAAAGCCGGCTTCCCACGGAAACAGTTTTCCTGAGGTGCACACCCTATCCCAAGTGGTTGTGGCAAGGTAATGCAAATGCCCTCCACTTCTCTGGAGGAAACCACAGTGCGAGCCATGTTCTAAGCCCTCCCATCCTCCCTGGGCTTCTGGCAGCAGGAGTGAAAAGAGAGGAGCAGGGCACTTGGACCCGTTTGACAAAAACCGGCTTCCCACGGGAAAGTCTTTCTCCACGTGCAGACATGCTCCCAGGTGCCTGTGGCAAGGGGAAGGAAATGCCATACACTGACCTGGAAGAGACCACAGGGCCCAGGCACAGTCTGAACACTTCCCTCATCCCGGCGGTTTTGCTAGCAGGAGTTCAACCCCAACGAACACAGCCCGGAGACCCCTGGGGCAAAAACGGCTTCCGACGAACAAGAGGTGCTTGCTGTGGAAAACCTATCCCAAGTGGGGTAGATAGGTGAACAAAACGCCACACACCCAGGTATAAGAAAGAACATTGCCCAGGCACGGTCCAAGCCCCTCACCTCGTCCCTGTGCTTTGGGGAGCCGGAGGGACAGCCGAGGCCAACGGCATTGAGACCCCTTTGAAAAAGCCGGCTTCCCACAGAAACAGTTTTCCTGAGGTGCAGACCCTATCCCAAGAGGTTGTGGCAAGGTAATGCAAATGCCCTCCACTTCTCTGGAAGAAACCACAGTGCCCAACCATGTTCTAAGCCCACCCATCCTCCCTGGGTTTCTGGAGGCAGGAGTGAAAAGAGAGGAGCAGAGCACTGGGATCCGTTTGACAAAAACCGGCTTCCCACGGGAAAGTCTTTCTCCACGTGCAGACATGCTCCCAGGTGCCTGTGGCAAGGGGAAGGAAATGACATACACTGACCTGGAAGAGACCACAGGGCCCAGGCACAGTCTGAACCCTTCCCTCATTCCGGCGGTTTTGCTAGCAGGAGTTCAACCCCAACGAACACAGCCCGGAGACCCCTGGGGCAAAAACGGCTTCCGACGAACAAGAGGTGCTTGCTGTGGAAAACCTATCCCAAGTGGGAGTAGCCAGGTCAACGAAATGCCACACACCCAGGTGTAAGAAACAACATTGCCCAGGCACGATCTAAGCCCCCCACCTCGTCCCTGAGCTTTGGGGAGCCGGAGGGACAGCCGAGCCCCATTGCCCTGAGACCCCTTTGAAAAAGCTGGCTTCCCACCGAAACCGTTTTCCTGTGGTGCACACCCTATCCCAAGTGGTTGTGGCAAGGTTAAAGCAAATGCCCTCCACTTCTCTGGAAGAAACCACAGTGCCCAACCATGTTCTAAGGCCTCCTATCCTCCCTGGGCTTCTGGCAACAGGAGTGAAAAGAGAGGAGCAGAGCACTGGGACCCGTTTGACAAAAACCGGCTTTCACCGGGAAAGTCTTTCTCCACGTGCAGACATGCTCCCAGGTGCCTGTGGCAAGGGGAAGGAAATGCCATACACTGACCTGGAAGAGACCACAGGGCCCAGGCACAGTCTGAACCCTTCCCTCATCCCGGCGGTTTTGCTAGCAGGAGTTCAACCCCAACGGACACAGCCCGGAGACCCTGAGGCAAAAAGGGCTTCCGACGAACAAGAGGTGCTTCCTGTGGAAAACCTATCCCAAGTGGGAGTAGCCAGGTCAACGAAATGCCACACTCCCAGGTGGATGAAACAACATTGCCCAGGCATGGTCTAAGCCCCTCACCTCGTCCCTGTGCTTTGGGGATCTGGAGGGACCCCCGAGGCCCACGGCCCTGAGGCCCGTTGGGCAGAAAGCCGGCTTCCCAAGGAAACAACTTTCCTGAGGTGCAGACCCTATCCCAAGGGGTGGTGGCAAGGGAAAGCAAATGCCATCCCCTTCTCTGGAAGAAACCCCAGTGCCCAGCCATGTTCTAAGCCCTCCCCTCCTCACTGGGCTTCTGGCAGCAGGAGAGAAAAGAGAGGAGCACAGCACTGGGACTCTTTGACAGAAACCGGCTTCCCACGAGGAAGTCCTTCTCCACGTGAAGACATGCTTCCCAGTGCCTGTGGCAAGGTGAAGGAAATGCCATACACTGACCTGGAAGAGACCACAGGGCCCAGGCACAGTCTGAACCCTTCCCTCATCCCGGCGGTTTTGTCAGCAGGAGTTCAACCCCAACGAACACAGCCCGGAGACCCGTGGGGCAAAAACGGCTTCCGACGAACAAGAGGTGCTTGCTGTGGAAAACCTATCCCAAGTGGGGTAGATAGGTGAACAAAACGCCACACACCCAGGTATAAGAAACAACATTGCCCAGGCACGGTCCAAGCCCCTCACCTCGTCCCTGTGCTTTGGGGAGCCGGAGGGACAGCCGAGGCCAACGGCATTGAGACCCCTTTGCAAAAAGCCGGCTTCCCACAGAAACAGTTTTCCTGTGGTGCACACCCTATCCCAAGTGGTTGTGGCAAGGTAATGCAAATGCCCTCCACTTCTCTGGAAGAAACCACAGTGCCCAACCATGTTCTAAGCCCTCCCATCCTCCCTGGGCTTCTGGCAGCAGGAGTGAAAAGACAAGAGCAGGGCACTTGGACCCGTTTGACAAAAACCGGCTTCCCACGGGAAAGTCTTTCTCCACGTGCAGACATGCTCCCAGGTGCCTGTGGCAAGGGGAAGGAAATGCCATACACTCACCTGGAAGAGACCACAGGGCCCAGGCACAGTCTGAACCCTTCCCTCATCCCGGCGGTTTTGCTAGCAGGAGTTCAACCCCAACGAACACAGCCCGGAGACCCCTGGGGCAAAAACGGCTTCCGACGAACAAGAGGTGCTTGCTGTGGAAAACCTATCCCAAGTGGGGGTAGCCAGGTCAACAAAATGCCACACACCAAGGTGTAAGAAACAACATTGCCCAGGCATGGTCTAAGCCCCTCACCTCGTCCCTGTGCTTTGGGGAGCCGGAGGGACACCCGAGGCCCACGACCCAGAGAACCCTTTGCAAAAAGCCGGCTTCCCACGGAAACAGTTTTCCTGATGTGCAGACCCTCTCACAAGTGGTTGTGGCAAGGTAAAGCAAATGCCCTCCACTTCTCTGGAAGAAACCACGGTGCCCAGCCATGTTCTAAGCCCTCCCATCCTCCCTGGGCTTCTGGCAGCAGGAGTGAAAAGACAGGAGCAGGGCACTTGGACCCGTTTGACAAAAACCGGCTTCCCACGGGAAAGTCTTTCTCCACGTGCAGACATGCTCCCAGGTGCCTGTGGCAAGGGGAAGGAAATGCCATACACTGACCTGGAAGAGACCACAGGGCCCAGGCACAGTCTGAACCCTTCCCTCATCCCGGCGGTTTTGCTAGCAGGAGTTCAACCCCAACGAACAGAGCCCGGAGACCCCTGGGGCAAAAACGGCTTCCGACGAACAAGAGGTGCTTGCTGTGGAAAACCTATCCCAAGTGGGGTAGATAGGTGAATAAAACGCCACACACCCAGGTATAAGAAACAACATTGCCCAGGCACGGTCCAAGCCCCTCACCTCGTCCCTGTGCTTTCGGGAGCCGGAGGGACAGCCGAGGCCAACGGCATTGAGACCCCTTTGCAAAAAGCCGGCTTCCCACAGAAACAGTTTTCCTGAGGTGCAGACCCTATCCCAAGAGGTTGTGGCAAGGTAATGCAAATGCCCTCCACTTCTCTGGAAGAAACCACAGTGCCCAGCCATGTTCTAAGCCCACCCATCCTCCCTGGGTTTCTGGAGGCAGGAGTGAAAAGAGAGGAGCAGAGCACTGGGATCCGTTTGACAAAAACCGGCTTCCCACGGGAAAGTCTTTCTCCACGTGCAGACATGCTCCCAGGTGCCTGTGGCAAGGGGAAGGAAATGCCATACACTGACCTGGAAGAGACCACAGGGCCCAGGCACAGTCTGAACCCTTCCCTCATCCCGGCGGTTTTGCTAGCAGGAGTTCAACCCCAACGGACACAGCCCGGAGACCCTGAGGCAAAAAGGGCTTCCGACGAACAAGAGGTGCTTCCTGTGGAAAACCTATCCCAAGTGGGAGTAGCCAGGTCAACGAAATGCCACACACCCAGGTGGATGAAACAACATTGCCCAGGCATGGTCTAAGCCCCTCACCTCGTCCCTGTGCTTTGGGGATCTGGAGGGACCCCCGAGGCCCACGGCCCTGAGGCCCGTTGCGCAGAAAGCCGGCTTCCCAAGGAAACAACTTTCCTGAGGTGCAGACCCTATCCCAAGGGGTGGTGGCAAGGGAAAGCAAATGCCATCCCCTTCTCTGGAAGAAACCCCAGTGCCCAGCCATGTTCTAAGCCCTCCCCTCCTCACTGGGCTTCTGGCAGCAGGAGAGAAAAGAGAGGAGCACAGCACTGGGACTCTTTGACAGAAACCGGCTTCCCACGAGGAAGTCCTTCTCCACGTGCAGACATGCTTCCCAGTGCCTGTGGCAAGGTGAAGGAAATGCCATACACTGACCTGGAAGAGACCACAGGGCCCAGGCACAGTCTGAACCCTTCCCTCATCCCGGCGGTTTTGCCAGCAGGAGTTCAACCCCAACGAACACAGCCCGGAGACCCCTGGGGCAAAAACGGCTTCCGACGAACAAGAGGTGCTTGCTGTGGAAAACCTATCCCAAGTGGGGTAGATAGGTGAACAAAACGCCACACACCCAGGTATAAGAAACAACATTGCCCAGGCACGGTCCAAGCCCCTCACCTCGTCCCTGTGCTTTGGGGAGCCGGAGGGACAGCCGATGCCAACGGCATTGAGACCCCTTTGCAAAAAGCCGGCTTCCCACAGAAACAGTTTTCCTGTGGTGCACACCCTATCCCAAGTGGTTGTGGCAAGGTAATGCAAATGCCCTCCACTTCTCTGGAAGAAACCACAGTGCCCAACCATGTTCTAAGCCCTCCCATCCTCCCTGGGCTTCTGGCAGCAGGAGTGAAAAGACAAGAGCAGGGCACTTGGACCCGTTTGACAAAAACCGGCTTCCCACGGGAAAGTCTTTCTCCACGTGCAGACATGCTCCCAGGTGCCTGTGGCAAGGGGAAGGAAATGCCATACACTCACCTGGAAGAGACCACAGGGCCCAGGCACAGTCTGAACCCTTCCCTCATCCCGGCGGTTTTGCTAGCAGGAGTTCAACCCCAACGAACACAGCCCGGAGACCCCTGGGGCAAAAACGGCTTCCGACGAACAAGAGGTGCTTGCTGTGGAAAACCTATCCCAAGTGGGGGTAGCCAGGTCAACAAAATGCCACACACCAAGGTGTAAGAAACAACATTGCCCAGGCATGGTCTAAGCCCCTCACCTCGTCCCTGTGCTTTGGGGAGCCGGAGGGACACCCGAGGCCCACGACCCAGAGAACCCTTTGCAAAAAGCCGGCTTCCCACGGAAACAGTTTTCCTGATGTGCAGACCCTCTCACAAGTGGTTGTGGCAAGGTAAAGCAAATGCCCTCCACTTCTATGGAAGAAACCACGGTGCCCAGCCATGTTCTAAGCCCTCCCATCCTCCCTGGGTTTCTGGCAGCAGGAGTGAAAAGACAGGAGCAGGGCACTTGGACCCGTTTGACAAAAACCGGCTTCCCACGGGAAAGTCTTTCTCCACGTGCAGACATGCTCCCAGGTGCCTGTGGCAAGGGGAAGGAAATGCCATACACTGACCTGGAAGAGACCACAGGGCCCAGGCACAGTCTGAACCCTTCCCTCATCCCGGCGGTTTTGCTAGCAGGAGTTCAACCCCAACGAACAGAGCCCGGAGACCCCTGGGGCAAAAACGGCTTCCGACGAACAAGAGGTGCTTGCTGTGGAAAACCTATCCCAAGTGGGGTAGATAGGTGAATAAAACGCCACACACCCAGGTATAAGAAAGAACATTGCCCAGGCACGGTCCAAGCCCCTCACCTCGTCCCTGTGCTTTCGGGAGCCGGAGGGACAGCCGAGGCCAACGGCATTGAGACCCCTTTGCAAAAAGCCGGCTTCCCACAGAAACAGTTTTCCTGAGGTGCAGACCCTATCCCAAGAGGTTGTGGCAAGGTAATGCAAATGCCCTCCACTTCTCTGGAAGAAACCACAGTGCCCAGCCATGTTCTAAGCCCACCCATCCTCCCTGGGCTTCTGGCAGCAGGAGTGGAAAGAGAGGAGCAGAGCACTGGGATCCGTTTGACAAAAACCGGCTTCCCACGGGAAAGTCTTTCTCCACGTGCAGACATGCTCCCAGGTGCCTGTGGCAAGGGGAAGGAAATGCCATACACTGACCTGGAAGAGACCACAGGGCCCAGGCACAGTCTGAACCCTTCCCTCATCCCGGCGGTTTTGCTAGCAGGAGTTCAACCCCAACGAACACAGCCCGGAGACCCCTGGGGCAAAAACGGCTTCCGACGAACAAGAGGTGCTTGCTGTGGAAAACCTATCCCAAGTGGGAGTAGCCAGGTCAACGAAATGCCACACACCCAGGTGTAAGAAACAACATTGCCCAGGCACGATCTAAGCCCCCCACCTCGTCCCTGAGCTTTGGGGAGCCGGAGGGACAGCCGAGCCCCATGGCCCTGAGACCCCTTTGAAAAAGCTGGCTTCCCACCGAAACCGTTTTCCTGTGGTACACACCCTATCCCAAGTGGTTGTGGCAAGGTTAAAGCAAATGCCCTCCACTTCTCTGGAAGAAACCACAGTGCCCAACCATGTTCTAAGGCCTCCTATCCTCCCTGGGCTTCTGGCAACAGGAGTGAAAAGAGAGGAGCAGAGCACTGGGACCCGTTTGACAAAAACCGGCTTTCACCGGGAAAGTCTTTCTCCACGTGCAGACATGCTCCCAGGTGCCTGTGGCAAGGGGAAGGAAATGCCATACACTGACCTGGAAGAGACCACAGGGCCCAGGCACAGTCTGAACCCTTCCCTCATCCTGGCGGTTTTGCTAGCAGGAGTTCAACCCCAACGGACACAGCCCGGAGACCCTGAGGCAAAAAGGGCTTCCGACGAACAAGAGGTGCTTCCTGTGGAAAACCTATCCCAAGTGGGAGTAGCCAGGTCAACGAAATGCCACACTCCCAGGTGGATGAAACAACATTGCCCAGGCATGGTCTAAGCCCCTCACCTCGTCCCTGTGCTTTGGGGATCTGGAGGGACCCCCGAGGCCCACGGCCCTGAGGCCCGTTGGGCAGAAAGCCGGCTTCCCAAGGAAACAACTTTCCTGAGGTGCAGACCCTATCCCAAGGGGTGGTGGCAAGGGAAAGCAAATGCCATCCCCTTCTCTGGAAGAAACCCCAGTGCCCAGCTATGTTCTAAGCCCTCCCCTCCTCACTGGGCTTCTGGCAGCAGGAGAGAAAAGAGAGGAGCACAGCACTGGGACTCTTTGACAGAAACCGGCTTCCCACGAGGAAGTCCTTCTCCACGTGAAGACATGCTTCCCAGTGCCTGTGGCAAGGTGAAGGAAATGCCATACACTGACCTGGAAGAGACAGCAGGGCCCAGGCACAGTCTGAACCCTTCCCTCATCCCGGCGGTTTTGCCAGCAGGAGTTCAACCCCAACGAACACAGCCCGGAGACCCGTGGGGCAAAAACGGCTTCCGACGAACAAGAGGTGCTTGCTGTGGAAAACCTATCCCAAGTGGGGTAGATAGGTGAACAAAACGCCACACACCCAGGTATAAGAAACAACATTGCCCAGGCACGGTCCAAGCCCCTCACCTCGTCCCTGTGCTTTGGGGAGCCGGAGGGACAGCCGAGGCCAACGGCATTGAGACCCCTTTGCAAAAAGCCGGCTTCTCACAGAAACAGTTTTCCTGTGGTGCACACCCTATCCCAAGTGGTTGTGGCAAGGTAAAGCAAATGCCCTCCACTTCTCTGGAAGAAACCACAGTGCCCAACCATGTTCTAAGCCCTCCCATCCTCCCTGGGCTTCTGGCAGCAGGAGTGAAAAGACAAGAGCAGGGCACTTGGACCCGTTTGACAAAAACCGGCTTCCCACGGGAAAGTCTTTCTCCACGTGCAGACATGCTCCCAGGTGCCTGTGGCAAGGGGAAGGAAATGCCATACACTCACCTGGAAGAGACCACAGGGCCCAGGCACAGTCTGAACCCTTCCCTCATCCCGGCGGTTTTGCTAGCAGGAGTTCAACCCCAACGAACACAGCCCGGAGACCCCTGGGGCAAAAACGGCTTCCGACGAACAAGAGGTGCTTGCTGTGGAAAACCTATCCCAAGTGGGAGTAGCCAGGTCAACAAAATGCCACACACCCAGGTGTAAGAAACAACATTGCCCAGGCACGGTCCAAGCCCCTCACCTCGTCCCTGTGCATTGGGGAGCCGGAGGGACACACGAGGCCCACGGCACTGAGACCCCTTTGCAAAAAGCCAGCTTTCCACGGAAACAGTTTTCCTGAGGTGCACACCCTATCCCAAGTGGTTGTGGCAAGGTAATGCAAATGCCCTCCACTTCTCTGGAAGAAACCACAGTGCGAGCCATGTTCTAATCCCTCCCATCCTCCCTGGGCTTCTGGCAGCAGGAGTGAAAAGAGAGGAGCAGGGCAGTAGGGCCCATTTGACAAAAACCGGCTTCCCACGGGAAAGTCTTTCTCCACGTGCAGACATGCTCCCAGGTGCCTGTGGCAAGGGGAAGGAAATGCCATACACTGTCCTGGAAGAGACCACAGGGCCCAGGCACAGTCTGAACCCTTCCCTCATCCCAGCGGTTTTGCTAGCAGGAGTTCAACCCCAACGAACACAGCCCGGAGACCCCTGGGGCAAAAACGGCTTCCGACGAACAAGAGGTGCTTGCTGTGGAAAACCTATCCCAAGTGGGAGTAGCCAGGTCAACGAAATGCCACACACCCAGGTGTAAGAAACAACATTGGCCAGGCATGGTCTAAGCCCCTCACCTCGTCCCTGTGCTTTGGGGATCTGGAGGGACCCCCGAGGCCCACGGCCCTGAGGCCCGTTGCGCAGAAAGCCGGCTTCCCAAGGAAACAACTTTCCTGAGGTGCAGACCCTATCCCAAGGGGTGGTGGCAAGGGAAAGCAAATGCCATCCCCTTCTCTGGAAGAAACCCCAGTGCCCAGCCATGTTCTAAGCCCTCCCCTCCTCACTGGGCTTCTGGCAGCAGGAGAGAAAAGAGAGGAGCACAGCACTGGGACTCTTTGACAGAAACCGGCTTCCCACGAGGAAGTCCTTCTCCACGTGCAGACATGCTTCCCAGTGCCTGTGGCAAGGGGAAGGAAATGCCATACACTGACCTGGAAGAGACCACAGGGCCCAGGCACAGTCTGAACCCTTCCCTCATCCCGGCAGTTTTGCTATCAGGAGTTCAACCCCAACGAACACAGCCCGGAGACCCCTGAGGCAAAAACGTCTTCCGACGAACAAGAGGTGCTTGCTGTGGAAAACCTATCCCAAGTGGGTGTAGCCAGGTCAACAAAATGCCACACACCCAGATGTAAGAAACAACATTGCCCAGGCACGGTTAAGCCCCTCACCTCGTCCCTGTGCATTGGGGAGACGGAGGGACACCCGAGTCCCATGGCCCTGAGTCCCCTTTGCAAAAGGCCGGCTTCCCACGGAAACAGTTTTCCTGATGTGCAGACCCTCTCACAAGTGGTTGTGGCAAGGTAAAGCAAATGCCCTCCACTTCTCTGGAAGAAACCACGGTGCCCAGCCATGTTCTAAGCCCTCCCATCCTCCCTGGGCTTCTGGCAGCAGGAGTGAAAAGACAGGAGCAGGGCACTTGGACCCGTTTGACAAAAACCGGCTTCCCACGGGAAAGTCTTTCTCCACGTGCAGACATGCTCCCAGGTGCCTGTGGCAAGGGGAAGGAAATGCCATACACTCACCTGGAAGAGACCACAGGGCCCAGGCACAGTCTGAACCCTTCCCTCATCCCGGCGGTTTTGCTAGCAGGAGTTCAACCCCAACGAAAACAGCCCGGAGACCCTGAGGCAAAAATGGCTTCCGACGAAAAAGAGGTGCTTGCTGTGGAAAACCTATCCCAAGTGGGGGTAGCCAGGTCAACAAAATGCCACACACCCAGGTGTAAGAAACAACATTGCCCAGGCACGGTCCAAGCTCCTCACCTCGTCCCTGTGCTTTGGGGAGCCGGAGGGACACCCGAGGCCCACGGCACTGAGACCCCTTTGCAAAAAGCCGGCTTCCCACAGAAACAGTTTTCCTGAGGTGCAGACCCTATCCCAAGAGGTTGTGGCAAGGTAATGCAAATGCCCTCCACTTCTCTGGAAGAAACCACAGTGCCCAGCCATGTTCTAAGCCCACCCATCCTCCCTGGGTTTCTGGAGGCAGGAGTGAAAAGAGAGGAGCAGAGCACTGGGATCCGTTTGACAAAAACCGGCTTCCCACGGGAAAGTCTTTCTCCACGTGCAGACATGCTCCCAGGTGCCTGTGGCAAGGGGAAGGAAATGCCATACACTGACCTGGAAGAGACCACAGGGCCCAGGCACAGTCTGAACCCTTCCCTCATCCCGGCGGTTTTGCTAGCAGGAGTTCAACCCCAACGAACAGAGCCCGGAGACCCCTGGGGCAAAAACGGCTTCCGACGAACAAGAGGTGCTTGCTGTGGAAAACCTATCCCAAGTGGGAGTAGCCAGGTCAACGAAATGCCACACACCCAGGTGTAAGAAACAACATTGCCCAGGCACGATCTAAGCCCCCCACCTCGTCCCTGAGCTTTGGGGAGCCGGAGGGACAGCCGAGCCCCATGGCCCTGAGACCCCTTTGAAAAAGCTGGCTTCCCACCGAAACCGTTTTCCTGTGGTGCACACCCTATCCCAAGTGGTTGTGGCAAGGTTAAAGCAAATGCCCTCCACTTCTCTGGAAGAAACCACAGTGCCCAACCATGTTCTAAGGCCTCCTATCCTCCCTGGGCTTCTGGCAACAGGAGTGAAAAGAGAGGAGCAGAGCACTGGGACCCGTTTGACAAAAACCGGCTTTCACCGGGAAAGTCTTTCTCCACGTGCAGACATGCTCCCAGGTGCCTGTGGCAAGGGGAAGGAAATGCCATACACTGACCTGGAAGAGACCACAGGGCCCAGGCACAGTCTGAACCCTTCCCTCATCCCGGCGGTTTTGCTAGCAGGAGTTCAACCCCAACGGACACAGCCCGGAGACCCTGAGGCAAAAAGGGCTTCCGACGAACAAGAGGTGCTTCCTGTGGAAAACCTATCCCAAGTGGGAGTAGCCAGGTCAACGAAATGCCACACTCCCAGGTGGATGAAACAACATTGCCCAGGCATGGTCTAAGCCCCTCACCTCGTCCCTGTGCTTTGGGGATCTGGAGGGACCCCCGAGGCCCACGGCCCTGAGGCCCGTTGGGCAGAAAGCCGGCTTCCCAAGGAAACAACTTTCCTGAGGTGCAGACCCTATCCCAAGGGGTGGTGGCAAGGGAAAGCAAATGCCATCCCCTTCTCTGGAAGAAACCCCAGTGCCCAGCCATGTTCTAAGCCCTCCCCTCCTCACTGGGCTTCTGGCAGCAGGAGAGAAAAGAGAGGAGCACAGCACTGGGACTCTTTGACAGAAACCGGCTTCCCACGAGGAAGTCCTTCTCCACGTGAAGACATGCTTCCCAGTGCCTGTGGCAAGGTGAAGGAAATGCCATACACTGACCTGGAAGAGACCACAGGGCCCAGGCACAGTCTGAACCCTTCCCTCATCCCGGCAGTTTTGCCAGCAGGAGTTCAACCCCAACGAACACAGCCCGGAGACCCCTGGGGCAAAAACGGCTTCCGACGAACAAGAGGTGCTTGCTGTGGAAAACCTATCCCAAGTGGGGTAGATAGGTGAACAAAACGCCACACACCCAGGTATAAGAAACAACATTGCCCAGGCACGGTCCAAGCCCCTCACCTCGTCCCTGTGCTTTGGGGAGCCGGAGGGACAGCCGAGGCGAACGGCATTGAGACCCCTTTGCAAAAAGCCGGCTTCCCACAGAAACAGTTTTCCTGTGGTGCACACCCTATCCCAAGTGGTTGTGGCAAGGTAATGCAAATGCCCTCCACTTCTCTGGAAGAAACCACAGTGCCCAACCATGTTCTAAGCCCTCCCATCCTCCCTGGGCTTCTGGCAGCAGGAGTGAAAAGACAAGAGCAGGGCACTTGGACCCGTTTGACAAAAACCGGCTTCCCACGGGAAAGTCTTTCTCCACGTGCAGACATGCTCCCAGGTGCCTGTGGCAAGGGGAAGGAAATGCCATACACTCACCTGGAAGAGACCACAGGGCCCAGGCACAGTCTGAACCCTTCCCTCATCCCGGCGGTTTTGCTAGCAGGAGTTCAACCCCAACGAACACAGCCCGGAGACCCCTGGGGCAAAAACGGCTTCCGACGAACAAGAGGTGCTTGCTGTGGAAAACCTATCCCAAGTGGGGGTAGCCAGGTCAACAAAATGCCACACACCAAGGTGTAAGAAACAACATTGCCCAGGCATGGTCTAAGCCCCTCACCTCGTCCCTGTGCTTTGGGGAGACGGAGGGACACCCGAGGCCCACGACCCAGAGAACCCTTTGCAAAAAGCCGGCTTCCCACGGAAACAGTTTTCCTGATGTGCAGACCCTCTCACAAGTGGTTGTGGCAAGGTAAATCAAATGCCCTCCACTTCTCTGGAAGAAACCACGGTGCCCAGCCATGTTCTAAGCCCTCCCATCCTCCCTGGGCTTCTGGCAGCAGGAGTGAAAAGACAGGAGCAGGGCACTTGGACCCGTTTGACAAAAACCGGCTTCCCACGGGAAAGTCTTTCTCCACGTGCAGACATGCTCCCAGGTGCCTGTGGCAAGGGGAAGGAAATGCCATACACTCACCTGGAAGAGACCACAGGGCCCAGGCACAGTCTGAACCCTTCCCTCATCCCGGCGGTTTTGCTAGCAGGAGTTCAACCCCAACGAACAGAGCCCGGAGACCCCTGGGGCAAAAACGGCTTCCGACGAACAAGAGGTGCTTGCTGTGGAAAACCTATCCCAAGTGGGGTAGATAGGTGAATAAAACGCCACACACCCTGGTATAACAAACAACATTGCCCAGGCACGGTCCAAGCCCCTCACCTCGTCCCTGTGCTTTCGGGAGCCGGAGGGACAGCCGAGGCCAACGGCATTGAGACCCCTTTGCAAAAAGCCGGCTTCCCACAGAAACAGTTTTCCTGAGGTGCAGACCCTATCCCAAGAGGTTGTGGCAAGGTAATGCAAATGCCCTCCACTTCTCTGGAAGAAACCACAGTGCCCAGCCATGTTCTAAGCCCACCCATCCTCCCTGGGTTTCTGGAGGCAGGAGTGAAAAGAGAGGAGCAGAGCACTGGGATCCGTTTGACAAAAACCGGCTTTCACCGGGAAAGTCTTTCTCCACGTGCAGACATGCTCCCAGGTGCCTGTGGCAAGGGGAAGGAAATGCCATACACTGACCTGGAAGAGACCACAGGGCCCAGGCACAGTCTGAACCCTTCCCTCATCCCGGCGGTTTTGCTAGCAGGAGTTCAACCCCAACGGACACAGCCCGGAGACCCTGAGGCAAAAAGGGCTTCCGACGAACAAGAGGTGCTTCCTGTGGAAAACCTATCCCAAGTGGGAGTAGCCAGGTCAACGAAATGCCACACACCCAGGTGGATGAAACAACATTGCCCAGGCATGGTCTAAGCCCCTCACCTCGTCCCTGTGCTTTGGGGATCTGGAGGGACCCCCGAGGCCCACGGCCCTGAGGCCCGTTGGGCAGAAAGCCGGCTTCCCAAGGAAACAACTTTCCTGAGGTGCAGACCCTATCCCAAGGGGTGGTGGCAAGGGAAAGCAAATGCCCTCCACTTCTCTGGAAGAAACCCCAGTGCCCAGCCATGTTCTAAGCCCTCCCCTCCTCACTGGGCTTCTGGCAGCAGGAGAGAAAAGAGAGGAGCACAGCACTGGGACTCTTTGCACAAACCGGCTTCCCACGAGGAAGTCCTTCTCCACGTGCAGACATGCTTCCCAGTGCCTGTGGCAAGGGGAAGGAAATGCCATACACTGACCTGGAAGAGACCACAGGGCCCAGGCACAGTCTGAACCCTTCCCTCATCCCGGCGGTTTTGCCAGCAGGAGTTCAACCCCAACGAACACAGCCCGGAGACCCCTGGGGCAAAAACGGCTTCCGACGAACAAGAGGTGCTTGCTGTGGAAAACCTATCCCAAGTGGGGTAGATAGGTGAACAAAACGCCACACACCCAGGTATAAGAAACAACATTGCCCAGGCACGGTCCAAGCCCCTCACCTCGTCCCTGTGCTTTGGGGAGCCGGAGGGACAGCCGAGGCCAACGGCATTGAGACCCCTTTGCAAAAAGCCGGCTTCCCACAGAAACAGTTTTCCTGTGGTGCACACCCTATCCCAAGTGGTTGTGGCAAGGTAATGCAAATGCCCTCCACTTCTCTGGAAGAAACCACAGTGCCCAACCATGTTCTAAGCCCTCCCATCCTCCCTGGGCTTCTGGCAGCAGGAGTGAAAAGACAAGAGCAGGGCACTTGGACCCGTTTGACAAAAACCGGCTTCCCACGGGAAAGTCTTTCTCCACGTGCAGACATGCTCCCAGGTGCCTGTGGCAAGGGGAAGGAAATGCCATACACTCACCTGGAAGAGACCACAGGGCCCAGGCACAGTCTGAACCCTTCCCTCATCCCGGCGGTTTTGCTAGCAGGAGTTCAACCCCAACGAACACAGCCCGGAGACCCCTGGGGCAAAAACGGCTTCCGACGAACAAGAGGTGCTTGCTGAGGAAAACCTATCCCAAGTGGGGGTAGCCAGGTCAAAAAAATGCCACACACCAAGGTGTAAGAAACAACATTGCCCAGGCATGGTCTAAGCCCCTCACCTCGTCCCTGTGCTTTGGGGAGCCGGAGGGACACCCGAGGCCCACGACCCAGAGAACCCTTTGCAAAAAGCCGGCTTCCCACGGAAACAGTTTTCCTGATGTGCAGACCCTCTCACAAGTGGTTGTGGCAAGGTAAAGCAAATGCCCTCCACTTCTATGGAAGAAACCACGGTGCCCAGCCATGTTCTAAGCCCTCCCATCCTCCCTGGGTTTCTGGCAGCAGGAGTGAAAAGACAGGAGCAGGGCACTTGGACCCGTTTGACAAAAACCGGCTTCCCACGGGAAAGTCTTTCTCCACGTGCAGACATGCTCCCAGGTGCCTGTGGCAAGGGGAAGGAAATGCCATACACTGACCTGGAAGAGACCACAGGGCCCAGGCACAGTCTGAACCCTTCCCTCATCCCGGCGGTTTTGCTAGCAGGAGTTCAACCCCAACGAACAGAGCCCGGAGACCCCTGGGGCAAAAACGGCTTCCGACGAACAAGAGGTGCTTGCTGTGGAAAACCTATCCCAAGTGGGGTAGATAGGTGAATAAAACGCCACACACCCAGGTATAAGAAAGAACATTGCCCAGGCACGGTCCAAGCCCCTCACCTCGTCCCTGTGCTTTCGGGAGCCGGAGGGACAGCCGAGGCCAACGGCATTGAGACCCCTTTGCAAAAAGCCGGCTTCCCACAGAAACAGTTTTCCTGAGGTGCAGACCCTATCCCAAGAGGTTGTGGCAAGGTAATGCAAATGCCCTCCACTTCTCTGGAAGAAACCCCAGTGCCCAGCCATGTTCTAAGCCCTCCCCTCCTCACTGGGCTTCTGGCAGCAGGAGAGAAAAGAGAGGAGCACAGCACTGGGACTCTTTGACAGAAACCGGCTTCCCACGAGGAAGTCCTTCTCCACGTGCAGACATGCTTCCCAGTGCCTGTGGCAAGGGGAAGGAAATGCCATACACTGACCTGGAAGAGACCACAGGGCCCAGGCACAGTCTGAACCCTTCCCTCATCCCGGCAGTTTTGCTATCAGGAGTTCAACCCCAACGAACACAGCCCGGAGACCCCTGAGGCAAAAACGTCTTCCGACGAACAAGAGGTGCTTGCTGTGGAAAACCTATCCCAAGTGGGTGTAGCCAGGTCAACAAAATGCCACACACCCAGATGTAAGAAACAACATTGCCCAGGCACGGTTAAGCCCCTCACCTCGTCCCTGTGCATTGGGGAGACGGAGGGACACCCGAGTCCCATGGCCCTGAGTCCCCTTTGCAAAAGGCCGGCTTCCCACGGAAACAGTTTTCCTGATGTGCAGACCCTCTCACAAGTGGTTGTGGCAAGGTAAAGCAAATGCCCTCCACTTCTCTGGAAGAAACCACGGTGCCCAGCCATGTTCTAAGCCCTCCCATCCTCCCTGGGCTTCTGGCAGCAGGAGTGAAAAGACAGGAGCAGGGCACTTGGACCCGTTTGACAAAAACCGGCTTCCCACGGGAAAGTCTTTCTCCACGTGCAGACATGCTCCCAGGGGCCTGTGGCAAGGGGAAGGAAATGCCATACACTCACCTGGAAGAGACCACAGGGCCCAGGCACAGTCTGAACCCTTCCCTCATCCCGGCGGTTTTGCTAGCAGGAGTTCAACCCCAACGAAAACAGCCCGGAGACCCTGAGGCATAATGGCTTCCGACGAAAAAGAGGTGCTTGCTGTGGAAAACCTATCCCAAGTGGGGGTAGCCAGGTCAACAAAATGCCACACACCCAGGTGTAAGAAACAACATTGCCCAGGCACGGTCTAAGCTCCTCACCTCGTCCCTGTGCTTTGGGGAGCCGGAGGGACAGCCGAGGCCAACGGCATTGAGACCCCTTTGCAAAAAGCCGGCTTCCCACAGAAACAGTTTTCCTGTGGTGCACACCCTATCCCAAGTGGTTGTGGCAAGGTAATGCAAATGCCCTCCACTTCTCTGGAAGAAACCACAGTGCCCAACCATGTTCTAAGCCCTCCCATCCTCCCTGGGCTTCTGGCAGCAGGAGTGAAAAGAGAGGAGCAGAGCACTGGGACCCAAAGGACAAAAACCGGCTTCCCACGCGAAAGTCTTTCTCCACGAGCAGACATGCTCCCAGGTGCCTGTGGCAAGGGGAAGGAAATGCCATACACTGACCTGGAAGAGTCCACAGGGCCCAGGCACAGTCTGAACCCTTCCCTCATCCCGGCGGTTTTGCTAGCAGGAGTTCAACCCCAACGAACACAGCCCGGAGACCTGGGGCAAAAACGGCTTCCGACGAACAAGAGGTGCTTGCTGTGGAAAACCTATCCCAAGTGGGAGTAGCCAGGTCAACGAAATGCCACACACCCAGGTGTAAGAAACAACATTGCCCAGGCACGGTCTAAGCCCCTCACCTCGTCCCTGTGCTTTGGGGAGCCGGAGGGACAGCCGAGGCCCACGGCCCTGAGACCCCTTTGCAAAAAGCCGGCTTCCCACGGAAACAGTTTTCCTGAGGTGCACACCCTATCCCAAGTGGTTGTGGCAAGGTAATGCAAATGCCCTCCACTTCTCTGGAGGAAACCACAGTGCGAGCCATGTTCTAAGCCCTCCCATCCTCCCTGGGCTTCTGGCAGCAGGAGTGAAAAGAGAGGAGCAGGGCAGTAGGGCCCGTTTGAGAAAAACCGGCTTCCCACGGTAAAGTCTTTCTCCACGTGCAGACATGCTCCCAGGTGCCTGTGGCAAGGGGAAGGAAATGCCATACACTGACCTGGAAGAGACCACAGGGCCCAGGCACAGTCTGAACACTTCCCTCATCCCGGCGGTTTTGCTAGCAGGAGTTCAACCCCAACGAACACAGCCCGGAGACCCCTGGGGCAAAAACGGCTTCCGACGAACAAGAGGTGCTTGCTGTGGAAAACCTATCCCAAGTGGGGTAGATAGGTGAACAAAACGCCACACACCCAGGTATAAGAAAGAACATTGCCCAGGCACGGTCCAAGCCCCTCACCTCGTCCCTGTGCTTTGGGGAGCCGGAGGGACAGCCGAGGCCAACGGCATTGAGACCCCTTTGCAAAAAGCCGGCTTCCCACAGAAACAGTTTTCCTGAGGTGCAGACCCTATCCCAAGAGGTTGTGGCAAGGTAATGCAAATGCCCTCCACTTCTCTGGAAGAAACCACAGTGCCCAGCCATGTTCTAAGCCCACCCATCCTCCGTGGGCTTCTGGCAGCAGGAGTGGAAAGAGAGGAGCAGAGCACTGGGATCCGTTTGACAAAAACCGGCTTCCCACGGGAAAGTCTTTCTCCACGTGCAGACATGCTCCCAGGTGCCTGTGGCAAGGGGAAGGAAATGCCATACACTGACCTGGAAGAGACCACAGGGCCCAGGCACAGTCTGAACCCTTCCCTCATCCCGGCGGTTTTGCTAGCAGGAGTTCAACACCAACGAACACAGCCCGGAGACCCCTGGGGCAAAAACGGCTTCCGACGAACAAGAGGTGCTTGCTGTGGAAAACCTATCCCAAGTGGGAGTAGCCAGGTCAACGAAATGCCACACACCCAGGTGTAAGAAACAACATTGCCCAGGCACGATCTAAGCCCCCCACCTCGTCCCTGAGCTTTGGGGAGCCGGAGGGACAGCCGAGCCCCATGGCCCTGAGACCCCTTTGAAAAAGCTGGCTTCCCACCGAAACCGTTTTCCTGTGGTGCACACCCTATCCCAAGTGGTTGTGGCAAGGTTAAAGCAAATGCCCTCCACTTCTCTGGAAGAAACCACAGTGCCCAACCATGTTCTAAGGCCTCCTATCCTCCCTGGGCTTCTGGCAACAGGAGTGAAAAGAGAGGAGCAGAGCACTGGGACCCGTTTGACAAAAACCGGCTTTCACCGGGAAAGTCTTTCTCCACGTGCAGACATGCTCCCAGGTGCCTGTGGCAAGGGGAAGGAAATGCCATACACTGACCTGGAAGAGACCACAGGGCCCAGGCACAGTCTGAACCCTTCCCTCATCCCGGCGGTTTTGCTAGCAGGAGTTCAACCCCAACGGACACAGCCCGGAGACCCTGAGGCAAAAAGGGCTTCCGACGAACAAGAGGTGCTTCCTGTGGAAAACCTATCCCAAGTGGGAGTAGCCAGGTCAACGAAATGCCACACTCCCAGGTGGATGAAACAACATTGCCCAGGCATGGTCTAAGCCCCTCACCTCGTCCCTGTGCTTTGGGGATCTGGAGGGACCCCCGAGGCCCACGGCCCTGAGGCCCGTTGGGCAGAAAGCCGGCTTCCCAAGGAAACAACTTTCCTGAGGTGCAGACCCTATCCCAAGGGGTGATGGCAAGGGAAAGCAAATGCCATCCCCTTCTCTGGAAGAAACCCCAGTGCCCAGCCATGTTCTAAGCCCTCCCCTCCTCACTGGGCTTCTGGCAGCAGGAGAGAAAAGAGAGGAGCACAGCACTGGGACTCTTTGACAGAAACCGGCTTCCCACGAGGAAGTCCTTCTCCACGTGAAGACATGCTTCCCAGTGCCTGTGGCAAGGTGAAGGAAATGCCATACACTGACCTGGAAGAGACCACAGGGCCCAGGCACAGTCTGAACCCTTCCCTCATCCCGGCGGTTTTGCCAGCAGGAGTTCAACCCCAACGAACACAGCCCGGAGACCCCTGGGGCAAAAACGGCTTCCGACGAACAAGAGGTGCTTGCTGTGGAAAACCTATCCCAAGTGGGGTAGATAGGTGAACAAAACGCCACACACCCAGGTATAAGAAACAACATTGCCCAGGCACGGTCCAAGCCCCTCACCTCGTCCCTGTGCTTTGGGGAGCCGGAGGGACAGCCGAGGCCAACGGCATTGAGACCCCTTTGCAAAAAGCCGGCTTCCCACAGAAACAGTTTTCCTGTGGTGCACACCCTATCCCAAGTGGTTGTGGCAAGGTAATGCAAATGCCCTCCACTTCTCTGGAAGAAACCACAGTGCCCAACCATGTTCTAAGCCCTCCCATCCTCCCTGGGCTTCTGGCAGCAGGAGTGAAAAGAGAGGAGCAGAGCACTGGGACCCAATGGACAAAAACCGGCTTCCCACGCGAAAGTCTTTCTCCACGAGCAGACATGCTCCCAGGTGCCTGTGGCAAGGGGAAGGAAATGCCATACACTGACCTGGAAGAGTCCACAGGGCCCAGGCACAGTCTGAACCCTTCCCTCATCCCAGCGGTTTTGCTAGCAGGAGTTCAACCCCAACGAACACAGCCCGGAGACCTGGGGCAAAAACGGCTTCCGACGAACAAGAGGTGCTTGCTGTGGAAAACCTATCCCAAGTGGGAGTAGCCAGGTCAACGAAATGCCACACACCCAGGTGTAAGAAACAACATTGCCCAGGCACGGTCTAAGCCCCTCACCTCGTCCCTGTGCTTTGGGGAGCCGGAGGGACAGCCGAGGCCCACGGCCCTGAGACCCCTTTGCAAAAAGCCGGCTTCCCACGGAAACAGTTTTCCTGAGGTGCACACCCTATCCCAAGTGGTTGTGGCAAGGTAATGCAAATGCCCTCCACTTCTCTGGAGGAAACCACAGTGCGAGCCATGTTCTAAGCCCTCCCATCCTCCCTGGGCTTCTGGCAGCAGGAGTGAAAAGAGAGGAGCAGGGCAGTAGGGCCCGTTTGAGAAAAACCGGCTTCCCACGGGAAAGTCTTTCTCCACGTGCAGACATGCTCCCAGGTGCCTGTGGCAAGGGGAAGGAAATGCCATACACTGACCTGGAAGAGACCACAGGGCCCAGGCACAGTCTGAACACTTCCCTCATCCCGGCGGTTTTGCTAGCAGGAGTTCAACCCCAACGAACACAGCCCGGAGACCCCTGGGGCAAAAACGGCTTCCGACGAACAAGAGGTGCTTGCTGTGGAAAACCTATCCCAAGTGGGGTAGATAGGTGAACAAAACGCCACACACCCAGGTATAAGAAAGAACATTACCCAGGCACGGTCCAAGCCCCTCACCTCGTCCCTGTGCTTTGGGGAGCCGGAGGGACAGCCGAGGCCAACGGCATTGAGACCCCTTTGCTAAAAGCCGGCTTCCCACAGAAACAGTTTTCCTGAGGTGCAGACCCTATCCCAAGAGGTTGTGGCAAGGTAATGCAAATGCCCTCCACTTCTCTGGAAGAAACCACAGTGCCCAGCCATGTTCTAAGCCCACCCATCCTCCCTGGGCTTCTGGCAGCAGGAGTGGAAAGAGAGGAGCAGAGCACTGGGATCCGTTTGACAAAAACCGGCTTCCCACGGGAAAGTCTTTCTCCACGTGCAGACATGCTCCCAGGTGCCTGTGGCAAGGGGAAGGAAATGCCATACACTGACCTGGAAGAGACCACAGGGCCCAGGCACAGTCTGAACCCTTCCCTCATCCCGGCGGTTTTGCTAGCAGGAGTTCAACCCCAACGAACACAGCCCGGAGACCCCTGGGGCAAAAACGGCTTCCGACGAACAAGAGGTGCTTGCTGTGGAAAACCTATCCCAAGTGGGAGTAGCCAGGTCAACGAAATGCCACACACCCAGGTGTAAGAAACAACATTGCCCATGCACGATCTAAGCCCCCCACCTCGTCCCTGAGCTTTGGGGAGCCGGAGGGACAGCCGAGCCCCATGGCCCTGAGACCCCTTTGAAAAAGCTTGCTTCCCACCGAAATCGTTTTCCTGTGGTGCACACCCTATCCCAAGTGGTTGTGGCAAGGTTAAAGCAAATGCCCTCCACTTCTCTGGAAGAAACCACAGTGCCCAACCATGTTCTAAGGCCTCCTATCCTCCCTGGGCTTCTGGCAACAGGAGTGAAAAGAGAGGAGCAGAGCACTGGGACCCGTTTGACAAAAACCGGCTTTCACCGGGAAAGTCTTTCTCCACGTGCAGACATGCTCCCAGGTGCCTGTGGCAAGGGGAAGGAAATGCCATACACTGACCTGGAAGAGACCACAGGGCCCAGGCACAGTCTGAACCCTTCCCTCATCCCGGCGGTTTTGCTAGCAGGAGTTCAACCCCAACGGACACAGCCCGGAGACCCTGAGGCAAAAAGGGCTTCCGACGAACAAGAGGTGCTTCCTGTGGAAAACCTATCCCAAGTGGGAGTAGCCAGGTCAACGAAATGCCACACTCCCAGGTGGATGAAACAACATTGCCCAGGCATGGTCTAAGCCCCTCACCTCGTCCCTGTGCTTTGGGGATCTGGAGGGACCCCCGAGGCCCACGGCCCTGAGGCCCGTTGGGCAGAAAGCCGGCTTCCCAAGGAAACAACTTTCCTGAGGTGCAGACCCTATCCCAAGGGGTGGTGGCAAGGGAAAGCAAATGCCATCCCCTTCTCTGGAAGAAACCCCAGTGCCCAGCCATGTTCTAAGCCCTCCCCTCCTCACTGGGCTTCTGGCAGCAGGAGAGAAAAGAGAGGAGCACAGCACTGGGACTCTTTGACAGAAACCGGCTTCCCACGAGGAAGTCCTTCTCCACGTGAAGACATGCTTCCCAGTGCCTGTGGCAAGGTGAAGGAAATGCCATACACTGACCTGGAAGAGACCACAGGGCCCAGGCACAGTCTGAACCCTTCCCTCATCCCGGCGGTTTTGCCAGCAGGGGTTCAACCCCAACGAACACAGCCCGGAGACCCCTGGGGCAAAAACGGCTTCCGACGAACAAGAGGTGCTTGCTGTGGAAAACCTATCCCAAGTGGGGTAGATAGGTGAACAAAACGCCACACACCCAGGTATAAGAAACAACATTGCCCAGGCACGGTCCAAGCCCCTCACCTCGTCCCTGTGCTTTGGGGAGCCGGAGGGACAGCCGAGGCCAACGGCATTGAGACCCCTTTGCAAAAAGCCGGCTTCCCACAGAAACAGTTTTCCTGTGGTGCACACCCTATCCCAAGTGGTTGTGGCAAGGTAATGCAAATGCCCTCCACTTCTCTGGAAGAAACCACAGTGCCCAACCATGTTCTAAGCCCTCCCATCCTCCCTGGGCTTCTGGCAGCAGGAGTGAAAAGACAAGAGCAGGGCACTTGGACCCGTTTGACAAAAACCGGCTTCCCACGGGAAAGTCTTTCTCCACGTGCAGACATGCTCCCAGGTGCCTGTGGCAAGGGGAAGGAAATGCCATACACTCACCTGGAAGAGACCACAGGGCCCAGGCACAGTCTGAACCCTTCCCTCATCCCGGCGGTTTTGCTAGCAGGAGTTCAACCCCAACGAACACAGCCCGGAGACCCCTGGGGCAAAAACGGCTTCCGACGAACAAGAGGTGCTTGCTGTGGAAAACCTATCCCAAGTGGGGTAGATAGGTGAATAAAACGCCACACACCCAGGTATAACAAACAACATTGCCCAGGCACGGTCCAAGCCCCTCACCTCGTCCCTGTGCTTTCGGGAGCCGGAGGGACACCCGAGGCCCACGACCCAGAGAACCCTTTGCAAAAAGCCGGCTTCCCACAGAAACAGTTTTCCTGAGGTGCAGACCCTATCCCAAGAGGTTGTGGCAAGGTAATGCAAATGCCCTCCACTTCTCTGGAAGAAACCACAGTGCCCAGCCATGTTCTAAGCCCACCCATCCTCCCTGGGTTTCTGGAGGCAGGAGTGAAAAGAGAGGAGCAGAGCACTGGGATCCGTTTGACAAAAACCGGCTTTCACCGGGAAAGTCTTTCTCCACGTGCAGACATGCTCCCAGGTGCCTGTGGCAAGGGGAAGGAAATGCCATACACTGACCTGGAAGAGACCACAGGGCCCAGGCACAGTCTGAACCCTTCCCTCATCCCGGCGGTTTTGCTAGCAGGAGTTCAACCCCAACGGACACAGCCCGGAGACCCTGAGGCAAAAAGGGCTTCCGACGAACAAGAGGTGCTTCCTGTGGAAAACCTATCCCAAGTGGGAGTAGCCAGGTCAACGAAATGCCACACACCCAGGTGGATGAAACAACATTGCCCAGGCATGGTCTAAGCCCCTCACCTCGTCCCTGTGCTTTGGGGATCTGGAGGGACCCCCGAGGCCCACGGCCCTGAGGCCCGTTGGGCAGAAAGCCGGCTTCCCAAGGAAACAACTTTCCTGAGGTGCAGACCCTATCCCAAGGGGTGGTGGCAAGGGAAAGCAAATGCCATCCCCTTCTCTGGAAGAAACCCCAGTGCCCAGCCATGTTCTAAGCCCTCCCCTCCTCACTGGGCTTCTGGCAGCAGGAGAGAAAAGAGAGGAGCACAGCACTGGGACTCTTTGACAGAAACCGGCTTCCCACGAGGAAGTCCTTCTCCACGTGAAGACATGCTTCCCAGTGCCTGTGGCAAGGTGAAGGAAATGCCATACACTGACCAGGAAGAGACCACAGGGCCCAGGCACAGTCTGAACCCTTCCCTCATCCCAGCGGTTTTGCCAGCAGGAGTTCAACCCCAACGAACACAGCCCGGAGACCCGTGGGGCAAAAACGGCTTCCGACGAACAAGAGGTGCTTGCTGTGGAAAACCTATCCCAAGTGGGGTAGATAGGTGAACAAAACGCCACACACCCAGGTATAAGAAACAACATTGCCCAGGCACGGTCCAAGCCCCTCACCTCGTCCCTGTGCTTTGGGGAGCCGGAGGGACAGCCGAGGCCAACGGCATTGAGACCCCTTTGCAAAAAGCCGGCTTCCCACAGAAACAGTTTTCCTGTGGTGCACACCCTATCCCAAGTGGTTGTGGCAAGGTAATGCAAATGCCCTCCACTTCTCTGGAAGAAACCACGGTGCCCAGCCATGTTCTAAGCCCTCCCATCCTCCCTGGGTTTCTGGCAGCAGGAGTGAAAAGACAGGAGCAGGGCACTTGGACACGTTTGACAAAAACCGGCTTCCCACGGGAAAGTCTTTCTCCACGTGCAGACATGCTCCCAGGTGCCTGTGGCAAGGGGAAGGAAATGCCATACACTGACCTGGAAGAGACCACAGGGCCCAGGCACAGTCTGAACCCTTCCCTCATCCCGGCGGTTTTGCTAGCAGGAGTTCAACCCCAACGAACACAGCCCGGAGACCTGGGGCAAAAACGGCTTCCGACGAACAAGAGGTGCTTGCTGTGGAAAACCTATCCCAAGTGGGAGTAGCCAGGTCAACGAAATGCCACACACCCAGGTGTAAGAAACAACATTGCCCAGGCACGATCTAAGCCCCCCACCTCGTCCCTGAGCTTTGGGGAGCCGGAGGGACAGCCGAGCCCCATGGCCCTGAGACCCCTTTGAAAAAGCTGGCTTCCCACCGAAACCGTTTTCCTGTGGTGCACACCCTATCCCAAGTGGTTGTGGCAAGGTTAAAGCAAATGCCCTCCACTTCTCTGGAAGAAACCACAGTGCCCAACCATGTTCTAAGGCCTCCTATCATCCCTGGGCTTCTGGCAACAGGAGTGAAAAGAGAGGAGCAGAGCACTGGGACCCGTTTGACAAAAACCGGCTTTCACCGGGAAAGTCTTTCTCCACGTGCAGACATGCTCCCAGGTGCCTGTGGCAAGGGGAAGGAAATGCCATACACTGACCTGGAAGAGACCACAGGGCCCAGGCACAGTCTGAACCCTTCCCTCATCCCGGCGGTTTTGCTAGCAGGAGTTCAACCCCAACGGACACAGCCCGGAGACCCTGAGGCAAAAAGGGCTTCCGACGAACAAGAGGTGCTTCCTGTGGAAAACCTATCCCAAGTGGGAGTAGCCAGGTCAACGAAATGCCACACACCCAGGTGTAAGAAACAACATTGCCCAGGCATGGTCTAAGCCCCTCACCTCGTCCCTGTGCTTTGGGGAGCCGGAGGGACAGCCGAGGCCCACGGCCCTGAGACCCCTTTGCAAAAAGCCGGCTTCCCACGGAAACAGTTTTCCTGAGGTGCACACCCTATCCCAAGTGGTTGTGGCAAGGTAATGCAAATGCCCTCCACTTCTCTGGAAGAAACCACAGTGCGAGCCATGTTCTAAGCCCTCCCATCCTCCCTGGGTTTCTGGCAGCAGGAGTGAAAAGAGAGGAGCAGGGCAGTAGGGCCCGTTTGAGAAAAACCGGCTTCCCACGGGAAAGTCTTTCTCCACGTGCAGACATGCTCCCAGGTGCCTGTGGCAAGGGGAAGGAAATGCCATACACTGACCTGGAAGAGACCACAGGGCCCAGGCACAGTCTGAACCCTTCCCTCATCCCGGCGGTTTTGCTAGCAGGAGTTCAACCCCAACGAACACAGCCCGGAGACCCCTGGGGCAAAAACGGCTTCCGACGAACAAGAGGTGCTTGCTGTGGAAAACCTATCCCAAGTGGGGTAGATAGGTGAACAAAACGCCACACACCCAGGTATAAGAAAGAACATTGCCCAGGCACGGTCCAAGCCCCTCACCTCGTCCCTGTGCTTTCGGGAGCCGGAGGGACAGCCGAGGCCAACGGCATTGAGACCCCTTTGCAAAAAGCCGGCTTCCCACAGAAACAGTTTTCCTGAGGTGCAGACCCTATCCCAAGAGGTTGTGGCAAGGTAATGCAAATGCCCTCCACTTCTCTGGAAGAAACCACAGTGCCCAGCCATGTTCTAAGCCCACCCATCCTCCCTGGGTTTCTGGAGGCAGGAGTGAAAAGAGAGGAGCAGAGCACTGGGATCCGTTTGACAAAAACCGGCTTCCCACGGGAAAGTCTTTCTCCACGTGCAGACATGCTCCCAGGTGCCTGTGGCAAGGGGAAGGAAATGCCATACACTGACCTGGAAGAGACCACAGGGCCCAGGCACAGTCTGAAC
Source organism: Ursus americanus (assembly GCF_024610735.1). Lineage (NCBI taxonomy): Eukaryota > Metazoa > Chordata > Mammalia > Carnivora > Ursidae > Ursus > Ursus americanus. The sequence goes on along the minus strand of NW_028273629.1, from coordinate 505,646 downwards.
CCTTCCCTCATCCCGGCGGTTTTGCTAGCAGGAGTTCAACCCCAACGAACACAGCCCGGAGACCCCTGGGGCAAAAACGGCTTCCGACGAACAAGAGGTGCTTGCTGTGGAAAACCTATCCCAAGTGGGGGTAGCCAGGTCAACGAAATGCCACACACCCAGGTGTAAGAAACAACATTGCCCAGGCACGATCTAAGCCCCCCACCTCGTCCCTGAGCTTTGGGGAGCCGGAGGGACAGCCGAGCCCCATGGCCCTGAGACCCCTTTGAAAAAGCTGGCTTCCCACCGAAACCGTTTTCCTGTGGTGCACACCCTATCCCAAGTGGTTGTGGCAAGGTTAAAGCAAATGCCCTCCACTTCTCTGGAAGAAACCACAGTGCCCAACCATGTTTTAAGGCCTCCTATCCTCCCTGGGCTTCTGGCAACAGGAGTGAAAAGAGAGGAGCAGAGCACTGGGACCCGTTTGACAAAAACCGGCTTTCACCGGGAAAGTCTTTCTCCACGTGCAGACATGCACCCAGGTGCCTGTGGCAAGGGGAAGGAAATGCCATACACTGACCTGGAAGAGACCACAGGGCCCAGGCACAGTCTGAACCCTTCCCTCATCCCGGCGGTTTTGCTAGCAGGAGTTCAACCCCAACGGACACAGCCCGGAGACCCTGAGGCAAAAAGGGCTTCCGACGAACAAGAGGTGCTTCCTGTGGAAAACCTATCCCAAGTGGGAGTAGCCAGGTCAACGAAATGCCACACTCCCAGGTGGATGAAACAACATTGCCCAGGCATGGTCTAAGCCCCTCACCTCGTCCCTGTGCTTTGGGGATCTGGAGGGACCCCCGAGGCCCACGGCCCTGAGGCCCGTTGGGCAGAAAGCCGGCTTCCCAAGGAAACAACTTTCCTGAGGTGCAGACCCTATCCCAAGGGGTGGTGGCAAGGGAAAGCAAATGCCATCCCCTTCTCTGGAAGAAACCCCAGTGCCCAGCCATGTTCTAAGCCCTCCCCTCCTCACTGGGCTTCTGGCAGCAGGAGAGAAAAGAGAGGAGCACAGCACTGGGACTCTTTGACAGAAACCGGCTTCCCACGAGGAAGTCCTTCTCCACGTGAAGACATGCTTCCCAGTGCCTGTGGCAAGGTGAAGGAAATGCCATACACTGACCTGGAAGAGACCACAGGGCCCAGGCACAGTCTGAACCCTTCCCTCATCCCGGCGGTTTTGCCAGCAGGAGTTCAACCCCAACGAACACAGCCCGGAGACCCCTGGGGCAAAAACGGCTTCCGACGAACAAGAGGTGCTTGCTGTGGAAAACCTATCCCAAGTGGGGTAGATAGGTGAACAAAACGCCACACACCCAGGTATAAGAAACAACATTGCCCAGGCACGGTCCAAGCCCCTCACCTCGTCCCTGTGCTTTGGGGAGCCGGAGGGACAGCCGAGGCCAACGGCATTGAGACCCTTTTGCAAAAAGCCGGCTTCCCACAGAAACAGTTTTCCTGTGGTGCACACCCTATCCCAAGTGGTTGTGGCAAGGTAATGCAAATGCCCTCCACTTCTCTGGAAGAAACCACAGTGCCCAACCATGTTCTAAGCCCTCCCATCCTCCCTGGGCTTCTGGCAGCAGGAGTGAAAAGACAAGAGCAGGGCACTTGGACCCGTTTGACAAAAACCGGCTTCCCACGGGAAAGTCTTTCTCCACGTGCAGACATGCTCCCAGGTGCCTGTGGCAAGGGGAAGGAAATGCCATACACTCACCTGGAAGAGACCACAGGGCCCAGGCACAGTCTGAACCCTTCCCTCATCCCGGCGGTTTTGCTAGCAGGAGTTCAACCCCAACGAACACAGCCCGGAGACCCCTGGGGCAAAAACGGCTTCCGACGAACAAGAGGTGCTTGCTGTGGAAAACCTATCCCAAGTGGGGGTAGCCAGGTCAACAAAATGCCACACACCAAGGTGTAAGAAACAACATTGCCCAGGCATGGTCTAAGCCCCTCACCTCGTCCCTGTGCTTTGGGGAGCCGGAGGGACACCCGAGGCCCACGACCCAGAGAACCCTTTGCAAAAAGCCGGCTTCCCACGGAAACAGTTTTCCTGATGTGCAGACCCTCTCACAAGTGGTTGTGGCAAGGTAAAGCAAATGCCCTCCACTTCTCTGGAAGAAACCACGGTGCCCAGCCATGTTCTAAGCCCTCCCATCCTCCCTGGGCTTCTGGCAGCAGGAGTGAAAAGACAGGAGCAGGGCACTTGGACCCGTTTGACAAAAACCGGCTTCCCACGGGAAAGTCTTTCTCCACGTGCAGACATGCTCCCAGGTGCCTGTGGCAAGGGGAAGGAAATGCCATACACTGACCTGGAAGAGACCACAGGGCCCAGGCACAGTCTGAACCCTTCCCTCATCCCGGGGGTTTTGCTAGCAGGAGTTCAACCCCAATGAACAGAGCCCGGAGACCCCTGGGGCAAAAACGGCTTCCGACGAACAAGAGGTGCTTGCTGTGGAAAACCTATCCCAAGTGGGGTAGATAGGTGAATAAAACGCCACACACCCAGGTATAAGAAACAACATTGCCCAGGCACGGTCCAAGCCCCTCACCTCGTCCCTGTGCTTTCGGGAGCCGGAGGGACAGCCGAGGCCAACGGCATTGAGACCCCTTTGCAAAAAGCCGGCTTCCCACAGAAACAGTTTTCCTGAGGTGCAGACCCTATCCCAAGAGGTTGTGGCAAGGTAATGCAAATGCCCTCCACTTCTCTGGAAGAAACCACGGTGCCCAGCCATGTTCTAAGCCCACCCATCCTCCCTGGGTTTCTGGAGGCAGGAGTGAAAAGAGAGGAGCAGAGCACTGGGATCCGTTTGACAAAAACCGGCTTTCACCGGGAAAGTCTTTCTCCACGTGCAGACATGCTCCCAGGTGCCTGTGGCAAGGGGAAGGAAATGCCATACACTGACCTGGAAGAGACCACAGGGCCCAGGCACAGTCTGAACCCTTCCCTCATCCCGGCGGTTTTGCTAGCAGGAGTTCAACCCCAACGGACACAGCCCGGAGACCCTGAGGCAAAAAGGGCTTCCGACGAACAAGAGGTGCTTCCTGTGGAAAACCTATCCCAAGTGGGAGTAGCCAGGTCAACGAAATGCCACACACCCAGGTGGATGAAACAACATTGCCCAGGCATGGTCTAAGCCCCTCACCTCGTCCCTGTGCTTTGGGGATCTGGAGGGACCCCCGAGGCCCACGGCCCTGAGGCCCGTTGGGCAGAAAGCCGGCTTCCCAAGGAAACAACTTTCCTGAGGTGCAGACCCTATCCCAAGGGGTGGTGGCAAGGGAAAGCAAATGCCATCCCCTTCTCTGGAAGAAACCCCAGTGCCCAGCCATGTTCTAAGCCCTCCCCTCCTCACTGGGCTTCTGGCAGCAGGAGAGAAAAGAGAGGAGCACAGCACTGGGACTCTTTGACAGAAACCGGCTTCCCACGAGGAAGTCCTTCTCCACGTGCAGACATGCTTCCCAGTGCCTGTGGCAAGGTGAAGGAAATGCCATACACTGACCTGGAAGAGACCACAGGGCCCAGGCACAGTCTGAACCCTTCCCTCATCCCGGCGGTTTTGCCAGCAGGAGTTCAACCCCAACGAACACAGCCCGGAGACCCCTGGGGCAAAAACGGCTTCCGACGAACAAGAGGTGCTTGCTGTGGAAAACCTATCCCAAGTGGGGTAGATAGGTGAACAAAACGCCACACACCCAGGTATAAGAAACAACATTGCCCAGGCACGGTCCAAGCCCCTCACCTCGTCCCTGTGCTTTGGGGAGCCGGAGGGACAGCCGAGGCCAACGGCATTGAGACCCCTTTGCAAAAAGCCGGCTTCCCACAGAAACAGTTTTCCTGTGGTGCACACCCTATCCCAAGTGGTTGTGGCAAGGTAATGCAAATGCCCTCCACTTCTCTGGAAGAAACCACAGTGCCCAACCATGTTCTAAGCCCTCCCATCCTCCCTGGGCTTCTGGCAGCAGGAGTGAAAAGACAAGAGCAGGGCACTTGGACCCGTTTGACAAAAACCGGCTTCCCACGGGAAAGTCTTTCTCCACGTGCAGACATGCTCCCAGGTGCCTGTGGCAAGGGGAAGGAAATGCCATACACTCACCTGGAAGAGACCACAGGGCCCAGGCACAGTCTGAACCCTTCCCTCATCCCGGCGGTTTTGCTAGCAGGAGTTCAACCCCAACGAACACAGCCCGGAGACCCCTGGGGCAAAAACGGCTTCCGACGAACAAGAGGTGCTTGCTGTGGAAAACCTATCCCAAGTGGGGGTAGCCAGGTCAACGAAATGCCACACACCCAGGTGTAAGAAACAACATTGCCCAGGCACGATCTAAGCCCCCCACCTCGTCCCTGAGCTTTGGGGAGCCGGAGGGACAGCCGAGCCCCATGGCCCTGAGACCCCTTTGAAAAAGCTGGCTTCCCACCGAAACCGTTTTCCTGTGGTGCACACCCTATCCCAAGTGGTTGTGGCAAGGTTAAAGCAAATGCCCTCCACTTCTCTGGAAGAAACCACAGTGCCCAACCATGTTCTAAGGCCTCCTATCATCCCTGGGCTTCTGGCAACAGGAGTGAAAAGAGAGGAGCAGAGCACTGGGACCCGTTTGACAAAAACCGGCTTTCACCGGGAAAGTCTTTCTCCACGTGCAGACATGCTCCCAGGTGCCTGTGGCAAGGGGAAGGAAATGCCATACACTGACCTGGAAGAGACCACAGGGCCCAGGCACAGTCTGAACCCTTCCCTCATCCCGGCGGTTTTGCTAGCAGGAGTTCAACCCCAACGGACACAGCCCGGAGACCCTGAGGCAAAAAGGGCTTCCGACGAACAAGAGGTGCTTCCTGTGGAAAACCTATCCCAAGTGGGAGTAGCCAGGTCAACGAAATGCCACACACCCAGGTGTAAGAAACAACATTGCCCAGGCATGGTCTAAGCCCCTCACCTCGTCCCTGTGCTTTGGGGAGCCGGAGGGACAGCCGAGGCCCACGGCCCTGAGACCCCTTTGCAAAAAGCCGGCTTCCCACGGAAACAGTTTTCCTGAGGTGCACACCCTATCCCAAGTGGTTGTGGCAAGGTAATGCAAATGCCCTCCACTTCTCTGGAAGAAACCACAGTGCGAGCCATGTTCTAAGCCCTCCCATCCTCCCTGGGCTTCTGGCAGCAGGAGTGAAAAGAGAGGAGCAGGGCAGTAGGGCCCGTTTGAGAAAAACCGGCTTCCCACGGGAAAGTCTTTCTCCACGTGCAGACATGCTGCCAGGTGCCTGTGGCAAGGGGAAGGAAATGCCATACACTGACCTGGAAGAGACCACAGGGCCCAGGCACAGTCTGAACCCTTCCCTCATCCCGGCGGTTTTGCTAGCAGGAGTTCAACCCCAACGAACACAGCCCGGAGACCCCTGGGGCAAAAACGGCTTCCGACGAACAAGAGGTGCTTGCTGTGGAAAACCTATCCCAAGTGGGGTAGATAGGTGAACAAAACGCCACACACCCAGGTATAAGAAAGAACATTGCCCAGGCACGGTCCAAGCCCCTCACCTCGTCCCTGTGCTTTCGGGAGCCGGAGGGACAGCCGAGGCCAACGGCATTGAGACCCCTTTGCAAAAAGCCGGCTTCCCACAGAAACAGTTTTCCTGAGGTGCAGACCCTATCCCAAGAGGTTGTGGCAAGGTAATGCAAATGCCCTCCACTTCTCTGGAAGAAACCACAGTGCCCAGCCATGTTCTAAGCCCACCCATCCTCCCTGGGTTTCTGGAGGCAGGAGTGAAAAGAGAGGAGCAGAGCACTGGGATCCGTTTGACAAAAACCGGCTTCCCACGGGAAAGTCTTTCTCCACGTGCAGACATGCTCCCAGGTGCCTGTGGCAAGGGGAAGGAAATGCCATACACTGACCTGGAAGAGACCACAGGGCCCAGGCACAGTCTGAACCCTTCCCTCATCCCGGCGGTTTTGCTAGCAGGAGTTCAACCCCAACGAACACAGCCCGGAGATCCCTGGGGCAAAAACGGCTTCCGACGAACAAGAGGTGCTTGCTGTGGAAAACCTATCCCAAGTGGGAGTAGCCAGGTCAACGAAATGCCACACACCCAGGTGTAAGAAACAACATTGCCCAGGCACGATCTAAGCCCCCCACCTCGTCCCTGAGCTTTGGGGAGCCGGAGGGACAGCCGAGCCCCATGGCCCTGAGACCCCTTTGAAAAAGCTGGCTTCCCACCGAAACCGTTTTCCTGTGGTGCACACCCTATCCCAAGTGGTTGTGGCAAGGTTAAAGCAAATGCCCTCCACTTCTCTGGAAGAAACCACAGTGCCCAACCATGTTCTAAGGCCTCCTATCCTCCCTGGGCTTCTGGCAACAGGAGTGAAAAGAGAGGAGCAGAGCACTGGGACCCGTTTGACAAAAACCGGCTTTCACCGGGAAAGTCTTTCGCCACGTGCAGACATGCTCCCAGGTGCCTGTGGCAAGGGGAAGGAAATGCCATACACTGACCTGGAAGAGACCACAGGGCCCAGGCACAGTCTGAACCCTTCCCTCATCCCGGCGGTTTTGCTAGCAAGAGTTCAACCCCAACGAACACAGCCCGGAGACCCTGAGGCAAAAAGGGCTTCCGACGAACAAGAGGTGCTTCCTGTGGAAAACCTATCCCAAGTGGGAGTAGCCAGGTCAACGAAATGCCACACACCCAGGTGTAAGAAACAACATTGCCCAGGCATGGTCTAAGCCCCTCACCTCGTCCCTGTGCTTTGGGGAGCCGGAGGGACACCCAAGGCCCATGGCCCTGAGACCCCTTTGCAAAAAGCCGGCTTCCCACGGAAACAGTTTTCCTGAGGTGCAGACCCTATCCCAAGTGGTTGTGGCAAGGTAATGCAAATGCCCTCCACTTCTCTGGAAGAAACCACAGTGCGAGCCATGTTCTAAGCCCTCCCATCCTCCCTGGGCTTCTGGCAGCAGGAGTGAAAAGAGAGGAGCAGAGCACTGGGACCCAATGGACAAAAACCGGCTTCCCACGCGAAAGTCTTTCTCGACGAGCAGACATGCTCCCAGGTGCCTGTGGCAAGGGGAAGGAAATGCCATACACTGACCTGGAAGAGTCCACAGGGCCCAGGCACAGTCTGAACCCTTCCCTCATCCCGGCGGTTTTGCTAGCAGGAGTTCAACCCCAACGAACACAGCCCGGAGACCTGGGGCAAAAACGGCTTCCGACGAACAAGAGGTGCTTGCTGTGGAAAACCTATCCCAAGTGGGAGTAGCCAGGTCAACGAAATGCCACACACCCAGGTGTAAGAAACAACATTGCCCAGGCACGGTCTAAGCCCCTCACCTCGTCCCTGTGCTTTGGGGAGCCGGAGGGACACCCGAGGCCCACGACCCAGAGAACCCTTTGCAAAAAGCCGGCTTCCCACGGAAACAGTTTTCCTGATGTGCAGAACCTCTCACAAGTGGTTGTGGCAAGGTAAAGCAAATGCCCTCCACTTCTCTGGAAGAAACCACGGGGCCCAGCCATGTTCTAAGCCCTCCCATCCTCCCTGGGCTTCTGGCAGCAGGAGTGAAAAGACAGGAGCAGGGCACTTGGACCCGTTTGACAAAAACCGGCTTCCCACGGGTAAGTCTTTCTCCACGTGCAGACAGGCTCCCAGGTGCCTGTGGCAAGGGGAAGGAAATGCCATACACTGACCTGGAAGAGACCACAGGGCCCAGGCACAGTCTGAACCCTTCCCTCATCCCGGGGGTTTTGCTAGCAGGAGTTCAACCCCAACGAACAGAGCCCGGAGACCCCTGGGGCAAAAACGGCTTCCGACGAACAAGAGGTGCTTGCTGTGGAAAACCTATCCCAAGTGGGGTAGATAGGTGAATAAAACGCCACACACCCAGGTATAAGAAACAACATTGCCCAGGCACGGTCCAAGCCCCTCACCTCGTCCCTGTGCTTTCGGGAGCCGGAGGGACAGCTGAGGCCAACGGCATTGAGACCCCTTTGCAAAAAGCCGGCTTCCCACAGAAACAGTTTTCCTGAGGTGCAGACCCTATCCCAAGAGGTTGTGGCAAGGTAATGCAAATGCCCTCCACTTCTCTGGAAGAAACCACAGTGCCCAGCCATGTTCTAAGCCCACCCATCCTCCCTGGGTTTCTGGAGGCAGGAGTGAAAAGAGAGGAGCAGAGCACTGGGATCCGTTTGACAAAAACCGGCTTTCACCGGGAAAGTCTTTCTCCACGTGCAGACATGCTCCCAGGTGCCTGTGGCAAGGGGAAGGAAATGCCATACACTGACCTGGAAGAGACCACAGGGCCCAGGCACAGTCTGAACCCTTCCCTCATCCCGGCGGTTTTGCTAGCAGGAGTTCAACCCCAACGGACACAGCCCGGAGACCCTGAGGCAAAAAGGGCTTCCGACGAACAAGAGGTGCTTCCTGTGGAAAACCTATCCCAAGTGGGAGTAGCCAGGTCAACGAAATGCCACACACCCAGGTGGATGAAACAACATTGCCCAGGCATGGTCTAAGCCCCTCACCTCGTCCCTGTGCTTTGGGGATCTGGAGGGACCCCCGAGGCCCACGGCCCTGAGGCCCGTTGGGCAGAAAGCCGGCTTCCCAAGGAAACAACTTTCCTGAGGTGCAGACCCTATCCCAAGGGGTGGTGGCAAGGGAAAGCAAATGCCATCCCCTTCTCTGGAAGAAACCCCAGTGCCCAGCCATGTTCTAAGCCTTCCCCTCCTCACTGGGCTTCTGGCAGCAGGAGAGAAAAGAGAGGAGCACAGCACTGGGACTCTGACAGAAACCGGCTTCCCACGAGGAAGTCCTTCTCCACGTGCAGACATGCTTCCCAGTGCCTGTGGCAAGGTGAAGGAAATGCCATACACTGACCTGGAAGAGACCACAGGGCCCAGGCACAGTCTGAACCCTTCCCTCATCCCGGCGGTTTTGCCAGCAGGAGTTCAACCCCAACGAACACAGCCCGGAGACCCCTGGGGCAAAAACGGCTTCCGACGAACAAGAGGTGCTTGCTGTGGAAAACCTATCCCAAGTGGGGTAGATAGGTGAACAAAACGCCACACACCCAGGTATAAGAAACAACATTGCCCAGGCACGGTCCAAGCCCCTCACCTCGTCCCTGTGCTTTGGGGAGCCGGAGGGACAGCCGAGGCCAACGGCATTGAGACCCCTTTGCAAAAAGCCGGCTTCCCACAGAAACAGTTTTCCTGTGGTGCACACCCTATCCCAAGTGGTTGTGGCAAGGTAATGCAAATGCCCTCCACTTCTCTGGAAGAAACCACAGTGCCCAACCATGTTCTAAGCCCTCCCATCCTCCCTGGGCTTCTGGCAGCAGGAGTGAAAAGACAAGAGCAGGGCACTTGGACCCGTTTGACAAAAACCGGCTTCCCACGGGAAAGTCTTTCTCCACGTGCAGACATGCTCCCAGGTGCCTGTGGCAAGGGGAAGGAAATGCCATACACTGACCTGGAAGAGACCACAGGGCCCAGGCACAGTCTGAACACTTCCCTCATCCCGGCGGTTTTGCTAGCAGGAGTTCAACCCCAACGAACACAGCCCGGAGACCCCTGGGGCAAAAACGGCTTCCGACGAACAAGAGGTGCTTGCTGTGGAAAACCTATCCCAAGTGGGGGTAGCCAGGTCAACAAAATGCCACACACCAAGGTGTAAGAAACAACATTGCCCAGGCATGGTCTAAGCCCCTCACCTCGTCCCTGTGCTTTGGGGAGCCGGAGGGACACCCGAGGCCCACGACCCAGAGAACCCTTTGCAAAAAGCCGGCTTCCCACGGAAACAGTTTTCCTGATGTGCAGACCCTCTCACAAGTGGTTGTGGCAAGGTAAAGCAAATGCCCTCCACTTCTCTGGAAGAAACCACGGTGCCCAGCCATGTTCTAAGCCCTCCCATCCTCCCTGGGCTTCTGGCAGCAGGAGTGAAAAGACAGGAGCAGGGCACTTGGACCCGTTTGACAAAAACCGGCTTCCCACGGGAAAGTCTTTCTCCACGTGCAGACATGCTCCCAGGTGCCTGTGGCAAGGGGAAGGAAATGCCATACACTGACCTGGAAGAGACCACAGGGCCCAGGCACAGTCTGAACCCTTCCCTCATCCCGGGGGTTTTGCTAGCAGGAGTTCAACCCCAATGAACAGAGCCCGGAGACCCCTGGGGCAAAAACGGCTTCCGACGAACAAGAGGTGCTTGCTGTGGAAAACCTATCCCAAGTGGGGTAGATAGGTGAATAAAACGCCACACACCCAGGTATAAGAAACAACATTGCCCAGGCACGGTCCAAGCCCCTCACCTCGTCCCTGTGCTTTCGGGAGCCGGAGGGACAGCCGAGGCCAACGGCATTGAGACCCCTTTGCAAAAAGCCGGCTTCCCACAGAAACAGTTTTCCTGAGGTGCAGACCCTATCCCAAGAGGTTGTGGCAAGGTAATGCAAATGCCCTCCACTTCTCTGGAAGAAACCACGGTGCCCAGCCATGTTCTAAGCCCACCCATCCTCCCTGGGTTTCTGGAGGCAGGAGTGAAAAGAGAGGAGCAGAGCACTGGGATCCGTTTGACAAAAACCGGCTTTCACCGGGAAAGTCTTTCTCCACGTGCAGACATGCTCCCAGGTGCCTGTGGCAAGGGGAAGGAAATGCCATACACTGACCTGGAAGAGACCACAGGGCCCAGGCACAGTCTGAACCCTTCCCTCATCCCGGCGGTTTTGCTAGCAGGAGTTCAACCCCAACGGACACAGCCCGGAGACCCTGAGGCAAAAAGGGCTTCCGACGAACAAGAGGTGCTTCCTGTGGAAAACCTATCCCAAGTGGGAGTAGCCAGGTCAACGAAATGCCACACACCCAGGTGGATGAAACAACATTGCCCAGGCATGGTCTAAGCCCCTCACCTCGTCCCTGTGCTTTGGGGATCTGGAGGGACCCCCGAGGCCCACGGCCCTGAGGCCCGTTGGGCAGAAAGCCGGCTTCCCAAGGAAACAACTTTCCTGAGGTGCAGACCCTATCCCAAGGGGTGGTGGCAAGGGAAAGCAAATGCCATCCCCTTCTCTGGAAGAAACCCCAGTGCCCAGCCATGTTCTAAGCCCTCCCCTCCTCACTGGGCTTCTGGCAGCAGGAGAGAAAAGAGAGGAGCACAGCACTGGGACTCTTTGACAGAAACCGGCTTCCCACGAGGAAGTCCTTCTCCACGTGCAGACATGCTTCCCAGTGCCTGTGGCAAGGGGAAGGAAATGCCATACACTGACCTGGAAGAGACCACAGGGCCCAGGCACAGTCTGAACCCTTCCCTCATCCCGGCGGTTTTGCCAGCAGGAGTTCAACCCCAACGAACACAGCCCGGAGACCCCTGGGGCAAAAACGGCTTCCGACGAACAAGAGGTGCTTGCTGTGGAAAACCTATCCCAAGTGGGGTAGATAGGTGAACAAAACGCCACACACCCAGGTATAAGAAACAACATTGCCCAGGCACGGTCCAAGCCCCTCACCTCGTCCCTGTGCTTTGGGGAGCCGGAGGGACAGCCGAGGCCAACGGCATTGAGACCCCTTTGCAAAAAGCCGGCTTCCCACAGAAACAGTTTTCCTGTGGTGCACACCCTATCCCAAGTGGTTGTGGCAAGGTAATGCAAATGCCCTCCACTTCTCTGGAAGAAACCACAGTGCCCAACCATGTTCTAAGCCCTCCCATCCTCCCTGGGCTTCTGGCAGCAGGAGTGAAAAGACAAGAGCAGGGCACTTGGACCCGTTTGACAAAAACCGGCTTCCCACGGGAAAGTCTTTCTCCACGTGCAGACATGCTCCCAGGTGCCTGTGGCAAGGGGAAGGAAATGCCATACACTCACCTGGAAGAGACCACAGGGCCCAGGCACAGTCTGAACCCTTCCCTCATCCCGGCGGTTTTGCTAGCAGGAGTTCAACCCCAACGAACACAGCCCGGAGACCCCTGGGGCAAAAACGGCTTCCGACGAACAAGAGGTGCTTGCTGTGGAAAACCTATCCCAAGTGGGGGTAGCCAGGTCAACGAAATGCCACACACCCAGGTGTAAGAAACAACATTGCCCAGGCACGATCTAAGCCCCCCACCTCGTCCCTGAGCTTTGGGGAGCCGGAGGGACAGCCGAGCCCCATGGCCCTGAGACCCCTTTGAAAAAGCTGGCTTCCCACCGAAACCGTTTTCCTGTGGTGCACACCCTATCCCAAGTGGTTGTGGCAAGGTTAAAGCAAATGCCCTCCACTTCTCTGGAAGAAACCACAGTGCCCAACCATGTTCTAAGGCCTCCTATCATCCCTGGGCTTCTGGCAACAGGAGTGAAAAGAGAGGAGCAGAGCACTGGGACCCGTTTGACAAAAACCGGCTTTCACCGGGAAAGTCTTTCTCCACGTGCAGACATGCTCCCAGGTGCCTGTGGCAAGGGGAAGGAAATGCCATACACTGACCTGGAAGAGACCACAGGGCCCAGGCACAGTCTGAACCCTTCCCTCATCCCGGCGGTTTTGCTAGCAGGAGTTCAACCCCAACGGACACAGCCCGGAGACCCTGAGGCAAAAAGGGCTTCCGACGAACAAGAGGTGCTTCCTGTGGAAAACCTATCCCAAGTGGGAGTAGCCAGGTCAACGAAATGCCACACACCCAGGTGTAAGAAACAACATTGCCCAGGCATGGTCTAAGCCCCTCACCTCGTCCCTGTGCTTTGGGGAGCCGGAGGGACAGCCGAGGCCCACGGCCCTGAGACCCCTTTGCAAAAAGCCGGCTTCCCACGGAAACAGTTTTCCTGAGGTGCACACCCTATCCCAAGTGGTTGTGGCAAGGTAATGCAAATGCCCTCCACTTCTCTGGAAGAAACCACAGTGCGAGCCATGTTCTAAGCCCTCCCATCCTCCCTGGGCTTCTGGCAGCAGGAGTGAAAAGAGAGGAGCAGGGCAGTAGGGCCCGTTTGAGAAAAACCGGCTTCCCACGGGAAAGTCTTTCTCCACGTGCAGACATGCTGCCAGGTGCCTGTGGCAAGGGGAAGGAAATGCCATACACTGACCTGGAAGAGACCACAGGGCCCAGGCACAGTCTGAACCCTTCCCTCATCCCGGCGGTTTTGCTAGCAGGAGTTCAACCCCAACGAACACAGCCCGGAGACCCCTGGGGCAAAAACGGCTTCCGACGAACAAGAGGTGCTTGCTGTGGAAAACCTATCCCAAGTGGGGTAGATAGGTGAACAAAACGCCACACACCCAGGTATAAGAAAGAACATTGCCCAGGCACGGTCCAAGCCCCTCACCTCGTCCCTGTGCTTTCGGGAGCCGGAGGGACAGCCGAGGCCAACGGCATTGAGACCCCTTTGCAAAAAGCCGGCTTCCCACAGAAACAGTTTTCCTGAGGTGCAGACCCTATCCCAAGAGGTTGTGGCAAGGTAATGCAAATGCCCTCCACTTCTCTGGAAGAAACCACAGTGCCCAGCCATGTTCTAAGCCCACCCATCCTCCCTGGGTTTCTGGAGGCAGGAGTGAAAAGAGAGGAGCAGAGCACTGGGATCCGTTTGACAAAAACCGGCTTCCCACGGGAAAGTCTTTCTCCACGTGCAGACATGCTCCCAGGTGCCTGTGGCAAGGGGAAGGAAATGCCATACACTGACCTGGAAGAGACCACAGGGCCCAGGCACAGTCTGAACCCTTCCCTCATCCCGGCGGTTTTGCTAGCAGGAGTTCAACCCCAACGAACACAGCCCGGAGATCCCTGGGGCAAAAACGGCTTCCGACGAACAAGAGGTGCTTGCTGTGGAAAACCTATCCCAAGTGGGAGTAGCCAGGTCAACGAAATGCCACACACCCAGGTGTAAGAAACAACATTGCCCAGGCACGATCTAAGCCCCCCACCTCGTCCCTGAGCTTTGGGGAGCCGGAGGGACAGCCGAGCCCCATGGCCCTGAGACCCCTTTGAAAAAGCTGGCTTCCCACCGAAACCGTTTTCCTGTGGTGCACACCCTATCCCAAGTGGTTGTGGCAAGGTTAAAGCAAATGCCCTCCACTTCTCTGGAAGAAACCACAGTGCCCAACCATGTTCTAAGGCCTCCTATCCTCCCTGGGCTTCTGGCAACAGGAGTGAAAAGAGAGGAGCAGAGCACTGGGACCCGTTTGACAAAAACCGGCTTTCACCGGGAAAGTCTTTCGCCACGTGCAGACATGCTCCCAGGTGCCTGTGGCAAGGGGAAGGAAATGCCATACACTGACCTGGAAGAGACCACAGGGCCCAGGCACAGTCTGAACCCTTCCCTCATCCCGGCGGTTTTGCTAGCAAGAGTTCAACCCCAACGAACACAGCCCGGAGACCCTGAGGCAAAAAGGGCTTCCGACGAACAAGAGGTGCTTCCTGTGGAAAACCTATCCCAAGTGGGAGTAGCCAGGTCAACGAAATGCCACACACCCAGGTGTAAGAAACAACATTGCCCAGGCATGGTCTAAGCCCCTCACCTCGTCCCTGTGCTTTGGGGAGCCGGAGGGACACCCAAGGCCCATGGCCCTGAGACCCCTTTGCAAAAAGCCGGCTTCCCACGGAAACAGTTTTCCTGAGGTGCAGACCCTATCCCAAGTGGTTGTGGCAAGGTAATGCAAATGCCCTCCACTTCTCTGGAAGAAACCACAGTGCGAGCCATGTTCTAAGCCCTCCCATCCTCCCTGGGCTTCTGGCAGCAGGAGTGAAAAGAGAGGAGCAGAGCACTGGGACCCAATGGACAAAAACCGGCTTCCCACGCGAAAGTCTTTCTCGACGAGCAGACATGCTCCCAGGTGCCTGTGGCAAGGGGAAGGAAATGCCATACACTGACCTGGAAGAGTCCACAGGGCCCAGGCACAGTCTGAACCCTTCCCTCATCCCGGCGGTTTTGCTAGCAGGAGTTCAACCCCAACGAACACAGCCCGGAGACCTGGGGCAAAAACGGCTTCCGACGAACAAGAGGTGCTTGCTGTGGAAAACCTATCCCAAGTGGGAGTAGCCAGGTCAACGAAATGCCACACACCCAGGTGTAAGAAACAACATTGCCCAGGCACGGTCTAAGCCCCTCACCTCGTCCCTGTGCTTTGGGGAGCCGGAGGGACACCCGAGGCCCACGACCCAGAGAACCCTTTGCAAAAAGCCGGCTTCCCACGGAAACAGTTTTCCTGATGTGCAGAACCTCTCACAAGTGGTTGTGGCAAGGTAAAGCAAATGCCCTCCACTTCTCTGGAAGAAACCACGGGGCCCAGCCATGTTCTAAGCCCTCCCATCCTCCCTGGGCTTCTGGCAGCAGGAGTGAAAAGACAGGAGCAGGGCACTTGGACCCGTTTGACAAAAACCGGCTTCCCACGGGTAAGTCTTTCTCCACGTGCAGACAGGCTCCCAGGTGCCTGTGGCAAGGGGAAGGAAATGCCATACACTGACCTGGAAGAGACCACAGGGCCCAGGCACAGTCTGAACCCTTCCCTCATCCCGGGGGTTTTGCTAGCAGGAGTTCAACCCCAACGAACAGAGCCCGGAGACCCCTGGGGCAAAAACGGCTTCCGACGAACAAGAGGTGCTTGCTGTGGAAAACCTATCCCAAGTGGGGTAGATAGGTGAATAAAACGCCACACACCCAGGTATAAGAAACAACATTGCCCAGGCACGGTCCAAGCCCCTCACCTCGTCCCTGTGCTTTCGGGAGCCGGAGGGACAGCTGAGGCCAACGGCATTGAGACCCCTTTGCAAAAAGCCGGCTTCCCACAGAAACAGTTTTCCTGAGGTGCAGACCCTATCCCAAGAGGTTGTGGCAAGGTAATGCAAATGCCCTCCACTTCTCTGGAAGAAACCACAGTGCCCAGCCATGTTCTAAGCCCACCCATCCTCCCTGGGTTTCTGGAGGCAGGAGTGAAAAGAGAGGAGCAGAGCACTGGGATCCGTTTGACAAAAACCGGCTTTCACCGGGAAAGTCTTTCTCCACGTGCAGACATGCTCCCAGGTGCCTGTGGCAAGGGGAAGGAAATGCCATACACTGACCTGGAAGAGACCACAGGGCCCAGGCACAGTCTGAACCCTTCCCTCATCCCGGCGGTTTTGCTAGCAGGAGTTCAACCCCAACGGACACAGCCCGGAGACCCTGAGGCAAAAAGGGCTTCCGACGAACAAGAGGTGCTTCCTGTGGAAAACCTATCCCAAGTGGGAGTAGCCAGGTCAACGAAATGCCACACACCCAGGTGGATGAAACAACATTGCCCAGGCATGGTCTAAGCCCCTCACCTCGTCCCTGTGCTTTGGGGATCTGGAGGGACCCCCGAGGCCCACGGCCCTGAGGCCCGTTGGGCAGAAAGCCGGCTTCCCAAGGAAACAACTTTCCTGAGGTGCAGACCCTATCCCAAGGGGTGGTGGCAAGGGAAAGCAAATGCCATCCCCTTCTCTGGAAGAAACCCCAGTGCCCAGCCATGTTCTAAGCCTTCCCCTCCTCACTGGGCTTCTGGCAGCAGGAGAGAAAAGAGAGGAGCACAGCACTGGGACTCTGACAGAAACCGGCTTCCCACGAGGAAGTCCTTCTCCACGTGCAGACATGCTTCCCAGTGCCTGTGGCAAGGTGAAGGAAATGCCATACACTGACCTGGAAGAGACCACAGGGCCCAGGCACAGTCTGAACCCTTCCCTCATCCCGGCGGTTTTGCCAGCAGGAGTTCAACCCCAACGAACACAGCCCGGAGACCCCTGGGGCAAAAACGGCTTCCGACGAACAAGAGGTGCTTGCTGTGGAAAACCTATCCCAAGTGGGGTAGATAGGTGAACAAAACGCCACACACCCAGGTATAAGAAACAACATTGCCCAGGCACGGTCCAAGCCCCTCACCTCGTCCCTGTGCTTTGGGGAGCCGGAGGGACAGCCGAGGCCAACGGCATTGAGACCCCTTTGCAAAAAGCCGGCTTCCCACAGAAACAGTTTTCCTGTGGTGCACACCCTATCCCAAGTGGTTGTGGCAAGGTAATGCAAATGCCCTCCACTTCTCTGGAAGAAACCACAGTGCCCAACCATGTTCTAAGCCCTCCCATCCTCCCTGGGCTTCTGGCAGCAGGAGTGAAAAGACAAGAGCAGGGCACTTGGACCCGTTTGACAAAAACCGGCTTCCCACGGGAAAGTCTTTCTCCACGTGCAGACATGCTCCCAGGTGCCTGTGGCAAGGGGAAGGAAATGCCATACACTGACCTGGAAGAGACCACAGGGCCCAGGCACAGTCTGAACACTTCCCTCATCCCGGCGGTTTTGCTAGCAGGAGTTCAACCCCAACGAACACAGCCCGGAGACCCCTGGGGCAAAAACGGCTTCCGACGAACAAGAGGTGCTTGCTGTGGAAAACCTATCCCAAGTGGGGGTAGCCAGGTCAACAAAATGCCACACACCAAGGTGTAAGAAACAACATTGCCCAGGCATGGTCTAAGCCCCTCACCTCGTCCCTGTGCTTTGGGGAGCCGGAGGGACACCCGAGGCCCACGACCCAGAGAACCCTTTGCAAAAAGCCGGCTTCCCACGGAAACAGTTTTCCTGATGTGCAGACCCTCTCACAAGTGGTTGTGGCAAGGTAAAGCAAATGCCCTCCACTTCTCTGGAAGAAACCACGGTGCCCAGCCATGTTCTAAGCCCTCCCATCCTCCCTGGGCTTCTGGCAGCAGGAGTGAAAAGACAGGAGCAGGGCACTTGGACCCGTTTGACAAAAACCGGCTTCCCACGGGAAAGTCTTTCTCCACGTGCAGACATGCTCCCAGGTGCCTGTGGCAAGGGGAAGGAAATGCCATACACTGACCTGGAAGAGACCACAGGGCCCAGGCACAGTCTGAACCCTTCCCTCATCCCGGGGGTTTTGCTAGCAGGAGTTCAACCCCAATGAACAGAGCCCGGAGACCCCTGGGGCAAAAACGGCTTCCGACGAACAAGAGGTGCTTGCTGTGGAAAACCTATCCCAAGTGGGGGTAGCCAGGTCAACGAAATGCCACACATCCACGTGTAAGAAACAACATTGCCCAGGCACGGTCAAAGCCCCTCACCTCGTCCCTGTGCTGTGCGGAGCTGGAGGGACCCCTGAGGCCCACGGTCCTGAGGCCCATTGGGCAGAAAGCCGGCTTCCCAAGGAAACAGCTTTCCTGAGGTGCAGACCCTATCCCAAGGGGTGGTGGCAAGGGAAAGCAAATGCCATCCCCTTCTCTGGAAGAAACCCCAGTGCCCAGCCATGTTCTAAGCCATCGCATCCTCCCTGGGCTTCTGGCAGCAGGAGAGAAAAGAGAGGAGCACAGCACTGGGACCCTTTGACAGAAACGGGCTTCCCACGAGGAAGTCCTTCTCCACGTGCAGACATGCTTCCCAGTGCCTGTGGCAAGGTGAAGGAAATGCCATGCACTGACCTGGAAGAGACCACAGGGCCCAGGCACAGTCTGAGCCCTTCCCTCATCCCAGCAGTTTAGCTAGCAGGAGTTCAAGCCCAAGGAACACTGCCCGGGAACCCCTGGGGCAAAAACTGCTTCTGAGGAACAATAGGTGCTTGCTCTGGAAAACATATGCAAATGTGAGTAGCCAGGTCAACAAAATGCCACACACCCAGGCTGAAGAAACAACATGGCCCAGGCATGGTCTAAGTACCTCACCTCGTCTCTGTGCTTTGGGGAGCCAGAGGGACCCCCGAGGCCCACGGCCCTGAGGCCCGTTGGGCAGAAAGCTGACTTCCCACGGAAACAGCTTTCCTGAGGTGCAGCCCCTATCCCAAGGGGTGGTGGCAAGGGAAAGCAAATGCCATCGCCTTCTCTGAAAGAAACTCCAGTGCCCAGGGATGTTCTAAGCCCTCCCCTCTTCCCTGGGCTTCTGGCAGCAGGAGTGAAAAGAGAGGAGCACAGCACTGGGACCCTTTGACAGAAACCGGCTTCCTACGAGAAAGTCCTTCTCCACGTGCAGACATGCTCCCCAGTGCCTGTGGTAAGGTGAAAGAAATGCCATACACTAACCTGGAAGAGACCACAGGGCCCAGGAACAGTCTGAGCCCTTCCCTCATCCCGACGGTTTTGCTAGCAGGAGTTCAACCCCAAGGAACACAGCCCGGAGACCCCCTGTGGCCCAAACGGCTTCCGACGAGC
Source organism: Ursus americanus (assembly GCF_024610735.1). Classification (NCBI taxonomy): domain Eukaryota; kingdom Metazoa; phylum Chordata; class Mammalia; order Carnivora; family Ursidae; genus Ursus; species Ursus americanus. Next base: position 486,546 of record NW_028273629.1, on the reverse strand, counting down.
AATATGCTCTTGCTGTGGAAAACCTATCCCAAGTGGGAGTAGCCAGGTCAACGAAATGCCACACACCCAGGTGTAAGAAACAACATTGCCCAGGCACGGTCCAAGCCCCTCACCTCGTCCCTGTGCTTTGGGGAGCCGGAGGGACACCCGAGGCCCACGGCCCTGAGACCCCTTAGCAAAAAGCCGGCTTCCCACGGAAACAGTTTTCCTGAGGGGCAGACCCTCTCACAAGTGGTTGTGGCAAGGTAAAGCAAATGCCCTCCACTTTTCTGGAAGAAACCACAGTGCCCAGCCATGTTCTAAGCCCTCCCATCCTCCCAGGGCTTCTGGCAACAGGAGTGAAAAGAGAGGAGCAGGGCACTGGGATCCGTTTGACAAAAACCGGCTTCCCACGGGACAGTCTTTCTCCACGTGCAGACATGCTCCCAGGTGCCTGTGGCAAGGGGAAGGAAATGCCATACACTGACCTGGAAGAGACCACAGGGCCCAGACACAGTCTGAACCCTTCCCTCATCCCGGCAGTTTTGCTACCAGGAGTTCAACCCCAACGAACACAGCCCGGAGACCCTGAGGCAAAAACGGCTTCAGTCGAACAAGAGGTGCTTGCTGTGGAAAACCTATCCCAAGTGGGGGTAGCCAGGTCAACAAAATGCCACACACCCAGGTGTAAGAAACAACATTGCCCAGGCACGGTCTAAGCTCCTCACCTCGTCCCTGTGCTTTGGGGAGTCGGAGGGACACCCGAGGTCCACGGCCCTGAGACCCCTTTGCAAAAAGCCGGCTTCCCACCGAAACAGTTTTCCTTAGGTACACACACTATCCCAAGTGGTTGTGGCAAGGTAAAGCAAATGCCCTCCACTTCTCTGGAAAAAACCACACTGCCTAGCCATGTTCTAAGCCCTCCCATCCTCCCTGGGCTTCTGGCAGCAGGAGTGAAAAGAGAGGAGCAGAGCACTGGGACCCGTTTGACAAAAACCGGCTTCCCCCGGGAAAGTCTTTCTCCACGTGCAGACTAGCTCCCAGGTCCCTGTGGCAAGGGGAAGGAAATGCCATACACTGACCTGGAAGAGACCACAGGGACCAGGCACAGTCTGAACCCTTCCCTCATCCCGGTGGTTTTGCTAGCAGGAGTTCAACCCCAACGAACACAGCCCGGAGACCCTGAGGCAAAAACGGCTTCCGACGAACAAGAGGTGCTTGACTGGAAAACCTATCCCAAGTGGGGGTAGCCAGGTCAACAAAATGCCACACACCCAGGTGTAAGAAATAACATTTCCCAGGCATGGTCTAAGCCCCTCACCCTGTCCCTGTGCTTTGGGGAGCCGGAGGGAAAGCCGATCCCCTCGGCCCTGAGAACACTTTGCAAAAAGCCGGCTTCCCACGGAAAGAGTTTTCCTGAGGTGCAGACCGTATCCCAAGTGGTTGTGGCAAGGTAAAGCAAATGCCCTCCACTTCTCTGAAAGAAACCACAGTGCCCAGCCATGTTCTAAGCCCTCCCATCCTCCCTGGGCTTCTGGCAGCAGGAGTGAAAAGAGAGGAGCAGAGCACTGGGACGCGTTTGACAAAAACCGGCTTCCCACGGGAAAGTCTTTCTCCACGTGCAGACATGCTCCCAGGTGCCTGTGGCAAGGGGAAGGAAATGACATACACTGACCTGGAAGAGACCACAGGGCCCAGGCACAGTTTGAACCCTTCCCTCATCCCGGCAGTTTTGCTAGCATGAGTTCAACCCCAACGAACACAGCCCGGAGTCCCTGAGGCAAAAACGGCTTCCGACGAACAAGAGGTGCTTGCTGTGGAAAACCTATCCCAAGTGGGGGTAGCCAGGTCAACAAAATGCCACACACCCAGGTGTAAGAAACAACATTGCCCAGGCACGGTCTAAGCCCCATCCCTCGTCCCTGTGCTTTGGGGAGCCGGAGGGACAGCCAAGCCCCTCGGCCCTGAGACCCCTTTGCAAAAAGCCGGCTTCCCAAGGAAACAGTTTTCCTGAGGTACAGACCCTCGCCCAAGTGGTTGTGGCAAGGTAAAGCAAATGCCCTCCAATTTTCTGGAAGAAACCACAGTGCCCAGCCATGTTCTAAGCCCTCCCATCCTCCCTGGGCTTCTGGCAGCAGGAGTGAAAAGAGAGGAGCAGGGCACTGGGACCCGTTTGACAAAAACCGGCTTCCCACGGGAAAGTCTTTCTCCACGTGCAGACATGCTCCCAGGTGCCTGTGGCAAGGGGAAGGAAATGCCATACACTGACCTGGAAGAGACCACAGGGCCCAGGCACAGTCTGAACCGTTCCCTCATCCCGGCAGTTTTGCTAGCAGGAGTTCAAACCCAACGAACACAGCCCGGAGACCCGTGGGGCAAAAAGGGCTTCCAACGAACAAGAGGTGCTTGCTGTGAAAAACCTATCCCAAGTGGGAGTAGCCAGGTCAACAAAATGCCACACACCCCGGTGTAAGAATCAACATTGCCCAGGCACGGTCTAAGCCCCTCACCTCGTCCCTGTGCTTTGGGGAGCGGAGGGACAGCCGAGGCCCACGGCCCTGAGACCCCTTTGCAAAAAGCCGGCTTCCCACGGAAACAGTTTTCCTGAGGTGCACACCCTATCCCAAGTGGTTGTAGCAAGGTAAAGCAAATGCCCTCCACTTCTCTGGAAGAAACCACAGTGCCCAGCCATGTTCCAAGCCCTCCCATCCTCCCTGGGCTTCTGGAGGCAGGAGTGAAAAGAGAGGAGCAGAGCACTGGGACCCGTTTGACAAAAACCGGCTTCCCACGGGAAAGTCTTTCTCCACGTGCAGACATGCTCCCAGGTGCCTGTGGCAAGGGGAAGGAAATGCCATACACTGTCCTGGAAGAGACCACAGGGCCCAGGCACAGTCTGAACCCTTCCCTCATCCCGGTAGTTTTGCTAGCAGGAGTGCAACCCCAATGAACACAGCCCGGAGACCCTAGGGAAAAACGGCTTCCGACGAACAAGAGATGCTTGACTGGAAAACCTATCCCAAGTGGGGGTAGCCAGGTCAACGAAATGCCACACACCCAGGTGTAAGAAACAACATTGCCCAGACATGGTCTAAGCCCCTCACCTCGTCCCTGTGCTTTGGGGAGCTGGAGGGACACCCGAGGCCCATGGCCCTGAGACCCCTTTGCAAAAAGCCGGCTTCCCACGGAAACAGTTTTCCTGAGGTGCAGACCCTATCCCAAGTGGTTGTGGCAAGGTAATGCAAATGCCCTCCACTTCTCTGGAAGAAACCACAGTGCCCAGCCATGTTCTAAGCCCTCCCATCCTCCCTGGGCTTCTGGCAGCAGGAGTGAAAAGAGAGGAGCAGAGCACTGGGACCCGTTGGACAAAAACCGGCTTCCCACGCGAAAGTCTTTCTCCACGTGCAGACATGCTCCCAGGTGCCTGTGGCAAGGGGAAGGAAATGCCATACACTGACCTGGAAGAGTCCACAGGGCCCAGGCACAGTCTGAACCCTTCCCTCATCCCGGCGGTTTTGCTAGCAGGAGTTCAACCCCAACGAACACAGCCCAGAGACCTGGGGCAAAAACGGCTTCCGACGAACAGGAGGTGCTTGCTGTGGAAAACCTATCCCAAGGGGGAGTAGCCAGGTCAACGAAATGCCACACACCCAGGTCTAAGAAACAACATTGCCCAGGCACGCTCTAAGCCCCTCACCTCGTCCCTGTGCTTTGGGGAGCCGGAGGGACAGCCGAGCCCCACGGCCCTGAGACCCCTTTGCAAAAAGCCGGCTTCCCACGGAAACAGTTTTCCTGAGGTGCAGACCCTATCCCAAGTGGTTGTGGCAAGGTAATGCAAATGCCCTCCACTTCTCTGGAAGAAACCACAGTGCGAGCCATGTTCTAAGCCCTCCCATCCTCCCTGGGCTTCTGGCAGCAGGAGTGAAAAGAGAGGAGCAGGGCAGTAGGGCCCGTTTGACAAAAACCGGCTTCCCACGGGAAAGACTTTCTCCACGTGCAGACATGCTCCCAGGTGCCTGTGGCAAGGGGAAGGAAATGCCCTACACTGACCTGGAAGAGTCCACAGGGCCCAGGCACAGTCTGAACCCTTCCCTCATCCCAGCGGTTTTCCTAGCAGGAGTTCAACCCCAACGAACACAGCCCGGAGACCCCTGGGGCAAAAACGGCTTCCGACGAACAAGAGGTGCTTGCTGTGGAAAACCTATCCCAAGTGGGAGTAGCCAGGTCAACGAAATGCCACACACCCAGGTGTAAGAAACAACATTGCCCAGGCACGGTCTAAGCCCCTCACCTCGTCCCTGTGCTTTGGGGAGCCGGAGGGACAGCCGAGCCCCACGGCTCTGAGACCCCTTTGCAAAAAGCCGGCTTCCCACGGGAACAGTTTTCCTGAGGTGCACACCCTATCCCAAGTGGTTGTGGCAAGGTAATGCAAATGCCCTCCACTTCTCTGGAAGAAACCACAGTGCCCAGCCATGTTCTAAGCCCTCCCATCCTCCCTGGGCTTCTGGCAGCAGGAGTGAAAAGAGAGGAGCAGAGCACTGGGACCCGTTTGACAAAACCCGGCTTCCCACGGGAAAGTCTTTCTCCACGTGCAGACATGCTCCCAGGTGCCTGTGGCAAGGGGAAGGAAATGCCATACACTGACCTGGAAGAGACCACAGGGCCCAGGCACAGTCTGAACCCTTCCCTCATCCCGGCGGTTTTGCTAGCAGGAGTTCAACCCCAACGAACACAGCCCGGAGACCCCTGGGGCAAAAACGGCTTCCGACGAACAAGAGGTGCTTGCTGTGGAAAACCTATCCCAAGTGGGAGTAGCCAGGTCAACGAAATGCCACACACCCAGGTGTAAGAAACAACATTGCCCAGGCACGATCTAAGCCCCCCACCTCGTCCCTGAGCTTTGGGGAGCCGGAGGGACAGCCGAGCCCCATGGCTCTGAGACCCCTTTGCAAAAAGCTGGCTTCCCACCGAAACAGTTTTCCTGTGGTGCACACCCTATCCCAAGTAGTTGTGGCAAGGTAAAGCAAATGCCCTCCACTTCTCTGGAAGAAACCCCAGTGCCCAGCCATGTTCTAAACCCTCCCATCCTCCCTGGGCTTCTGGCAGCAGGAGTGAAAAGAGAGGAGCAGAGCACTGGGACCCGTTGGACAAAAACCGGCTTCCCACGGGAAAGTCTTTCTCCACGTGCAGACATGCTCCCAGGTGCCTGTGGCAAGGGGAAGGAAATGCCATACACTGACCTGGAAGAGACCACAGGGCCCAGGCACAGTCTGAACCCTTCCCTCATCCCGGCGGTTTTGCTAGCAGGAGTTCAACCCCAACGAACACAGCCCGGAGACCCTGAGGCAAAAACGGCTTCCGACGAACAAGAGGTGCTTGCTGTGGAAAACCTATCCCAAGTGGGGGTAGCCAGGTCAACAAAATGCCACACACCAAGGTGTAAGAAACAACATTGCCGAGGCATGGTCTAAGCCCCTCACCTCGTCCCTGTGCTTTGGGGAGCCGGAGGGACACCCGAGGCCCATGGCCCTGAGACCCCTTTGCAAAAAGCCGGCTTCCCACGGAAACAGTTTTCCTGAGGTGCAGACCCTATCCCTAGTGGTTGTGGCAAGGTAATGCAAATGCCCTCCACTTCTCTGGAAGAAACCACAGTGCGAGCCATGTTCTAAGCCCTCCCATCCTCCCTGGGCTTCTGGCAGCAGGAGTGAAAAGAGAGGAGCAGAGCACTGGGACCCGTTGGACAAAAACCGGCTTCCCACGTGAAAGTCTTTCTCCACGTACAGACATGCTCCCAGGTGCCTGTGGCAAGGGGAAGGAAATGCCCTACACTGACCTGGAAGAGTCCACAGGGCCCAGGCACAGACTGAACCCTTCCCTCATCCCGGCGGTTTTGCTAGCAGGAGTTCAACCCCAACGAACACAGCCCGGAGACCCCTGGGGCAAAAACGGCTTCCGACGAACAAGAGGTGCTTGCTGTGGAAAACCTATCCCAAGTGGGAGTAGCCAGGTCAACGAAATGCCACACACCCAGGTGTAAGAAACAACATTGCCCAGGCACGCTCTAAGCCCCTCACCTCGTCCCTGTGCTTTGGGGAGCCGGAGGGACAGCCGAGCCCCACGGCCCTGAGACCCCTTTGCAAAAAGCCGGCTTCCCACGGAAACAGTTTTCCTGAGGTGCAGACCCTATCCCAAGTGGTTGTGGCAAGGTAATGCAAATGCCCTCCACTTCTCTGGAAGAAACCACAGTGCGAGCCATGTTCTAAGCCCTCCCATCCTCCCTGGGCTTCTGGCAGCAGGAGTGAAAAGAGAGGAGCAGGGCAGTAGGGCCCGTTTGACAAAAACCGGCTTCCCACGGGAAAGACTTTCTCCACGTGCAGACATGCTCCCAGGTGCCTGTGGCAAGGGGAAGGAAATGCCATACACTGACCTGGAAGAGACCACAGGGCCCAGGCACAGTCTGAACCCTTCCCTCATCCCGGCGGTTTTGCTAGCAGGAGTTCAACCCCAACGAACACAGCCCGGAGACCCCTGGGGCAAAACCGGCTTCCGACGAACAAGAGGTGCTTGCTGTGGAAAACCTATCCCAAGTGGGGTAGATAGGTGAACAAAACGCCACACACCCAGGTGTAAGAAACAACATTGCCCAGGCACGATCTAAGCCCCCTACCTCGTCCCTGATCTTTGGGGAGCCGGAGGGACACCCGAGCCCCATGGCCCTGAGACCCCTTTGCAAAAAGCTGGCTTCCCACCGAAACAGTTTTCCTGAGGTGCACACCCTATCCCAAGTGGTTGTGGCAAGGTAAAGCAAATGCCCTCCACTTCTCTGGAAGAAACCCCAGTGCCCAGCCATGTTCTAAACCCTCCCATCCTCCCTGGGCTTCTGGCAGCAGGAGTGAAAAGAGAGGAGCAGAGCACTGGGACCCGTTGGACAAAAACCGGCTTCCCACGCGAAAGTCTTTCTCCACGTACAGACATGCTCCCAGGTGCCTGTGGCAAGGGGAAGGAAATGCCATACACTGACCTGGAAGAGTCCACAGGGCCCAGGCACAGACTGAACCCTTCCCTCATCCCGGCGGTTTTGCTAGCAGGAGTTCAACCCCAACGAACACAGCCCGGAGACCCTGAGGCAAAAACGGCTTCCGACGAACAAGAGGTGCTTGCTGTGGAAAACCTATCCCAAGTGGGGGTAGCCAGGTCAACAAAATGCCACACACCCAGGTGTAAGAAACAACATTGCCGAGGCACGGTCTAAGCCCCTCACCTCGTCCCTGTGCTTTGGGGAGCCGGAGGGACAGCCGAGGCCCACGGCCTGAGACCCCTTTGAAAAAGCCGGCTTCCCACGGGAACAGTTTTCCTGAGGTGCACACCCTATCCCAAGTGGTTGTGGCAAGATAATGCAAATGCCCTCCGCTTTTCTGGAAGAAACCACAGTGCCCAGCCATGTTCTAAGCCCTCCCATCCTCCCTGGGCTTCTGGCAGCAGGAGTGGAAAGAGAGGAGCAGGGCACTGGGACCCGTTTGAGAAAAACCGGCTTCCCACGGGAAAGTCTTTCTCCACGTGCAGACATGCTCCCAGGTGCCTGTGGCAAGGGGAAGGAAATGCCATACACTCACCTGGAAGAGACCACAGGGCCCAGGCACAGTCTGAACCCTTCCCTCATCCCGGCGGTTTTGCTAGCAGGAGTTCAACCCCAACGAACACAGCCCGGAGACCCCTGAGGCAAAAACGGCTTCCGACGAACAAGAGGTGCTTGCTGTGGAAAACCTATCCCAAGTGGGGGTAGCCAGGTCAACAAAATGCCACACACCAAGGTGTAAGAAACAACATTGCCCAGGCATGGTCTAAGCCCCTCACCTCGTCCCTGTGCTTTGGGGAGCCGGAGGGACACCCGAGCCCGATAGGCCCTGAGACCCCTTTGCAAAAAGCCGGCTTCCCACGGGAACAGTTTTCTTGAGGTGCACACCCTATCCCAAGTGGTTGTGGCAAGGTAATGCAAATGCCCTCCACTTCTCTGGAAGAAACCACAGTGCGAGCCATGTTCTAATCCCTCCCATCCTCCCTGGGCTTCTGGCAGCAGGAGTGAAAAGAGAGGAGCAGGGCAGTAGGGCCCGTTTGACAAAAACCGGCTTCCCACGGGAAAGTCTTTCTCCACGTGCAGACATGCTCCCAGGTGCCTGTGGCAAGGGGAAGGAAATGCCATACACTGTCCTGGAAGAGACCACAGGGCCCAGGCACAGTCTGAACCCTTCCCTCATCCCAGCGGTTTTGCTAGCAGGAGTTCAACCCCAACGAACACAGCCCGGAGACCCCTGGGGCAAAAACGGCTTCCGACGAACAAGAGGTGCTTGCTGTGGAAAACCTATCCCAAGTGGGAGTAGCCAGGTCAACGAAATGCCACACACCCAGGTGTAAGAAATAACATTGGCCAGGCATGGTCTAAGCCCCTCACCTCGTCCCTGTGCTTTGGGGATCTGGAGGGACCCCCGAGGCCCACGGCCCTGAGGCCCGTTGCGCAGAAAGCCGGCTTCCCAAGGAAACAACTTTCCTGAGGTGCAGACCCTATCCCAAGGGGTGGTGGCAAGGGAAAGCAAATGCCATCCCCTTCTCTGGAAGAAACCCCAGTGCCCAGCCATGTTCTAAGCCCTCCCCTCCTCACTGGGCTTCTGGCAGCAGGAGAGAAAAGAGAGGAGCACAGCACTGGGACTCTTTGACAGAAACCGGCTTCCCACGAGGAAGTCCTTCTCCACGTGCAGACATGCTTCCCAGTGCCTGTGGCAAGGGGAAGGAAATGCCATACACTGACCTGGAAGAGACCACAGGGCCCAGGCACAGTCTGAACCCTTCCCTCATCCCGGCAGTTTTGCTATCAGGAGTTCAACCCCAACGAACACAGCCCGGAGACCCCTGAGGCAAAAACGTCTTCCGACGAACAAGAGGTGCTTGCTGTGGAAAACCTATCCCAAGTGGGTGTAGCCAGGTCAACAAAATGCCACACACCCAGATGTAAGAAACAACATTGCCCAGGCACGGTTAAGCCCCTCACCTCGTCCCTGTGCATTGGGGAGACGGAGGGACACCCGAGTCCCATGGCCCTGAGTCCCCTTTGCAAAAGGCCGGCTTCCCACGGAAACAGTTTTCCTGATGTGCAGACCCTCTCACAAGTGGTTGTGGCAAGGTAAAGCAAATGCCCTCCACTTCTCTGGAAGAAACCACGGTGCCCAGCCATGTTCTAAGCCCTCCCATCCTCCCTGGGCTTCTGGCAGCAGGAGTGAAAAGACAGGAGCAGGGCACTTGGACCCGTTTGACAAAAACCGGCTTCCCACGGGAAAGTCTTTCTCCACGCGCAGACATGCTCCCAGGTGCCTGTGGCAAGGGGAAGGAAATGCCATACACTCACCTGGAAGAGACCACAGGGCCCAGGCACAGTCTGAACCCTTCCCTCATCCCGGCGGTTTTCCTAGCAGGAGTTCAACCCCAACGAAAACAGCCCGGAGACCCTGAGGCAAAAATGGCTTCCGACGAAAAAGAGGTGCTTGCTGTGGAAAACCGATCCCAAGTGGGGGTAGCCAGGTCAACAAAATGCCACACACCCAGGTGTAAGAAACAACATTGCCCAGGCACGGTCTAAGCTCCTCACCTCGTCCCTGTGCTTTGGGGAGCCGGAGGGACACCCGAGGCCCACGGCAGTGAGACCCCTTTGCAAAAAGCTGGCTTCCCACGGAAACAGTTTTCCTGAGGTGCAGACCCTATCCCAAGTGGTTGTGGCAAGGTAATGCAAATGCCCTCCACTTCTCTGGAAGAAACCACAGTGCGAGCCATGTTCTAAGCCCTCCCATCCTCCCTGGGCTTCTGGCAGCAGGAGTGAAAAGAGAGGAGCAGAGCACTGGGACCCATTGGACAAAAACCGGCTTCCCACGCGAAAGTCTTTCTCCACGAGCAGACATGCTCCCAGGTGCCTGTGGCAAGGGGAAGGAAATGCCATACACTGACCTGGAAGAGTCCACAGGGCCCAGGCACAGTCTGAACCCTTCCCTCATCCCGGCGGTTTTGCTAGCAGGAGTTCAACCCCAACGAACACAGCCCGGAGACCTGGGGCAAAAACGGCTTCCGACGAACAAGAGGTGCTTGCTGTGGAAAACCTATCCCAAGTGGGAGTAGCCAGGTCAACGAAATGCCACACACCCAGGTGTAAGAAAGAACATTGCCCAGGCACGGTCTAAGCCCCTCACCTCGTCCCTGTGCTTTGGGGAGCCGGAGGGACAGCCGAGGCCCACGGCCCTGAGACCCCTTTGCAAAAAGCCGGCTTCCCACAGAAACAGTTTTCCTGTGGTGCACACCCTATCCCAAGTGGTTGTGGCAAGGTAATGCAAATGCCCTCCACTTCTCTGGAAGAAACCACAGTGCCCAACCATGTTCTAAGCCCTCCCATCCTCCCTGGGCTTCTGGCAGCAGGAGTGAAAAGACAAGAGCAGGGCACTTGGACCCATTTGACAAAAACCGGCTTCCCACGGGAAAGTCTTTCTCCACGTGCAGACATGCTCCCAGGTGCCTGTGGCAAGGGGAAGGAAATGCCATACACTGACCTGGAAGAGACCACAGGGCCCAGGCACAGTCTGAACACTTCCCTCATCCCGGCGGTTTTGCTAGCAGGAGTTCAACCCCAACGAACACAGCCCGGAGACCCCTGGGGCAAAAACGGCTTCCGACGAACAAGAGGTGCTTGCTGTGGAAAACCTATCCCAAGTGGGGTAGATAGGTGAACAAAACGCCACACACCCAGGTATAAGAAAGAACATTGCCCAGGCACGGTCCAAGCCCCTCACCTCGTCCCTGTGCTTTGGGGAGCCGGAGGGACAGCCGAGGCCAACGGCATTGAGACCCCTTTGCAAAAAGCCGGCTTCCCACAGGAACAGTTTTCCTGAGGTGCAGACCCTATCCCAAGAGGTTGTGGCAAGGTAATGCAAATGCCCTCCACTTCTCTGGAAGAAACCACAGTGCCCAGCCATGTTCTAAGCCCACCCATCCTCCCTGGGTTTCTGGAGGCAGGAGTGAAAAGAGAGGAGCAGAGCACTGGGATCCGTTTGACAAAAACCGGCTTCCCACGGGAAAGTCTTTCTCCACGTGCAGACATGCTCCCAGGTGCCTGTGGCAAGGGGAAGGAAATGCCATACACTGACCTGGAAGAGTCCACAGGGCCCAGGCACAGACTGAACCCTTCCCTCATCCCGGCGGTTTTGCTAGCAGGAGTTCAACCCCAACGAACACAGCCCGGAGACCCTGAGGCAAAAACGGCTTCCGACGAACAAGAGGTGCTTGCTGTGGAAAACCTATCCCAAGTGGGGGTAGCCAGGTCAACAAAATGCCACACACCCAGGTGTAAGAAACAACATTGCCGAGGCACGGTCTAAGCCCCTCACCTCGTCCCTGTGCTTTGGGGAGCCGGAGGGACAGCCGAGGCCCACGGCCTGAGACCCCTTTGAAAAAGCCGGCTTCCCACGGGAACAGTTTTCCTGAGGTGCACACCCTATCCCAAGTGGTTGTGGCAAGATAATGCAAATGCCCTCCGCTTTTCTGGAAGAAACCACAGTGCCCAGCCATGTTCTAAGCCCTCCCATCCTCCCTGGGCTTCTGGCAGCAGGAGTGGAAAGAGAGGAGCAGGGCACTGGGACCCGTTTGAGAAAAACCGGCTTCCCACGGGAAAGTCTTTCTCCACGTGCAGACATGCTCCCAGGTGCCTGTGGCAAGGGGAAGGAAATGCCATACACTCACCTGGAAGAGACCACAGGGCCCAGGCACAGTCTGAACCCTTCCCTCATCCCGGCGGTTTTGCTAGCAGGAGTTCAACCCCAACGAACACAGCCCGGAGACCCCTGGGGCAAAAACGGCTTCCGACGAACAAGAGGTGCTTGCTGTGGAAAACCTATCCCAAGTGGGGGTAGCCAGGTCAACAAAATGCCACACACCAAGGTGTAAGAAACAACATTGCCCAGGCATGGTCTAAGCCCCTCACCTCGTCCCTGTGCTTTGGGGAGCCGGAGGGACACCCGAGCCCGATAGGCCCTGAGACCCCTTTGCAAAAAGCCGGCTTCCCACGGGAACAGTTTTCTTGAGGTGCACACCCTATCCCAAGTGGTTGTGGCAAGGTAATGCAAATGCCCTCCACTTCTCTGGAAGAAACCACAGTGCGAGCCATGTTCTAATCCCTCCCATCCTCCCTGGGCTTCTGGCAGCAGGAGTGAAAAGAGAGGAGCAGGGCAGTAGGGCCCGTTTGACAAAAACCGGCTTCCCACGGGAAAGTCTTTCTCCACGTGCAGACATGCTCCCAGGTGCCTGTGGCAAGGGGAAGGAAATGCCATACACTGTCCTGGAAGAGACCACAGGGCCCAGGCACAGTCTGAACCCTTCCCTCATCCCAGCGGTTTTGCTAGCAGGAGTTCAACCCCAACGAACACAGCCCGGAGACCCCTGGGGCAAAAACGGCTTCCGACGAACAAGAGGTGCTTGCTGTGGAAAACCTATCCCAAGTGGGAGTAGCCAGGTCAACGAAATGCCACACACCCAGGTGTAAGAAATAACATTGGCCAGGCATGGTCTAAGCCCCTCACCTCGTCCCTGTGCTTTGGGGATCTGGAGGGACCCCCGAGGCCCACGGCCCTGAGGCCCGTTGCGCAGAAAGCCGGCTTCCCAAGGAAACAACTTTCCTGAGGTGCAGACCCTATCCCAAGGGGTGGTGGCAAGGGAAAGCAAATGCCATCCCCTTCTCTGGAAGAAACCCCAGTGCCCAGCCATGTTCTAAGCCCTCCCCTCCTCACTGGGCTTCTGGCAGCAGGAGAGAAAAGAGAGGAGCACAGCACTGGGACTCTTTGACAGAAACCGGCTTCCCACGAGGAAGTCCTTCTCCACGTGCAGACATGCTTCCCAGTGCCTGTGGCAAGGGGAAGGAAATGCCATACACTGACCTGGAAGAGACCACAGGGCCCAGGCACAGTCTGAACCCTTCCCTCATCCCGGCAGTTTTGCTATCAGGAGTTCAACCCCAACGAACACAGCCCGGAGACCCCTGAGGCAAAAACGTCTTCCGACGAACAAGAGGTGCTTGCTGTGGAAAACCTATCCCAAGTGGGTGTAGCCAGGTCAACAAAATGCCACACACCCAGATGTAAGAAACAACATTGCCCAGGCACGGTTAAGCCCCTCACCTCGTCCCTGTGCATTGGGGAGACGGAGGGACACCCGAGTCCCATGGCCCTGAGTCCCCTTTGCAAAAGGCCGGCTTCCCACGGAAACAGTTTTCCTGATGTGCAGACCCTCTCACAAGTGGTTGTGGCAAGGTAAAGCAAATGCCCTCCACTTCTCTGGAAGAAACCACGGTGCCCAGCCATGTTCTAAGCCCTCCCATCCTCCCTGGGCTTCTGGCAGCAGGAGTGAAAAGACAGGAGCAGGGCACTTGGACCCGTTTGACAAAAACCGGCTTCCCACGGGAAAGTCTTTCTCCACGCGCAGACATGCTCCCAGGTGCCTGTGGCAAGGGGAAGGAAATGCCATACACTCACCTGGAAGAGACCACAGGGCCCAGGCACAGTCTGAACCCTTCCCTCATCCCGGCGGTTTTCCTAGCAGGAGTTCAACCCCAACGAAAACAGCCCGGAGACCCTGAGGCAAAAATGGCTTCCGACGAAAAAGAGGTGCTTGCTGTGGAAAACCGATCCCAAGTGGGGGTAGCCAGGTCAACAAAATGCCACACACCCAGGTGTAAGAAACAACATTGCCCAGGCACGGTCTAAGCTCCTCACCTCGTCCCTGTGCTTTGGGGAGCCGGAGGGACACCCGAGGCCCACGGCAGTGAGACCCCTTTGCAAAAAGCTGGCTTCCCACGGAAACAGTTTTCCTGAGGTGCAGACCCTATCCCAAGTGGTTGTGGCAAGGTAATGCAAATGCCCTCCACTTCTCTGGAAGAAACCACAGTGCGAGCCATGTTCTAAGCCCTCCCATCCTCCCTGGGCTTCTGGCAGCAGGAGTGAAAAGAGAGGAGCAGAGCACTGGGACCCATTGGACAAAAACCGGCTTCCCACGCGAAAGTCTTTCTCCACGAGCAGACATGCTCCCAGGTGCCTGTGGCAAGGGGAAGGAAATGCCATACACTGACCTGGAAGAGTCCACAGGGCCCAGGCACAGTCTGAACCCTTCCCTCATCCCGGCGGTTTTGCTAGCAGGAGTTCAACCCCAACGAACACAGCCCGGAGACCTGGGGCAAAAACGGCTTCCGACGAACAAGAGGTGCTTGCTGTGGAAAACCTATCCCAAGTGGGAGTAGCCAGGTCAACGAAATGCCACACACCCAGGTGTAAGAAACAACATTGCCCAGGCACGGTCTAAGCCCCTCACCTCGTCCCTGTGCTTTGGGGAGCCGGAGGGACAGCCGAGGCCCACGGCCCTGAGACCCCTTTGCAAAAAGCCGGCTTCCCACAGAAACAGTTTTCCTGTGGTGCACACCCTATCCCAAGTGGTTGTGGCAAGGTAATGCAAATGCCCTCCACTTCTCTGGAAGAAACCACAGTGCCCAACCATGTTCTAAGCCCTCCCATCCTCCCTGGGCTTCTGGCAGCAGGAGTGAAAAGACAAGAGCAGGGCACTTGGACCCATTTGACAAAAACCGGCTTCCCACGGGAAAGTCTTTCTCCACGTGCAGACATGCTCCCAGGTGCCTGTGGCAAGGGGAAGGAAATGCCATACACTGACCTGGAAGAGACCACAGGGCCCAGGCACAGTCTGAACACTTCCCTCATCCCGGCGGTTTTGCTAGCAGGAGTTCAACCCCAACGAACACAGCCCGGAGACCCCTGGGGCAAAAACGGCTTCCGACGAACAAGAGGTGCTTGCTGTGGAAAACCTATCCCAAGTGGGGTAGATAGGTGAACAAAACGCCACACACCCAGGTATAAGAAAGAACATTGCCCAGGCACGGTCCAAGCCCCTCACCTCGTCCCTGTGCTTTGGGGAGCCGGAGGGACAGCCGAGGCCAACGGCATTGAGACCCCTTTGCAAAAAGCCGGCTTCCCACAGGAACAGTTTTCCTGAGGTGCAGACCCTATCCCAAGAGGTTGTGGCAAGGTAATGCAAATGCCCTCCACTTCTCTGGAAGAAACCACAGTGCCCAGCCATGTTCTAAGCCCACCCATCCTCCCTGGGTTTCTGGAGGCAGGAGTGAAAAGAGAGGAGCAGAGCACTGGGATCCGTT
Source organism: Ursus americanus (assembly GCF_024610735.1). Taxonomy (NCBI): domain Eukaryota; kingdom Metazoa; phylum Chordata; class Mammalia; order Carnivora; family Ursidae; genus Ursus; species Ursus americanus. The sequence goes on along the minus strand of NW_028273629.1, from coordinate 471,332 downwards.
TGACAAAAACCGGCTTCCCACGGGAAAGTCTTTCTCCACGTGCAGACATGCTCCCAGGTGCCTGTGGCAAGGGGAAGGAAATGCCATACACTGACCTGGAAGAGACCACAGGGCCCAGGCACAGTCTGAACCCTTCCCTCATCCCGGCGGTTTTGCTAGCAGGAGTTCAACCCCAACGAACACAGCCCGGAGACCCCTGGGGCAAAAACGGCTTCCGACGAACAAGAGGTGCTTGCTGTGGAAAACCTATCCCAAGTGGGAGTAGCCAGGTCAACGAAATGCCACACACCCAGGTGTAAGAAACAACATTGCCCAGGCATGGTCTAAGCCCCTCACCTCGTCCCTGTGCTTTGGGGAGCCGGAGGGACACCCGAGCCCGATAGGCCCTGAGACCCCTTTGCAAAAAGCCGGCTTCCCACGGGAACAGTTTTCTTGAGGTGCACACCCTATCCCAAGTGGTTGTGGCAAGGTAATGCAAATGCCCTCCACTTCTCTGGAAGAAACCACAGTGCGAGCCATGTTCTAATCCCTCCCATCCTCCCTGGGCTTCTGGCAGCAGGAGTGAAAAGAGAGGAGCAGGGCAGTAGGGCCCGTTTGACAAAAACCGGCTTCCCACGGGAAAGTCTTTCTCCACGTGCAGACATGCTCCCAGGTGCCTGTGGCAAGGGGAAGGAAATGCCATACACTGTCCTGGAAGAGACCACAGGGCCCAGGCACAGTCTGAACCCTTCCCTCATCCCAGCGGTTTTGCTAGCAGGAGTTCAACCCCAACGAACACAGCCCGGAGACCCCTGGGGCAAAAACGGCTTCCGACGAACAAGAGGTGCTTGCTGTGGAAAACCTATCCCAAGTGGGAGTAGCCAGGTCAACGAAATGCCACACACCCAGGTGTAAGAAATAACATTGGCCAGGCATGGTCTAAGCCCCTCACCTCGTCCCTGTGCTTTGGGGATCTGGAGGGACCCCCGAGGCCCACGGCCCTGAGGCCCGTTGCGCAGAAAGCCGGCTTCCCAAGGAAACAACTTTCCTGAGGTGCAGACCCTATCCCAAGGGGTGGTGGCAAGGGAAAGCAAATGCCATCCCCTTCTCTGGAAGAAACCCCAGTGCCCAGCCATGTTCTAAGCCCTCCCCTCCTCACTGGGCTTCTGGCAGCAGGAGAGAAAAGAGAGGAGCACAGCACTGGGACTCTTTGACAGAAACCGGCTTCCCACGAGGAAGTCCTTCTCCACGTGCAGACATGCTTCCCAGTGCCTGTGGCAAGGGGAAGGAAATGCCATACACTGACCTGGAAGAGACCACAGGGCCCAGGCACAGTCTGAACCCTTCCCTCATCCCGGCAGTTTTGCTATCAGGAGTTCAACCCCAACGAACACAGCCCGGAGACCCCTGAGGCAAAAACGTCTTCCGACGAACAAGAGGTGCTTGCTGTGGAAAACCTATCCCAAGTGGGTGTAGCCAGGTCAACAAAATGCCACACACCCAGATGTAAGAAACAACATTGCCCAGGCACGGTTAAGCCCCTCACCTCGTCCCTGTGCATTGGGGAGACGGAGGGACACCCGAGTCCCATGGCCCTGAGTCCCCTTTGCAAAAGGCCGGCTTCCCACGGAAACAGTTTTCCTGATGTGCAGACCCTCTCACAAGTGGTTGTGGCAAGGTAAAGCAAATGCCCTCCACTTCTCTGGAAGAAACCACGGTGCCCAGCCATGTTCTAAGCCCTCCCATCCTCCCTGGGCTTCTGGCAGCAGGAGTGAAAAGACAGGAGCAGGGCACTTGGACCCGTTTGACAAAAACCGGCTTCCCACGGGAAAGTCTTTCTCCACGCGCAGACATGCTCCCAGGTGCCTGTGGCAAGGGGAAGGAAATGCCATACACTCACCTGGAAGAGACCACAGGGCCCAGGCACAGTCTGAACCCTTCCCTCATCCCGGCGGTTTTCCTAGCAGGAGTTCAACCCCAACGAAAACAGCCCGGAGACCCTGAGGCAAAAATGGCTTCCGACGAAAAAGAGGTGCTTGCTGTGGAAAACCGATCCCAAGTGGGGGTAGCCAGGTCAACAAAATGCCACACACCCAGGTGTAAGAAACAACATTGCCCAGGCACGGTCTAAGCTCCTCACCTCGTCCCTGTGCTTTGGGGAGCCGGAGGGACACCCGAGGCCCACGGCAGTGAGACCCCTTTGCAAAAAGCTGGCTTCCCACGGAAACAGTTTTCCTGAGGTGCAGACCCTATCCCAAGTGGTTGTGGCAAGGTAATGCAAATGCCCTCCACTTCTCTGGAAGAAACCACAGTGCGAGCCATGTTCTAAGCCCTCCCATCCTCCCTGGGCTTCTGGCAGCAGGAGTGAAAAGAGAGGAGCAGAGCACTGGGACCCATTGGACAAAAACCGGCTTCCCACGCGAAAGTCTTTCTCCACGAGCAGACATGCTCCCAGGTGCCTGTGGCAAGGGGAAGGAAATGCCATACACTGACCTGGAAGAGTCCACAGGGCCCAGGCACAGTCTGAACCCTTCCCTCATCCCGGCGGTTTTGCTAGCAGGAGTTCAACCCCAACGAACACAGCCCGGAGACCTGGGGCAAAAACGGCTTCCGACGAACAAGAGGTGCTTGCTGTGGAAAACCTATCCCAAGTGGGAGTAGCCAGGTCAACGAAATGCCACACACCCAGGTGTAAGAAACAACATTGCCCAGGCACGGTCTAAGCCCCTCACCTCGTCCCTGTGCTTTGGGGAGCCGGAGGGACAGCCGAGGCCCACGGCCCTGAGACCCCTTTGCAAAAAGCCGGCTTCCCACAGAAACAGTTTTCCTGTGGTGCACACCCTATCCCAAGTGGTTGTGGCAAGGTAATGCAAATGCCCTCCACTTCTCTGGAAGAAACCACAGTGCCCAACCATGTTCTAAGCCCTCCCATCCTCCCTGGGCTTCTGGCAGCAGGAGTGAAAAGACAAGAGCAGGGCACTTGGACCCATTTGACAAAAACCGGCTTCCCACGGGAAAGTCTTTCTCCACGTGCAGACATGCTCCCAGGTGCCTGTGGCAAGGGGAAGGAAATGCCATACACTGACCTGGAAGAGACCACAGGGCCCAGGCACAGTCTGAACACTTCCCTCATCCCGGCGGTTTTGCTAGCAGGAGTTCAACCCCAACGAACACAGCCCGGAGACCCCTGGGGCAAAAACGGCTTCCGACGAACAAGAGGTGCTTGCTGTGGAAAACCTATCCCAAGTGGGGTAGATAGGTGAACAAAACGCCACACACCCAGGTATAAGAAAGAACATTGCCCAGGCACGGTCCAAGCCCCTCACCTCGTCCCTGTGCTTTGGGGAGCCGGAGGGACAGCCGAGGCCAACGGCATTGAGACCCCTTTGCAAAAAGCCGGCTTCCCACAGGAACAGTTTTCCTGAGGTGCAGACCCTATCCCAAGAGGTTGTGGCAAGGTAATGCAAATGCCCTCCACTTCTCTGGAAGAAACCACAGTGCCCAGCCATGTTCTAAGCCCACCCATCCTCCCTGGGTTTCTGGAGGCAGGAGTGAAAAGAGAGGAGCAGAGCACTGGGATCCGTTTGACAAAAACCGGCTTCCCACGGGAAAGTCTTTCTCCACGTGCAGACATGCTCCCAGGTGCCTGTGGCAAGGGGAAGGAAATGCCATACACTGACCTGGAAGAGACCACAGGGCCCAGGCACAGTCTGAACCCTTCCCTCATCCCGGCGGTTTTGCTAGCAGGAGTTCAACCCCAACGAACACAGCCCGGAGACCCCTGGGGCAAAAACGGCTTCCGACGAACAAGAGGTGCTTGCTGTGGAAAACCTATCCCAAGTGGGAGTAGCCAGGTCAACGAAATGCCACACACCCAGGTGTAAGAAACAACATTGCCCAGGCACGATCTAAGCCCCCCACCTCGTCCCTGAGCTTTGGGGAGCCGGAGGGACAGCCGAGCCCCATTGCCCTGAGACCCCTTTGAAAAAGCTGGCTTCCCACCGAAACCGTTTTCCTGTGGTGCACACCCTATCCCAAGTGGTTGTGGCAAGGTTAAAGCAAATGCCCTCCACTTCTCTGGAAGAAACCACAGTGCCCAACCATGTTCTAAGGCCTCCTATCATCCCTGGGCTTCTGGCAACAGGAGTGAAAAGAGAGGAGCAGAGCACTGGGACCCGTTTGACAAAAACCGGCTTTCACCGGGAAAGTCTTTCTCCACGTGCAGACATGCTCCCAGGTGCCTGTGGCAAGGGGAAGGAAATGCCATACACAGACCTGGAAGAGACCACAGGGCCCAGGCACAGTCTGAACCCTTCCCTCATCCCGGCGGTTTTGCTAGCAGGAGTTCAACCCCAACGGACACAGCCCGGAGACCCTGAGGCAAAAAGGGCTTCCGACGAACAAGAGGTGCTTCCTGTGGAAAACCTATCCCAAGTGGGAGTAGCCAGGTCAACGAAATGCCACACGCCCAGGTGGATGAAGCAACATTGCCCAGGCATGGTCAGAGCCCCTCACCTCGTCCCTGTGCTTTGGGGATCTGGAGGGACCCCCGAGGCCCACGGCCCTGAGGCCCGTTGGGCAGAAAGCCGGCTTCCCAAGGAAACAACTTTCCTGAGGTGCAGACCCTATCCCAAGGGGTGGTGGCAAGGGAAAGCAAATGCCATCCCCTTCTCTGGAAGAAACCCCAGTGCCCAGCCATGTTCTAAGCCCTCCCCTCCTCACTGGGCTTCTGGCAGCAGGAGAGAAAAGAGAGGAGCACAGCACTGGGACTCTTTGACAGAAACCGGCTTCCCACGAGGAAGTCCTTCTCCACGTGCAGACATGCTTCCCAGTGCCTGTGGCAAGGTGAAGGAAATGCCATACACTGACCTGGAAGAGACCACAGGGCCCAGGCACAGTCTGAACCCTTCCCTCATCCCGGCGGTTTTGCCAGCAGGAGTTCAACCCCAACGAACACAGCCCGGAGACCCCTGGGGCAAAAACGGCTTCCGACGAACAAGAGGTGCTTGCTGTGGAAAACCTATCCCAAGTGGGGTAGATAGGTGAACAAAACGCCACACACCCAGGTATAAGAAACAACATTGCCCAGGCACGGTCCAAGCCCCTCACCTCGTCCCTGTGCTTTGGGGAGCCGGAGGGACAGCCGAGGCCAACGGCATTGAGACCCCTTTGCAAAAAGCCGGCTTCCCACAGAAACAGTTTTCCTGTGGTGCACACCCTATCCCAAGTGGTTGTGGCAAGGTAAAGCAAATGCCCTCCACTTCTATGGAAGAAACCACGGTGCCCAGCCATGTTCTAAGCCCTCCCATCCTCCCTGGGTTTCTGGCAGCAGGAGTGAAAAGACAGGAGCAGGGCACTTGGACCCGTTTGACAAAAACCGGCTTCCCACGGGAAAGTCTTTCTCCACGTGCAGACATGCTCCCAGGTGCCTGTGGCAAGGGGAAGGAAATGCCATACACTGACCTGGAAGAGACCACAGGGCCCAGGCACAGTCTGAACCCTTCCCTCATCCCGGCGGTTTTGCTAGCAGGAGTTCAACCCCAACGAACAGAGCCCGGAGACCCCTGGGGCAAAAACGGCTTCCGACGAACAAGAGGTGCTTGCTGTGGAAAACCTATCCCAAGTGGGGTAGATAGGTGAATAAAACGCCACACACCCAGGTATAAGAAAGAACATTGCCCAGGCACGGTCCAAGCCCCTCACCTCGTCCCTGTGCTTTCGGGAGCCGGAGGGACAGCCGAGGCCAACGGCATTGAGACCCCTTTGCAAAAAGCCGGCTTCCCACAGAAACAGTTTTCCTGAGGTGCAGACCCTATCCCAAGAGGTTGTGGCAAGGTAATGCAAATGCCCTCCACTTCTCTGGAAGAAACCACAGTGCCCAGCCATGTTCTAAGCCCTCCCATCCTCCCTGGGCTTCTGGCAGCAGGAGTGGAAAGAGAGGAGCAGAGCACTGGGATCCGTTTGACAAAAACCGGCTTCCCACGGGAAAGTCTTTCTCCACGTGCAGACATGCTCCCAGGTGCCTGTGGCAAGGGGAAGGAAATGCCATACACTGACCTGGAAGAGACCACAGGGCCCAGGCACAGTCTGAACCCTTCCCTCATCCCGGCGGTTTTGCTAGCAGGAGTTCAACCCCAACGAACACAGCCCGGAGACCCCTGGGGCAAAAACGGCTTCCGACGAACAAGAGGTGCTTGCTGTGGAAAACCTATCCCAAGTGGGAGTAGCCAGGTCAACGAAATGCCACACACCCAGGTGTAAGAAACAACATTGCCCAGGCACGATCTAAGCCCCCCACCTCGTCCCTGAGCTTTGGGGAGCCGGAGGGACAGCCGAGCCCCATGGCCCTGAGACCCCTTTGAAAAAGCTGGCTTCCCACCGAAACCGTTTTCCTGTGGTGCACACCCTATCCCAAGTGGTTGTGGCAAGGTTAAAGCAAATGCCCTCCACTTCTCTGGAAGAAACCACAGTGCCCAACCATGTTCTAAGGCCTCCTATCCTCCCTGGGCTTCTGGCAACAGGAGTGAAAAGAGAGGAGCAGAGCACTGGGACCCGTTTGACAAAAACCGGCTTTCACCGGGAAAGTCTTTCTCCACGTGCAGACATGCTCCCAGGTGCCTGTGGCAAGGGGAAGGAAATGCCATACACTGACCTGGAAGAGACCACAGGGCCCAGGCACAGTCTGAACCCTTCCCTCATCCCGGCGGTTTTGCTAGCAGGAGTTCAACCCCAACGGACACAGCCCGGAGACCCTGAGGCAAAAAGGGCTTCCGACGAACAAGAGGTGCTTCCTGTGGAAAACCTATCCCAAGTGGGAGTAGCCAGGTCAACGAAATGCCACACTCCCAGGTGGATGAAACAACATTGCCCAGGCATGGTCTAAGCCCCTCACCTCGTCCCTGTGCTTTGGGGATCTGGAGGGACCCCCGAGGCCCACGGCCCTGAGGCCCGTTGGGCAGAAAGCCGGCTTCCCAAGGAAACAACTTTCCTGAGGTGCAGACCCTATCCCAAGGGGTGGTGGCAAGGGAAAGCAAATGCCATCCCCTTCTCTGGAAGAAACCCCAGTGCCCAGCTATGTTCTAAGCCCTCCCCTCCTCACTGGGCTTCTGGCAGCAGGAGAGAAAAGAGAGGAGCACAGCACTGGGACTCTTTGACAGAAACCGGCTTCCCACGAGGAAGTCCTTCTCCACGTGAAGACATGCTTCCCAGTGCCTGTGGCAAGGTGAAGGAAATGCCATACACTGACCTGGAAGAGACCACAGGGCCCAGGCACAGTCTGAACCCTTCCCTCATCCCGGCGGTTTTGCCAGCAGGAGTTCAACCCCAACGAACACAGCCCGGAGACCCCTGGGGCAAAAACGGCTTCCGACGAACAAGAGGTGCTTGCTGTGGAAAACCTATCCCAAGTGGGGTAGATAGGTGAACAAAACGCCACACACCCAGGTATAAGAAACAACATTGCCCAGGCACGGTCCAAGCCCCTCACCTCGTCCCTGTGCTTTGGGGAGCCGGAGGGACAGCCGAGGCCAACGGCATTGAGACCCCTTTGCAAAAAGCCGGCTTCTCACAGAAACAGTTTTCCTGTGGTGCACACCCTATCCCAAGTGGTTGTGGCAAGGTAAAGCAAATGCCCTCCACTTCTCTGGAAGAAACCACAGTGCCCAACCATGTTCTAAGCCCTCCCATCCTCCCTGGGCTTCTGGCAGCAGGAGTGAAAAGACAAGAGCAGGGCACTTGGACCCGTTTGACAAAAACCGGCTTCCCACGGGAAAGTCTTTCTCCACGTGCAGACATGCTCCCAGGTGCCTGTGGCAAGGGGAAGGAAATGCCATACACTCACCTGGAAGAGACCACAGGGCCCAGGCACAGTCTGAACCCTTCCCTCATCCCGGCGGTTTTGCTAGCAGGAGTTCAACCCCAACGAACACAGCCCGGAGACCCCTGGGGCAAAAACGGCTTCCGACGAACAAGAGGTGCTTGCTGTGGAAAACCTATCCCAAGTGGGGGTAGCCAGGTCAACAAAATGCCACACACCCAGGTGTAAGAAACAACATTGCCCAGGCACGGTCTAAGCTCCTCACCTCGTCCCTGTGCTTTGGGGAGCCGGAGGGACACCCGAGGCCCACGGCACTGAGACCCCTTTGCAAAAAGCTGGCTTCCCACGGAAACAGTTTTCCTGAGGTGCAGACCCTATCCCAAGTGGTTGTGGCAAGGTAATGCAAATGCCCTCCACTTCTCTGGAAGAAACCACAGTGCGAGCCATGTTCTAAGCCCTCCCATCCTCCCTGGGCTTCTGGCAGCAGGAGTGAAAAGAGAGGAGCAGAGCACTGGGACCCATTGGACAAAAACCGGCTTCCCACGCGAAAGTCTTTCTCCACGAGCAGACATGCTCCCAGGTGCCTGTGGCAAGGGGAAGGAAATGCCATACACTGACCTGGAAGAGTCCACAGGGCCCAGGCACAGTCTGAACCCTTCCCTCATCCCGGCGGTTTTGCTAGCAGGAGTTCAACCCCAACGAACACAGCCCGGAGACCTGGGGCAAAAACGGCTTCCGACGAACAAGAGGTGCTTGCTGTGGAAAACCTATCCCAAGTGGGAGTAGCCAGGTCAACGAAATGCCACACACCCAGGTGTAAGAAACAACATTGCCCAGGCACGGTCTAAGCCCCTCACCTCGTCCCTGTGCTTTGGGGAGCCGGAGGGACAGCCGAGGCCCACGGCCCTGAGACCCCTTTGCAAAAAGCCGGCTTCCCACAGAAACAGTTTTCCTGTGGTGCACACCCTATCCCAAGTGGTTGTGGCAAGGTAATGCAAATGCCCTCCACTTCTCTGGAAGAAACCACAGTGCCCAACCATGTTCTAAGCCCTCCCATCCTCCCTGGGCTTCTGGCAGCAGGAGTGAAAAGACAAGAGCAGGGCACTTGGACCCATTTGACAAAAACCGGCTTCCCACGGGAAAGTCTTTCTCCACGTGCAGACATGCTCCCAGGTGCCTGTGGCAAGGGGAAGGAAATGCCATACACTGACCTGGAAGAGATCACAGGGCCCAGGCACAGTCTGAACACTTCCCTCATCCCGGCGGTTTTGCTAGCAGGAGTTCAACCCCAACGAACACAGCCCGGAGACCCCTGGGGCAAAAACGGCTTCCGACGAACAAGAGGTGCTTGCTGTGGAAAACCTATCCCAAGTGGGGTAGATAGGTGAACAAAACGCCACACACCCAGGTATAAGAAAGAACATTGCCCAGGCACGGTCCAAGCCCCTCACCTCGTCCCTGTGCTTTCGGGAGCCGGAGGGACAGCCGAGGCCAACGGCATTGAGACCCCTTTGCAAAAAGCCGGCTTCCCACAGAAACAGTTTTCCTGAGGTGCAGACCCTATCCCAAGAGGTTGTGGCAAGGTAATGCAAATGCCCTCCACTTCTCTGGAAGAAACCACAGTGCCCAGCCATGTTCTAAGCCCACCCATCCTCCCTGGGTTTCTGGAGGCAGGAGTGAAAAGAGAGGAGCAGAGCACTGGGATCCGTTTGACAAAAACCGGCTTCCCACGGGAAAGTCTTTCTCCACGTGCAGACATGCTCCCAGGTGCCTGTGGCAAGGGGAAGGAAATGCCATACACTGACCTGGAAGAGACCACAGGGCCCAGGCACAGTCTGAACCCTTCCCTCATCCCGGCGGTTTTGCTAGCAGGAGTTCAACCCCAACGAACACAGCCCGGAGACCCCTGGGGCAAAAACGGCTTCCGACGAACAAGAGGTGCTTGCTGTGGAAAACCTATCCCAAGTGGGAGTAGCCAGGTCAACGAAATGCCACACACCCAGGTGTAAGAAACAACATTGCCCAGGCACGATCTAAGCCCCCCACCTCGTCCCTGAGCTTTGGGGAGCCGGAGGGACAGCCGAGCCCCATTGCCCTGAGACCCCTTTGAAAAAGCTGGCTTCCCACCGAAACCGTTTTCCTGTGGTGCACACCCTATCCCAAGTGGTTGTGGCAAGGTTAAAGCAAATGCCCTCCACTTCTCTGGAAGAAACCACAGTGCCCAACCATGTTCTAAGGCCTCCTATCCTCCCTGGGCTTCTGGCAACAGGAGTGAAAAGAGAGGAGCAGAGCACTGGGACCCGTTTGACAAAAACCGGCTTTCACCGGGAAAGTCTTTCTCCACGTGCAGACATGCTCCCAGGTGCCTGTGGCAAGGGGAAGGAAATGCCATACACTGACCTGGAAGAGACCACAGGGCCCAGGCACAGTCTGAACCCTTCCCTCATCCCGGCGGTTTTGCTAGCAGGAGTTCAACCCCAACGGACACAGCCCGGAGACCCTGAGGCAAAAAGGGCTTCCGACGAACAAGAGGTGCTTCCTGTGGAAAACCTATCCCAAGTGGGAGTAGCCAGGTCAACGAAATGCCACACTCCCAGGTGGATGAAGCAACATTGCCCAGGCATGGTCTAAGCCCCTCACCTCGTCCCTGTGCTTTGGGGATCTGGAGGGACCCCCGAGGCCCACGGCCCTGAGGCCCGTTGGGCAGAAAGCCGGCTTCCCAAGGAAACAACTTTCCTGAGGTGCAGACCCTATCCCAAGGGGTGGTGGCAAGGGAAAGCAAATGCCATCCCCTTCTCTGGAAGAAACCCCAGTGCCCAGCCATGTTCTAAGCCCTCCCCTCCTCACTGGGCTTCTGGCAGCAGGAGAGAAAAGAGAGGAGCACAGCACTGGGACTCTTTGACAGAAACCGGCTTCCCACGAGGAAGTCCTTCTCCACGTGAAGACATGCTTCCCAGTGCCTGTGGCAAGGTGAAGGAAATGCCATACACTGACCTGGAAGAGACCACAGGGCCCAGGCACAGTCTGAACCCTTCCCTCATCCCGGCGGTTTTGCCAGCAGGAGTTCAACCCCAACGAACACAGCCCGGAGACCCCTGGGGCAAAAACGGCTTCCGACGAACAAGAGGTGCTTGCTGTGGAAAACCTATCCCAAGTGGGGTAGATAGGTGAACAAAACGCCACACACCCAGGTATAAGAAACAACATTGCCCAGGCACGGTCCAAGCCCCTCACCTCGTCCCTGTGCTTTGGGGAGCCGGAGGGACAGCCGAGGCCAACGGCATTGAGACCCCTTTGCAAAAAGCCGGCTTCCCACAGAAACAGTTTTCCTGTGGTGCACACCCTATCCCAAGTGGTTGTGGCAAGGTAATGCAAATGCCCTCCACTTCTCTGGAAGAAACCACAGTGCCCAACCATGTTCTAAGCCCTCCCATCCTCCCTGGGCTTCTGGCAGCAGGAGTGAAAAGACAAGAGCAGGGCACTTGGACCCGTTTGACAAAAACCGGCTTCCCACGCGAAAGTCTTTCTCCACGTGCAGACATGCTCCCAGGTGCCTGTGGCAAGGGGAAGGAAATGCCATACACTCACCTGGAAGAGACCACAGGGCCCAGGCACAGTCTGAACCCTTCCCTCATCCCGGCGGTTTTGCTAGCAGGAGTTCAACCCCAACGAACACAGCCCGGAGACCCCTGGGGCAAAAACGGCTTCCGACGAACAAGAGGTGCTTGCTGTGGAAAACCTATCCCAAGTGGGGGTAGCCAGGTCAACAAAATGCCACACACCAAGGTGTAGGAAACAACATTGCCCAGGCATGGTCTAAGCCCCTCACCTCGTCCCTGTGCTTTGGGGAGCCGGAGGGACACCCGAGGCCCACGACCCAGAGAACCCTTTGCAAAAAGCCGGCTTCCCACAGAAACAGTTTTCCTGATGTGCAGACCCTCTCACAAGTGGTTGTGGCAAGGTAAAGCAAATGCCCTCCACTTCTCTGGAAGAAACCACGGTGCCCAGCCATGTTCTAAGCCCTCCCATCCTCCCTGGGCTTCTGGCAGCAGGAGTGAAAAGACAGGAGCAGGGCACTTGGACCCGTTTGACAAAAACCGGCTTCCCACGGGAAAGTCTTTCTCCACGTGCAGACATGCCCCAGGTGCCTGTGGCAAGGGGAAGGAAATGCCATACACTGACCTGGAAGAGACCACAGGGCCCAGGCACAGTCTGAACCCTTCCCTCATCCCGGCGGTTTTGCTAGCAGGAGTTCAACCCCAACGAACAGAGCCCGGAGACCCCTGGGGCAAAAACGGCTTCCGACGAACAAGAGGTGCTTGCTGTGGAAAACCTATCCCAAGTGGGGTAGATAGGTGAATAAAACGCCACACACCCAGGTATAAGAAACAACATTGCCCAGGCACGGTCCAAGCCCCTCACCTCGTCCCTGTGCTTTCGGGAGCCGGAGGGACAGCCGAGGCCAACGGCATTGAGACCCCTTTGCAAAAAGCCGGCTTCCCACAGAAACAGTTTTCCTGAGGTGCAGACCCTATCCCAAGAGGTTGTGGCAAGGTAATGCAAATGCCCTCCACTTCTCTGGAAGAAACCACAGTGCCCAGCCATGTTCTAAGCCCACCCATCCTCCCTGGGTTTCTGGAGGCAGGAGTGAAAAGAGAGGAGCAGAGCACTGGGATCCGTTTGACAAAAACCGGCTTTCACCGGGAAAGTCTTTCTCCACGTGCAGACATGCTCCCAGGTGCCTGTGGCAAGGGGAAGGAAATGCCATACACTGACCTGGAAGAGACCACAGGGCCCAGGCACAGTCTGAACCCTTCCCTCATCCCGGCGGTTTTGCTAGCAGGAGTTCAACCCCAACGGACACAGCCCGGAGACCCTGAGGCAAAAAGGGCTTCCGACGAACAAGAGGTGCTTCCTGTGGAAAACCTATCCCAAGTGGGAGTAGCCAGGTCAACGAAATGCCACACACCCAGGTGGATGAAACAACATTGCCCAGGCATGGTCTAAGCCCCTCACCTCGTCCCTGTGCTTTGGGGATCTGGAGGGACCCCCGAGGCCCACGGCCCTGAGGCCCGTTGGGCAGAAAGCCGGCTTCCCAAGGAAACAACTTTCCTGAGGTGCAGACCCTATCCCAAGGGGTGGTGGCAAGGGAAAGCAAATGCCATCCCCTTCTCTGGAAGAAACCCCAGTGCCCAGCCATGTTCTAAGCCCTCCCCTCCTCACTGGGCTTCTGGCAGCAGGAGAGAAAAGAGAGGAGCACAGCACTGGGACTCTTTGACAGAAACCGGCTTCCCACGAGGAAGTCCTTCTCCACGTGAAGACATGCTTCCCAGTGCCTGTGGCAAGGTGAAGGAAATGCCATACACTGACCTGGAAGAGACCACAGGGCCCAGGCACAGTCTGAACCCTTCCCTCATCCCGGCGGTTTTGCCAGCAGGAGTTCAACCCCAACGAACACAGCCCGGAGACCCCTGGGGCAAAAACGGCTTCCGACGAACAAGAGGTGCTTGCTGTGGAAAACCTATCCCAAGTGGGGTAGATAGGTGAACAAAACGCCACACACCCAGGTATAAGAAACAACATTGCCCAGGCACGGTCCAAGCCCCTCACCTCGTCCCTGTGCTTTGGGGAGCCGGAGGGACAGCCGAGGCCAACGGCATTGAGACCCCTTTGCAAAAAGCCGGCTTCCCACAGAAACAGTTTTCCTGTGGTGCACACCCTATCCCAAGTGGTTGTGGCAAGGTAAAGCAAATGCCCTCCACTTCTCTGGAAGAAACCACAGTGCCCAACCATGTTCTAAGCCCTCCCATCCTCCCTGGGCTTCTGGCAGCAGGAGTGAAAAGACAAGAGCAGGGCACTTGGACCCGTTTGACAAAAACCGGCTTCCCACGGGAAAGTCTTTCTCCACGTGCAGACATGCTCCCAGGTGCCTGTGGCAAGGGGAAGGAAATGCCATACACTGACCTGGAAGAGACCACAGGGCCCAGGCACAGTCTGAACCCTTCCCTCATCCCGGCGGTTTTGCTAGCAGGAGTTCAACCCCAACGAACACAGCCCGGAGACCCCTGGGGCAAAAACGGCTTCCGACGAACAAGAGGTGCTTGCTGTGGAAAACCTATCCCAAGTGGGGGTAGCCAGGTCAACAAAATGCCACACACCCAGGTGTAAGAAACAACATTGCCCAGGCACGGTCTAAGCTCCTCACCTCGTCCCTGTGCTTTGGGGAGCCGGAGGGACACCCGAGGCCCACGGCACTGAGACCCCTTTGCAAAAAGATGGCTTCCCACGGAAACAGTTTTCCTGAGGTGCAGACCCTATCCCAAGTGGTTGTGGCAAGGTAATGCAAATGCCCTCCACTTCTCTGGAAGAAACCACAGTGCGAGCCTTGTTCTAAGCCCTCCCATCCTCCCTGGGCTTCTGGCAGCAGGAGTGAAAAGAGAGGAGCAGAGCACTGGGACCCATTGGACAAAAACCGGCTTCCCACGCGAAAGTCTTTCTCCACGAGCAGACATGCTCCCAGGTGCCTGTGGCAAGGGGAAGGAAATGCCATACACTGACCTGGAAGAGTCCACAGGGCCCAGACACAGTCTGAACCCTTCCCTCATCCCGGCGGTTTTGCTAGCAGGAGTTCAACCCCAACGAACACAGCCCGGAGACCTGGGGCAAAAACGGCTTCCGACGAACAAGAGGTGCTTGCTGTGGAAAACCTATCCCAAGTGGGGTAGATAGGTGAACAAAACGCCACACACCCAGGTATAAGAAAGAACATTGCCCAGGCACGGTAGAAGCCCCTCACCTCGTCCCTGTGCTTTGGGGAGCCGGAGGGACAGCCGAGGCCAACGGCATTGAGACCCCTTTGCAAAAAGCCGGCTTCCCACAGAAACAGTTTTCCTGAGGTGCAGACCCTATCCCAAGAGGTTGTGGCAAGGTAATGCAAATGCCCTCCACTTCTCTGGAAGAAACCACAGTGCCCAGCCATGTTCTAAGCCCACCCATCCTCCCTGGGTTTCTGGAGGCAGGAGTGAAAAGAGAGGAGCAGAGCACTGGGATCCGTTTGACAAAAACCGGCTTCCCACGGGAAAGTCTTTCTCCACGTGCAGACATGCTCCCAGGTGCCTGTGGCAAGGGGAAGGAAATGCCATACACTGACCTGGAAGAGACCACAGGGCCCAGGCACAGTCTGAACCCTTCCCTCATCCCGGCGGTTTTGCTAGCAGGAGTTCAACCCCAACGAACACAGCCCGGAGACCCCTGGGGCAAAAACGGCTTCCGACGAACAAGAGGTGCTTGCTGTGGAAAACCTATCCCAAGTGGGAGTAGCCAGGTCAACGAAATGCCACACACCCAGGTGTAAGAAACAACATTGCCCAGGCACGATCTAAGCCCCCCACCTCGTCCCTGAGCTTTGGGGAGCCGGAGGGACAGCCGAGCCCCATGGCCCTGAGACCCCTTTGAAAAAGCTGGCTTCCCACCGAAACCGTTTTCCTGTGGTGCACACCCTATCCCAAGTGGTTGTGGCAAGGTTAAAGCAAATGCCCTCCACTTCTCTGGAAGAAACCACAGTGCCCAACCATGTTCTAAGGCCTCCTATCCTCCCTGGGCTTCTGGCAACAGGAGTGAAAAGAGAGGAGCAGAGCACTGGGATCCGTTTGACAAAAACCGGCTTTCACCGGGAAAGTCTTTCTCCACGTGCAGACATGCTCCCAGGTGCCTGTGGCAAGGGGAAGGAAATGCCATACACTGACCTGGAAGAGACCACAGGGCCCAGGCACAGTCTGAACCCTTCCCTCATCCCGGCGGTTTTGCTAGCAGGAGTTCAACCCCAACGGACACAGCCCGGAGACCCTGAGGCAAAAAGGGCTTCCGACGAACAAGAGGTGCTTCCTGTGGAAAACCTATCCCAAGTGGGAGTAGCCAGGTCAACGAAATGCCACACTCCCAGGTGGATGAAACAACATTGCCCAGGCATGGTCTAAGCCCCTCACCTCGTCCCTGTGCTTTGGGGATCTGGAGGGACCCCCGAGGCCCACGGCCCTGAGGCCCGTTGGGCAGAAAGCCGGCTTCCCAAGGAAACAACTTTCCTGAGGTGCAGACCCTATCCCAAGGGGTGGTGGCAAGGGAAAGCAAATGCCATCCCCTTCTCTGGAAGAAACCCCAGTGCCCAGCCATGTTCTAAGCCCTCCCCTCCTCACTGGGCTTCTGGCAGCAGGAGAGAAAAGAGAGGAGCACAGCACTGGGACTCTTTGACAGAAACCGGCTTCCCACGAGGAAGTCCTTCTCCACGTGAAGACATGCTTCCCAGTGCCTGTGGCAAGGTGAAGGAAATGCCATACACTGACCTGGAAGAGACCACAGGGCCCAGGCACAGTCTGAACCCTTCCCTCATCCCGGCGGTTTTGCCAGCAGGAGTTCAACCCCAACGAACACAGCCCGGAGACCCCTGGGGCAAAAACGGCTTCCGACGAACAAGAGGTGCTTGCTGTGGAAAACCTATCCCAAGTGGGGTAGATAGGTGAACAAAACGCCACACACCCAGGTATAAGAAACAACATTGCCCAGGCACGGTCCAAGCCCCTCACCTCGTCCCTGTGCTTTGGGGAGCCGGAGGGACAGCCGAGGCCAACGGCATGGAGACCCCTTTACAAAAAGCCGGCTTCCCACAGAAACAGTTTTCCTGTGGTGCACACCCTATCCCAAGTGGTTGTGGCAAGGTAATGCAAATGCCCTCCACTTCTCTGGAAGAAACCACAGTGCCCAGCCATGTTCTAAGCCCACCCATCCTCCCTGGGTTTCTGGAGGCAGGAGTGAAAAGAGAGGAGCAGAGCACTGGGATCCGTTTGACAAAAACCGGCTTCCCACGGGAAAGTCTTTCTCCACGTGCAGACATGCTCCCAGGTGCCTGTGGCAAGGGGAAGGAAATGCCATACACTGACCTGGAAGAGACCACAGGGCCCAGGCACAGTCTGAACCCTTCCCTCATCCCGGCGGTTTTGCTAGCAGGAGTTCAACCCCAACGAACACAGCCCGGAGACCCCTGGGGCAAAAACGGCTTCCGACGAACAAGAGGTGCTTGCTGTGGAAAACCTATCCCAAGTGGGAGTAGCCAGGTCAACGAAATGCCACACACCCAGGTGTAAGAAACAACATTGCCCAGGCACGATCTAAGCCCCCCACCTCGTCCCTGAGCTTTGGGGAGCCGGAGGGACAGCCGAGCCCCATGGCCCTGAGACCCCTTTGAAAAAGCTGGCTTCCCACCGAAACCGTTTTCCTGTGGTGCACACCCTATCCCAAGTGGTTGTGGCAAGGTTAAAGCAAATGCCCTCCACTTCTCTGGAAGAAACCACAGTGCCCAACCATGTTCTAAGGCCTCCTATCCTCCCTGGGCTTCTGGCAACAGGAGTGAAAAGAGAGGAGCAGAGCACTGGGACCCGTTTGACAAAAACCGGCTTTCACCGGGAAAGTCTTTCTCCACGTGCAGACATGCTCCCAGGTGCCTGTGGCAAGGGGAAGGAAATGCCATACACTGACCTGGAAGAGACCACAGGGCCCAGGCACAGTCTGAACCCTTCCCTCATCCCGGCGGTTTTGCTAGCAGGAGTTCAACCCCAACGGACACAGCCCGGAGACCCTGAGGCAAAAAGGGCTTCCGACGAACAAGAGGTGCTTCCTGTGGAAAACCTATCCCAAGTGGGAGTAGCCAGGTCAACGAAATGCCACACTCCCAGGTGGATGAAACAACATTGCCCAGGCATGGTCTAAGCCCCTCACCTCGTCCCTGTGCTTTGGGGATCTGGAGGGACCCCCGAGGCCCACGGCCCTGAGGCCCGTTGGGCAGAAAGCCGGCTTCCCAAGGAAACAACTTTCCTGAGGTGCAGACCCTATCCCAAGGGGTGGTGGCAAGGGAAAGCAAATGCCATCCCCTTCTCTGGAAGAAACCCCAGTGCCCAGCCATGTTCTAAGCCCTCCCCTCCTCACTGGGCTTCTGGCAGCAGGAGAGAAAAGAGAGGAGCACAGCACTGGGACTCTTTGACAGAAACCGGCTTCCCACGAGGAAGTCCTTCTCCACGTGAAGACATGCTTCCCAGTGCCTGTGGCAAGGTGAAGGAAATGCCATACACTGACCTGGAAGAGACCACAGGGCCCAGGCACAGTCTGAACCCTTCCCTCATCCCGGCGGTTTTGCCAGCAGGAGTTCAACCCCAACGAACACAGCCCGGAGACCCCTGGGGCAAAAACGGCTTCCGACGAACAAGAGGTGCTTGCTGTGGAAAACCTATCCCAAGTGGGGTAGATAGGTGAACAAAACGCCACACACCCAGGTATAAGAAACAACATTGCCCAGGCAAGGTCCAAGCCCCTCACCTCGTCCCTGTGCTTTGGGGAGCCGGAGGGACAGCCGAGGCCAACGGCATTGAGACCCCTTTGCAAAAAGCCGGCTTCCCACAGAAACAGTTTTCCTGTGGTGCACACCCTATCCCAAGTGGTTGTGGCAAGGTAATGCAAATGCCCTCCACTTCTCTGGAAGAAACCACAGTGCCCAACCATGCTCTAAGCCCTCCCATCCTCCCTGGGCTTCTGGCAGCAGGAGTGAAAAGAGAGGAGCAGAGCACTGGGACCCAATGGACAAAAACCGGCTTCCCACGCGAAAGTCTTTCTCCACGAGCAGACATGCTCCCAGGTGCCTGTGGCAAGGGGAAGGAAATGCCATACACTGACCTGGAAGAGACCACAGGGCCCAGACACAGTCTGAACCCTTCCCTCATCCCGGCAGTTTTGCTAGCAGGAGTTCAACCCCAACGAACACAGCCCGGAGACCCTGAGGCAAAAACGGCTTCAGTCGAACAAGAGGTGCTTGCTGTGGAAAACCTATCCCAAGTGGGGGTAGCCAGGTCAACAAAATGCCACACACCCAGGTGTAAGAAACAACATTGCCCAGGCACGGTCTAAGCTCCTCACCTCGTCCCTGTGCTTTGGGGAGTCGGAGGGACACCCGAGGTCCACGGCCCTGAGACCCCTTTGCAAAAAGCCGGCTTCCCACCGAAACAGTTTTCCTTAGGTACACACACTATCCCAAGTGGTTGTGGCAAGGTAAAGCAAATGCCTTCCACTTCTCTGGAAAAAACCACACTGCCTAGCCATGTTCTAAGCCCTCCCATCCTCCCTGGGCTTCTGGCAGCAGGAGTGAAAAGAGAGGAGCAGAGCACTGGGACCCGTTTGACAAAAACCGGCTTCCCCCGGGTAAGTCTTTCTCCACGTGCAGACTAGCTCCCAGGTCCCTGTGGCAAGGGGAAGGAAATGCCATACACTGACCTGGAAGAGACCACAGGGACCAGGCACAGTCTGAACCCTTCCCTCATCCCGGTGGTTTTGCTAGCAGGAGTTCAACTCAAACGAACACAGCCCGGAGACCCTGAGGCAAAAACGGCTTCCGACGAACAAGAGGTGCTTGACTGGAAAACCTATCCCAAGTGGGGGTACCCAGGTCAACAAAATGCCACACACCCAGGTGTAAGAAATAACATTTCCCAGGCATGGTCTAAGCCCCTCACCCTGTCCCTGTGCTTTGGGGAGCCGGAGGGAAAGCCGATCCCCTCGGCCCTGAGAACACTTTGCAAAAAGCCGGCTTCCCACGGAAAGAGTTTTCCTGAGGTGCAGACCGTATCCAAAGTGGTTGTGGCAAGGTAAAGCAAATGCCCTCCACTTCTCTGAAAGAAACCACAGTGCCCAGCCATGTTCTAAGCCCTCCCATCCTCCCTGGGCTTCTGGCAGCAGGAGTGAAAAGAGAGGAGCAGAGCACTGGGATCCGTTTGACAAAAACCGGCTTCCCACGGGAAAGTCTTTCTCCACGTGCAGACATGCTCCCAGGTGCCTGTGGCAAGGGGAAGGAAATGACATACACTGACCTGGAAGAGACCACAGGGCCCAGGCACAGTTTGAACCCTTCCCTCATCCCGGCAGTTTTGCTAGCATGAGTTCAACCCCAACGAACACAGCCCGGAGTCCCTGAGGCAAAAACGGCTTCCGACGAACAAGAGGTGCTTGCTGTGGAAAACCTATCCCAAGTGGGTGTAGCCAGGTCAATAAAATGCCACACACCCAGGTGTAAGAAACAACATTGCCCAGGCACGGTCTAAGCCCCTCACCTCGTCCCTGTGCTTTGGGGAGCCGGAGGGACACCCGAGGCCCACGGCCCTGAGACCCCTTTGCAAAAAGCCGGCTTCCCACGGAAACAGTTTTCCTGAGGTGCAGACCCTATCCCAAGTGGTTGTGGCAAGGTAATGCAAATGCCCTCCACTTCTCTGGAAGAAACCACAGTGCCCAGCCATGTTCTAAGCCCTCCCATCCTCCCTGGGCTTCTGGCAGCAGGAGTGAAAAGAGAGGAGCAGAGCACTGGGACCCGTTTGACAAAAACCGGCTTCCCACGGGAAAGTCTTTCTCCACGTGCAGACATGCTCCCAGGTGCCTGTGGCAAGGGAAAGGAAATGCCATACACTGACCTGGAAGAGACCACAGGGCCCAGGCACAGTCTGAACCCTTCCCTCATCCGGCGGTTTTGCTAGCAGGAGTTCAACCCCAACGAACACAGCCCAGAGACCCTGAGGCAAAAACGGCTTCCGACGAACAAGAGGTGCTTGACTGGAAAACCTATCTCAAGTGGGGGTAGCCAGGTCAACAAAATGCCACACACCCAGGTGTAAGAAACAACATTGCCCAGGCACGGTCTAAGCCCCATCCCTCGTCCCTGTGCTTTGGGGAGCCGGAGGGACAGCCAAGCCCCTCGGCCCTGAGACCCCTTTGCAAAAAGCCGGCTTCCCACGGAAACAGTTTTCCTGAGGTGCAGACCCTATCCCAAGTGGTTGTGGCAAGGTAATGCAAATGCCCTCCACTTCTCTGGAAGAAACCACAGTGCCCAGCCATGTTCTAAGCCCTCCCATCCTCCCTGGGCTTCAGGCAGCAGGAGTGAAAAGAGAGGAGCAGAGCACTGGGACCCGTTTGACAAAACCCGGCTTCCCACGGGAAAGTCTTTCTCCACGTGCAGACATGCTCCCAGGTGCCTGTGGCAAGGGGAAGGAAATGCCATACACTGACCTGGAAGAGACCACAGGGCCCAGGCACAGTCTGAACCCCTCCCTCATCCCGACGGTTTTGCTAGCAGGAGTTCAACCCCAACGAACACAGCCCGGAGACCCCTGGGGCAAAAACGGCTTCCGACGAACAAGAGGTGCTTGCTGTGGAAAACCTATCCCAAGTGGGGGTAGCCAGGTCAACAAAATGCCACACACCCAGGTGTAAGAAACAACATTTCCCAGGCACCGTCCAAGCCCCTCACCTCGTCCCTGTGCTTTGGGGAGCCGGAGGGACACCCGAGGCCCACGGCCCTGAGACCCATTTGCAAAAAGCCGGCTTTCCACCGAAACAGTTTTCCTGAGTGCAGACCCTCTCACAAGTGGTTGTGGCAAGGTAAAGCAAATGCCCTCCACTTCTCTGGAAGAATCCACGGTGCCCAGCCATGTTCTAAGCCCTCCCATCCTCCCTGGGCTTCTGGCAGCAGGAGTGAAAAGAGAGGAGCAGGGCACTGGGACCCGTTTGACAAAAACCGGCTTCCCACGGGACAGTCTTTCTCCACGTGCAGACACGCTCCCAGGCGCCTGTGGCAAGGGGAAGGAAATGCCATACACTGACCTGGAAGAGACCACAGGGCCCAGGCACAGTCTGAACCCTTCCCTCATCCCGGCGGTTTTGCTAGCAGGAGTTCAACCCCAACGAACACAGCCCGGAGACCCCTGGGGCAAAAACGGCTTCCGACGAACAAGAGGTGCTTGCTGTGGAAAACCTATCCCAAGTGGGAGTAGCCAGGTCAACAAAATACCACACACCCAGGTGTAAGAAACAACATTGCCCAGGCACGGTCTAAGCCCCTCACCTCGTCCCTGTGCTTTGGGGAGCCGGAGGGACACCCGAGGCCCACGGCCCTGAGACCCCTTAGCAAAAAGCCGGCTTCCCACGGAAACAGTTTTCCTGAGGTGCAGACCCTCTCACAAGTGGTTGTGGCAAGGTAAAGCAAATGCCCTCCACTTTTCTGGAAGAAACCACAGTGCCCAGCCATGTTCTAAGCCCTCCCATCCTCCCATGGCTTCTTGCAACAGGAGTGAAAAGAGAGGAGCAGGGCACTGGGACCCTTTTGACAAAAACCGGCTTCCCACGGGACAGTCTTTCTCCACGTGCAGACATGCTCCCAGGTGCCTGTGGCAAAGGGAAGGAAATGCCATACACTGACCTGGAAGAGACCACAGGGCCCAGACACAGTCTGAACCCTTCCCTCATCCCGGCAGTTTTGCTAGCAGGAGTTCAACCCCAACGAACACAGCCCGGAGACCCTGAGGCAAAAACGGCTTCAGTCGAACAAGAGGTGCTTGCTGTGGAAAACCTATCCCAAGTGGGGGTAGCCAGGTCAACAAAATGCCACACACCCAGGTGTAAGAAACAACATTGCCCAGGCACGGTAAAAGCGACTCACCTCATCCCTGTGCTTTGGGGATCCGGAGGGACAGCCGAGCCCCACGGCCCTGAGACCCCTTTGCAAAAAGCCGGCTTCCCACTGAAACAGTTTTCCTGAGGTGCAGACCCTATCCCAAGTGGTAGTGGCAAGGTAATGCAAATGCCCTCCACTTCTCTGGAAGAAACCACAGTGCCCAGCCATGTTCTAAGCCCTCCCATCCTCCCTGGGCTTCTGGCAGCAGGAGTGAAAAGAGAGGAGCAGGGCACTGGGACCCGTTTGACAACAACCGGCTTCCCACGGGAAAGTCTTTCTCCACGTGCAGACTAGCTCCCAGGTGCCTGTGGAAAGGGGAAGGAAATGCCATACACTGACCTGGAAGAGACCACAGGGCCCAGGCACAGTCTGAACCCTTCCCTCATCCCGGCAGTTTTGCTAGCAGGAGTTCAACCCCAACGAACACAGCCCGGAGACCCTGAGGCAAAAACGGATTCGGACGAAAAAGAGGTGCTTGCTGTGGAAAACCTATCCCAAGTGGGGGTACCGAGGTCAACAAAATGCCACACACCCAGGTGTAAGAAACAACATTGCCCAGGCACGGTCTAAGCTCCTCACGTCGTCCCTGTGCTTTGGGGAGCCGGAGGGACCCCCGAGGCCCACGGCCCTGAGACCCCTTTGCAAAAAGCCGGCTTCCCACCGAAACAGTTTTCCTTAGGTACACACACTATCCCAAGTGGTTGTGGCAAGGTAAAGCAAATGCCCTCCACTTCTCTGGAAAAAAACACAGTGCCCAGCCATGTTCTAAGCCCTCCCATCGTCCCTGGGCTTCTGGCAGCAGGAGTGAAAAGAGAGGAGCAGAGCACTGGGACCCGTTTGACAAAAACCGGCTTCCCCCGGGAATGTCTTTCTCCACGTGCAGACTAGCTCCCAGGTGCCTGTGGCAAGGGTAAGGAAATGCCATACACTGACCTGGAAGAGACCACAGGGCCCAGGCACAGTCTGAACCCTTCCCTCATCCCGGCAGTTTTGCTAGCATGAGTTCAACCCCAACGAACACAGCCCGGAGTCCCTGAGGCAAAAACGGCTTCCGACGAACAAGAGGTGCTTGCTGTGGAAAACCTATCCCAAGTGGGTGTAGCCAGGTCAATAAAATGCCACACACCCAGGTGTAAGAAACAACATTGCCCAGGCACGGTCTAAGCCCCTCACCTCGTCCCTGTGCTTTGGGGAGCCGGAGGGACACCCGAGGCCCACGGCCCTGAGACCCCTTTGCAAAAAGCCGGCTTCCCACGGAAACAGTTTTCCTGAGGTGCAGACCCTATCCCAAGTGGTTGTGGCAAGGTAATGCAAATGCCCTCCACTTCTCTGGAAGAAACCACAGTGCCCAGCCATGTTCTAAGCCCTCCCATCCTCCCTGGGCTTCTGGCAGCAGGAGTGAAAAGAGAGGAGCAGAGCACTGGGACCCGTTTGACAAAAACCGGCTTCCCCCGGGAAAGTCTTTCTCCACGTGCAGACATGCTCCCAGGTGCCTGTGGCAAAGGGAAGGAAATGCCATACACTGACCTGGAAGAGACCACAGGGCCCAGGCAGTCTGAACCCTTCCCTCATCCCGGC
Source organism: Ursus americanus (assembly GCF_024610735.1). Taxonomy (NCBI): domain Eukaryota; kingdom Metazoa; phylum Chordata; class Mammalia; order Carnivora; family Ursidae; genus Ursus; species Ursus americanus. The sequence goes on along the minus strand of NW_028273629.1, from coordinate 447,426 downwards.
GGTTTTGCTAGCAGGAGTTCAACCCCAACGAACACAGCCCGGAGACCCCTGGGGCAAAAACGGTTTCCGACGAACAAAAGGTGCTTGCTGTGGAAAACCTATCCCAAGTGGGAGTAGCCAGGTCAACGAAATGCCACACACCGAGGTGTAAGAAACAACATTGCCCAGGCACGGTCTAAGCCCCTCACCTCGTCCCTGTGCTTTGGGGAGCCGGCGGGACACCCGAGGCCCACGACCCTGAGACTCCTTTGCAAAAAGCCGGCTTCCCACGGGAACAGTTTTCCTGAGGTGCACACCCTATCCCAAGTGGTTGTGGCAAGGTAATGCAAATGCTCTCCACTTCTCTGGAAGAAACCACAGTGCCCAGCCATGTTCTAAGCCCTCCCATCCTCCCTGGGCTTCTGGCAGCAGGAGTGAAAAGAGAGGAGCAGGGCACTGGGACCCGTTTGACAAAAACCGGCTTCCCTCGGGAAAGTCTTTCTCCACGTGCAGACTAGCTCCCAGGTGCCTGTGGCAAGGGGAAGGAAATGCCATACACTGACCTGGAAGAGACCACAGGGCCCAGGCACAGTCTGAACCCTTCCCTCATCCCGGCGGTTTTGCTAGCAGGAGTTCAACCCCAACGAACACAGCCCGGAGACCCTGAGGCAAAAACGGCTTCCGACGAACAAGAGGTGCTTGCTGTGGAAAACCTATCCCAAGTGGGGTAGATAGGTGAACAAAACGCCACACACCCAGGTATAAGAAAGAACATTGCCCAGGCACGGTCCAAGCCCCTCACCTCGTCCTTGTGCTTTGGGGAGCCGGAGGGACAGCCGAGGCCAACGGCATTGAGACCCCTTTGCAAAAAGCCGGCTTCCCACAGAAACAGTTTTCCTGAGGTGCAGACCCTATCCCAAGAGGTTGTGGCAAGGTAATGCAAATGCCCTCCACTACTCTGGAAGAAACCACAGTGCCCAGCCATGTTCTAAGCCCACCCATCCTCCCTGGGCTTCTGGCAGCAGGAGTGGAAAGAGAGGAGCAGAGCACTGGGATCCGTTTGACAAAAACCGGCTTCCCACGGGAAAGTCTTTCTCCACGTGCAGACATGCTCCCAGGTGCCTGTGGCAAGGGGAAGGAAATGCCATACACTGACCTGGAAGAGACCACAGGGACCAGGCACAGTCTGAACCCTTCCCTCATCCCGGCGGTTTTGCTAGCAGGAGTTCAACCCCAACGAACACAGCCCGGAGACCCCTGGGGCAAAAACGGCTTCCGACGAACAAGAGGTGCTGGCTGTGGAAAACCTATCCCAAGTGGGAGTAGCCAGGTCAACGAAATGCCACACACCCAGGTGTAAGAAACAACATTGCCCAGGCACGATCTAAGCCCCCCACCTCGTCCCTGAGCTTTGGGGAGCCGGAGGGACAGCCGAGCCCCATGGCCCTGAGACCCCTTTGAAAAAGCTGGCTTCCCACCGAAACCGTTTTCCTGTGGTGCACACCCTATCCCAAGTGGTTGTGGCAAGGTTAAAGCAAATGCCCTCCACTTCTCTGGAAGAAACCACAGTGCCCAACCATGTTCTAAGGCCTCCTATCCTCCCTGGGCTTCTGGCAACAGGAGTGAAAAGAGAGGAGCAGAGCACTGGGACCCGTTTGACAAAAACCGGCTTTCACCGGGAAAGTCTTTCTCCACGTGCAGACATGCTCCCAGGTGCCTGTGGCAAGGGGAAGGAAATGCCATACACTGACCTGGAAGAGACCACAGGGCCCAGGCACAGTCTGAACCCTTCCCTCATCCCGGCGGTTTTGCTAGCAGGAGTTCAACCCCAACGGACACAGCCCGGAGACCCTGAGGCAAAAAGGGCTTCCGACGAACAAGAGGTGCTTCCTGTGGAAAACCTATCCCAAGTGGGAGTAGCCAGGTCAACGAAATGCCACACTCCCAGGTGGATGAAACAACATTGCCCAGGCATGGTCTAAGCCCCTCACCTCGTCCCTGTGCTTTGGGGATCTGGAGGGACCCCTGAGGCCCACGGCCCTGAGGCCCGTTGGGCAGAAAGCCGGCTTCCCAAGGAAACAACTTTCCTGAGGTGCAGACCCTATCCCAAGGGGTGGTGGCAAGGGAAAGCAAATGCCATCCCCTTCTCTGGAAGAAACCCCAGTGCCCAGCCATGTTCTAAGCCCTCCCCACCTCACTGGGCTTCTGGCAGCAGGAGAGAAAAGAGAGGAGCACAGCACTGGGACTCTTTGACAGAAACCGGCTTCCCACGAGGAAGTCCTTCTCCACGTGAAGACATGCTTCCCAGTGCCTGTGGCAAGGTGAAGGAAATGCCATACACTGACCTGGAAGAGACCACAGGGCCCAGGCACAGTCTGAACCCTTCCCTCATCCCAGCGGTTTTGCCAGCAGGAGTTCAACCCCAACGAACACAGCCCGGAGACCCCTGGGGCAAAAACGGCTTCCGACGAACAAGAGGTGCTTGCTGTGGAAAACCTATCCCAAGTGGGGTAGATAGGTGAACAAAACGCCACACACCCAGGTATAAGAAACAACATTGCCCAGGCACGGTCCAAGCCCCTCACCTCGTCCCTGTGCTTTGGGGAGCCGGAGGGACAGCCGAGGCCAACGGCATTGAGACCCCTTTGCAAAAAGCCGGCTTCCCACAGAAACAGTTTTCCTGTGGTGCACACCCTATCCCAAGTGGTTGTGGCAAGGTAATGCAAATGCCCTCCACTTCTCTGGAAGAAACCACAGTGCCCAACCATGTTCTAAGCCCTCCCATCCTCCCTGGGCTTCTGGCAGCAGGAGTGAAAAGACAAGAGCAGGGCACTTGGACCCGTTTGACAAAAACCGGCTTCCCACGGGAAAGTCTTTCTCCACGTGCAGACATGCTCCCAGGTGCCTGTGGCAAGGGGAAGGAAATGCCATACACTCACCTGGAAGAGACCACAGGGCCCAGGCACAGTCTGAACCCTTCCCTCATCCCGGCGGTTTTGCTAGCAGGAGTTCAACCCCAACGAACACAGCCCGGAGACCCCTGGGGCAAAAACGGCTTCCGACGAACAAGAGGTGCTTGCTGTGGAAAACCTATCCCAAGTGGGGGTAGCCAGGTCAACAAAATGCCACACACCAAGGTGTAAGAAACAACATTGCCCAGGCATGGTCTAAGCCCCTCACCTCGTCCCTGTGCTTTGGGGAGCCGGAGGGACACCCGAGGCCCACGACCCAGAGAACCCTTTGCAAAAAGCCGGCTTCCCACGGAAACAGTTTTCCTGATGTGCAGAACCTCTCACAAGTGGTTGTGGCAAGGTAAAGCAAATGCCCTCCACTTCTCTGGAAGAAACCACGGGGCCCAGCCATGTTCTAAGCCCTCCGATCCTCCCTGGGCTTCTGGCAGCAGGAGTGAAAAGACAGGAGCAGGGCACTTGGACCCGTTTGACAAAAACCGGCTTCCCACGGGTAAGTCTTTCTCCACGTGCAGACAGGCTCCCAGGTGCCTGTGGCAAGGGGAAGGAAATGCCATACACTGACCTGGAAGAGACCACAGGGCCCAGGCACAGTCTGAACCCTTCCCTCATCCCGGGGGTTTTGCTAGCAGGAGTTCAACCCCAACGAACAGAGCCCGGAGACCCCTGGGGCAAAAACGGCTTCCGACGAACAAGAGGTGCTTGCTGTGGAAAACCTATCCCAAGTGGGGTAGATAGGTGAATAAAACGCCACACACCCAGGTATAAGAAACAACATTGCCCAGGCACGGTCCAAGCCCCTCACCTCGTCCCTGTGCTTTCGGGAGCCGGAGGGACAGCTGAGGCCAACGGCATTGAGACCCCTTTGCAAAAAGCCGGCTTCCCACAGAAACAGTTTTCCTGAGGTGCAGACCCTATCCCAAGAGGTTGTGGCAAGGTAATGCAAATGCCCTCCACTTCTCTGGAAGAAACCACAGTGCCCAGCCATGTTCTAAGCCCACCCATCCTCCCTGGGTTTCTGGAGGCAGGAGTGAAAAGAGAGGAGCAGAGCACTGGGATCCGTTTGACAAAAACCGGCTTCCCACGGGAAAGTCTTTCTCCACGTGCAGACATGCTCCCAGGTGCCTGTGGCAAGGGGAAGGAAATGCCATACACTGACCTGGAAGAGACCACAGGGCCCAGGCACAGTCTGAACCCTTCCCTCATCCCGGCGGTTTTGCTAGCAGGAGTTCAACCCCAACGAACACAGCCCGGAGACCCCTGGGGCAAAAACGGCTTCCGACGAACAAGAGGTGCTGGCTGTGGAAAACCTATCCCAAGTGGGAGTAGCCAGGTCAACGAAATGCCACACACCCAGGTGTAAGAAACAACATTGCCCAGGCACGATCTAAGCCCCCCACCTCGTCCCTGAGCTTTGGGGAGCCGGAGGGACAGCCGAGCCCCATGGCCCTGAGACCCCTTTGAAAAAGCTGGCTTCCCACCGAAACCGTTTTCCTGTGGTGCACACCCTATCCCAAGTGGTTGTGGCAAGGTTAAAGCAAATGCCCTCCACTTCTCTGGAAGAAACCACAGTGCCCAACCATGTTCTAAGGCCTCCTATCCTCCCTGGGCTTCTGGCAACAGGAGTGAAAAGAGAGGAGCAGAGCACTGGGACCCGTTTGACAAAAACCGGCTTTCACCGGGAAAGTCTTTCTCCACGTGCAGACATGCTCCCAGGTGCCTGTGGCAAGGGGAAGGAAATGCCATACACTGACCTGGAAGAGACCACAGGGCCCAGGCACAGTCTGAACCCTTCCCTCATCCCGGCGGTTTTGCTAGCAGGAGTTCAACCCCAACGGACACAGCCCGGAGACCCTGAGGCAAAAAGGGCTTCCGACGAACAAGAGGTGCTTCCTGTGGAAAACCTATCCCAAGTGGGAGTAGCCAGGTCAACGAAATGCCACACTCCCAGGTGGATGAAACAACATTGCCCAGGCATGGTCTAAGCCCCTCACCTCGTCCCTGTGCTTTGGGGATCTGGAGGGACCCCCGAGGCCCACGGCCCTGAGGCCCGTTGGGCAGAAAGCCGGCTTCCCAAGGAAACAACTTTCCTGAGGTGCAGACCCTATCCCAAGGGGTGGTGGCAAGGGAAAGCAAATGCCATCCCCTTCTCTGGAAGAAACCCCAGTGCCCAGCCATGTTCTAAGCCCTCCCCTCCTCACTGGGCTTCTGGCAGCAGGAGAGAAAAGAGAGGAGCACAGCACTGGGACTCTTTGACAGAAACCGGCTTCCCACGAGGAAGTCCTTCTCCACGTGCAGACATGCTTCCCAGTGCCTGTGGCAAGGTGAAGGAAATGCCATACACTGACCTGGAAGAGACCACAGGGCCCAGGCACAGTCTGAACCCTTCCTTCATCCCGGCGGTTTTGCCAGCAGGAGTTCAACCCCAACGAACACAGCCCGGAGACACCTGGGGCAAAAACGGCTTCCGACGAACAAGAGGTGCTTGCTGTGGAAAACCTATCCCAAGTGGGGTAGATAGGTGAACAAAACGCCACACACCCAGGTATAAGAAACAACATTGCCCAGGCACGGTCCAAGCCCCTCACCTCGTCCCTGTGCTTTGGGGAGCCGGAGGGACAGCCGAGGCCAACGGCATTGAGACCCCTTTGCAAAAAGCCGGCTTCCCACAGAAACAGTTTTCCTGTGGTGCACACCCTATCCCAAGTGGTTGTGGCAAGGTAATGCAAATGCCCTCCACTTCTCTGGAAGAAACCACAGTGCCCAACCATGTTCTAAGCCCTCCCATCCTCCCTGGGCTTCTGGCAGCAGGAGTGAAAAGACAAGAGCAGGGCACTTGGACCCGTTTGACAAAAACCGGCTTCCCACGGGAAAGTCTTTCTCCACGTGCAGACATGCTCCCAGGTGCCTGTGGCAAGGGGAAGGAAATGCCATACACTCACCTGGAAGAGACCACAGGGCCCAGGCACAGTCTGAACCCTTCCCTCATCCCGGCGGTTTTGCTAGCAGGAGTTCAACCCCAACGAACACAGCCCGGAGACCCCTGGGGCAAAAACGGCTTCCGACGAACAAGAGGTGCTTGCTGTGGAAAACCTATCCCAAGTGGGGGTAGCCAGGTCAACAAAATGCCACACACCAAGGTGTAAGAAACAACATTGCCCAGGCATGGTCTAAGCCCCTCACCTCGTCCCTGTGCTTTGGGGAGCCGGAGGGACACCCGAGGCCCACGACCCAGAGAACCCTTTGCAAAAAGCCGGCTTCCCACGGAAACAGTTTTCCTGATGTGCAGACCCTCTCACAAGTGGTTGTGGCAAGGTAAAGCAAATGCCCTCCACTTCTCTGGAAGAAACCACGGGGCCCAGCCATGTTCTAAGCCCTCCCATCCTCCCTGGGCTTCTGGCAGCAGGAGTGAAAAGACAGGAGCAGGGCACTTGGACCCGTTTGACAAAAACCGGCTTCCCACGGGAAAGTCTTTCTCCACGTGCAGACATGCTCCCAGGTGCCTGTGGCAAGGGGAAGGAAATGCCATACACTGACCTGGAAGAGACCACAGGGCCCAGGCACAGTCTGAACCCTTCCCTCATCCCGGCGGTTTTGCTAGCAGGAGTTCAACCCCAACGAACAGAGCCCGGAGACCCCTGGGGCAAAAACGGCTTCCGACGAACAAGAGGTGCTTGCTGTGGAAAACCTATCCCAAGTGGGGTAGATAGGTGAATAAAACGCCACACACCCAGGTATAAGAAACAACATTGCCCAGGCACGGTCCAAGCCCCTCACCTCGTCCCTGTGCTTTCGGGAGCCGGAGGGACAGCCGAGGCCAACGGCATTGAGACCCCTTTGCAAAAAGCCGGCTTCCCACAGAAACAGTTTTCCTGAGGTGCAGACCCTATCCCAAGAGGTTGTGGCAAGGTAATGCAAATGCCCTCCACTTCTCTGGAAGAAACCACAGTGCCCAGCCATGTTCTAAGCCCACCCATCCTCCCTGGGTTTCTGGAGGCAGGAGTGAAAAGAGAGGAGCAGAGCACTGGGATCCGTTTGACAAAAACCGGCTTCCCACGGGAAAGTCTTTCTCCACGTGCAGACATGCTCCCAGGTGCCTGTGGCAAGGGGAAGGAAATGCCATACACTGACCTGGAAGAGACCACAGGGCCCAGGCACAGTCTGAACCCTTCCCTCATCCCGGCGGTTTTGCTAGCAGGAGTTCAACCCCAACGAACACAGCCCGGAGATCCCTGGGGCAAAAACGGCTTCCGACGAACAAGAGGTGCTTGCTGTGGAAAACCTATCCCAAGTGGGAGTAGCCAGGTCAACGAAATGCCACACACCCAGGTGTAAGAAACAACATTGCCCAGGCACGATCTAAGCCCCCCACCTCGTCCCTGAGCTTTGGGGAGCCGGAGGGACAGCCGAGCCCCATGGCCCTGAGACCCCTTTGAAAAAGCTGGCTTCCCACCGAAACCGTTTTCCTGTGGTGCACACCCTATCCCAAGTGGTTGTGGCAAGGTTAAAGCAAATGCCCTCCACTTCTCTGGAAGAAACCACAGTGCCCAACCATGTTCTAAGGCCTCCTATCCTCCCTGGGCTTCTGGCAACAGGAGTGAAAAGAGAGGAGCAGAGCACTGGGACCCGTTTGACAAAAACCGGCTTTCACCGGGAAAGTCTTTCGCCACGTGCAGACATGCTCCCAGGTGCCTGTGGCAAGGGGAAGGAAATGCCATACACTGACCTGGAAGAGACCACAGGGCCCAGGCACAGTCTGAACCCTTCCCTCATCCCGGCGGTTTTGCTAGCAAGAGTTCAACCCCAACGAACACAGCCCGGAGACCCTGAGGCAAAAAGGGCTTCCGACGAACAAGAGGTGCTTCCTGTGGAAAACCTATCCCAAGTGGGAGTAGCCAGGTCAACGAAATGCCACACACCCAGGTGTAAGAAACAACATTGCCCAGGCATGGTCTAAGCCCCTCACCTCGTCCCTGTGCTTTGGGGAGCCGGAGGGACACCCGAGGCCCATGGCCCTGAGACCCCTTTGCAAAAAGCCGGCTTCCCACGGAAACAGTTTTCCTGAGGTGCAGACCCTATCCCAAGTGGTTGTGGCAAGGTAATGCAAATGCCCTCCACTTCTCTGGAAGAAACCACAGTGCGAGCCATGTTCTAAGCCCTCCCATCCTCCCTGGGCTTCTGGCAGCAGGAGTGAAAAGAGAGGAGCAGAGCACTGGGACCCAATGGACAAAAACCGGCTTCCCACGCGAAAGTCTTTCTCCACGAGCAGACATGCTCCCAGGTGCCTGTGGCAAGGGGAAGGAAATGCCATACACTGACCTGGAAGAGTCCACAGGGCCCAGGCACAGTCTGAACCCTTCCCTCATCCCGGCGGTTTTGCTAGCAGGAGTTCAACCCCAACGAACACAGCCCGGAGACCTGGGGCAAAAACGGCTTCCGACGAACAAGAGGTGCTTGCTGTGGAAAACCTATCCCAAGTGGGAGTAGCCAGGTCAACGAAATGCCACACACCCAGGTGTAAGAAACAACATTGCCCAGGCACGGTCTAAGCCCCTCACCTCGTCCCTGTGCTTTGGGGAGCCGGAGGGACACCCGAGGCCCACGACCCAGAGAACCCTTTGCAAAAAGCCGGCTTCCCACGGAAACAGTTTTCCTGATGTGCAGAACCTCTCACAAGTGGTTGTGGCAAGGTAAAGCAAATGCCCTCCACTTCTCTGGAAGAAACCACGGGGCCCAGCCATGTTCTAAGCCCTCCCATCCTCCCTGGGCTTCTGGCAGCAGGAGTGAAAAGACAGGAGCAGGGCACTTGGACCCGTTTGACAAAAACCGGCTTCCCACGGGTAAGTCTTTCTCCACGTGCAGACAGGCTCCCAGGTGCCTGTGGCAAGGGGAAGGAAATGCCATACACTGACCTGGAAGAGACCACAGGGCCCAGGCACAGTCTGAACCCTTCCCTCATCCCGGGGGTTTTGCTAGCAGGAGTTCAACCCCAACGAACAGAGCCCGGAGACCCCTGGGGCAAAAACGGCTTCCGACGAACAAGAGGTGCTTGCTGTGGAAAACCTATCCCAAGTGGGGTAGATAGGTGAATAAAACGCCACACACCCAGGTATAAGAAACAACATTGCCCAGGCACGGTCCAAGCCCCTCACCTCGTCCCTGTGCTTTCGGGAGCCGGAGGGACAGCTGAGGCCAACGGCATTGAGACCCCTTTGCAAAAAGCCGGCTTCCCACAGAAACAGTTTTCCTGAGGTGCAGACCCTATCCCAAGAGGTTGTGGCAAGGTAATGCAAATGCCCTCCACTTCTCTGGAAGAAACCACAGTGCCCAGCCATGTTCTAAGCCCACCCATCCTCCCTGGGTTTCTGGAGGCAGGAGTGAAAAGAGAGGAGCAGAGCACTGGGACCCGTTTGACAAAAACCGGCTTTCACCGGGAAAGTCTTTCTCCACGTGCAGACATGCTCCCAGGTGCCTGTGGCAAGGGGAAGGAAATGCCATACACTGACCTGGAAGAGACCACAGGGCCCAGGCACAGTCTGAACCCTTCCCTCATCCCGGCGGTTTTGCTAGCAGGAGTTCAACCCCAACGGACACAGCCCGGAGACCCTGAGGCAAAAAGGGCTTCCGACGAACAAGAGGTGCTTCCTGTGGAAAACCTATCCCAAGTGGGAGTAGCCAGGTCAACGAAATGCCACACACCCAGGTGGATGAAACAACATTGCCCAGGCATGGTCTAAGCCCCTCACCTCGTCCCTGTGCTTTGGGGATCTGGAGGGACCCCCGAGGCCCACGGCCCTGAGGCCCGTTGGGCAGAAAGCCGGCTTCCCAAGGAAACAACTTTCCTGAGGTGCAGACCCTATCCCAAGGGGTGGTGGCAAGGGAAAGCAAATGCCATCCCCTTCTCTGGAAGAAACCCCAGTGCCCAGCCATGTTCTAAGCCTTCCCCTCCTCACTGGGCTTCTGGCAGCAGGAGAGAAAAGAGAGGAGCACAGCACTGGGACTCTGACAGAAACCGGCTTCCCACGAGGAAGTCCTTCTCCACGTGCAGACATGCTTCCCAGTGCCTGTGGCAAGGTGAAGGAAATGCCATACACTGACCTGGAAGAGACCACAGGGCCCAGGCACAGTCTGAACCCTTCCCTCATCCCGGCGGTTTTGCCAGCAGGAGTTCAACCCCAACGAACACAGCCCGGAGACCCCTGGGGCAAAAACGGCTTCCGACGAACAACAGGTGCTTGCTGTGGAAAACCTATCCCAAGTGGGGTAGATAGGTGAACAAAACGCCACACACCCAGGTATAAGAAACAACATTGCCCAGGCACGGTCCAAGCCCCTCACCTCGTCCCTGTGCTTTGGGGAGCCGGAGGGACAGCCGAGGCCAACGGCATTGAGACCCCTTTGCAAAAAGCCGGCTTCCCACAGAAACAGTTTTCCTGTGGTGCACACCCTATCCCAAGTGGTTGTGGCAAGGTAATGCAAATGCCCTCCACTTCTCTGGAAGAAACCACAGTGCCCAACCATGTTCTAAGCCCTCCCATCCTCCCTGGGCTTCTGGCAGCAGGAGTGAAAAGACAAGAGCAGGGCACTTGGACCCGTTTGACAAAAACCGGCTTCCCACGGGAAAGTCTTTCTCCACGTGCAGACATGCTCCCAGGTGCCTGTGGCAAGGGGAAGGAAATGCCATACACTCACCTGGAAGAGACCACAGGGCCCAGGCACAGTCTGAACCCTTCCCTCATCCCGGCGGTTTTGCTAGCAGGAGTTCAACCCCAACGAACACAGCCCGGAGACCCCTGGGGCAAAAACGGCTTCCGACGAACAAGAGGTGCTTGCTGTGGAAAACCTATCCCAAGTGGGGGTAGCCAGGTCAACAAAATGCCACACACCAAGGTGTAAGAAACAACATTGCCCAGGCATGGTCTAAGCCCCTCACCTCGTCCCTGTGCTTTGGGGAGCCGGAGGGACACCCGAGGCCCACGACCCAGAGAACCCTTTGCAAAAAGCCGGCTTCCCACGGAAACAGTTTTCCTGATGTGCAGACCCTCTCACAAGTGGTTGTGGCAAGGTAAAGCAAATGCCCTCCACTTCTATGGAAGAAACCACGGTGCCCAGCCATGTTCTAAGCCCTCCCATCCTCCCTGGGTTTCTGGCAGCAGGAGTGAAAAGACAGGAGCAGGGCACTTGGACCCGTTTGACAAAAACCGGCTTCCCACGGGAAAGTCTTTCTCCACGTGCAGACATGCTCCCAGGTGCCTGTGGCAAGGGGAAGGAAATGCCATACACTGACCTGGAAGAGACCACAGGGCCCAGGCACAGTCTGAACCCTTCCCTTATCCCGGCGGTTTTGCTAGCAGGAGTTCAACCCCAACGAACAGAGCCCGGAGACCCCTGGGGCAAAAACGGCTTCCGACGAACAAGAGGTGCTTGCTGTGGAAAACCTATCCCAAGTGGGGTAGATAGGTGAATAAAACGCCACACACCCAGGTATAAGAAAGAACATTGCCCAGGCACGGTCCAAGCCCCTCACCTCGTCCCTGTGCTTTCGGGAGCCGGAGGGACAGCCGAGGCCAACGGCATTGAGACCCCTTTGCAAAAAGCCGGCTTCCCACAGAAACAGTTTTCCTGAGGTGCAGACACTATCCCAAGAGGTTGTGGCAAGGTAATGCAAATGCCCTCCACTTCTCTGGAAGAAACCACAGTGCCCAGCCATGTTCTAAGCCCTCCCATCCTCCCTGGGCTTCTGGCAGCAGGAGTGAAAAGAGAGGAGCAGAGCACTGGGACCCAATGGACAAAAACCGGCTTCCCACGCGAAAGTCTTTCTCCACGAGCAGACATGCTCCCAGGTGCCTGTGGCAAGGGGAAGGAAATGCCATACACTGACCTGGAAGAGTCCACAGGGCCCAGGCACAGTCTGAACCCTTCCCTCATCCCGGCGGTTTTGCTAGCAGGAGTTCAACCCCAACGAACACAGCCCGGAGACCTGGGGCAAAAACGGCTTCCGACGAACAAGAGGTGCTTGCTGTGGAAAACCTATCCCAAGTGGGAGTAGCCAGGTCAACGAAATGCCACACACCCAGGTGTAAGAAACAACATTGCCCAGGCACGATCTAAGCCCCCCACCTCGTCCCTGAGCTTTGGGGAGCCGGAGGGACAGCCGAGCCCCATGGCCCTGAGACCCCTTTGAAAAAGCTGGCTTCCCACCGAAACCGTTTTCCTGTGGTGCACACCCTATCCCAAGTGGTTGTGGCAAGGTTAAAGCAAATGCCCTCCACTTCTCTGGAAGAAACCACAGTGCCCAACCATGTTCTAAGGCCTCCTATCCTCCCTGGACTTCTGGCAACAGGAGTGAAAAGAGAGGAGCAGAGCACTGGGACCCGTTTGACAAAAACCGGCTTTCACCGGGGAAGTCTTTCTCCACGTGCAGACATGCTCCCAGGTGCCTGTGGCAAGGGGAAGGAAATGCCATACACTGACCTGGAAGAGACCACAGGGCCCAGGCACAGTCTGAACCCTTCCCTCATCCCGGCGGTTTTGCTAGCAGGAGTTCAACCCCAACGGACACAGCCCGGAGACCCTGAGGCAAAAAGGGCTTCCGACGAACAAGAGGTGCTTCCTGTGGAAAACCTATCCCAAGTGGGAGTAGCCAGGTCAACGAAATGCCACACACCCAGGTGTAAGAAACAACATTGCCCAGGCATGGTCTAAGCCCCTCACCTCGTCCCTGTGCTTTGGGGAGCCGGAGGGACAGCCGAGGCCCACGGCCCTGAGACCCCTTTGCAAAAAGCCGGCTTCCCACGGAAACAGTTTTCCTGAGGTGCACACCCTATCCCAAGTGGTTGTGGCAAGGTAATGCAAATGCCCTCCACTTCTCTGGAAGAAACCACAGTGCGAGCCATGTTCTAAGCCCTCCCATCCTCCCTGGGCTTCTGGCAGCAGGAGTGAAAAGAGAGGAGCAGGGCAGTAGGGCCCGTTTGAGAAAAACCGGCTTTCACCGGGAAAGTCTTTCTCCACGTGCAGACATGCTCCCAGGTGCCTGTGGCAAGGGGAAGGAAATGCCATACACTGACCTGGAAGAGACCACAGGGCCCAGGCACAGTCTGAACCCTTCCCTCATCCCGGCGGTTTTGCTAGCAGGAGTTCAACCCCAACGAACACAGCCCGGAGACCCCTGGGGCAAAAACGGCTTCCGACGAACAAGAGGTGCTTGCTGTGGAAAACCTATCCCAAGTGGGGTAGATAGGTGAACAAAACGCCACACACCCAGGTATAAGAAAGAACATTGCCCAGGCACGGTTCAAGCCCCTCACCTCGTCCCTGTGCTTTCGGGAGCCGGAGGGACAGCCGAGGCCAACGGCATTGAGACCCCTTTGCAAAAAGCCGGCTTCCCACAGAAACAGTTTTCCTGAGGTGCAGACCCTATCCCAAGAGGTTGTGGCAAGGTAATGCAAATGCCCTCCACTTCTCTGGAAGAAACCACAGTGCCCAGCCATGTTCTAAGCCCACCCATTCTCCCTGGGTTTCTGGAGGCAGGAGTGAAAAGAGAGGAGCAGAGCACTGGGATCCGTTTGACAAAAACCGGCTTCCCACGGGAAAGTCTTTCTCCACGTGCAGACATGCTCCCAGGTGCCTGTGGCAAGGGGAAGGAAATGCCATACACTGACCTGGAAGAGACCACAGGGCCCAGGCACAGTCTGAACCCTTCCCTCATCCCGGCGGTTTTGCTAGCAGGAGTTCAACCCCAACGAACACAGCCCGGAGACCCCTGGGGCAAAAACGGCTTCCGACGAACAAGAGGTGCTTGCTGTGGAAAACCTATCCCAAGTGGGAGTAGCCAGGTCAACGAAATGCCACACACCCAGGTGTAAGAAACAACATTGCCCAGGCACGATCTAAGCCCCCCACCTCGTCCCTGAGCTTTGGGGAGCCGGAGGGACAGCCGAGCCCCATGGCCCTGAGACCCCTTTGAAAAAGCTGGCTTCCCACCGAAACCGTTTTCCTGTGGTGCACACCCTATCCCAAGTGGTTGTGGCAAGGTTAAAGCAAATGCCCTCCACTTCTCTGGAAGAAACCACAGTGCCCAACCATGTTCTAAGGCCTCCTATCCTCCCTGGGCTTCTGGCAACAGGAGTGAAAAGAGAGGAGCAGAGCACTGGGACCCGTTTGACAAAAACCGGCTTTCACCGGGAAAGTCTTTCTCCACGTGCAGACATGCTCCCAGGTGCCTGTGGCAAGGGGAAGGAAATGCCATACACTGACCTGGAAGAGACCACAGGGCCCAGGCACTGTCTGAACCCTTCCCTCATCCCGGCGGTTTTGCTAGCAGGAGTTCAACCCCAACGGACACAGCCCGGAGACCCTGAGGCAAAAAGGGCTTCCGACGAACAAGAGGTGCTTCCTGTGGAAAACCTATCCCAAGTGGGAGTAGCCAGGTCAACGAAATGCCACACTCCCAGGTGGATGAAACAACATTGCCCAGGCATGGTCTAAGCCCCTCACCTCGTCCCTGTGCTTTGGGGATCTGGAGGGACCCCCGAGGCCCACGGCCCTGAGGCCCGTTGGGCAGAAAGCCGGCTTCCCAAGGAAACAACTTTCCTGAGGTGCAGACCCTATCCCAAGGGGTGGTGGCAAGGGAAAGCAAATGCCATCCCCTTCTCTGGAAGAAACCCCAGTGCCCAGCCATGTTCTAAGCCCTCCCCTCCTCACTGGGCTTCTGGCAGCAGGAGAGAAAAGAGAGGAGCACAGCACTGGGACTCTTTGACAGAAACCGGCTTCCCACGAGGAAGTCCTTCTCCACGTGCAGACATGCTTCCCAGTGCCTGTGGCAAGGTGAAGGAAATGCCATACACTGACCTGGAAGAGACCACAGGGCCCAGGCACAGTCTGAACCCTTCCTTCATCCCGGCGGTTTTGCCAGCAGGAGTTCAACCCCAACGAACACAGCCCGGAGACACCTGGGGCAAAAACGGCTTCCGACGAACAAGAGGTGCTTGCTGTGGAAAACCTATCCCAAGTGGGGTAGATAGGTGAACAAAACGCCACACACCCAGGTATAAGAAACAACATTGCCCAGGCACGGTCCAAGCCCCTCACCTCGTCCCTGTGCTTTGGGGAGCCGGAGGGACAGCCGAGGCCAACGGCATTGAGACCCCTTTGCAAAAAGCCGGCTTCCCACAGAAACAGTTTTCCTGTGGTGCACACCCTATCCCAAGTGGTTGTGGCAAGGTAATGCAAATGCCCTCCACTTCTCTGGAAGAAACCACAGTGCCCAACCATGTTCTAAGCCCTCCCATCCTCCCTGGGCTTCTGGCAGCAGGAGTGAAAAGACAAGAGCAGGGCACTTGGACCCGTTTGACAAAAACCGGCTTCCCACGGGAAAGTCTTTCTCCACGTGCAGACATGCTCCCAGGTGCCTGTGGCAAGGGGAAGGAAATGCCATACACTCACCTGGAAGAGACCACAGGGCCCAGGCACAGTCTGAACCCTTCCCTCATCCCGGCGGTTTTGCTAGCAGGAGTTCAACCCCAACGAACACAGCCCGGAGACCCCTGGGGCAAAAACGGCTTCCGACGAACAAGAGGTGCTTGCTGTGGAAAACCTATCCCAAGTGGGGGTAGCCAGGTCAACAAAATGCCACACACCAAGGTGTAAGAAACAACATTGCCCAGGCATGGTCTAAGCCCCTCACCTCGTCCCTGTGCTTTGGGGAGCCGGAGGGACACCCGAGGCCCACGACCCAGAGAACCCTTTGCAAAAAGCCGGCTTCCCACGGAAACAGTTTTCCTGATGTGCAGACCCTCTCACAAGTGGTTGTGGCAAGGTAAAGCAAATGCCCTCCACTTCTCTGGAAGAAACCACGGGGCCCAGCCATGTTCTAAGCCCTCCCATCCTCCCTGGGCTTCTGGCAGCAGGAGTGAAAAGACAGGAGCAGGGCACTTGGACCCGTTTGACAAAAACCGGCTTCCCACGGGAAAGTCTTTCTCCACGTGCAGACATGCTCCCAGGTGCCTGTGGCAAGGGGAAGGAAATGCCATACACTGACCTGGAAGAGACCACAGGGCCCAGGCACAGTCTGAACCCTTCCCTCATCCCGGCGGTTTTGCTAGCAGGAGTTCAACCCCAACGAACAGAGCCCGGAGACCCCTGGGGCAAAAACGGCTTCCGACGAACAAGAGGTGCTTGCTGTGGAAAACCTATCCCAAGTGGGGTAGATAGGTGAATAAAACGCCACACACCCAGGTATAAGAAACAACATTGCCCAGGCACGGTCCAAGCCCCTCACCTCGTCCCTGTGCTTTCGGGAGCCGGAGGGACAGCCGAGGCCAACGGCATTGAGACCCCTTTGCAAAAAGCCGGCTTCCCACAGAAACAGTTTTCCTGAGGTGCAGACCCTATCCCAAGAGGTTGTGGCAAGGTAATGCAAATGCCCTCCACTTCTCTGGAAGAAACCACAGTGCCCAGCCATGTTCTAAGCCCACCCATCCTCCCTGGGTTTCTGGAGGCAGGAGTGAAAAGAGAGGAGCAGAGCACTGGGATCCGTTTGACAAAAACCGGCTTTCACCGGGAAAGTCTTTCTCCACGTGCAGACATGCTCCCAGGTGCCTGTGGCAAGGGGAAGGAAATGCCATACACTCACCTGGAAGAGACCACAGGGCCCAGGCACAGTCTGAACCCTTCCCTCATCCCGGCGGTTTTGCTAGCAGGAGTTCAACCCCAACGAACACAGCCCGGAGACCCCTGGGGCAAAAACGGCTTCCGACGAACAAGAGGTGCTTGCTGTGGAAAACCTATCCCAAGTGGGGGTAGCCAGGTCAACAAAATGCCACACACCAAGGTGTAAGAAACAACATTGCCCAGGCATGGTCTAAGCCCCTCACCTCGTCCCTGTGCTTTGGGGAGCCGGAGGGACACCCGAGGCCCACGACCCAGAGAACCCTTTGCAAAAAGCCGGCTTCCCACGGAAACAGTTTTCCTGATGTGCAGACCCTCTCACAAGTGGTTGTGGCAAGGTAAAGCAAATGCCCTCCACTTCTATGGAAGAAACCACGGTGCCCAGCCATGTTCTAAGCCCTCCCATCCTCCCTGGGTTTCTGGCAGCAGGAGTGAAAAGAGAGGAGCAGGGCAGTAGGGCCCGTTTGAGAAAAACCGGCTTCCCACGGGAAAGTCTTTCTCCACGTGCAGACATGCTCCCAGGTGCCTGTGGCAAGGGGAAGGAAATGCCATACACTGACCTGGAAGAGACCACAGGGCCCAGGCACAGTCTGAACCCTTCCCTCATCCCGGCGGTTTTGCTAGCAGGAGTTCAACCCCAACGAACACAGCCCGGAGACCCCTGGGGCAAAAACGGCTTCCGACGAACAAGAGGTGCTTGCTGTGGAAAACCTATCCCAAGTGGGGTAGATAGGTGAACAAAACGCCACACACCCAGGTATAAGAAAGAACATTGCCCAGGCACGGTCCAAGCCCCTCACCTCGTCCCTGTGCTTTCGGGAGCCGGAGGGACAGCCGAGGCCAACGGCATTGAGACCCCTTTGCAAAAAGCCGGCTTCCCACAGAAACAGTTTTCCTGAGGTGCAGACCCTATCCCAAGAGGTTGTGGCAAGGTAATGCAAATGCCCTCCACTTCTCTGGAAGAAACCACAGTGCCCAGCCATGTTCTAAGCCCACCCATCCTCCCTGGGTTTCTGGAGGCAGGAGTGAAAAGAGAGGAGCAGAGCACTGGGATCCGTTTGACAAAAACCGGCTTCCCACGGGAAAGTCTTTCTCCACGTGCAGACATGCTCCCAGGTGCCTGTGGCAAGGGGAAGGAAATGCCATACACTGACCTGGAAGAGACCACAGGGCCCAGGCACAGTCTGAACCCTTCCCTCATCCCGGCGGTTTTGCTAGCAGGAGTTCAACCCCAACGAACACAGCCCGGAGACCCCTGGGGCAAAAACGGCTTCCGACGAACAAGAGGTGCTTGCTGTGGAAAACCTATCCCAAGTGGGAGTAGCCAGGTCAACGAAATGCCACACACCCAGGTGTAAGAAACAACATTGCCCAGGCACGATCTAAGCCCCCCACCTCGTCCCTGAGCTTTGGGGAGCCGGAGGGACAGCCGAGCCCCATGGCCCTGAGACCCCTTTGAAAAAGCTGGCTTCCCACCGAAACCGTTTTCCTGTGGTGCACACCCTATCCCAAGTGGTTGTGGCAAGGTTAAAGCAAATGCCCTCCACTTCTCTGGAAGAAACCACAGTGCCCAACCATGTTCTAAGGCCTCCTATCCTCCCTGGGCTTCTGGCAACAGGAGTGAAAAGAGAGGAGCAGAGCACTGGGACCCGTTTGACAAAAACCGGCTTTCACCGGGAAAGTCTTTCTCCACGTGCAGACATGCTCCCAGGTGCCTGTGGCAAGGGGAAGGAAATGCCATACACTGACCTGGAAGAGACCACAGGGCCCAGGCACTGTCTGAACCCTTCCCTCATCCCGGCGGTTTTGCTAGCAGGAGTTCAACCCCAACGGACACAGCCCGGAGACCCTGAGGCAAAAAGGGCTTCCGACGAACAAGAGGTGCTTCCTGTGGAAAACCTATCCCAAGTGGGAGTAGCCAGGTCAACGAAATGCCACACTCCCAGGTGGATGAAACAACATTGCCCAGGCATGGTCTAAGCCCCTCACCTCGTCCCTGTGCTTTGGGGATCTGGAGGGACCCCCGAGGCCCACGGCCCTGAGGCCCGTTGGGCAGAAAGCCGGCTTCCCAAGGAAACAACTTTCCTGAGGTGCAGACCCTATCCCAAGGGGTGGTGGCAAGGGAAAGCAAATGCCATCCCCTTCTCTGGAAGAAACCCCAGTGCCCAGCCATGTTCTAAGCCCTCCCCTCCTCACTGGGCTTCTGGCAGCAGGAGAGAAAAGAGAGGAGCACAGCACTGGGACTCTTTGACAGAAACCGGCTTCCCACGAGGAAGTCCTTCTCCACGTGCAGACATGCTTCCCAGTGCCTGTGGCAAGGTGAAGGAAATGCCATACACTGACCTGGAAGAGACCACAGGGCCCAGGCACAGTCTGAACCCTTCCTTCATCCCGGCGGTTTTGCCAGCAGGAGTTCAACCCCAACGAACACAGCCCGGAGACACCTGGGGCAAAAACGGCTTCCGACGAACAAGAGGTGCTTGCTGTGGAAAACCTATCCCAAGTGGGGTAGATAGGTGAACAAAACGCCACACACCCAGGTATAAGAAACAACATTGCCCAGGCACGGTCCAAGCCCCTCACCTCGTCCCTGTGCTTTCGGGAGCCGGAGGGACAGCCGAGGCCAACGGCATTGAGACCCCTTTGCAAAAAGCCGGCTTCCCACAGAAACAGTTTTCCTGAGGTGCAGACCCTATCCCAAGAGGTTGTGGCAAGGTAATGCAAATGCCCTCCACTTCTCTGGAAGAAACCACAGTGCCCAGCCATGTTCTAAGCCCACCCATCCTCCCTGGGTTTCTGGAGGCAGGAGTGAAAAGAGAGGAGCAGAGCACTGGGATCCGTTTGACAAAAACCGGCTTTCACCGGGAAAGTCTTTCTCCACGTGCAGACATGCTCCCAGGTGCCTGTGGCAAGGGGAAGGAAATGCCATACACTCACCTGGAAGAGACCACAGGGCCCAGGCACAGTCTGAACCCTTCCCTCATCCCGGCGGTTTTGCTAGCAGGAGTTCAACCCCAACGAACACAGCCCGGAGACCCCTGGGGCAAAAACGGCTTCCGACGAACAAGAGGTGCTTGCTGTGGAAAACCTATCCCAAGTGGGGGTAGCCAGGTCAACAAAATGCCACACACCAAGGTGTAAGAAACAACATTGCCCAGGCATGGTCTAAGCCCCTCACCTCGTCCCTGTGCTTTGGGGAGCCGGAGGGACACCCGAGGCCCACGACCCAGAGAACCCTTTGCAAAAAGCCGGCTTCCCACGGAAACAGTTTTCCTGATGTGCAGACCCTCTCACAAGTGGTTGTGGCAAGGTAAAGCAAATGCCCTCCACTTCTATGGAAGAAACCACGGTGCCCAGCCATGTTCTAAGCCCTCCCATCCTCCCTGGGTTTCTGGCAGCAGGAGTGAAAAGAGAGGAGCAGGGCAGTAGGGCCCGTTTGAGAAAAACCGGCTTCCCACGGGAAAGTCTTTCTCCACGTGCAGACATGCTCCCAGGTGCCTGTGGCAAGGGGAAGGAAATGCCATACACTGACCTGGAAGAGACCACAGGGCCCAGGCACAGTCTGAACCCTTCCCTCATCCCGGCGGTTTTGCTAGCAGGAGTTCAACCCCAACGAACACAGCCCGGAGACCCCTGGGGCAAAAACGGCTTCCGACGAACAAGAGGTGCTTGCTGTGGAAAACCTATCCCAAGTGGGGTAGATAGGTGAACAAAACGCCACACACCCAGGTATAAGAAAGAACATTGCCCAGGCACGGTCCAAGCCCCTCACCTCGTCCCTGTGCTTTCGGGAGCCGGAGGGACAGCCGAGGCCAACGGCATTGAGACCCCTTTGCAAAAAGCCGGCTTCCCACAGAAACAGTTTTCCTGAGGTGCAGACCCTATCCCAAGAGGTTGTGGCAAGGTAATGCAAATGCCCTCCACTTCTCTGGAAGAAACCACAGTGCCCAGCCATGTTCTAAGCCCACCCATCCTCCCTGGGTTTCTGGAGGCAGGAGTGAAAAGAGAGGAGCAGAGCACTGGGATCCGTTTGACAAAAACCGGCTTCCCACGGGAAAGTCTTTCTCCACGTGCAGACATGCTCCCAGGTGCCTGTGGCAAGGGGAAGGAAATGCCATACACTGACCTGGAAGAGACCACAGGGCCCAGGCACAGTCTGAACCCTTCCCTCATCCCGGCGGTTTTGCTAGCAGGAGTTCAACCCCAACGAACACAGCCCGGAGACCCCTGGGGCAAAAACGGCTTCCGACGAACAAGAGGTGCTTGCTGTGGAAAACCTATCCCAAGTGGGAGTAGCCAGGTCAACGAAATGCCACACACCCAGGTGTAAGAAACAACATTGCCCAGGCACGATCTAAGCCCCCCACCTCGTCTCTGAGCTTTGGGGAGCCGGAGGGACAGCCGAGCCCCATGGCCCTGAGACCCCTTTGAAAAAGCTGGCTTCCCACCGAAACCGTTTTCCTGTGGTGCACACCCTATCCCAAGTGGTTGTGGCAAGGTTAAAGCAAATGCCCTCCACTTCTCTGGAAGAAACCACAGTGCCCAACCATGTTCTAAGGCCTCCTATCCTCCCTGGGCTTCTGGCAACAGGAGTGAAAAGAGAGGAGCAGAGCACTGGGACCCGTTTGACAAAAACCGGCTTTCACCGGGAAAGTCTTTCGCCACGTGCAGACATGCTCCCAGGTGCCTGTGGCAAGGGGAAGGAAATGCCATACACTGACCTGGAAGAGACCACAGGGCCCAGGCACAGTCTGAACCCTTCCCTCATCCCGGCGGTTTTGCTAGCAGGAGTTCAACCCCAACGAACACAGCCCGGAGACCCTGAGGCAAAAAGGGCTTCCGACGAACAAGAGGTGCTTCCTGTGGAAAACCTATCCCAAGTGGGAGTAGCCAGGTCAACGAAATGCCACACACCCAGGTGTAAGAAACAACATTGCCCAGGCATGGTCTAAGCCCCTCACCTCGTCCCTGTGCTTTGGGGAGCTGGAGGGACACCCGAGGCCCATGGCCCTGAGACCCCTTTGCAAAAAGCCGGCTTCCCACGGAAACAGTTTTCCTGAGGTGCAGACCCTATCCCAAGTGGTTGTGGCAAGGTAATGCAAATGCCCTCCACTTCTCTGGAAGAAACCACAGTGCGAGCCATGTTCTAAGCCCTCCCATCCTCCCTGGGCTTCTGGCAGCAGGAGTGAAAAGAGAGGAGCAGAGCACTGGGACCCAATGGACAAAAACCGGCTTCCCACGCGAAAGTCTTTCTCCACGAGCAGACATGCTCCCAGGTGCCTGTGGCAAGGGGAAGGAAATGCCATACACTGACCTGGAAGAGTCCACAGGGCCCAGGCACAGTCTGAACCCTTCCCTCATCCCGGCGGTTTTGCTAGCAGGAGTTCAACCCCAACGAACACAGCCCGGAGACCTGGGGCAAAAACGGCTTCCGACGAACAAGAGGTGCTTGCTGTGGAAAACCTATCCCAAGTGGGAGTAGCCAGGTCAACGAAATGCCACACACCCAGGTGTAAGAAACAACATTGCCCAGGCACGGTCTAAGCCCCTCACCTCGTCCCTGTGCTTTGGGGAGCCGGAGGGACAGCCGAGGCCCACGGCCCTGAGACCCCTTTGCAAAAAGCCGGCTTCCCACGGAAACAGTTTTCCTGAGGTGCACACCCTATCCCAAGTGGTTGTGGCAAGGTAATGCAAATGCCCTCCACTTCTCTGGAGGAAACCACAGTGCGAGCCATGTTCTAAGCCCTCCCATCCTCCCTGGGCTTCTGGCAGCAGGAGTGAAAAGAGAGGAGCAGGGCAGTAGGGCCCGTTTGAGAAAAACCGGCTTCCCACGGGAAAGTCTTTCTCCACGTGCAGACATGCTCCCAGGTGCCTGTGGCAAGGGGAAGGAAATGCCATACACTGACCTGGAAGAGACCACAGGGCCCAGGCACAGTCTGAACACTTCCCTCATCCCGGCGGTTTTGCTAGCAGGAGTTCAACCCCAATGAACACAGCCCGGAGACCCCTGGGGCAAAAACGGCTTCCGACGAACAAGAGGTGCTTCCTGTGGAAAACCTATCCCAAGTGGGGGTAGCCAGGTCAACGAAATGCCACACATCCACGTGTAAGAAACAACATTGCCCAGGCACGGTCAAAGCCCCTCACCTCGTCCCTGTGCTGTGCGGAGCTGGAGGGACCCCTGAGGCCCACGGTCCTGAGGCCCATTGGGCAGAAAGCCGGCTTCCCAAGGAAACAGCTTTCCTGAGGTGCAGACCCTATCCCAAGGGGTGGTGGCAAGGGAAAGCAAATGCCATCCCCTTCTCTGGAAGAAACCCCAGTGCCCAGCCATGTTCTAAGCCATCGCATCCTCCCTGGGCTTCTGGCAGCAGGAGAGAAAAGAGAGGAGCACAGCACTGGGACCCTTTGACAGAAACGGGCTTCCCACGAGGAAGTCCTTCTCCACGTGCAGACATGCTTCCCAGTGCCTGTGGCAAGGTGAAGGAAATGCCATGCACTGACCTGGAAGAGACCACAGGGCCCAGGCACAGTCTGAGCCCTTCCCTCATCCCAGCAGTTTAGCTAGCAGGAGTTCAAGCCCAAGGAACACTGCCCGGGAACCCCTGGGGCAAAAACTGCTTCTGAGGAACAATAGGTGCTTGCTCTGGAAAACATATGCAAATGTGAGTAGCCAGGTCAACAAAATGCCACACACCCAGGCTGAAGAAACAACATGGCCCAGGCATGGTCTAAGTACCTCACCTCGTCTCTGTGCTTTGGGGAGCCAGAGGGACCCCCGAGGCCCACGGCCCTGAGGCTCGTTGGGCAGAAAGCTGACTTCCCACGGAAACAGCTTTCCTGAGGTGCAGCCCCTATCCCAAGGGGTGGTGGCAAGGGAAAGCAAATGCCATCGCCTTCTCTGAAAGAAACTCCAGTGCCCAGGGATGTTCTAAGCCCTCCCCTCTTCCCTGGGCTTCTGGCAGCAGGAGTGAAAAGAGAGGAGCACAGCACTGGGACCCTTTGACAGAAACCGGCTTCCTACGAGAAAGTCCTTCTCCACGTGCAGACATGCTCCCCAGTGCCTGTGGTAAGGTGAAAGAAATGCCATACACTAACCTGGAAGAGACCACAGGGCCCAGGAACAGTCTGAGCCCTTCCCTCATCCCGACGGTTTTGCTAGCAGGAGTTCAACCCCAAGGAACACAGCCCGGAGACCCCCTGTGGCCCAAACGGCTTCCGACGAGCAATATGCTCTTGCTGTGGAAAACCTATCCCAAGTGGGAGTAGCCAGGTCAACGAAATGCCACACACCCAGGTGTAAGAAACAACATTGCCCAGGCAAGGTCCAAGCCCCTCACCTCGTCCCTGTGCTTTGGGGAGCCGGAGGGACACCCGAGGCCCACGGCCCTGAGACCCCTTAGCAAAAAGCCGGCTTCCCACGGAAACAGTTTTCCTGAGGGGCAGACCCTCTCACAAGTGGTTGTGGCAAGGTAAAGCAAATGCCCTCCACTTTTCTGGAAGAAACAACAGTGCCCAGCCATGTTCTAAGCCCTCCCATCCTCCCAGGGCTTCTGGCAACAGGAGTGAAAAGAGAGGAGCAGGGCACTGGGATCCGTTTGACAAAAACCGGCTTCCCACGGGACAGTCTTTCTCCACGTGCAGACATGCTCCCAGGTTCCTGTGGCAAGGGGAAGGAAATGCCATACACTGACCTGGAAGAGACCACAGGGCCCAGACACAGTCTGAACCCTTCCCTCATCCCGGCAGTTTTGCTAGCAGGAGTTCAACCCCAACGAACACAGCCCGGAGACCCTGAGGCAAAAACGGCTTCAGTCGAACAAGAGGTGCTTGCTGTGGAAAACCTATCCCAAGTGGGGGTAGCCAGGTCAACAAAATGCCACACACCCAGGTGTAAGAAACAACATTGCCCAGGCACGGTCTAAGCTCCTCACCTCGTCCCTGTGCTTTGGGGAGTCGGAGGGACACCCGAGGTCCACGGCCCTGAGACCCCTTTGCAAAAAGCCGGCTTCCCACCGAAACAGTTTTCCTTAGGTACACACACTATCCCAAGTGGTTGTGGCAAGGTAAAGCAAATGCCCTCCACTTCTCTGGAAAAAACCACACTGCCTAGCCATGTTCTAAGCCCTCCCATCCTCCCTGGGCTTCTGGCAGCAGGAGTGAAAAGAGAGGAGCAGAGCACTGGGACCCGTTTGACAAAAACCGGCTTCCCCCGGGTAAGTCTTTCTCCACGTGCAGACTAGCTCCCAGGTCCCTGTGGCAAGGGGAAGGAAATGCCATACACTGACCTGGAAGAGACCACAGGGACCAGGCACAGTCTGAACCCTTCCCTCATCCCGGTGGTTTTGCTAGCAGGAGTTCAACTCAAACGAACACAGCCCGGAGACCCTGAGGCAAAAACGTCTTCCGACGAACAATAGGTGCTTGACTGGAAAACCTATCCCAAGTGGGGGTACCCAGGTCAACAAAATGCCACACACCCAGGTGTAAGAAATAACATTTCCCAGGCATGGTCTAAGCCCCTCACCCTGTCCCTGTGCTTTGGGGAGCCGGAGGGAAAGCCGATCCCCTCGGCCCTGAGAACACTTTGCAAAAAGCCGGCTTCCCACGGAAAGAGTTTTCCTGAGGTGCAGACCGTATCCAAAGTGGTTGTGGCAAGGTAAAGCAAATGCCCTCCACTTCTCTGAAAGAAACCACAGTGCCCAGCCATGTTCTAAGCCCTCCCATCCTCCCTGGGCTTCTGGCAGCAGGAGTGAAAAGAGAGGAGCAGAGCACTGGGACGCGTTTGACAAAAACCGGCTTCCCACGGGAAAGTCTTTCTCCACGTGCAGACATGCTCCCAGGTGCCTGTGGCAAGGGGAAGGAAATGACATACACTGACCTGGAAGAGACCACAGGGCCCAGGCACAGTTTGAACCCTTCCCTCATCCCGGCAGTTTTGCTAGCATGAGTTCAACCCCAACGAACACAGCCCGGAGTCCCTGAGGCAAAAACGGCTTCCGACGAACAAGAGGTGCTTGCTGTGGAAAACCTATCCCAACTGGGTGTAGCCAGGTCAATAAAATGCCACACACCCAGGTGTAAGAAACAACATTGCCCAGGCACGGTCTAAGCCCCTCACCTCGTCCCTGTGCTTTGGGGAGCCGGAGGGACACCCGAGGCCCACGGCCCTGAGACCCCTTTGCAAAAAGCCGGCTTCCCACGGAAACAGTTTTCCTGAGGTGCAGACCCTATCCCAAGTGGTTGTGGCAAGGTAATGCAAATGCCCTCCACTTCTCTGGAAGAAACCACAGTGCCCAGCCATGTTCTAAGCCCTCCCATCCTCCCTGGGCTTCTGGCAGCAGGAGTGAAAAGAGAGGAGCAGAGCACTGGGACCCGTTTGACAAAAACCGGCTTCCCACGGGAAAGTCTTTCTCCACGTGCAGACATGCTCCCAGGTGCCTGTGGCAAGGGAAAGGAAATGCCATACACTGACCTGGAAGAGACCACAGGGCCCAGGCACAGTCTGAACCCTTCCCTCATCCCGGCGGTTTTGCTAGCAGGAGTTCAACCCCAACGAACACAGCCCAGAGACCCTGAGGCAAAAACGGCTTCCGACGAACAAGAGGTGCTTGACTGGAAAACCTATCTCAAGTGGGGGTAGCCAGGTCAACAAAATGCCACACACCCAGGTGTAAGAAACAACATTGCCCAGGCACAGTCTAAGCCCCATCCCTCGTCCCTGTGCTTTGGGGAGCCGGAGGGACAGCCAAGCCCCTCGGCCCTGAGACCCCTTTGCAAAAAGCCGGCTTCCCACGGAAACAGTTTTCCTGAGGTGCAGACCCTATCCCAAGTGGTTGTGGCAAGGTAATGCAAATGCCCTCCACTTCTCTGGAAGAAACCACAGTGCCCAGCCATGTTCTAAGCCCTCCCATCCTCCCTGGGCTTCAGGCAGCAGGAGTGAAAAGAGAGGAGCAGAGCACTGGGACCCGTTTGACAAAAACCGGCTTCCCACGGGAAAGTCTTTCTCCACGTGCAGACATGCTCCCAGGTGCCTGTGGCAAGGGGAAGGAAATGCCATACACTGACCTGGAAGAGACCACAGGGCCCAGGCACAGTCTGAACCCCTCCCTCATCCCGACGGTTTTGCTAGCAGGAGTTCAACCCCAACGAACACAGCCCGGAGACCCCTGGGGCAAAAACGGCTTCCGACGAACAAGAGGTGCTTGCTGTGGAAAACCTATCCCAAGTGGGGGTAGCCAGGTCAACAAAATGCCACACACCCAGGTGTAAGAAACAACATTTCCCAGGCACCGTCCAAGCCCCTCACCTCGTCCCTGTGCTTTGGGGAGCCGGAGGGACACCCGAGGCCCACGGCCCTGAGACCCATTTGCAAAAAGCCGGCTTTCCACCGAAACAGTTTTCCTGAGTGCAGACCCTCTCACAAGTGGTTGTGGCAAGGTAAAGCAAATGCCCTCCACTTCTCTGGAAGAATCCACGGTGCCCAGCCATGTTCTAAGCCCTCCCATCCTCCCTGGGCTTCTGGCAGCAGGAGTGAAAAGAGAGGAGCAGGGCACTGGGACCCGTTTGACAAAAACCGGCTTCCCACGGGACAGTCTTTCTCCACGTGCAGACACGCTCCCAGGCGCCTGTGGCAAGGGGAAGGAAATGCCATACACTGACCTGGAAGAGACCACAGGGCCCAGGCACAGTCTGAACCCTTCCCTCATCCCGGCAGTTTTGCTAGCAGGAGTTCAACCCCAACGAACACAGCCCGGAGACCCTGAGGCAAAAACGGCTTCAGTCGAACAAGAGGTGCTTGCTGTGGAAAACCTATCCCAAGTGGGGGTAGCCAGGTCAACAAAATGCCACACACCCAGGTGTAAGAAACAACATTGCCCAGGCACGGTAAAAGCGACTCACCTCATCCCTGTGCTTTGGGGATCCGGAGGGACAGCCGAGCCCCACGGCCCTGAGACCCCTTTGCAAAAAGCCGGCTTCCCACTGAAACAGTTTTCCTGAGGTGCAGACCCTATCCCAAGTGGTAGTGGCAAGGTAATGCAAATGCCCTCCACTTCTCTGGAAGAAACCACAGTGCCCAGCCATGTTCTAAGCCCTCCCATCCTCCCTGGGCTTCTGGCAGCAGGAGTGAAAAGAGAGGAGCAGGGCACTGGGACCCGTTTGACAACAACCGGCTTCCCACGGGAAAGTCTTTCTCCACGTGCAGACTAGCTCCCAGGTGCCTGTGGAAAGGGGAAGGAAATGCCATACACTGACCTGGAAGAGACCACAGGGCCCAGGCACAGTCTGAACCCTTCCCTCATCCCGGCAGTTTTGCTAGCATGAGTTCAACCCCAACGAACACAGCCCGGAGACCCTGAGGCAAAAACGGATTCGGACTAAAAAGAGGTGCTTCCTGTGGAAAACCTATCCCAAGTGGGGGTACCGAGGTCAACAAAATGCCACACACCCAGGTGTAAGAAACAACATTGCCCAGGCACGGTCTAAGCTCCTCACGTCGTCCCTGTGCTTTGGGGAGCCGGAGGGACCCCCGAGGCCCACGGCCCTGAGACCCCTTTGCAAAAAGCCGGCTTCCCACCGAAACAGTTTTCCTTAGGTACACACACTATCCCAAGTGGTTGTGGCAAGGTAAAGCAAATGCCCTCCACTTCTCTGGAAAAAAACACAGTGCCTAGCCATGTTCTAAGCCCTCCCATCGTCCCTGGGCTTCTGGCAGCAGGAGTGAAAAGAGAGGAGCAGAGCACTGGGACCCGTTTGACAAAAACCGGCTTCCCCCGGGAATGTCTTTCTCCACGTGCAGACTAGCTCACAGGTGCCTGTGGCAAGGGTAAGGAAATGCCATACACTGACCTGGAAGAGACCACAGGGCCCAGGCACAGTCTGAACCCTTCCCTCATCCCGGCAGTTTTGCTAGCATGAGTTCAACCCCAACGAACACAGCCCGGAGTCCCTGAGGCAAAAACGGCTTCCGACGAACAAGAGGTGCTTGCTGTGGAAAACCTATCCCAAGTGGGTGTAGCCAGGTCAATAAAATGCCACACACCCAGGTGTAAGAAACAACATTGCCCAGGCACGGTCTAAGCCCCTCACCTCGTCCCTGTGCTTTGGGGAGCCGGAGGGACACCCGAGGCCCACGGCCCTGAGACCCCTTTGCAAAAAGCCGGCTTCCCACGGAAACAGTTTTCCTGAGGTGCAGACGCTATCCCAAGTGGTTGTGGCAAGGTAATGCAAATGCCCTCCACTTCTCTGGAAGAAACCACAGTGCCCAGCCATGTTCTAAGCCCTCCCATCCTCCCTGGGCTTCTGGCAGCAGGAGTGAAAAGAGAGGAGCAGAGCACTGGGACCCGTTTGACAAAAACCGGCTTCCCCCGGGAAAGTCTTTCTCCACGTGCAGACATGCTCCCAGGTGCCTGTGGCAAAGGGAAGGAAATGCCATACACTGACCTGGAAGAGACCACAGGGCCCAGGCAGTCTGAACCCTTCCCTCATCCCGGCGGTTTTGCTAGCAGGAGTTCAACCCCAACGAACACAGCCCAGAGACCCTGAGGCAAAAACGGCTTCCGACGAACAAGAGGTGCTTGACTGGAAAACCTATCTCAAGTGGGGGTAGCCAGGTCAACAAAATGCCACAAACCCAGGTGTAAGAAACAACATTGCCCAGGCACGGTCTAAGCCGCATACCTCGTCCCTGTGCTTTGGGGAGCCGGAGGGACAGCCAAGCCCCTCGGCCCTGAGACCCCTTTGCAAAAAGCCGGCTTCCCACGGAAACAGTTTTCCTGAGGTGCAGACCCTATCCCAAGTGGTTGTGGCAAGGTAAAGCAAATGCCCTCCACTTCTCTGGAAGAAACCACAGTGCCCAGCCATGTTCTAAGCCCTCCCATCCTCCCTGGGCTTCTGGCAGCAGGAGTGAAAAGAGAGGAGCAGGGCACTGGGACCCGTTTGACAAAAACCGGCTTCCCACGGGAAAGTCTTTCTCCACGTGCAGACATGCTCCCAGGTGCCTGTGGCAAGGGGAAGGAAATGCCATACACTGACCTGGAAGAGACCACAGGGCCCAGGCACAGTCTGAACCCTTCCCTCATCCCGGCGGTTTTGCTAGCAGGAGTTCAACCCCAACGAACACAGCCCGGAGACCCCTGGGGCAAAAACGGTTTCCGACGAACAAAAGGTGCTTGCTGTGGAAAACCTATCCCAAGTGGGAGTAGCCAGGTCAACGAAATGCCACACACCGAGGTGTAAGAAAGAACATTGCCCAGGCACGGTCTAAGCCCCATCCCTCGTCCCTGTGCTTTGGGGAGCCGGCGGGACACCCGAGGCCCACGACCCTGAGACTCCTTTGCAAAAAGCCGGCTTCCCACGGGAACAGTTTTCCTGAGGTGCACACCCTATCCCAAGTGGTTGTGGCAAGGTAATGCAAATGCTCTCCACTTCTCTGGAAGAAACCACAGTGCCCAGCCATGTTCTAAGCCCTCCCATCCTCCCTGGGCTTCTGGCAGCAGGAGTGAAAAGAGAGGAGCAGGGCACTGGGACCCGTTTGACAAAAACCGGCGTCCCTCGGGAAAGTCTTTCTCCACGTGCAGACTAGCTCCCAGGTGCCTGTGGCAAGGGGAAGGAAATGCCATACACTGACCTGGAAGAGACCACAGGGCCCAGGCACAGTCTGAACCCTTCCCTCATCCCGGCGGTTTTGCTAGCAGGAGTTCAACCCCAACGAACACAGCCCGGAGACCCTGAGGCAAAAACGGCTTCCGACGAACAAGAGGTGCTTGACTGGAAAACCTATCCCAAGTGGGGGTAGCCAGGTCAACAAAATGCCACACACCCAGGTGTAAGAAATAACATTGCCCAGGCACGGTCTAAGCCCCTCACCTCGTCCCTGTGCTTTGGGGAGCCGGAGGGACACCCGAGGCCCACGGCCCTGAGACCCCTTTTCAAAAAGCCGGCTTCCCACGGAAACAGTTTTCCTGAGGTGCAGACCCTATCCCAAGTGGTTGTGGCAAGGTAATGCAAATGCCCTCCACTTCTCTGGAAGAAACCACAGTGCCCAGCCATGTTCTAAGCCCTCCCATCCTCCCTGGGCTTCTGGCAGCAGGAGTGAAAAGAGAGGAGCAGAGCACTGGGACCCGTTTGACAAAAACCGGCTTCCCACGGGAAAGTCTTTCCACGTGCAGACATGCTCCCAGGTGCCTGTGGCAAGGGAAAGGAAATGCCATACACTGACCTGGAAGAGACCACAGGGCCCAGGCACAGTCTGAACCCTTCCCTCATCCGGCGGTTTTGCTAGCGGGAGTTCAACCCCAACGAACACAGCCCAGAGACCCTAGGCAAAAACGGCTTCCGACGAACAAGAGGTGCTTGACTGGAAAACCTATCTCAAGTGGGGGTAGCCAGGTCAACAAAATGCCACACACCCAGGTGTAAGAAACAACATTGCCCAGGCACGGTCTAAGCCCCATCCCTCGTCCCTGTGCTTTGGTGAGCCGGAGGGACAGCCAAGCCCCTCGGCCCTGAGACCCCTTTGCAAAAAGCCGGCTTCCCACGGAAACAGTTTTCCTGAGGTGCAGACCCTATCCCAAGTGGTTGTGGCAAGGTAATGCAAATGCCCTCCACTTCTCTGGAAGAAACCACAGTGCCCAGCCATGTTCTAAGCCCTCCCATCCTCCCTGGGCTTCAGGCAGCAGGAGTGAAAAGAGAGGAGCAGAGCACTGGGACCCGTTTGACAAAAACCGGCTTCCCACGGGAAAGTCTTTCTCCACGTGCAGACATGCTCCCAGGTGCCTGTGGCAAGGGGAAGGAAATGCCATACACTGACCTGGAAGAGACCACAGGGCCCAGGCACAGTCTGAACCCCTCCCTCATCCCGACGGTTTTGCTAGCAGGAGTTCAACCCCAACGAACACAGCCCGGAGACCCCTGGGGCAAAAACGGCTTCCGACGAACAAGAGGTGCTTGCTGTGGAAAACCTATCCCAAGTGGGGTAGCCAGGTCAACAAAATGCCACACACCCAGGTGTAAGAAACAACATTGCCCAGGCACGGTCTAAGCCCCTCACCTCGTCCCTGTGCTTTGGGGAGCCGGAGGGACACCCGAGTCCCACGGCTCTGAGACCCCTTAGCAAAAAGCCGGCTTCCCACGGAAACAGTTTTCCTGAGGGGCAGACCCTCTCACAAGTGGTTGTGGCAAGGTAAAGCAAATGCCCTCCACTTTTCTGGAAGAAACCACAGTGCCCAGCCATGTTCTAAGCCCTCCCATCCTCCCAGGGCTTCTGGCAACAGGAGTGAAAAGAGAGGAGCAGGGCACTGGGACCCATTTGACAAAAACCGGCTTCCCACGGGACAGTCTTTCTCCACGTGCAGACATGCTCCCAGGTGCCTGTGGCAAGGGGAAGGAAATGCCATACACTGACCTGGAAGAGACCACAGGGCCCAGACACAGTCTGAACCCTTCCCTCATCCCGGCAGTTTTGCTAGCAGGAGTTCAACCCCAACGAACACAGCCCGGAGACCCTGAGGCAAAAACGGCTTCAGTCGAACAAGAGGTGCTTGCTGTGGAAAACCTATCCCAA
Organism: Ursus americanus; assembly: GCF_024610735.1. Lineage (NCBI taxonomy): Eukaryota > Metazoa > Chordata > Mammalia > Carnivora > Ursidae > Ursus > Ursus americanus. The sequence goes on along the minus strand of NW_028273629.1, from coordinate 415,248 downwards.
GTGGGGGTAGCCAGGTCAACAAAATGCCACACACCCAGGTGTAAGAAACAACATTGCCCAGGCACGGTAAAAGCGACTCACCTCATCCCTGTGCTTTGGGGATCCGGAGGGACAGCCGAGCCCCACGGCCCTGAGACCCCTTTGCAAAAAGCCGGCTTCCCACTGAAACAGTTTTCCTGAGGTGCAGACCCTATCCCAAGTGGTAGTGGCAAGGTAATGCAAATGCCCTCCACTTCTCTGGAAGAAACCACAGTGCCCTGCCATGTTCTAAGCCCTCCCATCCTCCCTGGGCTTCTGGCAGCAGGAGTGAAAAGAGAGGAGCAGGGCACTGGGACCCGTTTGACAACAACCGGCTTCCCACGGGAAAGTCTTTCTCCACGTGCAGACTAGCTCCCAGGTGCCTGTGGAAAGGGGAAGGAAATGCCATACACTGACCTGGAAGAGACCACAGGGCCCAGGCACAGTCTGAACCCTTCCCTCATCCCGGCGGTTTTGCTAGCAGGAGTTCAACCCCAACGAACACAGCCCGGAGACCCCTGGGGCAAAAACGGTTTCCGATGAACAAAAGGTGCTTGCTGTGGAAAACCTATCCCAAGTGGTAGTAGCCAGGTCAACGAAATGCCACACACCCAGGTGTAAGAAACAACATTGCCCAGGCACGGTCTAAACCCCCCAACTCGTCCCTGTGCTTTGGGGAGCCGGAGGGACACCCCAGGCCCACGGCCCTGAGACCCCTTTGCAAAAAGCCGGCTTCCCACGGAAACAGTTTTCCTGAGGTGCACACCCTATCCCAAGTGGTTGTGGCAAGGTAAAGCAAATGCCCTCCACTTCTCTGGAAGAAACCACAGTGCCCAGCCATGTTCCAAGCCCTCCCATCCTCCCTGGGCTTCTGGCAGCAGGAGTGAAAAGACAGGAGCAGAGCACTGGGACCCGTTTGACAAAAACCGGCTTCCCACGGGAAAGTCTTTCTCCACGTGCAGACATGCTCCCAGGTGCCTGTGGCAAGGGGAAGGAAATGCCATACACTGACCTGGAAGAGACCACAGGGCCCAGGCACAGTCTGAACCCTTCCCTCATCCCGGCAGTTTTGCTAGCATGAGTTCAACCCCAACGAACACAGCCCGGAGACCCTGAGGCAAAAACGGATTCGGACGAAAAAGAGGTGCTTGCTGTGGAAAACCTATCCCAAGTGGGGGTACCGAGGTCAACAAAATGCCACACACCCAGGTGTAAGAAACAACATTGCCCAGGCACGGTCTAAGCTCCTCACGTCGTCCCTGTGCTTTGGGGAGCCGGAGGGACCCCCGAGGCCCACGGCCCTGAGACCCCTTTGCAAAAAGCCGGCTTCCCACCGAAACAGTTTTCCTTAGGTACACACACTATCCCAAGTGGTTGTGGCAAGGTAAAGCAAATGCCCTCCACTTCTCTGGAAAAAAACACAGTGCCTAGCCATGTTCTAAGCCCTCCCATCCTCCCTGGGCTTCTGGCAGCAGGAGTGAAAAGAGAGGAGCAGAGCACTGGGACCCGTTTGACAAAAACCGGCTTCCCCCGGGAATGTCTTTCTCCACGTGCAGACTAGCTCCCAGGTGCCTGTGGCAAGGGTAAGGAAATGCCATACACTGACCTGGAAGAGACCACAGGGCCCAGGCACAGTCTGAACCCTTCCCTCATCCCGGCAGTTTTGCTAGCATGAGTTCAACCCCAACGAACACAGCCCGGAGTCCCTGAGGCAAAAACGGCTTCCGACGAACAAGAGGTGCTTGCTGTGGAAAACCTATCCCAAGTGGGTGTAGCCAGGTCAATAAAATGCCACACACCCAGGTGTAAGAAACAACATTGCCCAGGCACGGTCTAAGCCCCTCACCTCGTCCCTGTGCTTTGGGGAGCCGGAGGGACACCCGAGGCCCACGGCCCTGAGACCCCTTTGCAAAAAGCCGGCTTCCCACGGAAACAGTTTTCCTGAGGTGCAGACCCTATCCCAAGTGGTTGTGGCAAGGTAATGCAAATGCCCTCCACTTCTCTGGAAGAAACCACAGTGCCCAGCCATGTTCTAAGCCCTCCCATCCTCCCTGGGCTTCTGGCAGCAGGAGTGAAAAGAGAGGAGCAGAGCACTGGGACCCGTTTGACAAAAACCGGCTTCCCCCGGGAAAGTCTTTCTCCACGTGCAGACATGCTCCCAGGTGCCTGTGGCAAAGGGAAGGAAATGCCATACACTGACCTGGAAGAGACCACAGGGCCCAGGCTGTCTGAACCCTTCCCTCATCCCGGCGGTTTTGCTAGCAGGAGTTCAACCCCAACGAACACAGCCCAGAGACCCTGAGGCAAAAACAGCTTCCGACGAACAAGAGGTGCTTGACTGGAAAACCTATCTCAAGTGGGGGTAGCCAGGTCAACAAAATGCCACAAACCCAGGTGTAAGAAACAACATTGCCCAGGCACGGTCTAAGCCGCATACCTCGTCCCTGTGCTTTGGGGAGCCGGAGGGACAGCCAAGCCCCTCGGCCCTGAGACCCCTTTGCAAAAAGCCGGCTTCCCACGGAAACAGTTTTCCTGAGGTGCAGACCCTATCCCAAGTGGTTGTGGCAAGGTAAAGCAAATGCCCTCCACTTCTCTGGAAGAAACCACAGTGCCCAGCCATGTTCTAAGCCCTCCCATCCTCCCTGGGCTTCTGGCAGCAGGAGTGAAAAGAGAGGAGCAGGGCACTGGGACCCGTTTGACAAAAACCGGCTTCCCACGGGAAAGTCTTTCTCCACGTGCAGACATGCTCCCAGGTGCCTGTGGCAAGGGGAAGGAAATGCCATACACTGACCTGGAAGAGACCACAGGGCCCAGGCACAGTCTGAACCCTTCCCTCATCCCGGCGGTTTTGCTAGCAGGAGTTCAACCCCAACGAACACAGCCCGGAGACCCCTGGGGCAAAAACGGTTTCCGACGAACAAAAGGTGCTTGCTGTGGAAAACCTATCCCAAGTGGGAGTAGCCAGGTCAACGAAATGCCACACACCCAGGTGTAAGAAACAACATTGCCCAGGCACGGTCTAAGCCCCTCACCTCGTCCCTGTGCTTTGGGGAGCCGGCGGGACACCCGAGGCCCACGACCCTGAGACTCCTTTGCAAAAAGCCGGCTTCCCACGGGAACAGTTTTCCTGAGGTGCACACCCTATCCCAAGTGGTTGTGGCAAGGTAATGCAAATGCTCTCCACTTCTCTGGAAGAAACCACAGTGCCCAGCCATGTTCTAAGCCCTCCCATCCTCCCTGGGCTTCTGGCAGCAGGAGTGAAAAGAGTGGAGCAGGGCACTGGGACCCGTTTGACAAAAACCGGCTTCCCTCGGGAAAGTCTTTCTCCACGTGCAGACTAGCTCCCAGGTGCCTGTGGCAAGGGGAAGGAAATGCCATACACTGACCTGGAAGAGACCACAGGGCCCAGGCACAGTCTGAACCCTTCCCTCATCCCGGCGGTTTTGCTAGCAGGAGTTCAACCCCAACGAACACAGCCCGGAGACCCTGAGGCAAAAACGGCTTCCGACGAACAAGAGGTGCTTGACTGGAAAACCTATCCCAAGTGGGGGTAGCCAGGTCAACAAAATGCCACACACCCAGGTGTAAGAAATAACATTGCCCAGGCACGGTCTAAGCCCCTCACCTCGTCCCTGTGCTTTGGGGAGCCGGAGGGACACCCGAGGCCCACGGCCCTGAGACCCCTTTTCAAAAAGCCGGCTTCCCACGGAAACAGTTTTCCTGAGGTGCAGACCCTATCCCAAGTGGTTGTGGCAAGGTAATGCAAATGCCCTCCACTTCTCTGGAAGAAACCACAGTGCCCTGCCATGTTCTAAGCCCTCCCATCCTCCCTGGGCTTCTGGCAGCAGGAGTGAAAAGAGAGGAGCAGAGCACTGGGACCCGTTTGACAAAAACCGGCTTCCCACGGGAAAGTCTTTCCACGTGCAGACATGCTCCCAGGTGCCTGTGGCAAGGGGAAGGAAATGCCATACACTGACCTGGAAGAGACCACAGGGCCCAGGCACAGTCTGAACCCTTCCCTCATCCGGCGGTTTTGCTAGCAGGAGTTCAACCCCAACGAACACAGCCCAGAGACCCTGAGGCAAAAACGGCTTCCGACGAACAAGAGGTGCTTGACTGGAAAACCTATCTCAAGTGGGGGTAGCCAGGTCAACAAAATGCCACACACCCAGGTGTAAGAAACAACATTGCCCAGGCACGGTCTAAGCCCCATCCCTCGTCCCTGTGCTTTGGTGAGCCGGAGGGACAGCCAAGCCCCTCGGCCCTGAGACCCCTTTGCAAAAAGCCGGCTTCCCACGGAAACAGTTTTCCTGAGGTGCAGACCCTATCCCAAGTGGTTGTGGCAAGGTAATGCAAATGCCCTCCACTTCTCTGGAAGAAACCACAGTGCCCTGCCATGTTCTAAGCCCTCCCATCCTCCCTGGGCTTCAGGCAGCAGGAGTGAAAAGAGAGGAGCAGAGCACTGGGACCCGTTTGACAAAAACCGGCTTCCCACGGGAAAGTCTTTCTCCACGTGCAGACATGCTCCCAGGTGCCTGTGGCAAGGGGAAGGAAATGCCATACACTGACCTGGAAGAGACCACAGGGCCCAGGCACAGTCTGAACCCCTCCCTCATCCCGACGGTTTTGCTAGCAGGAGTTCAACCCCAACGAACACAGCCCGGAGACCCCTGGGGCAAAAACGGCTTCCGACGAACAAGAGGTGCTTGCTGTGGAAAACCTATCCCAAGTGGGGTAGCCAGGTCAACAAAATGCCACACACCCAGGTGTAAGAAACAACATTGCCCAGGCACGGTCTAAGCCCCTCACCTCGTCCCTGTGCTTTGGGGAGCCGGAGGGACACCCGAGGCCCACGGCCCTGAGACCCCTTAGCAAAAAGCCGGCTTCCCACGGAAACAGTTTTCCTGAGGGGCAGACCCTCTCACAAGTGGTTGTGGCAAGGTAAAGCAAATGCCCTCCACTTTTCTGGAAGAAACCACAGTGCCCAGCCATGTTCTAAGCCCTCCCATCCTCCCAGGGCTTCTGGCAACAGGAGTGAAAAGAGAGGAGCAGGGCACTGGGACCCATTTGACAAAAACCGGCTTCCCACGGGACAGTCTTTCTCCACGTGCAGACATGCTCCCAGGTGCCTGTGGCAAGGGGAAGGAAATGCCATACACTGACCTGGAAGAGACCACAGGGCCCAGACACAGTCTGAACCCTTCCCTCATCCCGGCAGTTTTGCTAGCAGGAGTTCAACCCCAACGAACACAGCCCGGAGACCCTGAGGCAAAAACGGCTTCCGACGAACAAGAGGTGCTTGACTGGAAAACCTATCCCAAGTGGGGGTAGTCAGGTCAACAAAATGCCACACACCCAGGTGTAAGAAATAACATTGCCCAGGCATGGTCTAAGCCCCTCACCCTGTCCCTGTGCTTTGGGGAGCCGGAGGGAAAGCCGATCCCCACGGCCCTGAGAACACTTTGCAAAACCCGGCTTCCCACGGAGACAGTTTTCCTGAGGTGCAGACCGTATCCCAAGTGGTTGTGGCAAGGTAAAGCAAGTGCCCTCCACTTCTCTGGAAGAAACCACAGTGCCCAGCCATGTTCTAAGCCCTCCCATCCTCCCTGGGCTTCTGGCAGCAGGAGTGAAAAGAGAGGAGCAGAGCACTGGGACGCGTTTGACAAAAACCGGCTTCCCACGGGAAAGTCTTTCTCCACGTGCAGACATGCTCCCAGGTGCCTGTGGCAAGGGGAAGGAAATGACATACACTGACCTGGAAGAGACCACAGGGCCCAGGCACAGACTGAACCCTTCCCTCATCCGGCGGTTTTGCTAGCAGGAGTTCAACCCCAACGAACACAGCCCGGAGTCCCCTGGGGCAAAAACGGCTTCCGACGAACAAGAGGTGCTTGCTGTGGAAAACCTATCCCAAGTGGGAGTAGCCAGGTCAACGAAATGCCACACACCCAGGTGTAAGAAACAACATTGGCCAGGCACGGTCTAAGCCCCTCACCTCGTCCCTGTGCTTTGGGGAGCCGGCGGGACACCCGAGGCCCACGACCCTGAGACTCCTTTGCAAAAAGCCGGCTTCCCACGGGAACAGTTTTCCTGAGGTGCACACCCTATCCCAAGTGGTTGTGGCAAGGTAATGCAAATGCCCTCCACTTCTCTGGAAGAAACCACAGTGCCCAGCCATGTTCTAGCCCTCCCATCCTCCCTGGGCTTCTGGCAGCAGGAGTGGAAAGAGAGGAGCAGGGCACTGGGACCCGTTTGAGAAAAACCGGCTTCCCACGGGAAAGTCTTTCTCCACGTGCAGACATGCTCTCAGGTGCCTGTGACAAGGGGAAGGAAATGCCATACACTGACCTGGAAGAGACCACAGGGCCCAGGCACAGTCTGAACCCTTCCCTCATCCCGGCAGTTTTGCTAGCATGAGTTCAACCCCAACGAACACAGCCCGGAGTCCCTGAGGCAAAAACGGCTTCCGACGAACAAGAGGTGCTTGCTGTGGAAAACCTATCCCAAGTGGGGGTAGCCAGGTCAATAAAATGCCACACACCCAGGTGTAAGAAACAACATTGCCCAGGCACGGTCTAAGCCCCTCACCTCGTCCCTGTGCTTTGGGGAGCCGGAGGGACACCCGAGGCCCACGGCCCTGAGACCCCTTTGCAAAAAGCCGGCTTCCCACGGAAACAGTTTTCCTGAGGTGCAGACCCTATCCCAAGTGGTTGTGGCAAGGTAATGCAAATGCCCTCCACTTCTCTGGAAGAAACCACAGTGCCCAGCCATGTTCTAAGCCCTCCCATCCTCCCTGGGCTTCTGGCAGCAGGAGTGAAAAGAGAGGAGCAGAGCACTGGGACCCGTTTGACAAAAACCGGCTTCCCCCGGGAAAGTCTTTCTCCAAGTGCAGACATGCTCCCAGGTGCCTGTGGCAAAGGGAAGGAAATGCCATACACTGACCTGGAAGAGACCACAGGGCCCAGGCAGTCTGAACCCTTCCCTCATCCCGGCGGTTTTGCTAGCAGGAGTTCAACCCCAACGAACACAGCCCAGAGACCCTGAGGCAAAAACGGCTTCCGACGAACAAGAGGTGCTTGACTGGAAAACCTATCTCAAGTGGGGGTAGCCAGGTCAACAAAATGCCACAAACCCAGGTGTAAGAAACAACATTGCCCAGGCACGGTCTAAACCGCATACCTCGTCCCTGTGCTTTGGGGAGCCGGAGGGACAGCCAAGCCCCTCTGCCCTGAGACCCCTTTGCAAAAAGCCGGCTTCCCACGGAAACAGTTTTCCTGAGGTGCAGACCCTAACCCAAGTGGTTGTGGCAAGGTAAAGCAAATGCCCTCCACTTCTCTGGAAGAAACCACAGAGCCCAGCCATGTTCTAAGCCCTCCCATCCTCCCTGGGCTTCTGGCAGCAGGCGTGAAAAGAGAGGAGCAGGGCACTGGGACCCGTTTGACAAAAACCGGCTTCCCACGGGAAAGTCTTTCTCCACGTGCAGACATGCTCCCAGGTGCCTGTGGCAAGGGGAAGGAAATGCCATACACTGACCTGGAAGAGACCACAGGGCCCAGGCACAGTCTGAACCCTTCCCTCATCCCGGCGGTTTTGCTAGCAGGAGTTCAACCCCAACGAACACAGCCCGGAGACCCCTGGGGCAAAAACGGTTTCCGACGAACAAAAGGTGCTTGCTGTGGAAAACCTATCCCAAGTGGGAGTAGCCAGGTCAACGAAATGCCACACACCCAGGTGTAAGAAACAACATTGCCCAGGCACGGTCTAAGCCCCTCACCTCGTCCCTGTGCTTTGGGGAGCCGGCGGGACACCCGAGGCCCACGACCCTGAGACTCCTTTGCAAAAAGCCGGCTTCCCACGGGAACAGTTTTCCTGAGGTGCAGACCATATCCCAAGTGGTTGTGGCAAGGTAATGCAAATGCCCTCCACTTCTCTGGAAGAAACCACAGTGCCCAGCCATGTTCTAAGCCCTCCCATCCTCCCTGGGCTTCTGGCAGCAGGAGTGAAAAGAGAGGAGCAGAGCACTGGGACGCGTTTGACAAAAACTGGCTTCCCACGGGAAAGTCTTTCTCCACGTGTAGACATGCTCCCAGGTGCCTGTGGCAAGGGGAAGGTAATGCCATACACTGACCTGGAAGAGACCACAGGGCCCAGGCACAGTCTGAACCCTTCCCTCATCTGGCGGTTTTGCTAGCAGGAGTTCAACACCAACGAACACAGCCCAGAGACCCTGAGGCAAAAACGGCTTCCGACGAAGAAGAGGTGCTTGACTGGAAAACCTATCTCAAGTGGGGGTAGCCAGGTCAACAAAATGCCACACACCCAGGTCTAAGAAACAACATTGCCCAGGCACGGTCTAAGCCCCATACCTCGTCCCTGTGCTTTGGGGAGCCGGAGGGACACCCGAGGCCCACGGCCCTGAGACCCCTTTGCAAAAAGCCGGCTTCCCACCGAAACAGTTTTCCTTAGGTACACACACTATCCCAAGTGGTTGTGGCAAGGTAAAGCAAATGCCCTCCACTTCTCTGGAAAAAAACACAGTGCCTAGCCATGTTCTAAGCCCTCCCATCGTCCCTGGGCTTCTGGCAGCAGGAGTGAAAAGAGAGGAGCAGAGCACTGGGACCCGTTTGACAAAAACCGGCTTCCCCCGGGAATGTCTTTCTCCACGTGCAGACTAGCTCACAGGTGCCTGTGGCAAGGGTAAGGAAATGCCATACACTGACCTGGAAGAGACCACAGGGCCCAGGCACAGTCTGAACCCTTCCCTCATCCCGGCAGTTTTGCTAGCATGAGTTCAACCCCAACGAACACAGCCCGGAGTCCCTGAGGCAAAAACGGCTTCCGACGAACAAGAGGTGCTTGCTGTGGAAAACCTATCCCAAGTGGGTGTAGCCAGGTCAATAAAATGCCACACACCCAGGTGTAAGAAACAACATTGCCCAGGCACGGTCTAAGCCCCTCACCTCGTCCCTGTGCTTTGGGGAGCCGGAGGGACACCCGAGGCCCACGGCCCTGAGACCCCTTTGCAAAAAGCCGGCTTCCCACGGAAACAGTTTTCCTGAGGTGCAGACGCTATCCCAAGTGGTTGTGGCAAGGTAATGCAAATGCCCTCCACTTCTCTGGAAGAAACCACAGTGCCCAGCCATGTTCTAAGCCCTCCCATCCTCCCTGGGCTTCTGGCAGCAGGAGTGAAAAGAGAGGAGCAGAGCACTGGGACCCGTTTGACAAAAACCGGCTTCCCCCGGGAAAGACTTTCTCCACGTGCAGACATGCTCCCAGGTGCCTGTGGCAAAGGGAAGGAAATGCCATACACTGACCTGGAAGAGACCACAGGGCCCAGGCAGTCTGAACCCTTCCCTCATCCCGGCGGTTTTGCTAGCAGGAGTTCAACCCCAACGAACACAGCCCAGAGACCCTGAGGCAAAAACGGCTTCCGACGAACAAGAGGTGCTTGACTGGAAAACCTATCTCAAGTGGGGGTAGCCAGGTCAACAAAATGCCACAAACCCAGGTGTAAGAAACAACATTGCCCAGGCACGGTCTAAGCCGCATACCTCGTCCCTGTGCTTTGGGGAGCCGGAGGGACAGCCAAGCCCCTCGGCCCTGAGACCCCTTTGCAAAAAGCCGGCTTCCCACGGAAACAGTTTTCCTGAGGTGCAGACCCTATCCCAAGTGGTTGTGGCAAGGTAAAGCAAATGCCCTCCACTTCTCTGGAAGAAACCACAGTGCCCAGCCATGTTCTAAGCCCTCCCATCCTCCCTGGGCTTCTGGCAGCAGGAGTGAAAAGAGAGGAGCAGGGCACTGGGACCCGTTTGACAAAAACCGGCTTCCCACGGGAAAGTCTTTCTCCACGTGCAGACATGCTCCCAGGTGCCTGTGGCAAGGGGAAGGAAATGCCATACACTGACCTGGAAGAGACCACAGGGCCCAGGCACAGTCTGAACCCTTCCCTCATCCCGGCGGTTTTGCTAGCAGGAGTTCAACCCCAACGAACACAGCCCGGAGACCCCTGGGGCAAAAACGGTTTCCGACGAAGAAAAGGTGCTTGCTGTGGAAAACCTATCCCAAGTGGGAGTAGCCAGGTCAACGAAATGCCACACACCGAGGTGTAAGAAAGAACATTGCCCAGGCACGGTCTAAGCCCCATCCCTCGTCCCTGTGCTTTGGGGAGCCGGCGGGACACCCGAGGCCCACGACCCTGAGACTCCTTTGCAAAAAGCCGGCTTCCCACGGGAACAGTTTTCCTGAGGTGCACACCCTATCCCAAGTGGTTGTGGCAAGGTAATGCAAATGCTCTCCACTTCTCTGGAAGAAACCACAGTGCCCAGCCATGTTCTAAGCCCTCCCATCCTCCCTGGGCTTCTGGCAGCAGGAGTGAAAAGAGAGGAGCAGGGCACTGGGACCCGTTTGACAAAAACCGGCGTCCCTCGGGAAAGTCTTTCTCCACGTGCAGACTAGCTCCCAGGTGCCTGTGGCAAGGGGAAGGAAATGCCATACACTGACCTGGAAGAGACCACAGGGCCCAGGCACAGTCTGAACCCTTCCCTCATCCCGGCGGTTTTGCTAGCAGGAGTTCAACCCCAACGAACACAGCCCGGAGACCCTGAGGCAAAAACGGCTTCCGACGAACAAGAGGTGCTTGACTGGAAAACCTATCCCAAGTGGGGGTAGCCAGGTCAACAAAATGCCACACACCCAGGTGTAAGAAATAACATTGCCCAGGCACGGTCTAAGCCCCTCACCTCGTCCCTGTGCTTTGGGGAGCCGGAGGGACACCCGAGGCCCACGGCCCTGAGACCCCTTTTCAAAAAGCCGGCTTCCCACGGAAACAGTTTTCCTGAGGTGCAGACCCTATCCCAAGTGGTTGTGGCAAGGTAATGCAAATGCCCTCCACTTCTCTGGAAGAAACCACAGTGCCCAGCCATGTTCTAAGCCCTCCCATCCTCCCTGGGCTTCTGGCAGCAGGAGTGAAAAGAGAGGAGCAGAGCACTGGGACCCGTTTGACAAAAACCGGCTTCCCACGGGAAAGTCTTTCCACGTGCAGACATGCTCCCAGGTGCCTGTGGCAAGGGAAAGGAAATGCCATACACTGACCTGGAAGAGACCACAGGGCCCAGGCACAGTCTGAACCCTTCCCTCATCCGGCGGTTTTGCTAGCGGGAGTTCAACCCCAACGAACACAGCCCAGAGACCCTAGGCAAAAACGGCTTCCGACGAACAAGAGGTGCTTGACTGGAAAACCTATCTCAAGTGGGGGTAGCCAGGTCAACAAAATGCCACACACCCAGGTGTAAGAAACAACATTGCCCAGGCACGGTCTAAGCCCCATCCCTCGTCCCTGTGCTTTGGTGAGCCGGAGGGACAGCCAAGCCCCTCGGCCCTGAGACCCCTTTGCAAAAAGCCGGCTTCCCACGGAAACAGTTTTCCTGAGGTGCAGACCCTATCCCAAGTGGTTGTGGCAAGGTAATGCAAATGCCCTCCACTTCTCTGGAAGAAACCACAGTGCCCAGCCATGTTCTAAGCCCTCCCATCCTCCCTGGGCTTCAGGCAGCAGGAGTGAAAAGAGAGGAGCAGAGCACTGGGACCCGTTTGACAAAAACCGGCTTCCCACGGGAAAGTCTTTCTCCACGTGCAGACATGCTCCCAGGTGCCTGTGGCAAGGGGAAGGAAATGCCATACACTGACCTGGAAGAGACCACAGGGCCCAGGCACAGTCTGAACCCCTCCCTCATCCCGACGGTTTTGCTAGCAGGAGTTCAACCCCAACGAACACAGCCCGGAGACCCCTGGGGCAAAAACGGCTTCCGACGAACAAGAGGTGCTTGCTGTGGAAAACCTATCCCAAGTGGGGTAGCCAGGTCAACAAAATGCCACACACCCAGGTGTAAGAAACAACATTGCCCAGGCACGGTCTAAGCCCCTCACCTCGTCCCTGTGCTTTGGGGAGCCGGAGGGACACCCGAGGCCCACGGCTCTGAGACCCCTTAGCAAAAAGCCGGCTTCCCACGGAAACAGTTTTCCTGAGGGGCAGACCCTCTCACAAGTGGTTGTGGCAAGGTAAAGCAAATGCCCTCCACTTTTCTGGAAGAAACCACAGTGCCCAGCCATGTTCTAAGCCCTCCCATCCTCCCAGGGCTTCTGGCAACAGGAGTGAAAAGAGAGGAGCAGGGCACTGGGACCCATTTGACAAAAACCGGCTTCCCACGGGACAGTCTTTCTCCACGTGCAGACATGCTCCCAGGTGCCTGTGGCAAGGGGAAGGAAATGCCATACACTGACCTGGAAGAGACCACAGGGCCCAGACACAGTCTGAACCCTTCCCTCATCCCAGCAGTTTTGCTAGCAGGAGTTCAACCCCAACGAACACAGCCCGGAGACCCTGAGGCAAAAACGGCTTCAGTCGAACAAGAGGTGCTTGCTGTGGAAAACCTATCCCAAGTGGGGGTAGCCAGGTCAACAAAATGCCACACACCCAGGTGTAAGAAACAACATTGCCCAGGCACGGTAAAAGCGACTCACCTCATCCCTGTGCTTTGGGGATCCGGAGGGACAGCCGAGCCCCACGGCCCTGAGACCCCTTTGCAAAAAGCCGGCTTCCCACTGAAACAGTTTTCCTGAGGTGCAGACCCTATCCCAAGTGGTAGTGGCAAGGTAATGCAAATGCCCTCCACTTCTCTGGAAGAAACCACAGTGCCCTGCCATGTTCTAAGCCCTCCCATCCTCCCTGGGCTTCTGGCAGCAGGAGTGAAAAGAGAGGAGCAGGGCACTGGGACCCGTTTGACAACAACCGGCTTCCCACGGGAAAGTCTTTCTCCACGTGCAGACTAGCTCCCAGGTGCCTGTGGAAAGGGGAAGGAAATGCCATACACTGACCTGGAAGAGACCACAGGGCCCAGGCACAGTCTGAACCCTTCCCTCATCCCGGCGGTTTTGCTAGCAGGAGTTCAACCCCAACGAACACAGCCCGGAGACCCCTGGGGCAAAAACGGTTTCCGATGAACAAAAGGTGCTTGCTGTGGAAAACCTATCCCAAGTGGTAGTAGCCAGGTCAACGAAATGCCACACACCCAGGTGTAAGAAACAACATTGCCCAGGCACGGTCTAAACCCCCCAACTCGTCCCTGTGCTTTGGGGAGCCGGAGGGACACCCCAGGCCCACGGCCCTGAGACCCCTTTGCAAAAAGCCGGCTTCCCACGGAAACAGTTTTCCTGAGGTGCACACCCTATCCCAAGTGGTTGTGGCAAGGTAAAGCAAATGCCCTCCACTTCTCTGGAAGAAACCACAGTGCCCAGCCATGTTCCAAGCCCTCCCATCCTCCCTGGGCTTCTGGCAGCAGGAGTGAAAAGACAGGAGCAGAGCACTGGGACCCGTTTGACAAAAACCGGCTTCCCACGGGAAAGTCTTTCTCCACGTGCAGACATGCTCCCAGGTGCCTGTGGCAAGGGGAAGGAAATGCCATACACTGACCTGGAAGAGACCACAGGGCCCAGGCACAGTCTGAACCCTTCCCTCATCCCGGCAGTTTTGCTAGCATGAGTTCAACCCCAACGAACACAGCCCGGAGACCCTGAGGCAAAAACGGATTCGGACGAAAAAGAGGTGCTTGCTGTGGAAAACCTATCCCAAGTGGGGGTACCGAGGTCAACAAAATGCCACACACCCAGGTGTAAGAAACAACATTGCCCAGGCACGGTCTAAGCTCCTCACGTCGTCCCTGTGCTTTGGGGAGCCGGAGGGACCCCCGAGGCCCACGGCCCTGAGACCCCTTTGCAAAAAGCCGGCTTCCCACCGAAACAGTTTTCCTTAGGTACACACACTATCCCAAGTGGTTGTGGCAAGGTAAAGCAAATGCCCTCCACTTCTCTGGAAAAAAACACAGTGCCTAGCCATGTTCTAAGCCCTCCCATCCTCCCTGGGCTTCTGGCAGCAGGAGTGAAAAGAGAGGAGCAGAGCACTGGGACCCGTTTGACAAAAACCGGCTTCCCCCGGGAATGTCTTTCTCCACGTGCAGACTAGCTCCCAGGTGCCTGTGGCAAGGGTAAGGAAATGCCATACACTGACCTGGAAGAGACCACAGGGCCCAGGCACAGTCTGAACCCTTCCCTCATCCCGGCAGTTTTGCTAGCATGAGTTCAACCCCAACGAACACAGCCCGGAGTCCCTGAGGCAAAAACGGCTTCCGACGAACAAGAGGTGCTTGCTGTGGAAAACCTATCCCAAGTGGGTGTAGCCAGGTCAATAAAATGCCACACACCCAGGTGTAAGAAACAACATTGCCCAGGCACGGTCTAAGCCCCTCACCTCGTCCCTGTGCTTTGGGGAGCCGGAGGGACACCCGAGGCCCACGGCCCTGAGACCCCTTTGCAAAAAGCCGGCTTCCCACGGAAACAGTTTTCCTGAGGTGCAGACCCTATCCCAAGTGGTTGTGGCAAGGTAATGCAAATGCCCTCCACTTCTCTGGAAGAAACCACAGTGCCCAGCCATGTTCTAAGCCCTCCCATCCTCCCTGGGCTTCTGGCAGCAGGAGTGAAAAGAGAGGAGCAGAGCACTGGGACCCGTTTGACAAAAACCGGCTTCCCCCGGGAAAGTCTTTCTCCACGTGCAGACATGCTCCCAGGTGCCTGTGGCAAAGGGAAGGAAATGCCATACACTGACCTGGAAGAGACCACAGGGCCCAGGCTGTCTGAACCCTTCCCTCATCCCGGCGGTTTTGCTAGCAGGAGTTCAACCCCAACGAACACAGCCCAGAGACCCTGAGGCAAAAACAGCTTCCGACGAACAAGAGGTGCTTGACTGGAAAACCTATCTCAAGTGGGGGTAGCCAGGTCAACAAAATGCCACAAACCCAGGTGTAAGAAACAACATTGCCCAGGCACGGTCTAAGCCGCATACCTCGTCCCTGTGCTTTGGGGAGCCGGAGGGACAGCCAAGCCCCTCGGCCCTGAGACCCCTTTGCAAAAAGCCGGCTTCCCACGGAAACAGTTTTCCTGAGGTGCAGACCCTATCCCAAGTGGTTGTGGCAAGGTAAAGCAAATGCCCTCCACTTCTCTGGAAGAAACCACAGTGCCCAGCCATGTTCTAAGCCCTCCCATCCTCCCTGGGCTTCTGGCAGCAGGAGTGAAAAGAGAGGAGCAGGGCACTGGGACCCGTTTGACAAAAACCGGCTTCCCACGGGAAAGTCTTTCTCCACGTGCAGACATGCTCCCAGGTGCCTGTGGCAAGGGGAAGGAAATGCCATACACTGACCTGGAAGAGACCACAGGGCCCAGGCACAGTCTGAACCCTTCCCTCATCCCGGCGGTTTTGCTAGCAGGAGTTCAACCCCAACGAACACAGCCCGGAGACCCCTGGGGCAAAAACGGTTTCCGACGAACAAAAGGTGCTTGCTGTGGAAAACCTATCCCAAGTGGGAGTAGCCAGGTCAACGAAATGCCACACACCCAGGTGTAAGAAACAACATTGCCCAGGCACGGTCTAAGCCCCTCACCTCGTCCCTGTGCTTTGGGGAGCCGGCGGGACACCCGAGGCCCACGACCCTGAGACTCCTTTGCAAAAAGCCGGCTTCCCACGGGAACAGTTTTCCTGAGGTGCACACCCTATCCCAAGTGGTTGTGGCAAGGTAATGCAAATGCTCTCCACTTCTCTGGAAGAAACCACAGTGCCCAGCCATGTTCTAAGCCCTCCCATCCTCCCTGGGCTTCTGGCAGCAGGAGTGAAAAGAGTGGAGCAGGGCACTGGGACCCGTTTGACAAAAACCGGCTTCCCTCGGGAAAGTCTTTCTCCACGTGCAGACTAGCTCCCAGGTGCCTGTGGCAAGGGGAAGGAAATGCCATACACTGACCTGGAAGAGACCACAGGGCCCAGGCACAGTCTGAACCCTTCCCTCATCCCGGCGGTTTTGCTAGCAGGAGTTCAACCCCAACGAACACAGCCCGGAGACCCTGAGGCAAAAACGGCTTCCGACGAACAAGAGGTGCTTGACTGGAAAACCTATCCCAAGTGGGGGTAGCCAGGTCAACAAAATGCCACACACCCAGGTGTAAGAAATAACATTGCCCAGGCACGGTCTAAGCCCCTCACCTCGTCCCTGTGCTTTGGGGAGCCGGAGGGACACCCGAGGCCCACGGCCCTGAGACCCCTTTTCAAAAAGCCGGCTTCCCACGGAAACAGTTTTCCTGAGGTGCAGACCCTATCCCAAGTGGTTGTGGCAAGGTAATGCAAATGCCCTCCACTTCTCTGGAAGAAACCACAGTGCCCTGCCATGTTCTAAGCCCTCCCATCCTCCCTGGGCTTCTGGCAGCAGGAGTGAAAAGAGAGGAGCAGAGCACTGGGACCCGTTTGACAAAAACCGGCTTCCCACGGGAAAGTCTTTCCACGTGCAGACATGCTCCCAGGTGCCTGTGGCAAGGGGAAGGAAATGCCATACACTGACCTGGAAGAGACCACAGGGCCCAGGCACAGTCTGAACCCTTCCCTCATCCGGCGGTTTTGCTAGCAGGAGTTCAACCCCAACGAACACAGCCCAGAGACCCTGAGGCAAAAACGGCTTCCGACGAACAAGAGGTGCTTGACTGGAAAACCTATCTCAAGTGGGGGTAGCCAGGTCAACAAAATGCCACACACCCAGGTGTAAGAAACAACATTGCCCAGGCACGGTCTAAGCCCCATCCCTCGTCCCTGTGCTTTGGTGAGCCGGAGGGACAGCCAAGCCCCTCGGCCCTGAGACCCCTTTGCAAAAAGCCGGCTTCCCACGGAAACAGTTTTCCTGAGGTGCAGACCCTATCCCAAGTGGTTGTGGCAAGGTAATGCAAATGCCCTCCACTTCTCTGGAAGAAACCACAGTGCCCAGCCATGTTCTAAGCCCTCCCATCCTCCCTGGGCTTCAGGCAGCAGGAGTGAAAAGAGAGGAGCAGAGCACTGGGACCCGTTTGACAAAAACCGGCTTCCCACGGGAAAGTCTTTCTCCACGTGCAGACATGCTCCCAGGTGCCTGTGGCAAGGGGAAGGAAATGCCATACACTGACCTGGAAGAGACCACAGGGCCCAGGCACAGTCTGAACCCCTCCCTCATCCCGACGGTTTTGCTAGCAGGAGTTCAACCCCAACGAACACAGCCCGGAGACCCCTGGGGCAAAAACGGCTTCCGACGAACAAGAGGTGCTTGCTGTGGAAAACCTATCCCAAGTGGGGTAGCCAGGTCAACAAAATGCCACACACCCAGGTGTAAGAAACAACATTGCCCAGGCACGGTCTAAGCCCCTCACCTCGTCCCTGTGCTTTGGGGAGCCGGAGGGACACCCGAGGCCCACGGCCCTGAGACCCCTTAGCAAAAAGCCGGCTTCCCACGGAAACAGTTTTCCTGAGGGGCAGACCCTCTCACAAGTGGTTGTGGCAAGGTAAAGCAAATGCCCTCCACTTTTCTGGAAGAAACCACAGTGCCCAGCCATGTTCTAAGCCCTCCCATCCTCCCAGGGCTTCTGGCAACAGGAGTGAAAAGAGAGGAGCAGGGCACTGGGACCCATTTGACAAAAACCGGCTTCCCACGGGACAGTCTTTCTCCACGTGCAGACATGCTCCCAGGTGCCTGTGGCAAGGGGAAGGAAATGCCATACACTGACCTGGAAGAGACCACAGGGCCCAGACACAGTCTGAACCCTTCCCTCATCCCGGCAGTTTTGCTAGCAGGAGTTCAACCCCAACGAACACAGCCCGGAGACCCTGAGGCAAAAACGGCTTCCGACGAACAAGAGGTGCTTGACTGGAAAACCTATCCCAAGTGGGGGTAGTCAGGTCAACAAAATGCCACACACCCAGGTGTAAGAAATAACATTGCCCAGGCATGGTCTAAGCCCCTCACCCTGTCCCTGTGCTTTGGGGAGCCGGAGGGAAAGCCGATCCCCACGGCCCTGAGAACACTTTGCAAAACCCGGCTTCCCACGGAGACAGTTTTCCTGAGGTGCAGACCGTATCCCAAGTGGTTGTGGCAAGGTAAAGCAAGTGCCCTCCACTTCTCTGGAAGAAACCACAGTGCCCAGCCATGTTCTAAGCCCTCCCATCCTCCCTGGGCTTCTGGCAGCAGGAGTGAAAAGAGAGGAGCAGAGCACTGGGACGCGTTTGACAAAAACCGGCTTCCCACGGGAAAGTCTTTCTCCACGTGCAGACATGCTCCCAGGTGCCTGTGGCAAGGGGAAGGAAATGACATACACTGACCTGGAAGAGACCACAGGGCCCAGGCACAGACTGAACCCTTCCCTCATCCGGCGGTTTTGCTAGCAGGAGTTCAACCCCAACGAACACAGCCCGGAGTCCCCTGGGGCAAAAACGGCTTCCGACGAACAAGAGGTGCTTGCTGTGGAAAACCTATCCCAAGTGGGAGTAGCCAGGTCAACGAAATGCCACACACCCAGGTGTAAGAAACAACATTGGCCAGGCACGGTCTAAGCCCCTCACCTCGTCCCTGTGCTTTGGGGAGCCGGCGGGACACCCGAGGCCCACGACCCTGAGACTCCTTTGCAAAAAGCCGGCTTCCCACGGGAACAGTTTTCCTGAGGTGCACACCCTATCCCAAGTGGTTGTGGCAAGGTAATGCAAATGCCCTCCACTTCTCTGGAAGAAACCACAGTGCCCAGCCATGTTCTAGCCCTCCCATCCTCCCTGGGCTTCTGGCAGCAGGAGTGGAAAGAGAGGAGCAGGGCACTGGGACCCGTTTGAGAAAAACCGGCTTCCCACGGGAAAGTCTTTCTCCACGTGCAGACATGCTCTCAGGTGCCTGTGACAAGGGGAAGGAAATGCCATACACTGACCTGGAAGAGACCACAGGGCCCAGGCACAGTCTGAACCCTTCCCTCATCCCGGCAGTTTTGCTAGCATGAGTTCAACCCCAACGAACACAGCCCGGAGTCCCTGAGGCAAAAACGGCTTCCGAAGAACAAGAGGTGCTTGCTGTGGAAAACCTATCCCAAGTGGGGGTAGCCAGGTCAATAAAATGCCACACACCCAGGTGTAAGAAACAACATTGCCCAGGCACGGTCTAAGCCCCTCACCTCGTCCCTGTGCTTTGGGGAGCCGGAGGGACACCCGAGGCCCACGGCCCTGAGACCCCTTTGCAAAAAGCCGGCTTCCCACGGAAACAGTTTTTCTGAGGTGCAGACCCTATCCCAAGTGGTTGTGGCAAGGTAATGCAAATGCCCTCCACTTCTCTGGAAGAAACCACAGTGCCCAGCCATGTTCTAAGCCCTCCCATCCTCCCTGGGCTTCTGGCAGCAGGAGTGAAAAGAGAGGAGCAGAGCACTGGGACCCGTTTGACAAAAACCGGCTTCCCCCGGGAAAGTCTTTCTCCAAGTGCAGACATGCTCCCAGGTGCCTGTGGCAAAGGGAAGGAAATGCCATACACTGACCTGGAAGAGACCACAGGGCCCAGGCAGTCTGAACCCTTCCCTCATCCCGGCGGTTTTGCTAGCAGGAGTTCAACCCCAACGAACACAGCCCAGAGACCCTGAGGCAAAAACGGCTTCCGACGAACAAGAGGTGCTTGACTGGAAAACCTATCTCAAGTGGGGGTAGCCAGGTCAACAAAATGCCACAAACCCAGGTGTAAGAAACAACATTGCCCAGGCACGGTCTAAACCGCATACCTCGTCCCTGTGCTTTGGGGAGCCGGAGGGACAGCCAAGCCCCTCTGCCCTGAGACCCCTTTGCAAAAAGCCGGCTTCCCACGGAAACAGTTTTCCTGAGGTGCAGACCCTAACCCAAGTGGTTGTGGCAAGGTAAAGCAAATGCCCTCCACTTCTCTGGAAGAAACCACAGAGCCCAGCCATGTTCTAAGCCCTCCCATCCTCCCTGGGCTTCTGGCAGCAGGCGTGAAAAGAGAGGAGCAGGGCACTGGGACCCGTTTGACAAAAACCGGCTTCCCACGGGAAAGTCTTTCTCCACGTGCAGACATGCTCCCAGGTGCCTGTGGCAAGGGGAAGGAAATGCCATACACTGACCTGGAAGAGACCACAGGGCCCAGGCACAGTCTGAACCCTTCCCTCATCCCGGCGGTTTTGCTAGCAGGAGTTCAACCCCAACGAACACAGCCCGGAGACCCCTGGGGCAAAAACGGTTTCCGACGAACAAAAGGTGCTTGCTGTGGAAAACCTATCCCAAGTGGGAGTAGCCAGGTCAACGAAATGCCACACACCCAGGTGTAAGAAACAACATTGCCCAGGCACGGTCTAAGCCCCTCACCTCGTCCCTGTGCTTTGGGGAGCCGGCGGGACACCCGAGGCCCACGACCCTGAGACTCCTTTGCAAAAAGCCGGCTTCCCACGGGAACAGTTTTCCTGAGGTGCAGACCATATCCCAAGTGGTTGTGGCAAGGTAATGCAAATGCCCTCCACTTCTCTGGAAGAAACCACAGTGCCCAGCCATGTTCTAAGCCCTCCCATCCTCCCTGGGCTTCTGGCAGCAGGAGTGAAAAGAGAGGAGCAGAGCACTGGGACGCGTTTGACAAAAACTGGCTTCCCACGGGAAAGTCTTTCTCCACGTGTAGACATGCTCCCAGGTGCCTGTGGCAAGGGGAAGGTAATGCCATACACTGACCTGGAAGAGACCACAGGGCCCAGGCACAGTCTGAACCCTTCCCTCATCTGGCGGTTTTGCTAGCAGGAGTTCAACACCAACGAACACAGCCCAGAGACCCTGAGGCAAAAACGGCTTCCGACGAAGAAGAGGTGCTTGACTGGAAAACCTATCTCAAGTGGGGGTAGCCAGGTCAACAAAATGCCACACACCCAGGTCTAAGAAACAACATTGCCCAGGCACGGTCTAAGCCCCATACCTCGTCCCTGTGCTTTGGGGAGCCGGAGGGACACCCGAGGCCCACGGCCCTGAGACCCCTTTGCAAAAAGCCGGCTTCCCACCGAAACAGTTTTCCTTAGGTACACACACTATCCCAAGTGGTTGTGGCAAGGTAAAGCAAATGCCCTCCACTTCTCTGGAAAAAACCACACTGCCTAGCCATGTTCTAAGCCCTCCCATCCTCCCTGGGCTTCTGGCAGCAGGAGTGAAAAGAGAGGAGCAGAGCACTGGGACCCGTTTGACAAAAACCGGCTTCCCCCGGGAAAGTCTTTCTCCACGTGCAGACTAGCTCCCAGGTCCCTGTGGCAAGGGGAAGGAAATGCCATACACTGACCTGGAAGAGACCACAGGGACCAGGCACAGTCTGAACCCTTCCCTCATCCCGGTGGTTTTGCTAGCAGGAGTTCAACTGAAACGAACACATCCCGGAGACCCTGAGGCAAAAACGGCTTCCGACGAACAAGAGGTGCTTGACTGGAAAACCTATCCCAAGTGGGGGTAGCCAGGTCAACAAAATGCCACACACCCAGGTGTAAGAAATAACATTTCCCAGGCATGGTCTAAGCCCCTCACCCTGTCCCTGTGCTTTGGGGAGCCGGAGGGAAAGCCGATCCCCTCGGCCCTGAGAACACTTTGCAAAAAGCCGGCTTCCCACGGAAAGAGTTTTCCTGAGGTGCAGACCGTATCCCAAGTGGTTGTGGCAAGGTAAAGCAAATGCCCTCCACTTCTCTGGAAGAAACCACAGTGCCCAGCCATGTTCTAAGCCCTCCCATCCTCCCTGGGCTTCTGGCAGCAGGAGTGAAAAGAGAGGAGCAGAGCACTGGGACGCGTTTGACAAAAACCGGCTTCCCTCGGGAAAGTCTTTCTCCACGTGCAGACATGCTCCCAGGTGCCTGTGGCAAGGGGAAGGAAATGCCATACACTCACCTGGAAGAGACCACAGGGCCCAGGCACAGACTGAACCCTTCCCTCATCCGGCGGTTTTGCTAGCAGGAGTTCAACCCCAACGAACACAGCCCGGAGTCCCCTGGGGCAAAAACGGCTTCCGACGAACAAGAGGTGCTTGCTGTGGAAAACCTATCCCAAGTGGGAGTAGCCAGGTCAACGAAATGCCACACACCCAGGTGTAAGAAACAACATTGCCCAGGCACGGTCTAAGCCCCTCACCTCGTCCCTGTGCTTTGGGGAGCCGGCGGGACACCCGAGGCCCACGACCCTGAGACTCCTTTGCAAAAAGCCGGCTTCCCACGGGAACAGTTTTCCTGAGGTGCACACCCTATCCCAAGTGGTTGTGGCAAGGTAATGCAAATGCCCTCCACTTCTCTGGAAGAAACCACAGTGCCCAGCCATGTTCTAAGCCCTCCCATCCTCCCTGGGCTTCTGGCAGCAGGAGTGGAAAGAGAGGAGCAGGGCACTGGGACCCGTTTGAGAAAAACCGGCTTCCCACGGGAAAGTCTTTCTCCACGTGCAGACATGCTCTCAGGTGCCTGTGGCAAGGGGAAGGAAATGCCATACACTGACCTGGAAGAGACCACAGGGCCCAGGCACAGTCTGAACCCTTCCCTCATCCCGGCAGTTTTGCTAGCATGAGTCAACCCCAACGAACACAGCCCGGAGTCCCTGAAGCAAAAACGGCTTCCGACGAACAAGAGGTGCTTGCTGTGGAAAACCTATCCCAAGTGGGTGTAGCCAGGTCAACAAAATGCCACACACCCAGATGTAAGAAACAACATTGCCCAGGCACGGTCTAAGCCCCTCACCTCGTCCCTGTGCATTGGGGAGCCGGAGGGACACCCGAGGTCCATGGCCCTGAGACCCCTTTGCAAAAAGCCGACTTCCCACGGAAACAGTTTTCCAGAGATGCAGACCCTATCCCAAGTGGTTGTGGCAAGGTAATGCAAATGCCCTCCACTTCTCTGGAAGAAACCACAGTGCCCAGCCATGTTCTAAGCCCTCCCATCCTCCCTGGGCTTCTGGCAGCAGGAGTGAAAAGAGAGGAGCAGAGCACTGGGACCCGTTTGACAAAAACCGGCTTCCCACGGGAAAGTCTTTCTCCACGTGCAGACATGCTCCCAGGTGCCTGTGGCAAGGGGAAGGAAATGCCATACACTGACCTGGAAGAGACCACAGGGCCCAGGCACAGTCTGAACCCTTCCCTCATCCGGCGGTTTTGCTAGCAGGAGTTCAACCCCAACGAACACAGCCCAGAGACCCTGAGGCAAAAACGGCTTCCGACGAACAAGAGGTGCTTGACTGGAAAACCTATCTCAAGTGGGGGTAGCCAGGTCAACAAAATGCCACAAACCCAGGTGTAAGAAACAACATTGCCCAGGCACGGTCTAAGCCCCATACCTCATCCCTGTGCTTTGGGGAGCCGGAGGGACAGCCAAGCCCCTCGGCCCTGAGACCCCTTTGCAAAAAGCCGACTACCCACGGAAACAGTTTTCCTGAGGGGCAGACCCTATCCCAAGTGGTTGTGGCAAGGTAAAGCAAATGCCCTCCACTTCTCTGGAAGAAACCACAGTGCCCAGCCATGTTCTAAGCCCTCCCATCCTCCCTGGGCTTCTGGCAGCAGGAGTGGAAAGAGAGGAGCAGGGCACTGGGACCCGTTTGAGAAAAACCGGCTTCCCACGGGAAAGTCTTTCTCCACGTGCAGACATGCTCCCAGGTGCCTGTGGCAAGGGGAAGGAAATGCCAGACACTGAACTGGAAGAGACCACAGGGCCCAGGCACAGTCTGAACACTTCCCTCATCCCGGCAGTTTTGCTAGCATGAGTTCAACCCCAACGAACAAAGCCCGGAGACCCTGACCCAAAAACGGCTTCCGACGAACAAGAGGTGCTTGCTGTGGAAAACCTATCCCAAGTGGGGGTAGCCAGGTCAACAAAATGCCACACACCCAGGTTTAAGAAACATCATTGCCCAGGCACGGTCTAAGCCCCTCACCTCGTCCCTGTGCTTTGGGGAGCCGGAGGGACACCCGAGGCCCATGGCCCTGAGACCCCTTTGCAAAAAGCCGGATTCCCACGGAAAAAGTTTTCCTGAGGTGCACACCATATCCCAAGTGGTTGTGGCAAGGTAATGCAAATGCCCTCCACTTCTCTGGAAGAAACCACAGTGCCCAGCCATGTTCTAAGCCCTCCCATCCTCCCTGGTCTTCTGGAAGCAGGAGTGAAAAGAGAGGAGCAGAGCACTGGGACCCGTTTGACAAAAACCCGCTTCCCACGGGAAAGTCTTTCTCCACGTGCAGACATGCTCCCAGGTGCCTGTGGCAAGGGGAAGGAAATGCCATACACTGACCTGGAAGAGACCACAGGGCCCAGGCACAGTCTGAGCCCTTCTCTCATCCCGGCGGTTTTGCTAGCAGGAGGTCAACCCCAACGAACACAGCCCGGAGACCCCTGGGGCAAAAACGGCTTCCGACGAACAATACGTGCTTGCTGTGGAAAACCTATCCCAAGTGGGGTAGCCAGGTCAACAAAATGCAAACACCCATGTGTAAGAAACAACATTGCCCAGGCATGGTCTAAGCCCCTCACCTCATCCCCGTGCTTTGAGGAGCCGGAGGGACACCCGATTCCCACGGCCCTGAGACCCCTTTGCAAAAAGCCGGCTTCCCACGGAAACAGTTTTCCTGAGGTGCAGACCCTATCCAAAGTGGTTGTGGCAAGGTAAAGCAAATGCCCTCCACTTCTCTGGAAGAAACCACAGTGCCCAGCCATGTTCTAAGCCCTCCCATCCTCCCTGGGCTTCTAGCAACAGGAGTGAAAAGAGAGGAGGACAGCACTGGGACGCTTTGACAGAAACCGGCTTCCATGAGGAAGTCCTTCTCCACGTGCAGACATGCTGCCCAGTGCCTGTGGCAAGATGAAGGAAATACCATACACTGACCTGGAAGAGACCACAGGGCCCAGGCACAGTCTGAGCCCTTCCCTCATCCCGGCGGTTTTGCTAGCAGGAGTTCCACCACAACGAACACAGCCCCGAGACCCCCTGGGGCCCAAAGGGCTTCCGACGAACAATATGCTCTTGCTGTGGAAAACCTATCCCAAGAGGGGGTAGCCAGGTCAACAAAATGCCACACACCCAGGTGGAAGAGACAACTAGGCCCAGGCATGGTCTAACCCCTCACGTCCTCTCTGTGTTTTGGGGAGCCGAAGGCTCCCCCGAAGCCCACGGCCCTGAGGCCCGTTTGGCAGAAAGCCGGCGTCCCACGGAAAGAGCTTTCCTTAGGTACACACACTATCCCAAGTGGTTGTGGCAAGGTAAAGCAAATGCCGTCCACTTCTCTGGAAAAAACCACAGTGCCTAGCCATGTTCCAAGCCCTCCCATCCTCCCTGGGCTTCTGGCAGCAGGAGTGAAAAGAGAGGAGCAGAGCACTGGGACCCGTTTGACAAAAACCGGCTTCCCCCGGGAAAGTCTTTCTCCACGTGCAGACTAGCTCCCAGGTCCCTGTGGCAAGGGGAAGGAAATGCCATACACTGACCTGGAAGAGACCACAGGGCCCAGGCACAGTCTGAACCCTTCCCTCATCCCGGCGGTTTTGCTAGCAGGAGTTCAAACCAAACGAACACAGCCCGGAGACCCTGAGGCAAAAACGCCTTCCGACGAACAAGAGGTGCTTGACTGGAAAACCTATCCCAAGTGGGGGTAGCCAGGTCAACAAAATGCCACACACCCAGGTGTAAGAAATAACATTGCCCAGGCATGGTCTAAGCCCCTCACCCTGTCCCTGTGCTTTGGGGAGCCGGAGGGAAAGCCGATCCCCACGGCCCTGAGAACACTTTGCTAAAAGCCGGCTTCCCACGGAAAGAGTTTTCCTGAGGTGCAGACCGTATCCCAAGTGGTTGTGGAAAGGTAAAGCAAATGCCCTCCACTTCTCTGGAAGAAACCACAGTGCCCAGCCATGTTCTAAGCCCTCCCATCCTCCCTGGGCTTCTGGCAGCAGGAGTGAAAAGAGAGGAGCAGGGCACTGGGACCCGTTTGACAAAAACCGGCTTCCCACGGGAAAGTCTTTCTCCACGTGCAGACATGCTCCCAGGTGCCTGTGGCAAGGGGAAGGAAATGACATACACTGACCTGGAAGAGACCACAGGGCCCATGCACAGACTGAACCCTTCCCTCATCCGGCGGTTTTGCTAGCAGGAGTTCAACCCCAACGAACACAGCCCGGAGACCCCTGGGGCAAAAACGGCTTCCGACGAACAAGAGGTGCTTGCTGTGGAACACCTATCCCAAGTGGGAGTAGCCAGGTCAACGAAATGCCACACACCCAGGTGTAAGAAACAACATTGCCCAGGCACGGTCTAAGCCCCTCACCTCGTCCCTGTGCTTTGGGGAGTCGGCGGGACACCCGAGGCCCACGACCCTGAGACTCCTTTGCCAAAAGCCGGCTTCCCACGGGAACAGTTTTCCTGAGGTGCACACCCTATCCCAAGTGGTTGTGGCAAGGTAATGCAAATGCCCTCCACTTCTCTGGAAGAAACCACAGTGCCCAGCCATGTTCTAAGCCCTCCCATCCTCCCTGGGCTTCTGGCAGCAGGAGTGGAAAGAGAGGAGCAGGGCACTGGGACCCGTTTGAGAAAAACCGGCTTCCCACGGGAAAGTCTTTCTCCACGTGCAGACATGCTCTCAGTTGCCTGTGGCAAGGGGAAGGAATTGCCAAACACTGACCTGGAAGAGACCACAGGACCCAGGCACAGTCTGAACCCTTCCCTCATCCCGGCAGTTTTGCTAGCATGAGTTCAACACCAACAAACACAGCCCGGAGTCCCTGAGGCAAAAACGGCTTCCGACGAACAAGAGGTGCTTGCTGTGGAAAACCTATCCCAAGTGGGTGTAGCCAGGTCAACAAAATGCCACACACCCAGGTGTAAGAAACAACATTGCCCAGGCACGGTCTAAGCCCCTCACCTCGTCCCTGTGCTTTGGGGAGCCAGAGGGATACCCGAGGCCCACGGCCCTGAGACCCCTTTGCAAAAAGCCGGCTTCCCACGGAAACAGTTCTCCTGAGGTGCAGACCCTCTCACAAGTGGTTGTGGCAAGGTAATGCAAATGCCCTCCACTTCTCTGGAAGAAACCACAGTGCCCAGCCATGTTCTAAGCCCTCCCATCCTCCCTGGGCTTCTGGCAGCAGGAGTGAAAAGAGAGGAGCAGAGCACTGGGACCCGTTTGACAAAAACCGGCTTCCCACGGGAAAGTCTTTCTCCACGTGCAGACATGCTCCCAGGTGCCTGTGGCAAGGGGAAGGAAATGCCATACACTGACCTGGAAGACACCACAGGGCCCAGGCACAGTCTGAACACTTCCCTCAACCCGGCGGTTTTGCTAGCAGGAGTTCAACCCCAACGAACACAACCCAGAGACCCTGAGGCAAAAACAGCTTCCGACAAACAATATGCTCTTGCTGTGGAAAACCTATCCCAAGTGGTGGTAGCCAGGTCAACAAAATGCCACACACCCAGGTGGATGAAACAACATTGCCCAGGCATGGTCTAAGCCCCTCACCTCGTCCCTGTGCTTTGGGGATCTGGAGGGACCCCCGAGGCCCACGGCCCTGAGGCCCGTTGGGCAGAAAGCCGGCTTCCCAAGGAAACAACTTTCCTGAGGTGCAGACCCTATCCCAAGGGGTGGTGGCAAGGGAAAGCAAATGCCATCCCCTTCTCTGGAAGAAACCCCAGTGCCCAGCCATGTTCTAAGCCCTCCCCTCCTCACTGGGCTCCTGGCAGCAGGAGAGAAAAGAGAGGAGCACAGCACTGGGACTCTTTGACAGAAACCGGCTTCCCACGAGGAAGTCCTTCTCCACGTGCAGACATGCTTCCCAGTGCCTGTGGCAAGGTGAAGGAAATGCCATACACTGACCTGGAAGAGACCACAGGGCCCAGGCACAGTCTGAGCCCTTCTGTCATCCCGGCGGTTTTGCTAGCAGGAGTTCAACCTCAAGGAACACAGCCCGGAGACCCCCTGGGGCCCAAACGGCTTTCGATGAACAATATGCTCTTGCTGTGGAAAACCTACCCCAAGTGGGGTAGCCAGGTCAACAAACTGCTAAACACCCAGGTGGAAGAAACAATATGGCCCAGGCATGGTCTAAGCCCCTCATCTCCTCCCTGTGCTCTGGGGAGCCGGAGGGACCCCGAAGCACCATGGCCCTGAGGCCCGTTGGGTAGAAAGCCGGCTTCCCACGGAAACAGCTTTCCTGAGGTGTAGACCCTATCCCAAGGGCTGGTGGCAAGGGAAAGCAAATGCCATCCCCTTCTCTGGAAGAAACCACAGTGCCCAGCCATGTTCTAAGCCCTCCCCTCTTCCCTGGGCTTATGGTAGCAGGAGTGAAAAGAGAGGAGCACAGCACAGGGACCCGTTTGACAGAAACCGGCTTCCCACGAGTTAGTCATTCTCCACGTGCAGACATGCTCCCCAGTGCCTGTGGCAAGGTGAAGGAAATGCCATACACTGACCTGGAAGAGACCACAGGGCCCAGGCACAGTCTGAGCCCTTCCGTCATCCCGGCGGTTTTGCTAGCAGGAGTTCAACCCCAAGGAACACAGACCGGAGACCCCCTGGGGCCCAAACGGCTTCGGAATAACAATATGCTCTTGCTGTGGAAATCCTATCCCAAGTGGGGGTAGCCAGGTCAACAAAATGCCACACAACCAAGTGGAAGAAACAACATGGCCCAGGCATGGTCTAAGCCCCTCACCTCGTCCCTGTGCTTTGGGGAGCCGGAGGGACCCCCGAGGCACACGGCCCGGAGGCCCGTTGGGCAGAAAGCCGGCTTCCCACGGAAACAGCTTTCCTGAGGTGCAGACCCTATCCCAAGGGCTGGTGGCAAGGGAAAGCAAATGCCATCCCCTTCTCTGGAAGAAACCCCAGTGCCCAGCCATGTTCTAAGCCCTCCCCTCCTCCCTGGGCTTATGGTAGCAGGAGTGAAAAGAGAGGAGCACAGCACTGGGACCCGTTTGATGGAAACTGGCTTCCCACGAGGAAGTCCTTCTCCACGTGCAGACATGCTCCCCAGTGCCTGTGGCAAGGTGAAGGAAATGCCATACACTGACCTGGAAGAGACCACAGGGCCCAGGCACAGTCTGAGACCTACCCTCATCCCGGAGGTTTTGGTAGCAGGAGTTCATCCCCAAGGAACACAGCACGGAGACCCCCTGGGGCCCAAACGGCTTCCGACTAACAATATGCTCTTGCTGTGGAAATCCTATCCCAAGTGGGGGTAACCAGGTCAACAAAATGCCACACACCCAGGTGGAAGAAACAACATGGCCCAGGCATGGTCTAAGCCCCTCACCTCGTCCCTGTGCTCTGGGGAGCCGGAGGGACCCCCGAGGCCCACGGTCCTGAGGCCCATTGGGCAGAAAGCCGGCTTCCCACGAAAACAGCTTTCCTGAGGTGCAGACCGTATCCCAAGGGCTGGTGGCAAGGGAAAGCAAATGCCATCCCCTTCTCTGGAAGAAACCCCAGTGCCCAGCCATGCTTTAAACCCTCCCCTCCTCCATGGGCTTATGGCAGCAGGAGTGAAAAGAGAGGAGCACAGCACTAGGAGCGTTTGACAGAAACCGGCTTCCCAAGAGGAAGTCCTTCTCCACGTGCAGACATGCTCCCCAGTGCCTGTGCCAAGGTGAAGGAAATGCCATACACTGACCTGGAAGAGACCACAGGGCCCAGGCACAGTCTGAGCCCTTCCCTCATCCCGGTGGTTTTGCTAGTAGGAATTCAAACCCAAGAACACAGCCCGGAGACCCCGTGGGGCCAAAACAGCTTCGGACTAACAATATACTCTTGCTGTGGAAATCCTAACCCAAGTGGGGGTAGCCAGGTCAACAAAATGCCACACACCCAGGTGAAAGAGACAACATGGCGCAGGCATGGTCTAAGCCCCTCACCTCGTCCCTGTTCTCTGGGGAGCCGGAGGGACCCCCGAGGAACACGGCCCTGAGGCCCGTTGGGCAGAAACCCGGCTTCCCACGAAAACAGCTCTCCTGAGGTACAGAACCTATCCCAAGGGCTGGTGGCAAGGGAAAGCAAATGCCATCCCCTTCTCTGGAAGAAACCCAGGTACCCAGCCATGTTGTAAGCCCTCCCCTCCTCCCTGGGCTTCTGGCTGTAGGAGTGAAAAGAGAGGAGCACAGCACTGGGACCCGTTTGACAGAAACCGGCTTGCCACGAGGAAGTCATTCTCCACGTGCAGACATGCTCCCCAGTGCCTGTGGCAAGGTGAAGGAAATGCCATACACTGACCTGGAAGAGACCACAGGGCCCAGGCACAGTCTGAACCCTTCCCTCATCCCGGCGGTTTTGATAGCAGGAGTTCAACCCCAAGGAACACAGACCGGAGACGCCCTGGGGCCCAAACGGCTTCCGACTAACAATATGCTCTTGCTGTGGAAATCCTATCCCAAGTGGAGGTAGCCAGGTCAACAAAATGCCACACAACCAAGTGGAAGAAACAACATGGCCCAGGCATGGTCTAAGCCCTCACCTCGTCCCTGTGCTCTGGGGAGCCGGAGGGACCCCCGAGGCCCACGGTCCTGAGGCCCGTTGGGCAGAAAGCCGGCTTCCCACGGAAACAGCTTTCCTGAGGTGCAGACCGTATCCCAAGGGCTGGTGGCAAGGGAATGCAAATGCCATCCCCTTCTCTGGAAGAAACCCCAGTGCCCAGCCATGTTGTAAGCCTTCCCCTCCTTCCTGGGCTTCTGGCAGCAGGAGTGAAAAGAGAGGAACACAGCACTGGGACCCTTTTGACAGAAACCGGCTTCCCACGAGGAAGTCCTTCTCCACGTGCAGACATGCTCACCAGTGCCTGTGGCAAGGTGAAGGAAATGCCATACACTGACCTGGACGAGACTACAGGGCCCAGGCACAGTCTGAGCCCTTCCCTCATCCCAGGGGTTTTGCTAGCAGGAGTTCAACCCCAAGAACACAGCCCGGAGACCCCCTGGGGCCAAAACAGCTTCCGACTAACAATATGCTATTGCTGTGGAAATCCTATCCCAAGTGGAGGTAGCCAGGTCAACAAAATGCCACACACCCAGGTGGAAGAGACAACATGGCCCAGGCATGGCCTAAGCCCCTCACCTCCTCCCTGTGCTTTGGGGAGCCGGAGGGACCCCCGAGGCCCACGGCCCTGAAGCCCGTTAGGCAGAAAGCCGGTTTCCCACGGAAACAGCTTTCCTGAAGTGCAGACCCTATCCCAAGGGCTGGTGGCAAGGGAAAGCAAATGCCATCCCCTTCTCTGGAAGAAACCCCAGTGCCCAGCCATGTTGTAAGCCCTCCCCTCCTCCCCGGGCTTCTGGCAGCAGGAATGAAAAGAGAGGAGCACAGCACTGGGACCCGTTGGACAGAAACCGGCCTCCCACGAGGAAGTCCTTCTCCACGTGCAGACATGCTCCCCAGTGCCTGTGGCAAGGTGAAGGAAATGCCATACACTGACCTGGAAGAGACCACAAGGCCCAGGCACAGTATGAGCCCTTCCCTCATCCCGGCGGTTTTGCTAGCAGGAGTTCAACCCCAAGGAACACAGACCGGAGACCCCCTGGGGCCCAAACGGCTTCGGACTAACAATATGCTCTTGCTGTTGAAATCCTATCCCAAGTGGGGGTAGCCAGGTCAACAAAATGCCACACAACCAAGTGGAAGAAACAACATGGCCCAGGCATGGTCTAAGCCCCTCACCTCGTCCCTGTGCTTTGGGGAGCCGGAGGGACCCCCGAGGCCCACGGCCCGGAGGCCCGTTGGGCAGTAAGCCGGCTTCCCACGGAAACAGCTTTCCTGAGTTGCAGACCCTATCCCAAGGGCTGGTGGCAAGGGAAAGCAAATGCCATCCCCTTCTCTGGAAGAAACCCCAGTGCCCAGCCATGTTGTAAGCCTTCCCCTCCTTCCTGTGCTTCTGGCAGCAGGAGTGAAAAGAGAAGAGCACAGCACTGGGACCCTTTTGACAGAAACCGGCTTCCCACGAGGAAGTCCTTCTCCACGTGCAGACATGCTCCCCAGTGCCTGTGGCAAGGTGAAGGAAATGCCATACACTGACCTGGACGAGACTACAGGGCCCAGGCACAGTCTGAGCCCTTCCCTCATCCCCACGGTTTTGCTAGCAGGAGTTCAACCCCAAGGAACACAGACCGGAGACCCCCTGTGGCCGAAACGGCTTCCGACTAACAATATGCTCTTGCTGTGGAAATCCTATCACAAGTGGAGGTAGCCAGGTCAACAAAATGCCACACACCCAGGTGGAAGAAACAACATGGCCCAGGCATGGTCTAAGCCCCTCACCTCGTCCCTGTGCTCTGGGGAGCCGGAGGGACCCCCGAGGCCCACGGCCCTGAGGCCCGTTGGGCAGAAAGCCGGCTTCCCACAAAACAGCTTTCCTGAGGTGCAGACCCTATCCCAAGGGCTGGTGGCAAGGGAAAGCAAATGCCATCCCCTTATCTGGAAGAAACCCCAGTGCCCAGCCATGTTCTAAGCCCTCCCCTCCTCCCTGGGCTTCTGGCAGCAGGAGTGAAAAGAGAGATGCACAGCACTGGGACCCGTTTGACAGAAACCGGCCTCCCACGAGGAAGTCCTTCTCCACGTGCAGACATGCTCCCCATTGCCTGTGGCAAGGTGAAGGAAATGCCATACACTGACCTGGAAGAGACTACAGGGCCCAGGCACAGTCTGAGCCCTTCCCTCATCCCGGCGGTTTTGCTAGCAGGAGTTCAATCCCAAGAACACAGCCCGGAGACCCCCTGGGGCCAAAACGTCTTCCAACTAACAATATACTCTTGCTGTGGAAATCCTATCCCAAGTGGGGGTAGCCAGGTCAATAAAATGCCACACACCCAGGTGGAAGAAACAACATGGCCCAGGCATGGTCTAAGCCCGTCACCTCGTCCCTGTGCTCTGGGGAGCCGGAGGGAACCCCGAGGCCCACGGCCCTGAGCCCCGTTGGGCAGGAAGCCGGCCTCCCACGGAAACAGCTTTCCTGAGGTGCAGACCCTCTCCCAAGGGCTGGTGGCAAGGGAAAGCAAATGCCATGCCCTTCTCTGGTAAAACTCTAGTGCCCAGCCATGTTGTAAGCCCTCCCCTCCTCCCTGGGCTTCTGGCAACAGGAGTCAAAAGAGAGGAGCACAGCACTGGGACCCGTTTGACGGAAACCGGCTTCCCACGGGGAAGTCCTTCTCCACGTGCAGACATGCTCCCCATTGCCTTTGGCAAGGTGAAGAAAATGCCATACACTGACCTGGAATAGACCACAGGGCCCAGGCACAGTCTGAGCCCTTCCCTCATCCCGGCGGTTTTGCTAGCAGGAGTTCAACCCCAACGAACACAGCCCGGAGACCCCCTGTGGCCAAAACGTCTTCCGACTAACAATATACTCTTGCTGTGGAAATCCTATCCCAAGTGGGGGTAACCAGGTCAACAAAATGCCACACACCCAGGTGGAAGAAACAACATGGCCCAGGCATGGTCTAAGCCCCTCACCTCGTCCCTGTGCCCTGGGGAGCCGGAGGGACCCCGAAGCACCATGGCCCTGAGGCCCGTTGGGCAGAAAGCCGGCTTCCCACGGAAACAGGTTTCCTGAGGTGCAGACCCTATCCCAAGGGCTGGTGGCAAGGGAAAGCAAATGCCATCCCCTTCTCTGGAAGAAACCCCAGTGCCCAGCCATGTTCTAAGCCCTCACCTCCTCCCTGGGCTTATGGTAGCGGGAGTGAAAAGAGAGGAGCACAGCACAGGGACCCGTTTGACAGAAACCGGCTTCCCACGAGGAAGTCATTTTCCACGTGCAGACATGCTCCCCAGTGCCTGTGGCAATGTGAAGGAAATGCCATACACTGACCTGGAAGAGACCAAAGGGCCCAGGCACAGTCTGAGCCCTTCCCTCATCCCGGCGGTTTTGCTAGCAGGAGTTCAACCCCAAGAATACAGCCCGGAGACCCCCTAGGGCCAAAACAGCTTCCGACTAACAATATGCTATTGCTGAGGAAATCCTATCCCAAGTGGGGGTAACCAGGTCAACAAAATGCCACACACCCAGGTGGAAGAAACAACATGGCCCAGGCATGGTCTAAGCCCCTCACCTTGTCCCTGTGCTCTGGGGAGCCAGAGGGACCCCCGAGGCCTACGGCCCTGAGGCCCGTTGGGCAGAAAGCCGGCTTCCCACGGAAACAGTTTCCTGAGGTGCAGACCCTATACCAAGGGCTGGTGGCAAGGGAAAGCAAATGCCATCCCCTTCTCTGGAAGAAACCCCAGTGCCCAGCCATGTTGAAAGTCCTCCCCTCCTCCCTGGGCTTCTGGCAGCAGGAGTGAAAAGAGAGGAGCACAGCACTGGGACCCGTTTGACAGAAACCGGCTTCCCACGAGGAAGTCCTTCTCCACGTGCAGACATGCTCCCCAGTGCCTGTGGCAAGGTGAAGGAAATGCCATAACCTGACATGGAAGAGACCACAGGGCCCAGGCACAGTCTGAGCCCTTCCCTCATCCCGGCGGTTTTGCTAGCAGGAGTTCAACCCCAACGAACACAACCCGGAGACCCCCTGGGGCCCAAACGGCTTTCGATGAACAATATGCTCTTGCTGTGGAAAACCTACCCCAAGTGGGGTAGCCAGGTCAACAAACTGCTAAACACCCAGGTGGAAGAAACAATATGGCCCTGGCATGGTCTAAGCCCCTCACCTCGTCCCTGTGCTTTGGGGAGCCGGAGGGACCCCCGAGGCCCACGGCCCTGAGGCCCGTTGGGCAGAAAGCCGGCTTCCCACGGAAACAGCTTTCCTGAGGTGCAGACCCTATCCCAAGGGCTGGTGGCAAGGGAAAGCAAATGCCATCCCCTTCTCTGGAAGAAACCCCAGTGCCCAGCCATGTTGAAAGTCCTCCCCTCCTCCCTGGGCTTCTGGCAGCAGGAGTGAAAAGAGAGGAGCACAGCACTGGGACCCGTTTGACAGAAACTGGCTTCCCACGAGGAAGTCCTTCTCCACGTGCAGACATGCTCCCAAGTGCCTGTGGCAAGGTGAAGGAAATGCCATACCCTGACCTGGAAGAGACCACAGGGCCCAGGCACAGTCTGAGCCCTTCTGTCATCCCGGCGGTTTTGCTAGCAGGAGTTCAACCCCAACGAACACAACCCGGAGACCCCCTGGTGCCCAAACGGCTTTCGATGAACAATATGCTCTTGCTGTGGAAAACCTACCCCAAGTGGGGTAGCCAGGTCAACAAACTGCTAAACACCCAGGTGGAAGAAACAATAAGGCCCTGGCATGGTCTAAGCCCCTCACATCGTCCCTGTGCTTTGGGGAGCCGGAGGGACCCCCGAGGCCC
The DNA here is from genome assembly GCF_024610735.1 of Ursus americanus. Classification (NCBI taxonomy): domain Eukaryota; kingdom Metazoa; phylum Chordata; class Mammalia; order Carnivora; family Ursidae; genus Ursus; species Ursus americanus. The sequence continues at coordinate 380,092 of NW_028273629.1, read as the reverse complement.
ACGGCCCTGAGGCCCGTTAGGCAGAAAGCCGGTGTCCCACGGAAACAGCTTTCCTGAGGTGCAGACCCTATCCCAAGGGCTGGTGTCAAGGGAAAGCAAATGCCATCCCCTTATCTGGAAGAAACCGCAGTGCCCAGCCATGTTCTAAGGCCTCCCCTCCTCCCTGGGTTTCTGGCAGCAGGAATGAAAAGAGAGGAGCACAGCACTGGGACCCGTTTGACAGAAACCGGCTTCCCAGGAGGAAGTCCTTCTCCACGTGCAGACATGCTCCCCAGTGCCTGTGGCAAGGTGAAGGAAATGCCATACAGTGACCTGGAAGAGACCACAGGGCCCAGGCACAGTCTGAGCCCTTCCCTCATCCCGGCGGTTTTGCTAGCAGGAGTTCAACCCCAGCGAACACAGCCCGGAGACCACCTGGGGCCCAAATTTCTTCCGACTAACAATATGTTCTTGCTGTGGAAATCTAATCCCAAGTGGGGGTAGCCAGGTCAACAAAATGCCACACACCCAGGTGGAAGAAACAACATGGCCCAGGAATGGTCTAAGCCCCTTACCTCGTCCCTGTGCTTTGGGGAGCCGGAGCGACCCCCGAGGCACACGGCCCGGAGGCCCATTGGGCAGAAAGCCGGCTTCCCACGGAAACAGCTTTCCTGAGGTGCAGACCCTATCCCAAGGGCTGGTGGCAAGGGAAAGCAAATGCCATCCCCTTCTCTGGAAGAAACCCCAGTGCCCAGCCATGCTTTAACCCCTCCCCTCCTCCATGGGCTTATGGCAGCAGGAGTGAAAAGAGAGGAGCACAGCACTAGGAGCGTTTGACAGAAACCGGCTTCCCAAGAGGAAGTCCTTCTCCACGTGCAGACATGCTCCCCAGTGCCTGTGCCAAGGTGAAGGAAATGCCATACACTGACCTGGAAGAGACCACAGGGCCCAGGCACAGTCTGAGCCCTTCCCTCATCCCGGTGGTTTTGCTAGTAGGAATTCAAACCCAAGAACACAGCCCGGAGACCCCGTGGGGCCAAAACAGCTTCCGACTAACAATATACTCTTGCTGTGGAATTCCTATCCCAAGTGGGGGAAACCAGGTCAACAAAATGCCACACACCCAGGTGGAAGAAACAACATGGCCCAGGCATGGTCTAAGCCCCTCACCTCGTCCCTGTGCTCTGGGGAGCCGGAGGGACCCCCGAGGCCCACGGCCCTGAGGCCCGTTGGGCAGAAAGCCGGCTTCCCACGGAAACAGCTTTCCTGAGGTGCAGACCCTATCCCAAGGGCTGGTGGCAAGGGAAAGCAAAAGCCATCCCCTTCTCTGGAAGAAACCCCAGTGCCCAGCCATGTTGTAAGCCTTCCCCTCCTCCCTGGGCTTCTGGCAGCAGGAGTGAAAAGAGAGGAGCACAGCACTGGGACCCGTTTGACAGAAACCGGCTTCCCACGCGGAAGTCCTTCTCCACGTGCAGACATGCTCCCCATTGCCTGTGGCAAGGTGAAGGAAATTCCATACACTGACCTGGAAGAGACCACAGGGCCCAGGCACAGTCTGAGCCCTTCCCTCATCCCGGCGGTTTTGCTAGCAGGAGTTCAACCCCAAGGAACACAGACCGGAGACCCCCTGGGGCCCAAACGGCTTCGGACTAACAATATGCTCTTGCTGTGGAAATCCTATCCCAAGTGGGGGTAGCCAGGTCAATAAAATGCCACACAACCAAGTGGAAGAAACAACATGGCCCAGGCATGGTCTAAGCCCCTCACCTCGTCCCTGTGCTTTGGGGAGCCGGAGGGACCCCCGAGGCACACGGCCCGGAGGCCCGTTGGGCAGAAAGCCGGCTTCCCACGGAAACAGCTTTCCTGAGGTGCAGACCCTATCCCAAGGGCTGGTGGCAAGGGAAAGCAAATGCCATCCCCTTCTCTGGAAGAAACCCCAGTGCCCAGCCATGTTCTAAGCCCTCCCCTCCTCCCTGGGCTTATGGTAGCAGGAGTGAAAAGAGAGGAGCACAGCACTGGGACCCGTTTGATGGAAACTGGCTTCCCACGAGGAAGTCCTTCTCCACGTGCAGACATGCTCCCCAGTGCCTGTGGCAAGGTGAAGGAAATGCCATACACTGACCTGGACGAGACCACAGGGCCCAGGCACAGTCTGAGACCTACACTCATCCCGGAGGTTTTGGTAGCAGGAGTTCATCCCCAAGGAACACAGCACGGAGACCCCCTGGGGCCCAAACGGCTTCCGACTAACAATATGCTCTTGCTGTGGAAATCCTATCCCAAGTGGGGGTAACCAGGTCAACAAAATGCCACACACCCAGGTGGAAGAAACAACATGGCCCAGGCATGGTCTAAGCCCCTCACCTCGTCCCTGTGCTCTGGGGAGCCGGAGGGACCCCCGAGGCCCACGGTCCTGAGGCCCGTTGGGCAGAAAGCCGGCTTCCCACGGAAACAGCTTTCCTGAGGTGCAGACCGTATCCCAAGGGCTGGTGGCAAGGGAAAGCAAATGCCATCCCCTTCTCTGGAAGAAACCCCAGTGCCCAGCCATGTTGTAAGCCTTCCCCTCCTTCCTGGGCTTCTGGCAGCAGGAGTGAAAAGAGAGGAACACAGCACTGGGACCCTTTTGACAGAAACCGGCTTCCCACGAGGAAGTCCTTCTCCACGTGCAGACATGCTCACCAGCGCCTGTGGCAAGGTGAAGGAAATGCCATACACTGACCTGGACGAGACTACAGGGCCCAGGCACAGTCTGAGCCCTTCCCTCATCCCAGGGGTTTTGCTAGCAGGAGTTCAACCCCAAGAACACAGCCCGGAGACCCCCTGGGGCCAAAACAGCTTCCGACTAACAATATGCTATTGCTGTGGAAATCCTATCCCAAGTGGAGGTAGCCAGGTCAACAAAATGCCACACACCCAGGTGGAAGAGACAACATGGCCCAGGCATGGCCTAAGCCCCTCACCTCGTCCCTGTGCTCTGGGGAGCCGGAGGGACCCCCGAGGCCCACGGCCCTGAGGCCCGTTGGGCAGAAAGCCGGCTTCCCACGGAAACATCTTTCCTGAGGTGCAGACCCTCTCCCAAGGGCTGGTGGCAAGGGAAAGCAAATGCCATCCCCTTCTCTGGAAGAAACCCCAGTGCCCAGCCATGTTGAAAGCCCTCCCCTCCTCCCTGGGCTTCTGGCAGCAGGAGTGAAAAGAGAGGAGCACAGCACTGGGACCCGTTTGACGGAAACCGGCTTCCCACGAGGAAGTCCTTCTCCACGTGCAGACATGCTCCCCAGTGCCTGTGGCAAGGTGAAGGAAATGCCATACCCTGACCTGGAAGAGACCACAGGGCCCAGGCACAGTCTGAGCCCTTCCCTCATCCCGGCGGTTTTGCTAGCAGGAGTTCAACCCCAAGGAACACAGACCGGAGACCCCCTGGGGCCAAAGGGCTTATGACTAACAATATGCTCTTGCTGTGGAAATCCTATCCCAAGTGGAGGTAGCCAGGTCAACAAAATGCCACACACCCTGGTGGAAGAGACAACATGGCCCAGGCATGGCCTAAGCCCCTCACCTCGTCCCTGTGCTCTGGGGAGCCGGACGGACCCCGAAGCACCATGGCCCTGAGGCCCGTTGGGCAGAAAGCCGGTTTCCCACGGAAACAGCTTTCCTGAGGTGCAGACCGTATCCCAAGGGCTGGTGTCAAGGGAAAGCAAATGCCATCCCCTTATCTGGAAGAAACCCCAGTGCCCAGCCATGTTCTAAGCCCTCCCCTCCTCCCTGGGCTTCTGGCAGCAGGAGTGAAAAGAGAGATGCACAGCACTGGGACCCGTTTGACAGAAACCGGCCTCCCACGAGGAAATCCTTCTCCACGTGCAGACATGCTCCCCATTGCCTGTGGCAAGGTGAAGGAAATGCCATACCCTGACCTGGAAGAGACCACAGGGCCCAGGCACAGTCTGAGACCTACACTCATCCCGGAGGTTTTGGTAGCAGGAGTTCATCCCCAAGGAACACAGCACGGAGACCCCCTGGGGCCCAAACGGCTTCCGACTAACAATATGCTCTTGCTGTGGAAATCCTATCCCAAGTGGGGGTAACCAGGTCAACAAAATGCCACACACCCAGGTGGAAGAAACAACATGGCCCAGGCATGGTCTAAGCCCATCACCTCGTCCCTGTGCTCTGGGGAGCCGGAAGGAACCCCGAGGCCCACGCCCCTGAGGCCCGTTGGGCAGGAAGCCGGCCTCCCACGGAAACAGTTTCCTAAGGTGCAGACCCTATACCAAGGGCTGGTGGCAAGGGAAAGGAAATGCCATCCCCTTCTCTGGAAGAAACCCCAGTGCCCAGCCATGTTGAAAGTCCTCCCCTCCTCCCTGGGCTTCTGGCAGCAGGAGTGAAAAGAGAGGAGCACAGCACTGGGACCCGTTTGACAGAAACCGGCTTCCCACGAGGAAGTCCTTCTCCACGTGCAGACATGCTCCCCAGTGCTTGTGGCAAGGTGAAGGAAATGCCATAACCTGACATGGAAGAGACCACAGGGCCCAGGCACAGAGCCCTTCCCTCATCCCGGCGGTTTTGCTAGCAGGAGTTCAACCCCAACGAACACAACCCGGAGACCCCCTGGGGCCCAAACGGCTTCTGACTAACAATATGCTCTTGCTGTGGAAATCCTATCGCAAGTGGGGGTAGCCAGGTCAACAAAATGCCACACACCTAGGTGGAAGAAACAACATGGCCCAGGCATGGTCTAAGCCCCTCACCTCGTCCCTGTGCCCTGGGGAGCCGGAGGGACCCCGAAGCACCATGGCCCTGAGGCCCGTTGGGCAGAAAGCCGGCTTCCCACGGAAACAGGTTTCCTGAGGTGCAGACCCTATCCCAAGGGCTGGTGGCAAGGGAAAGCAAATGCCATCCCCTTCTCTGGAAGAAACCCCAGTGCCCAGCCATGTTCTAAGCCCTCACCTCCTCCCTGGGCTTATGGTAGCAGGAGTGAAAAGAGAGGAGCACAGCACAGGGACCCGTTTGACAGAAACCGGCTTCCCACGAGGAAGTCATTTTCCACGTGCAGACATGCTCCCCAGTGCCTGTGGCAATGTGAAGGAAATGCCATACACTGACCTGGAAGAGACCACAGGGCCCAGGCACAGTCTGAGCCCTTCCCTCATCCCGGCGGTTTTGCTAGCAGGAGTTCAACCCCAAGAATACAGCCCGGAGACCCCCTGGGGCCAAAACAGCTTCCGACTAACAATATGCTATTGCTGTGGAAATCCTATCCCAAGTGGGGGTAACCAGGTCAACAAAATGCCACACACCCAGGTGGAAGAAACAACATGGCCCAGGCATGGTCTAAGCCCCTCACCTTGTCCCTGTGCTCTGGGGAGCCAGAGGGACCCCCGAGGCCTACGGCCCTGAGGCCCGTTGGGCAGAAAGCCGGCTTCCCACGGAAACAGTTTCCTGAGGTGCAGACCCTATACCAAGGGCTGGTGGCAAGGGAAAGCAAATGCCATCCCCTTCTCTGGAAGAAACCCCAGTGCCCAGCCATGTTGAAAGTCCTCCCCTCCTCCCTGGGCTTCTGGCAGCAGGAGTGAAAAGAGAGGAGCACAGCACTGGGACCCGTTTGACAGAAACCGGCTTCCCACGAGGAAGTCCTTCTCCACGTGCAGACATGCTCCCCAGTGCCTGTGGCAAGGTGAAGGAAATGCCATAACCTGACATGGAAGAGACCACAGGGCCCAGGCACAGTCTGAGCCCTTCCCTCATCCCGGTGGTTTTGCTAGCAGGAGTTCAACCCCAACGAACACAACCCGGAGACCCCCTGGGGCCCAAACGGCTTTCGATGAACAATATGCTCTTCTGTGGAAAACCTACCCCAAGTGGGGTAGCCAGGTCAACAAACTGCTAAACACCCAGGTGGAAGAAACAATATGGCCCTGGCATGGTCTAAGCCCCTCACCTCGTCCCTGTGCTTTGGGGAGCCGGAGGGACCCCCGAGGCCCACGGCCCTGAGGCCCGTTAGGCAGAAAGCCGGTGTCCCACGGAAACAGCTTTCCTGAGGTGCAGACCCTATCCCAAGGGCTGGTGGCAAGGGAAAGCAAATGCCATCCCCTTCTCTGGAAGAAACCGCAGTGCCCAGCCATGTTCTAAGCCCTCCCCTCCTCCCTGGGTTTCTGGCAGCAGGAATGAAAAGAGAGGAGCACAGCACTGGGACCCGTTTGACAGAAACCAGCCTCCCACGAGGAAGTCCTTCTCCACGTGCAGAAATGCTCCCCAGTGCCTGTGGCAAGGTGAAGGAAATGCCATACAGTGACCTGGAAGAGACCACAGGGCCCAGGCACAGTCTGAGCCCTTCCCTCATCCCGGCGGTTTTGCTAGCAGGAGTTCAACCCCAGCGAACACAGCCCGGAGACCACCTGGGGCCCAAATTTCTTCCGACTAACAATATGTTCTTGCTGTGGAAATCTAATCCCAAGAGGGGTAGCCAGGTCAACAAAATGCCACACACCCAGGTGGAAGAAACAACATGGCCCAGGAATGGTCTAAGCCCCTTACCTCGTCCCTGTGCTTTGGAGAGCCGGAGCGACCCCCGAGGCACACGGCCCGGAGGCCCATTGGGCAGAAAGCCGGCTTCCCACGGAAACAGCTTTCCTGAGGTGCAGACCCTATCCCAAGGGCTGGTGGCAAGGGAAAGCAAATGCCATCCCCTTCTCTGGAAGAAACCCCAGTGCCCAGCCATGCTTTAACCCCTCCCCTCCTCCATGGGCTTATGGCAGCAGGAGTGAAAAGAGAGGAGCACAGCACTAGGAGCGTTTGACAGAAACCGGCTTCCCAAGAGGAAGTCCTTCTCCACGTGCAGACATGCTCCCCAGTGCCTGTGCCAAGGTGAAGGAAATGCCATACACTGACCTGGAAGAGACCACAGGGCCCAGGCACAGTCTGAGCCCTTCCCTCATCCCGGTGGTTTTGCTAGTAGGAATTCAAACCCAAGAACACAGCCCGGAGACCCCGTGGGGCCAAAACAGCTTCCGACTAACAATATACTCTTGCTGTGGAAATCCTATCCCAAGTGGGGGTAGCCAGGTCAATAAAATGCCACACACCCAGGTGGAAGAAACAACATGGCCCAGGCATGGTCTAAGCCCCTCACCTCGTCCCTGTGCTCTGGGGAGCCGGAGGGACCCCCGAGGCCCACGGCCCTGAGGCCCGTTGGGCAGAAAGCCGGCTTCCCACGGAAACAGCTTTCCTGAGGTGCAGACCCTATCCCAAGGGCTGGTGGCAAGGGAAAGCAAAAGCCATCCCCTTCTCTGGAAGAAACCCCAGTGCCCAGCCATGTTGTAAGCCTTCCCCTCCTCCCTGGGCTTCTGGCAGCAGGAGTGAAAAGAGAGGAGCACAGCACTGGGACCCGTTTGACAGAAACCGGCTTCCCACGCGGAAGTCCTTCTCCACGTGCAGACATGCTCCCCATTGCCTGTGGCAAGGTGAAGGAAATGCCATACACTGACCTGGAAGAGACCACAGGGCCCAGGCACAGTCTGAGCCCTTCCCTCATCCCGTCGGTTTTGCTAGCAGGAGTTCAACCCCAAGGAACACAGACCGGAGACCCCCTGGGGCCCAAACGGCTTCGGACTAACAATATGCTCTTGCTGTGGAAATCCTATCCCAAGTGGGGGTAGCCAGGTCAATAAAATGCCACACAACCAAGTGGAAGAAACAACATGGCCCAGGCATGGTCTAAGCCCCTCACCTCGTCCCTGTGCTTTGGGGAGCCGGAGGGACCCCCGAGGCACACGGCCCGGAGGCCCGTTGGGCAGAAAGCCGGCTTCCCACGGAAACAGCTTTCCTGAGGTGCAGACCCTCTCCCAAGGGCTGGTGGCAAGGGAAAGCAAATGCCATCCCCTTCTCTGGAAGAAACCCCAGTGCCCAGCCATGTTGAAAGCCCTCCCCTCCTCCCTGGGCTTCTGGCAGCAGGAGTGAAAAGAGAGGAGCACAGCACTGGGACCCGTTTGACGGAAACCGGCTTCCCACGAGGAAGTCCTTCTCCACGTGCAGACATGCTCCCCAGTGCCTGTGGCAAGGTGAAGGAAATGCCATACACTGACCTGGAAGAGACCACAGGGCCCAGGCACAGTCTGAGCCCTTCCCTCATCCCGGCGGTTTTGCTAGCAGGAGTTCAACCCCAAGGAACACAGACCGGAGACCCCCTGGGGCCAAAGGGCTTATGACTAACAATATGCTCTTGCTGTGGAAATCCTATCCCAAGTGGAGGTAGCCAGGTCAACAAAATGCCACACACCCTGGTGGAAGAGACAACATGGCCCAGGCATGGCCTAAGCCCCTCACCTCGTCCCTGTGCTCTGGGGAGCCGGACGGACCCCGAAGCACCATGGCCCTGAGGCCCGTTGGGCAGAAAGCCGGTTTCCCACGGAAACAGCTTTCCTGAGGTGCAGACCGTATCCCAAGGGCTGGTGTCAAGGGAAAGCAAATGCCATCCCCTTATCTGGAAGAAACCCCAGTGCCCAGCCATGTTCTAAGCCCTCCCCTCCTCCCTGGGCTTCTGGCAGCAGGAGTGAAAAGAGAGATGCACAGCACTGGGACCCGTTTGACAGAAACCGGCCTCCCACGAGGAAATCTTTCTCCACGTGCAGACATGCTCCCCATTGCCTGTGGCAAGGTGAAGGAAATGCCATACACTGACCTGGAATAGACCACAGGGCCCAGGCACAGTCTGAGCCCTTCCCTCATCCCGGCGGTTTTGCTAGCAGGAGTTCAACCCCAACGAACACAGCCCGGAGACCCCCTGGGGCCAAAACGTCTTCCAACTAACAATATACTCTTGCTGTGGAAATCCTATCCCAAGTGGGGGTAGCCAGGTCAATAAAATGCCACACACCCAGGTGGAAGAAACAACATGGCCCAGGCATGGTCTAAGCCCCTCACCTCGTCCCTGTGCTCTGGGGAGCCGGAGGGACCCCCGAGGCCCACGGCCCTGAGGCCCGTTGGGCAGAAAGCCGGCTTCCCACGGAAACAGCTTTCCTGAGGTGCAGACCCTATCCCAAGGGCTGGTGGCAAGGGAAAGCAAATGCCATTCCCTTCTCTGGAAGAAACCCCAGTGCCCAGCCATGTTGTAAGCCTTCCCCTCCTTCCTGGGCTTCTGGCAGCAGGAGTGAAAAGAGAGGAACACAGCACTGGGACCCTTTTGACAGAAACCGGCTTCCCACGAGGAAGTCCTTCTCCACGTGCAGACATGCTCACCAGCGCCTGTGGCAAGGTGAAGGAAATGCCATACACTGACCTGGACGAGACTACAGTGCCCAGGCACAGTCTGAGCCCTTCCCTCATCCCAGTGGTTTTGCTAGCAGGAGTTCAACCCCAAGAACACAGCCCGGAGACGCCCTGGGGCCAAAACAGCTTCCGACTAACAATATGCTATTGCTGTGGAAATCCTATCCCAAGTGGAGGTAGCCAGGTCAACAAAATGCCACACACCCAGTTGGAAGAGACAACATGGCCCAGGCATGGCCTAAGCCCCTCACCTCGTCCCTGTGCTCTGGGGAGCCGGAGGGACCCCCGAGGCCCTCGGCCCTGAGGCCCATTGGGCAGAAAGCCGGCTTCCCACGGAAACATCTTTCCTCAGGTGCAGACCCTATCCCAAGGGCTGGTGGCAAGGGAAAGCAAATGCCATCCCCTTCTCTGGAAGAAACCCCAGTGCCCAGCCATGTTGTAAGCCTTCCCCTCCTCCCTGGGCTTCTGGCAGCAGGAGTGAAAAGAGAGGAGCACAGCACTGGGACCCGTTTGACAGAAACCGGCTTCCCACGAGTTAGTCATTCTCCACGTGCAGACATGCTCCCCAGCGCCTGTGGCAAGGTGAAGGAAATGCCATACACTGACCTGGAAGAGACCACAGGGCCCAGGCACAGTCTGAGCCCTTCCCTCATCCCGGCGGTTTTGCTAGCAGGAGTTCAACCCCAAGGAACACAGACCGGAGACCCCCTGGGGCCCAAACGGCTTCGGACTAACAATATGCTCTTGCTGTGGAAATCCTATCCCAAGTGGGGGTAGCCAGGTCAATAAAATGCCACACAACCAAGTGGAAGAAACAACATGGCCCAGGCATGGTCTAAGCCCCTCACCTCGTCCCTGTGCTTTGGGGAGCCGGAGGGACCCCCGAGGCACACGGCCCGGAGGCCCGTTGGGCAGAAAGCCGGCTTCCCACGGAAACAGCTTTCCTGAGGTGCAGACCCTATCCCAAGGGCTGGTGGCAAGGGAAAGCAAATGCCATCCCCTTCTCTGGAAGAAACCCCAGTGCCCAGCCATGTTCTAAGCCCTCCCCTCCTCCCTGGGCTTATGGTAGCAGGAGTGAAAAGAGAGGAGCACAGCACTGGGACCCGTTTGATGGAAACTGGCTTCCCACGAGGAAGTCCTTCTCCACGTGCAGACATGCTCCCCAGTGCCTGTGGCAAGGTGAAGGAAATGCCATACACTGACCTGGAAGAGACCACAGGGCCCAGGCACAGTCTGAGACCTACCCTCATCCCGGAGGTTTTGGTAGCAGGAGTTCATCACCAAGGAACACAGCACGGAGACCCCCTGGGGCCCAAACGGCTTCCGACTAACAATATGCTCTTGCTGTGGAAATCCTATCCCAAGTGGGGGTAACCAGGTCAACAAAATGCCACACACCCAGGTGGAAGAAACAACATGGCCCAGGCATGGTCTAAGCCCCTCACCTCGTCCCTGTGCTCTGGGGAGCCGGAGGGACCCCCGAGGCCCACGGTCCTGAGGCCCGTTGGGCAGAAAGCCGGCTTCCCACGGAAACAGCTTTCCTGAGGTGCAGACCGTATCCCAAGGGCTGGTGGCAAGGGAAAGCAAATGCCATCCCCTTCTCTGGAAGAAACCCCAGTGCCCAGCCATGCTTTAACCCCTCCCCTCCTCCATGGGCTTATGGCAGCAGGAGTGAAAAGAGAGGAGCACAGCACTAGGAGCGTTTGACAGAAACCGGCTTCCCAAGAGGAAGTCCTTCTCCACGTGCAGACATGCTCCCCAGTGCCTGTGCCAAGGTGAAGGAAATGCCATACACTGACCTGGAAGAGACCACAGGGCCCAGGCACAGTCTGAGCCCTTCCCTCATCCCGGTGGTTTTGCTAGTAGGAATTCAAACCCAAGAACACAGCCCGGAGACCCCGTGGGGCCAAAACAGCTTCGGACTAACAATATACTCTTGTTGTGGAATTCCTATCCCAAGTGGGGGAAACCAGGTCAACAAAATGCCACACACCCAGGTGGAAGAAACAACATGGCCCAGGCATGGTCTAAGCCCCTCACCTCGTCCCTGTGCTCTGGGGAGCCGGAGGGACCCCCGAGGCCCACGGCCCTGAGGCCCGATGGGCAGAAAGCCGGCTTCCCACGAAAACAGCTTTCCTGAGGTGCAGACCCTATCCCAAGGGCTGGTGGCAAGGGAAAGCAAAAGCCATCCCCTTCTCTGGAAGAAACCCCAGTGCCCAGCCATGTTGTAAGCCTTCCCCTCCTCCCTGGGCTTCTGGCAGCAGGAGTGAAAAGAGAGGAGCACAGCACTGGGACCCGTTTGACAGAAACCGGCTTCCCACGAGTTAGTCATTCTCCACGTGCAGACATGCTCCCCAGTGCCTGTGGCAAGGTGAAGGAAATGCCATACACTGACCTGGAAGAGACCACATCGCCCAGGCACAGTCTGAGCCCTTCCCTCATCCCGGTGGTTTTGCTAGCAGGAGTTCAACCCCAAGAACACAGCCCGGAGACCCCCTGGGGCCAAAACAGCTTCCCACTAACAATAAGCTATTGCTGTGGAAATCCTATCCCAAGTGGGGGTAACCAGGTCAACAAAATGCCACACACCCAGGTGGAAGAAACAACATGGCCCAGGCATGGTCTAAGCCCCTCACCTCGTCCCTGTGCTCTGGGGAGCCGGAGGGACCCCCGAGGCCCATGGCCCTGAGGCCCGTTGGGCAGGAAGCCGGCCTCCCACGGAAACAGCTTTCCTGAGATTCAGACCCTCTCCCAAGGGCTGGGAGCAAGAGAAAGCAAATGCCATGCCCTTCTCTGGAAGAAACTCCAGTTCCCAGCCATGTTGTAAGCCCTCCCCTCCTCCCTGGGCTTCAGGCAGGAGGAGTGAAAAGAGAGGAGCACAGCACTGGGACCCTTTTGACAGAAACCGGCTTCCCACGAGGAAGTCCTTCTCCACGTGCAGACATGCTCACCAGTGCCTGTGGCAAGGTGAAGGAAATGCCATACACTGACCTGGAAGAGACCACAGGGCCCAGGCACAGTCTGAGACCTACCCTCATCCCGGAGGTTTTGGTAGCAGGAGTTCATCCCCAAGAACACAGCCCAGAGACCCCCTGGGGCCAAAACAGCTTCTGACTAACAATGTGCTATTGCTGTGGAAATCCTATCCCAAGTGGAGGTAGCCAGGTCAACAAAATGCCACACACCCTGGTGGAAGAGACAACATGGCCCAGGCATGGCCTAAGCCCCTCACCTCGTCCCTGTGCTCTGGGGAGCCGGAGGGACCCCCGAGGCCCACGGCCCTGAGGCCCGTTGGGCAGAAACCCGGCTTCCCACGGAAACAGCTTTCCTGAGGTGCAGACCCTATCCCAAGGGCTGGTGGCAAGGGAAAGCAAATGCCATCCCCTTCTCTGGAAGAAACCCCAGTGCCCAGCCATGTTGAAAGTCCTCCCCTCCTCCCTTGGCTTCTGGCAGCAGGAGTGAAAAGAGAGGAGCACAGCACTGGGACCCGTTTGACAGAAACCGGCTTCCCACGCGGAAGTCCTTCTCCACGTGCAGACATGCTCCCCAGTGCCTGTGGCAAGGTGAAGTAAATGCCATACACTGACCTGGAAGAGACCACAGGGCCCAGGCACAGTCTGAGCCCTTCCCTCATCCCGGCGGTTTTGCTAGCAGGAGTTCAACCCCAAGGAACACAGACCGGAGACCCCCTGGGGCCCAAACGGCTTCGGACTAACAATATGCTCTTGCTGTGGAAATCCTATCCCAAGTGGGGGTAGCCAGGTCAATAAAATGCCACACAACCAAGTGGAAGAAACAACATGGCCCAGGCATGGTCTAAGCCCCTCACCTCGTCCCTGTGCTTTGGGGAGCCGGAGGGACCCCCGAGGCACACGGCCCGGAGGCCCGTTGGGCAGAAAGCCGGCTTCCCACGGAAACAGCTTTCCTGAGGTGCAGACCCTATCCCAAGGGCTGGTGGCAAGGGAAAGCAAATGCCATCCCCTTCTCTGGAAGAAACCCCAGTGCCCAGCCATGTTCTAAGCCCTCCCCTCCTCCCTGGGCTTATGGTAGCAGGAGTGAAAAGAGAGGAGCACAGCACTGGGACCCGTTTGATGGAAACTGGCTTCCCACGAGGAAGTCCTTCTCCACGTGCAGACATGCTCCCCAGTGCCTGTGGCAAGGTGAAGGAAATGCCATACACTGACCTGGAAGAGACCACAGGGCCCAGGCACAGTCTGAGACCTACACTCATCCCGGAGGTTTTGGTAGCAGGAGTTCATCCCCAAGGAACACAGCACGGAGACCCCCTGGGGCCCAAACGGCTTCCGACTAACAATATGCTCTTGCTGTGGAAATCCTATCCCAAGTGGGGGTAACCAGGTCAACAAAATGCCACACACCCAGGTGGAAGAAACAACATGGCCCAGGCATGGTCTAAGCCCCTCACCTCGTCCCTGTGCTCTGGGGAGCCGGAGGGACCCCCGAGGCCCACGGTCCTGAGGCCCGTTGGGCAGAAAGCCGGCTTCCCACGGAAACAGCTTTCCTGAGGTGCAGACCGTATCCCAAGGGCTGGTGGCAAGGGAAAGCAAATGCCATCCCCTTCTCTGGAAGAAACCCCAGTGCCCAGCCATGCTTTAACCCCTCCCCTCCTCCATGGGCTTATGGCAGCAGGAGTGAAAAGAGAGGAGCACAGCACTAGGAGCGTTTGACAGAAACCGGCTTCCCAAGAGGAAGTCCTTCTCCACGTGCAGACATGCTCCCCAGTGCCTGTGCCAAGGTGAAGGAAATGCCATACACTGACCTGGAAGAGACCACAGGGCCCAGGCACAGTCTGAGCCCTTCCCTCATCCCGGTGGTTTTGCTAGTAGGAATTCAAACCCAAGAACACAGCCCGGAGACCCCGTGGGGCCAAAACAGCTTCGGACTAACAATATACTCTTGTTGTGGAATTCCTATCCCAAGTGGGGGAAACCAGGTCAACAAAATGCCACACACCCAGGTGGAAGAAACAACATGGCCCAGGCATGGTCTAAGCCCCTCACCTCGTCCCTGTGCTCTGGGGAGCCGGAGGGACCCCCGAGGCCCACGGCCCTGAGGCCCGATGGGCAGAAAGCCGGCTTCCCACGAAAACAGCTTTCCTGAGGTGCAGACCCTATCCCAAGGGCTGGTGGCAAGGGAAAGCAAAAGCCATCCCCTTCTCTGGAAGAAACCCCAGTGCCCAGCCATGTTGTAAGCCTTCCCCTCCTCCCTGGGCTTCTGGCAGCAGGAGTGAAAAGAGAGGAGCACAGCACTGGGACCCGTTTGACAGAAACCGGCTTCCCACGAGTTAGTCATTCTCCACGTGCAGACATTCTCCCCAGTGCCTGTGGCAAGGTGAAGGAAATGCCATACACTGACCTGGAAGAGACCACATCGCCCAGGCACAGTCTGAGCCCTTCCCTCATCCCGGTGGTTTTGCTAGCAGGAGTTCAACCCCAAGAACACAGCCCGGAGACCCCCTGGGGCCAAAACAGCTTCCCACTAACAATAAGCTATTGCTGTGGAAATCCTATCCCAAGTGGGGGTAACCAGGTCAACAAAATGCCACACACCCAGGTGGAAGAAACAACATGGCCCAGGCATGGTCTAAGCCCCTCACCTCGTCCCTGTGCTCTGGGGAGCCGGAGGGACCCCCGAGGCCCATGGCCCTGAGGCCCGTTGGGCAGGAAGCCGGCCTCCCACGGAAACAGCTTTCCTGAGATTCAGACCCTCTCCCAAGGGCTGGGAGCAAGAGAAAGCAAATGCCATGCCCTTCTCTGGAAGAAACTCCAGTTCCCAGCCATGTTGTAAGCCCTCCCCTCCTCCCTGGGCTTCAGGCAGGAGGAGTGAAAAGAGAGGAGCACAGCACTGGGACCCTTTTGACAGAAACCGGCTTCCCACGAGGAAGTCCTTCTCCACGTGCAGACATGCTCACCAGTGCCTGTGGCAAGGTGAAGGAAATGCCATACACTGACCTGGAAGAGACCACAGGGCCCAGGCACAGTCTGAGACCTACCCTCATCCCGGAGGTTTTGGTAGCAGGAGTTCATCCCCAAGAACACAGCCCAGAGACCCCCTGGGGCCAAAACAGCTTCTGACTAACAATGTGCTATTGCTGTGGAAATCCTATCCCAAGTGGAGGTAGCCAGGTCAACAAAATGCCACACACCCTGGTGGAAGAGACAACATGGCCCAGGCATGGCCTAAGCCCCTCACCTCGTCCCTGTGCTCTGGGGAGCCGGAGGGACCCCCGAGGCCCACGGCCCTGAGGCCCGTTGGGCAGAAACCCGGCTTCCCACGGAAACAGCTTTCCTGAGGTGCAGACCCTATCCCAAGGGCTGGTGGCAAGGGAAAGCAAATGCCATCCCCTTCTCTGGAAGAAACCCCAGTGCCCAGCCATGTTGAAAGTCCTCCCCTCCTCCCTGGGCTTCTGGCAGCAGGAGTGAAAAGAGAGGAGCACAGCACTGGGACCCGTTTGACAGAAACCGGCTTCCCACGCGGAAGTCCTTCTCCACGTGCAGACATGCTCCCCAGTGCCTGTGGCAAGGTGAAGTAAATGCCATACACTGACCTGGAAGAGACCACAGGGCCCAGGCACAGTCTGAGCCCTTCCCTCATCCCGGCGGTTTTGCTAGCAGGAGTTCAACCCCAAGGAACACAGACCGGAGACCCCCTGGGGCCCAAACGGCTTCGGACTAACAATATGCTCTTGCTGTGGAAATCCTATCCCAAGTGGGGGTAGCCAGGTCAATAAAATGCCACACAACCAAGTGGAAGAAACAACATGGCCCAGGCATGGTCTAAGCCCCTCACCTCGTCCCTGTGCTTTGGGGAGCCGGAGGGACCCCCGAGGCACACGGCCCGGAGGCCCGTTGGGCAGAAAGCCGGCTTCCCACGGAAACAGCTTTCCTGAGGTGCAGACCCTATCCCAAGGGCTGGTGGCAAGGGAAAGCAAATGCCATCCCCTTCTCTGGAAGAAACCCCAGTGCCCAGCCATGTTCTAAGCCCTCCCCTCCTCCCTGGGCTTATGGTAGCAGGAGTGAAAAGAGAGGAGCACAGCACTGGGACCCGTTTGATGGAAACTGGCTTCCCACGAGGAAGTCCTTCTCCACGTGCAGACATGCTCCCCAGTGCCTGTGGCAAGGTGAAGGAAATGCCATACACTGACCTGGAAGAGACCACAGGGCCCAGGCACAGTCTGAGACCTACACTCATCCCGGAGGTTTTGGTAGCAGGAGTTCATCCCCAAGGAACACAGCACGGAGACCCCCTGGGGCCCAAACGGCTTCCGACTAACAATATGCTCTTGCTGTGGAAATCCTATCCCAAGTGGGGGTAACCAGGTCAACAAAATGCCACACACCCAGGTGGAAGAAACAACATGGCCCAGGCATGGTCTAAGCCCCTCACCTCGTCCCTGTGCTCTGGGGAGCCGGAGGGACCCCCGAGGCCCACGGTCCTGAGGCCCGTTGGGCAGAAAGCCGGCTTCCCACGGAAACAGCTTTCCTGAGGTGCAGACCGTATCCCAAGGGCTGGTGGCAAGGGAAAGCAAATGCCATCCCCTTCTCTGGAAGAAACCCCAGTGCCCAGCCATGTTGTAAGCCTTCCCCTCCTTCCTGGGCTTCTGGCAGCAGGAGTGAAAAGAGAGGAACACAGCACTGGGACCCTTTTGACAGAAACCGGCTTCCCACGAGGAAGTCCTTCTCCACGTGCAGACATGCTCACCAGCGCCTGTGGCAAGGTGAAGGAAATGCCATACACTGACCTGGACGAGACTACAGGGCCCAGGCACAGTCTGAGCCCTTCCCTCATCCCAGGGGTTTTGCTAGCAGGAGTTCAACCCCAAGAACACAGCCCGGAGACCCCCTGGGGCTAAAACAGCTTCCAACTAACAATATGCTATTGCTGTGGAAATCCTATCCCAAGTGGAGGTAGCCAGGTCAACAAAATGCCACACACCCAGGTGGAAGAGACAACATGGCCCAGGCATGGCCTAAGCCCCTCACCTCGTCCCTGTGCTCTGGGGAGCCAGAGGGACCCCCGAGGCCCACGGCCCTGAGGCCCGTTGGGCAGAAAGCCGGCTTCCCACGGAAACATCTTTCCTGAGGTGCAGACCCTCTCCCAAGGGCTGGTGGCAAGGGAAAGCAAATGCCATCCCCTTCTCTGGAAGAAACCCCAGTGCCCAGCCATGTTGAAAGCCCTCCCCTCCTCCCTGGGCTTCTGGCAGCAGGAGTGAAAAGAGAGGAGCACAGCACTGGGACCCGTTTGACAGGAACCGGCTTCCCATGGGGAAGTCCTTCTCCACGTGCAGACATGCTCCCCAGTGCCTGTGGCAAGGTGAAGGAAATGCCATACACTGACCTGGAATAGACCACAGGGCCCAGGCACAGTCTGAGCCCTTCCCTCATCCCGGTGGTTTTGCTAGCAGGAGTTCAACACCAAGGAACACAGACCGGAGACCCCCTGGGGCCAAAGGGCTTATGACTAACAATATGCTCTTGCTGTGGAAATCCTATCCCAAGTGGAGGTAGCCAGGTCAACAAAATGCCACACACCCTGGTGGAAGAGACAACATGGCCCAGGCATGGCCTAAGCCCCTCACCTCGTCCCTGTGCTCTGGGGAGCCGGACGGACCCCGAAGCACCATGGCCCTGAGGCCCGTTGGGCAGAAAGCCGGTTTCCCACGGAAACAGCTTTCCTGAGGTGCAGACCGTATCCCAAGGGCTGGTGTCAAGGGAAAGCAAATGCCTTCCCCTTATCTGGAAGAAACCCCAGTGCCCAGCCATGTTCTAAGCCCTCCCCTCCTCCCTGGGCTTCTGGCAGCAGGAGTGAAAAGAGAGATGCACAGCACTGGGACCCGTTTGACAGAAACCGGCCTCCCACGAGGAAGTCCTTCTCCACGTGCAGACATGCTCCCCATTGCCTGTGGCAAGGTGAAGGAAATGCCATACACTGACCTGGAAGAGACGACAGGGCCCAGGCACAGTCTGAGCCCTTCCCTCATCCCGGCGGTTTTGCTAGCAAGAGTTCAACCGCAAGGAACACAGTCCGGAGACCCCCTGGGACCCAAACGGCTTCCGACTAACAATATGTTCTTGCTGTGGAAATCTAAACCCAAGTGGGGGTAGCCAGGTCAACAAAATGCCACACACCGAGGTGGAAGAAACAACATGGCCCAGGCATGGTCTAAGCCCCTCACCTCGTCCCTGTGCTCTGGGGAGCCGGAGGGACCCCCGAGGCATACGGCCCGGAGGCCCGTTGGGCAGAAAGCCGGCTTCCCACGGAAACAGCTTTCCTGAGGTGCAGACCCTATCCCAAGGGCTGGTGGCAAGGGAAAGCAAATGCCATCCCCTTCTCTGGAAGAAACCCCATTGCCCAGCCATGTTGTAAGCTCTCCCCTCCTCCCTGGGCTTCTGGCAGCAGGAGTGAAAAGAGAGGGGCACAGCACGGGGACCCGTTTGACAGAAACCGGCTTCCCACGAGGAAGTCCTTCTCCACGTGCAGACATGCTCCCCAGTGCCTGTGGCAAGGTGAAGGAAATGCCATACACTGACCTGGAAGAGACCACAGGGTCCAGGCACAGTCTGAGCCCTTCTCTCATCCCGGCGGTTTTGCTAGCAGGAGTTCAACCCCCAAAACACAGCCCTGAGACCCCCTGGGGCCAAAAAGGCTTCCGACTAACAATATGCTCTTGCTGTGGAAATCCTATCCCAAGTGGGGGTAGCCAGGTCAACAAAATGCCACACACCCAGGTGAAAGAGACAACATGGCCCAGGCATGGTCTAAGCCCCTCACCTCGTCCCTGTTCTCTGGGGAGCCGGAGGGACCCCCGAGGCACACGGCCCTGAGGCCCGTTGGGCAGAAACACGGCTTCCCACGGAAACAGCTCTCCTGAGGTGCAGAACCTATCCCAAGGGCTGGTGGCAAGGGAAAGCAAATGCCATCCCCTTCTCTGGAAGAAACCCAGGTACCCAGCCATGTTGTAAGCCCTCCCCTCCTCCCTGGGCTTCTGGCTGTAGGAGTGAAAAGAGAGGAGCACAGCACTGGGACCCGTTTGACAGAAACCGGCTTCCCACGAGGAAGTCATTCTCCACGTGCAGACATGCTCCCCAGTGCCTGTGGCAAGGTGAAGGAAATGCCATACACTGACCTGGAAGAGACTACAGGGCCCAGGCACAGTCTGAGCCCTACCCTCATCCCGGCGGTTTTGCTAGCAGGAGTTCAACACCAAGGAACACAGACCGGAGACCCCCTGGGGCCAAAACGGCTACGGACTAACAATATGCTCTTGCTGTGGAAATCCTATCCCAAGTGGGGGTAACCAGGTCAACAAAATGCCACACACCCAGGTGGAAGAAACAACATGGCCCAGGCATGGTCTAAGCCCCTCACCTCGTCCCTGTGCTCTGGGGAGCCGGAGGGACCCCCGAGGCCCACGGTCCTGAGGCCCGTTGGGCAGAAAGAGGGCTTCCCACGGAAACAGCTTTCCTGAGGTGCAGACCCTATCCCAAGGGCTGGTGGCAAGGGAAAGCAAATGCCATCCCCTTCTCTGGAAGAAACCCCAGTGCCCAGCCATGCTTTAACCCCTCCCCTCCTCCATGGGCTTATGGCAGCAGGAGTGAAAAGAGAGGAGCACAGCACTAGGAGCGTTTGACAGAAACCGGCTTCCCAAGAGGAAGTCCTTCTCCACGTGCAGACATGCTCCCCAGTGCCTGTGCCAAGGTGAAGGAAATGCCATACACTGACCTGGAAGAGACCACAGGGCCCAGGCACAGTCTGAGCCCTTCCCTCATCCCGGTGGTTTTGCTAGTAGGAATTCAAACCCAAGAACACAGCCCGGAGACCCCGTGGGGCCAAAACAGCTTCGGACTAACAATATACTCTTGCTGTGGAATTCCTATCCCAAGTGGGGGAAACCAGGTCAACAAAATGCCACACACCCAGGTGGAAGAAACAACATGGCCCAGGCATGGTCTAAGCCCCTCACCTCGTCCCTGTGCTCTGGGGAGCCGGAGGGACCCCCGAGGCCCACGGCCCTGAGGCCCGATGGGCAGAAAGCCGGCTTCCCACGAAAACAGCTTTCCTGAGGTGCAGACCCTATCCCAAGGGCTGGTGGCAAGGGAAAGCAAAAGCCATCCCCTTCTCTGGAAGAAACCCCAGTGCCCAGCCATGTTGTAAGCCTTCCCCTCCTCCCTGGGCTTCTGGCAGCAGGAGTGAAAAGAGAGGAGCACAGCACTGGGACCCGTTTGACAGAAACCGGCTTCCCACGAGTTAGTCATTCTCCACGTGCAGACATTCTCCCCAGTGCCTGTGGCAAGGTGAAGGAAATGCCATACACTGACCTGGAAGAGACCACATCGCCCAGGCACAGTCTGAGCCCTTCCCTCATCCCGGTGGTTTTGCTAGCAGGAGTTCAACCCCAAGAACACAGCCCGGAGACCCCCTGGGGCCAAAACAGCTTCCCACTAACAATAAGCTATTGCTGTGGAAATCCTATCCCAAGTGGGGGTAACCAGGTCAACAAAATGCCACACACCCAGGTGGAAGAAACAACATGGCCCAGGCATGGTCTAAGCCCCTCACCTCGTCCCTGTGCTCTGGGGAGCCGGAGGGACCCCCGAGGCCCACGGCCCTGAGGCCCGTTGGGCAGGAAGCCGGCCTCCCACGGAAACAGCTTTCCTGAGATTCAGACCCTCTCCCAAGGGCTGGGAGCAAGAGAAAGCAAATGCCATGCCCTTCTCTGGAAGAAACTCCAGTTCCCAGCCATGTTGTAAGCCCTCCCCTCCTCCCTGGGCTTCAGGCAGGAGGAGTGAAAAGAGAGGAGCACAGCACTGGGACCCTTTTGACAGAAACCGGCTTCCCACGAGGAAGTCCTTCTCCACGTGCAGACATGCTCCCCAGTGCCTGTGGCAAGGTGAAGGAAATGCCATAAACTGACCTGGAAGAGACCACAGGGCCCAGGCACAGTCTGAGACCTACCCTCATCCCGGAGGTTTTGGTAGCAGGAGTTCATCCCCAAGAACACAGCCCAGAGACCCCCTGGGGCCAAAACAGCTTCTGACTAACAATGTGCTATTGCTGTGGAAATCCTATCCCAAGTGGAGGTAGCCAGGTCAACAAAATGCCACACACCCTGGTGGAAGAGACAACATGGCCCAGGCATGGCCTAAGCCCCTCACCTCGTCCCTGTGCTCTGGGGAGCCGGAGGGACCCCCGAGGCCCACGGCCCTGAGGCCCGTTGGGCAGAAACCCGGCTTCCCACGGAAACAGCTTTCCTGAGGTGCAGACCCTATCCCAAGGGCTGGTGGCAAGGGAAAGCAAATGCCATCCCCTTCTCTGGAAGAAACCCCAGTGCCCAGCCATGTTGAAAGTCCTCCTCTCCTCCCTGGGCTTCTGGCAGCAGGAGTGAAAAGAGAGGAGCACAACACTGGGACCCGTTTGACAGAAACCGGCTTCCCACGCGGAAGTCCTTCTCCACGTGCAGACATGCTCCCCAGTGCCTGTGGCAAGGTGAAGGAAATGCCATACACTGACCTGGAAGAGACCACAGGGCCCAGGCACAGTCTGAGCCCTTCCCTCATCCCGGCGGTTTTGCTAGCAGGAGTTCAACCCCAAGGAACACAGACCGGAGACCCCCTGGGGCCCAAACGGCTTCGGACTAACAATATGCTCTTGGTTTGGAAATCCTATCCCAAGTGGGGGTAGCCAGGTCAATAAAATGCCACACAACCAAGTGGAAGAAACAACATGGCCCAGGCATGGTCTAAGCCCCTCACCTCGTCCCTGTGCTTTGGGGAGCCGGAGGGACCCCCGAGGCACACGGCCCGGAGGCCCGTTGGGCAGAAAGCCGGCTTCCCACGGAAACAGCTTTCCTGAGGTGCAGACCCTATCCCAAGGGCTGGTGGCAAGGGAAAGCAAATGCCATCCCCTTCTCTGGAAGAAACCCCAGTGCCCAGCCATGTTCTAAGCCCTCCCCTCCTCCCTGGGCTTATGGTAGCAGGAGTGAAAAGAGAGGAGCACAGCACTGGGACCCGTTTGATGGAAACTGGCTTCCCACGAGGAAGTCCTTCTCCACGTGCAGACATGCTCCCCAGTGCCTGTGGCAAGGTGAAGGAAATGCCATAAACTGACCTGGAAGAGACCACAGGGCCCAGGCACAGTCTGAGACCTACACTCATCCCGGAGGTTTTGGTAGCAGGAGTTCATCCCCAAGGAACACAGCACGGAGACCCCCTGGGGCCCAAACGGCTTCCGACTAACAATATGCTCTTGCTGTGGAAATCCTATCCCAAGTGGGGGTAACCAGGTCAACAAAATGCCACACACCCAGGTGGAAGAAACAACATGGCCCAGGCATGGTCTAAGCCCCTCACCTCGTCCCTGTGCTCTGGGGAGCCGGAGGGACCCCCGAGGCCCACGGTCCTGAGGCCCGTTGGGCAGAAAGCCGGCTTCCCACGGAAACATCTTTCCTGAGGTGCAGACCGTATCCCAAGGGCTGGTGGCAAGGGAAAGCAAATGCCATCCCCTTCTCTGGAAGAAACCCCAGTGCCCAGCCATGTTGTAAGCCTTCCCCTCCTTCCTGGGCTTCTGGCAGCAGGAGTGAAAAGAGAGGAACACAGCACTGGGACCCTTTTGACAGAAACCGGCTTCCCACGAGGAAGTCCTTCTCCACGTGCAGACATGCTCACCAGCGCCTGTGGCAAGGTGAAGGAAATGCCATACACTGACCTGGACGAGACTACAGGGCCCAGGCACAGTCTGAGCCCTTCCCTCATCCCAGGGGTTTTGCTAGCAGGAGTTCAACCCCAAGAACACAGCCCGGAGACCCCCTGGGGCCAAAACAGCTTCCGACTAACAATATGCTATTGCTGTGGAAATCCTATCCCAAGTGGAGGTAGCCAGGTCAACAAAATGCCACACACCCAGGTGGAAGAGACAACATGGCCCAGGCATGGCCTAAGCCCCTCACCTCGTCCCTGTGCTCTGGGGAGCCGGAGGGACCCCCGAGGCCCACGGCCCTGAGGCCCGTTGGGCAGAAAGCCGGCTTCCCACGGAAACATCTTTCCTGAGGTGCAGACCCTCTCCCAAGGGCTGGTGGCAAGGGAAAGCAAATGCCATCCCCTTCTCTGGAAGAAACCCCAGTGCCCAGCCATGTTGAAAGCCCTCCCCTCCTCCCTGGGCTTCTGGCAGCAGGAGTGAAAAGAGAGGAGCACAGCACTGGGACCCGTTTGACAGGAACCGGCTTCCCACGAGGAAGTCCTTCTCCACGTGCAGACATGCTCCCCAGTGCCTGTGGCAAGGTGAAGGAAATGCCATACACTGACCTGGAATAGACCACAGGGCCCAGGCACAGTCTGAGCCCTTCCCTCATCCCGGTGGTTTTGCTAGCAGGAGTTCAACACCAAGGAACACAGACCGGAGACCCCCTGGGGCCAAAGGGCTTATGACTAACAATATGCTCTTGCTGTGGAAATCCTATCCCAAGTGGAGGTAGCCAGGTCAACAAAATGCCACACACCCTGGTGGAAGAGACAACATGGCCCAGGCATGGCCTAAGCCCCTCACCTCGTCCCTGTGCTCTGGGGAGCCGGACGGACCCCGAAGCACCATGGCCCTGAGGCCCGTTGGGCAGAAAGCCGGTTTCCCACGGAAACAGCTTTCCTGAGGTGCAGACCGTATCCCAAGGGCTGGTGTCAAGGGAAAGCAAATGCCATCCCCTTATCTGGAAGAAACCCCAGTGCCCAGCCATGTTCTAAGCCCTCCCCTCCTCCCTGGGCTTCTGGCAGCAGGAGTGAAAAGAGAGATGCACAGCACTGGGACCCGTTTGACAGAAACCGGCCTCCCACGAGGAAATCCTTCTCCACGTGCAGACATGCTCCCCATTGCCTGTGGCAAGGTGAAGGAAATGCCATACACTGACCTGGAAGAGACCACAGGGCCCAGGCACAGTCTGAGCCCTTCCCTCATCCCGGCGGTTTTGCTAGCAGGAGTTCAACCCCAACGAACACAGCCCGGAGACCCCCTGGGGCCAAAACGTCTTCCAACTAACAATATACTCTTGCTGTGGAAATCCTATCCCAAGTGGGGGTAGCCAGGTCAATAAAATGCCACACACCCAGGTGGAAGAAACAACATGGCCCAGGCATGGTCTAAGCCCCTCACCTCGTCCCTGTGCTCTGGGGAGCCGGAGGGACCCCCGAGGCCCACGGCCCTGAGGCCCGTTGGGCAGAAAGCCGGCTTCCCACGAAAACAGCTTTCCTGAGGTGCAGACCCTATCCCAAGGGCTGGTGGCAAGGGAAAGCAAATGCCATCCCCTTCTCTGGAAGAAACCCCAGTGCCCAGCCATGTTGTAAGCCTTCCCCTCCTTCCTGGGCTTCTGGCAGCAGGAGTGAAAAGAGAGGAACACAGCACTGGGACCCTTTTGACAGAAACCGGCTTCCCACGAGGAAGTCCTTCTCCACGTGCAGACATGCTCACCAGCGCCTGTGGCAAGGTGAAGGAAATGCCATACACTGACCTGGACGAGACTACAGTGCCCAGGCACAGTCTGAGCCCTTCCCTCATCCCAGTGGTTTTGCTAGCAGGAGTTCAACCCCAAGAACACAGCCCGGAGACGCCCTGGGGCCAAAACAGCTTCCGACTAACAATATGCTATTGCTGTGGAAATCCTATCCCAAGTGGAGGTAGCCAGGTCAACAAAATGCCACACACCCAGGTGGAAGAGACAACATGGCCCAGGCATGGCCTAAGCCCCTCACCTCGTCCCTGTGCTCTGGGGAGCCGGAGGGACCCCCGAGGCACACGGCCCGGAGGCCCGTTGGGCAGAAAGCCGGCTTCCCACGGAAACAGCTTTCCTGAGGTGCAGACCCTATCCCAAGGGCTGGTGGCAAGGGAAAGCAAATGCCATCCCCTTCTCTGGAAGAAACCCCAGTGCCCAGCCATGTTCTAAGCCCTCCCCTCCTCCCTGGGCTTATGGTAGCAGGAGTGAAAAGAGAGGAGCACAGCACTGGGACCCGTTTGATGGAAACTGGCTTCCCACGAGGAAGTCCTTCTCCACGTGCAGACATGCTCCCCAGTGCCTGTGGCAAGGTGAAGGAAATGCCATACACTGACCTGGAAGAGACCACAGGGCCCAGGCACAGTCTGAGACCTACCCTCATCCCGGAGGTTTTGGTAGCAGGAGTTCATCCCCAAGGAACACAGACCGGAGACCCCCTGGGGCCCAAACGGCTTCCGACTAACAATATGCTCTTGCTGTGGAAATCCTATCCCAAGTGGGGGTAACCAGGTCAACAAAATGCCACACACCCAGGTGGAAGAAACAACATGGCCCAGGCATGGTCTAAGCCCCTCACCTCGTCCCTGTGCTCTGGGGAGCCGGAGGGACCCCCGAGGCCCACGGTCCTGAGGCCCGTTGGGCAGAAAGCCGGCTTCCCACGAAAACAGCTTTCCTGAGGTGCAGACCGTATCCCAAGGGCTGGTGGCAAGGGAAAGCAAATGCCATCCCCTTCTCTGGAAGAAACCCCAGTGCCCAGCCATGCTTTAACCCCTCCCCTCCTCCATGGGCTTATGGCAGCAGGAGTGAAAAGAGAGGAGCACAGCACTAGGAGCGTTTGACAGAAACCGGCTTCCCAAGAGGAAGTCCTTCTCCACGTGCAGACATGCTCCCCAGTGCCTGTGCCAAGGTGAAGGAAATGCCATACACTGACCTGGAAGAGACCACAGGGCCCAGGCACAGTCTGAGCCCTTCCCTCATCCCGGTGGTTTTGCTAGTAGGAATTCAAACCCAAGAACACAGCCCGGAGACCCCGTGGGGCCAAAACAGCTTCGGACTAACAATATACTCTTGCTGTGGAATTCCTATCCCAAGTGGGGGAAACCAGGTCAACAAAATGCCACACACCCAGGTGGAAGAAACAACATGGCCCAGGCATGGTCTAAGCCCCTCACCTCGTCCCTGTGCTCTGGGGAGCCGGAGGGACCCCCGAGGCCCACGGCCCTGAGGCCCGATGGGCAGAAAGCCGGCTTCCCACGAAAACAGCTTTCCTGAGGTGCAGACCCTATCCCAAGGGCTGGTGGCAAGGGAAAGCAAAAGCCATCCCCTTCTCTGGAAGAAACCCCAGTGCCCAGCCATGTTGTAAGCCTTCCCCTCCTCCCTGGGCTTCTGGCAGCAGGAGTGAAAAGAGAGGAGCACAGCACTGGGACCCGTTTGACAGAAACCGGCTTCCCACGAGTTAGTCATTCTCCACGTGCAGACATTCTCCCCAGTGCCTGTGGCAAGGTGAAGGAAATGCCATACACTGACCTGGAAGAGACCACATCGCCCAGGCACAGTCTGAGCCCTTCCCTCATCCCGGTGGTTTTGCTAGCAGGAGTTCAACCCCAAGAACACAGCCCGGAGACCCCCTGGGGCCAAAACAGCTTCCCACTAACAATAAGCTATTGCTGTGGAAATCCTATCCCAAGTGGGGGTAACCAGGTCAACAAAATGCCACACACCCAGGTGGAAGAAACAACATGGCCCAGGCATGGTCTAAGCCCCTCACCTCGTCCCTGTGCTCTGGGGAGCCGGAGGGACCCCCGAGGCCCACGGCCCTGAGGCCCGTTGGGCAGGAAGCCGGCCTCCCACGGAAACAGCTTTCCTGAGATTCAGACCCTCTCCCAAGGGCTGGGAGCAAGAGAAAGCAAATGCCATGCCCTTCTCTGGAAGAAACTCCAGTTCCCAGCCATGTTGTAAGCCCTCCCCTCCTCCCTGGGCTTCAGGCAGGAGGAGTGAAAAGAGAGGAGCACAGCACTGGGACCCTTTTGACAGAAACCGGCTTCCCACGAGGAAGTCCTTCTCCACGTGCAGACATGCTCCCCAGTGCCTGTGGAAAGGTGAAGGAAATGCCATACACTGACCTGGAAGAGACCACAGGGCCCAGGCACAGTCTGAGACCTACCCTCATCCCGGAGGTTTTGGTAGCAGGAGTTCATCCCCAAGAACACAGCCCAGAGACCCCCTGGGGCCAAAACAGCTTCTGAGTAACAATGTGCTATTGCTGTGGAAATCCTATCCCAAGTGGAGGTAGCCAGGTCAACAAAATGCCACACACCCTGGTGGAAGAGACAACATGGCCCAGGCATGGCCTAAGCCCCTCACCTCGTCCCTGTGCTCTGGGGAGCCGGAGGGATCCCCGAGGCCCACGGCCCTGAGGCCCGTTGGGCAGAAAGCCGGCTTCCCACGGAAACAGCTTTCCTGAGGTGCAGACCCTATCCCAAGGGGTGGTGGCAAGGGAAAGCAAATGCCATCCCCTTCTCTGGAAGAAACCCCATTGCCCAGCCATGTTGTAAGCTCTCCCCTCCTCCCTGGGCTTCTGGCAGCAGGAGTGAAAAGAGAGGGGCACAGCACGGGGACCCGTTTGACAGAAACCGGCTTCCCACGAGGAAGTCCTTCTCCACGTGCAGACATGCTCCCCAGTGCCTGTGGCAAGGTGAAGGAAATGCCATACACTGACCTGGAAGAGACCACAGGGCCCAGGCACAGTCTGAGCCCTTCTCTCATCCCGGCGGTTTTGCTAGCAGGAGTTCAACCCCCAAAACACAGCCCTGAGACCCCCTGGGGCCAAAACGGCTTCCGACTAACAATATGATCTTGCTGTGGAAATCCTATCCCAAGTGGGGGTAGCCAGGTCAACAAAATGCCACACACCCAGGTGAAAGAGACAACATGGCCCAGGCATGGTCTAAGCCCCTCACCTCGTCCCTGTTCTCTGGGGAGCCGGAGGGACCCCCGAGGAACACGGCCCTGAGGCCCGTTGGGCAGAAACCCGGCTTCCCACGAAAACAGCTCTCCTGAGGTGCAGAACCTATCCCAAGGGCTGGTGGCAAGGGAAAGCAAATGCCATCCCCTTCTCTGGAAGAAACCCAGGTACCCAGCCATGTTGTAAGCCCTCCCCTCCTCCCTGGGCTTCTGGCTGTAGGAGTGAAAAGAGAGGAGCACAGCACTGGGACCCGTTTGATAGAAACCGGCTTGCCACGAGGAAGTCATTCTCCACGTGCAGACATGCTCCCCAGTGCCTGTGGCAAGGTGAAGGAAATGCCATACACTGACCTGGAAGAGACCACAGGGCCCAGGCACAGTCTGAACCCTTCCCTCATCCCGGCGGTTTTGATAGCAGGAGTTCAACCCCAAGGAACACAGACCGGAGACGCCCTGGGGCCCAAACGGCTTCCGACTAACAATATGCTCTTGCTTTGGAAATCCTATCCCAAGTGGAGGTAGCCAGGTCAACAAAATGCCACACAACCAAGTGGAAGAAACAACATGGCCCAGGCATGGTCTAAGCCCCTCACCTCGTCCCTGTGCTCTGGGGAGCCGGAGGGACCCCCGAGGCCCACGGTCCTGAGGCCCGTTGGGCAGAAAGCCGGCTTCCCACGGAAACAGCTTTCCTGAGGTGCAGACCGTATCCCAAGGGCTGGTGGCAAGGGAAAGCAAATGCCATCCCCTTCTCTGGAAGAAACCCCAGTGCCCAGCCATGTTGTAAGCCTTCCCCTCCTTCCTGGGCTTCTGGCAGCAGGAGTGAAAAGAGAGGAACACAGCACTGGGACCCTTTTGACAGAAACCGGCTTCCCACGAGGAAGTCCTTCTCCACGTGCAGACATGCTCACCAGTGCCTGTGGCAAGGTGAAGGAAATGCCATACACTGACCTGGACGAGACTACAGGGCCCAGGCACAGTCTGAGCCCTTCCCTCATCCCAGGGGTTTTGCTAGCAGGAGTTCAACCCCAAGAACACAGCCCGGAGACCCCCTGGGGCCAAAACAGCTTCCGACTAACAATATGCTATTGCTGTGGAAATCCTATCCCAAGTGGAGGTAGCCAGGTCAACAAAATGCCACACACCCAGGTGGAAGAGACAACATGGCCCAGGCATGGCCTAAGCCCCTCACCTCGTCCCTGTGCTCTGGGGAGCCGGACGGACCCCGAAGCACCATGGCCCTGAGGCCCGTTGGGCAGAAAGCCGGCTTCCCACGGAAACAGCTTTCCTGAGGTGCAGACCGTATCCCAAGGGCTGGTGTCAAGGGAAAGCAAATGCCATCCCCTTATCTGGAAGAAACCCCAGTGCCCAGCCATGTTCTAAGCCCTCCCCTCCTCCCTGGGCTTCTGGCAGCAGGAGTGAAAAGAGAGATGCACAGCACTGGGACCCGTTTGACAGAAACCGGCCTCCCACGAAGAAGTCCTTCTTCACGTGCAGACATGCTCCCCAGTGCCTGTGGCAAGGTGAAGGAAATGCCATACACTGACCTGGAATAGACCACACGACCCAGGCACAGTCTGAGCCCTTCCCTCATCCCGGCGGTTTTGCTAGCAGGAGTTCAACCCCAAACAGCAAAGCCCGGAGACCCCCTGGGGCCAAAACGTCTTCCAACTAACAATATACTCTTGCTGTGGAAATCCTATCCCAAGTGGGGGTAGCCAGGTCAATAAAATGCCACACACCCAGGTGGAAGAAACAACATGGCCCAGGCATGGTCTAAGCCCGTCACCTCGTCCCTGTGCTCTGGGGAGCCGGAGGGAACCCCGAGGGCCACGGCCCTGAGGCCCGTTGGGCAGGAATCCGGCCTCCCACGGAAACAGCTTTCCTGAGGTGCAGACCCTCTCCCAAGGGCTGGTGGCAAGGGAAAGCAAATGCCATCCCCTTCTCTGGAAGAAACCCCAGTGCCCAGCCATGTTCTAAGCCCTCCCCTCCTCCCTGGGCTTATGGTAGCAGGAGTGAAAAGAGAGGAGCACAGCACAGGGACCCGTTTGACAGAAACCGGCTTCCCACGAGTTAGTCATTCTCCACGTGCAGACATGCTCCCCAGTGCCTGTGGCAAGGTGAAGGAAATGCCATACACTAACCTGGAAGAGACCACAGGGCCCAGGCACAGTCTGAGCCCTTCCCTCATCCCGGCGGTTTTGGAGCAGGAGTTCAACCCCAAGGAACACAGACCGGAGACCCCCTGGGGCCCAAACGGCTTCGGACTAACAATATGCTCTTGCTGTGGAAATCCTCTCCCAAGTGGGGGTAGCCAGGTCAACAAAATGCCACACACCCAGGTGGAAGAAACAACATGGCCCAGGCATGGTCTAAGCCCCTCACCTCGTCCCTGTGCTCTGGGGAGCCGGAGGGACCCCCGAGGCATACGGCCCGGAGGCCCGTTGGGCAGAAAGCCGGCTTCCCACGGAAACAGCTTTCCTGAGGTGCAGACCCTATCCCAAGGGGTGGTGGCAAGGGAAAGCAAATGCCATCCCCTTCTCTGGAAGAAACCCAGGTACCCAGCCATGTTGTAAGCCCTCCCCTCCTCCCTGGGCTTCTGGCTGTAGGAGTGAAAAGAGAGGAGCACAGCACTGGGACCCGTTTGACAGAAACCGGCTTGCCACGAGGAAGTCATTCTCCACGTGCAGACATGCTCCCCAGTGCTAGTGGCAAGGTGAAGGAAATGCCATACACTGACCTGGAAGAGACCACAGGGCCCAGGCACAGTCTGAACCCTTCCCTCATCCCGGCGGTTTTGATAGCAGGAGTTCAACCCCAAGGAACACAGACCGGAGACGCCCTGGGGCCCAAACGGCTTCCGACTAACAATATGCTCTTGCTGTGGAAATCCTATCCCAAGTGGAGGTAGCCAGGTCAACAAAATGCCACACAACCAAGTGGAAGAAACAACATGGCCCAGGCATGGTCTAAGCCCCTCACCTCGTCCCTGTGCTCTGGGGAGCCGGAGGGACCCCCGAGGCCCACGGTCTTGAGGCCCGTTGGGCAGAAAGCCGGCTTCCCACGGAAACAGCTTTCCTGAGGTGCAGACCGTATCCCAAGGGCTGGTGGCAAGGGAAAGCAAATGCCATCCCCTTCTCTGGAAGAAACCCCAGTGCCCAACCATGTTGTAAGCCTTCCCCTCCTTCCTGGGCTTCTGGCAGCAGGAGTGAAAAGAGAGGAACACAGCACTGGGACCCTTTTGACAGAAACCGGCTTCCCACGAGGAAGTCCTTCTCCACGTGCAGACATGCTCCCCAGTGCCTGTGGCAAGGTGAAGGAAATGCCATACACTGACCTGGACGAGACTACAGGGCCCAGGCACAGTCTGAGCCCTTCCCTCATCCCAGGGGTTTTGCTAGCAGGAGTTCAACCCCAAGAACACAGCCCGGAGACCCCCTGGGGACAAAACAGCTTCCGACTAACAATATGCTATTGCTGTGGAAATCCTATCCCAAGTGGAGGTAGCCAGGTCAACAAAATGCCACACACCCAGGTGGAAGAGACAACATGGCCCAGGCATGGCCTAAGCCCCTCACCTCGTCCCTGTGCTCTGGGGAGCCGGAGGGACCCCCGAGGCCCACGGCCCTGAGGCCCGTTGGGCAGAAAGCCGGCTTCCCACGGAAACATCTTTCCTGAGGTGCAGACCCTATCCCAAGGGCTGGTGGCAAGGGAAAGCAAATGCCATCCCCTTCTCTGGAAGAAACCCCAGTGCCCAGCCATGTTGAAAGTCCTCCCCTCCTCCCTGGGCTTCTGGCAGCAGGAGTGAAAAGAGAGGAGCACAGCACTGGGACCCGTTTGACAGAAACCGGCTTCGCACGAGGAAGTCCTTCTCCACCTGCAGACATGCTCCCCAGTGCCTGTGGCAAGGTGAAGGAAATGCCATACACTGACCTGGAAGAGACCACAGGGCCCAGGCACAGTCTGAGCCCTTCCCTCATCCCGGTGGTTTTGCTAGCAGGAGTACAACACCAAGGAACACAGACCGGAGACCCCCTGGGGCCAAAGGGCTTATGACTAACAATATGCTCTTGCTGTGGAAATCCTATCCCAAGTGGAGGTAGCCAGGTCAACAAAATGCCACACACCCTGGTGGAAGAGACAATATGGCGCAGGCATGGCCTAAGCCCCTCACCTCGTCCCTGTGCTCTGGGGAGCCGGACGGACCCCGAAGCACCATGGCCCTGAGGCCCGTTGGGCAGAAAGCCGGTTTCCCACGGAAACAGCTTTCCTGAGGTGCGGACCGTATCCCAAGGGCTGGTGTCAAGGGAAAGCAAATGCCATCCCCTTATCTGGAAGAAACCCCAGTGCCCAGCCATGTTCTAAGCCCTCCCCTCCTCCCTGGGCTTCTGGCAGCAGGAGTGAAAAGAGAGATGCACAGCACTGGGACCCGTTTGACAGAAACCGGCCTCCCACGAGGAAATCCTTCTCCACGTGCAGACATGCTCCCCATTGCCTGTGGCAAGGTGAAGGAAATGCCATACACTGACCTGGAATAGACCACAGGGCCCAGGCACAGTCTGAGCCCTTCCCTCATCCCGGCGGTTTTGCTAGCAGGAGTTCAACCCCAACGAACACAGCCCGGAGACCCCCTGGGGCCAAAACGTCTTCCAACTAACAATATACTCTTGCTGTGGAAATCCTATCCCAAGTGGGGGTAGCCAGGTCAATAAAATGCCACACACCCAGGTGGAAGAAACAACATGGCCCAGGCATGGTCTAAGAACCTCACTTCGTCCCTGTACTCTGGGGAGCCGGAGGGAACCCCGAGGCCCACAGCCCTTAGGCCCGTTGGACAGAAAGCCGGCTTCCCACGGAAACAGATTTCCTGAGGTGCAGAACCTATCCCAAGGAGTGGTGGCAAGGGAAAGGAAATGCCATCCCCTTCTCTGGAAGAAACGCCAGTGCCCAGTCATGCTTTAACCCCTCCCCTCCTCCATGGGCTTATGGCAGCAGGAGTGAAAAGAGAGGAGCACAGCACTAGGAGCGTTTGACAGAAACCGGCTTCCCACGAGGAAGTACTTCTCCACGTGCAGACATGCTCCCCAGTGCCTGTGCCAAGGTGAAGGAAATGCCATACACTGACCTGGAAGAGACCACAGGGCCCAGGTACAGTCTGAGACCTACCCTCATCCCGGAGGTTTTGGTAGCAGGAGTTCATCCCCAAGGAACACAGCACGGAGACCCCCTGGGGCCCAAACGGCTTCCGACTAACAATATGCTCTTGCTGTGGAAATCCTATCCCAAGTGGGGGTAACCAGGTCAACAAAATGCCACACACCCAGGTGGAAGAAACAACATGGCCCAGGCATGGTCTAAGCCCCTCACCTCGTCCCTGTGCTCTGGGGAGCCGGAGGGACCCCCGAGGCCCACGGTCCTGAGGCCCGTTGGGCAGAAAGCCGGCTTCCCACGGAAACAGCTTTCCTGAGGTGCAGACCGTATCCCAAGGGCTGGTGGCAAGGGAAAGCAAATGCCATCCCCTTCTCTGGAAGAAACCCCAGTGCCCAGCCATGTTGTAAGCCTTCCCCTCCTTCCTGGGCTTCTGGCAGCAGGAGTGAAAAGGGAGGAACACAGCACTGGGACCCTTTTGACAGAAACCGGCTTCCCACGAGGAAGTCCTTCTCCACGTGCAGACATGCTCCCCAGTGCCTGTGGCAAGGTGAAGGAAATGCCATACACTGACCTGGACGAGACTACAGGGCCCAGGCACAGTCTGAGCCCTTCCCTCATCCCAGGGGTTTTGCTAGCAGGAGTTCAACCCCAAGAACACAGCCCGGAGACCCCCTGGGGCCAAAACAGCTTCCGACTAACAATATGCTATTGCTGTGGAAATCCTATCCCAAGTGGAGGTAGCCAGGTCAACAAAATGCCACACACCCAGGTGGAAGAGACAACATGGCCCAGGCATGGCCTAAGCCCCTCACCTCGTCCCTGTGCTCTGGGGAGCCGGACGGACCCCGAAGCACCATGGCCCTGAGGCCCGTTGGGCAGAAAGCCGGCTTCCCACGGAAACAGCTTTCCTGAGGTGCAGACCGTATCCCAAGGGCTGGTGTCAAGGGAAAGCAAATGCCATCCCCTTATCTGGAAGAAACCCCAGTGCCCAGCCATGTTCTAAGCCCTCCCCTCCTCCCTGGGCTTCTGGCAGCAGGAGTGAAAAGAGAGATGCACAGCACTGGGACCCGTTTGACAGAAACCGGCCTCCCACGAGGAAATCCTTCTCCACGTGCAGACATGCTCCCCATTGCCTGTGGCAAGGTGAAGGAAATGCCATACACTGACCTGGAAGAGACCACAGGGCCCAGGCACAGTCTGAGCCCTTCCCTCATCCCGGCGGTTTTGCTAGCAGGAGTTCAACCCCAACGAACACAGCCCGGAGACCCCCTGGGGCCAAAACGTCTTCCAACTAACAATATACTCTTGCTGTGGAAATCCTATCCCAAGTGGGGGTAGCCAGGTCAATAAAATGCCACACACCCAGGTGGAAGAAACAACATGGCCCAGGCATGGTCTAAGCCCCTCACCTCGTCCCTGTGCTCTGGGGAGCCGGAGGGACCCCCGAGGCCCACGGCCCTGAGGCCCGTTGGGCAGAAAGCCGGCTTCCCACGAAAACAGCTTTCCTGAGGTGCAGACCCTATCCCAAGGGCTGGTGGCAAGGGAAAGCAAATGCCATCCCCTTCTCTGGAAGAAACCCCAGTGCCCAGCCATGTTGTAAGCCTTCCCCTCCTTCCTGGGCTTCTGGCAGCAGGAGTGAAAAGAGAGGAACACAGCACTGGGACCCTTTTGACAGAAACCGGCTTCCCACGAGGAAGTCCTTCTCCACGTGCAGACATGCTCACCAGCGCCTGTGGCAAGGTGAAGGAAATGCCATACACTGACCTGGACGAGACTACAGTGCCCAGGCACAGTCTGAGCCCTTCCCTCATCCCAGTGGTTTTGCTAGCAGGAGTTCAACCCCAAGAACACAGCCCGGAGACGCCCTGGGGCCAAAACAGCTTCCGACTAACAATATGCTATTGCTGTGGAAATCCTATCCCAAGTGGAGGTAGCCAGGTCAACAAAATGCCACACACCCAGGTGGAAGAGACAACATGGCCCAGGCATGGCCTAAGCCCCTCACCTCGTCCCTGTGCTCTGGGGAGCCGGAGGGACCCCCGAGGCCCACGGCCCTGAGGCCCGTTGGGCAGAAAGCCGGCTTCCCACGGAAACATCTTTCCTGAGGTGCAGACCCTATCCCAAGGGCTGGTGGCAAGGGAAAGCAAATGCCATCCCCTTCTCTGGAAGAAACCCCAGTGCCCAGCCATGTTGAAAGTCCTCCCCTCCTCCCTGGGCTTCTGGCAGCAGGAGTGAAAAGAGAGGAGCACAGCACTGGGACCCGTTTGACAGAAACCGGCTTCGCACGAGGAAGTCCTTCTCCACCTGCAGACATGCTCCCCAGTGCCTGTGGCAAGGTGAAGGAAATGCCATACACTGACCTGGAAGAGACCACAGGGCCCAGGCACAGTCTGAGCCCTTCCCTCATCCCGGTGGTTTTGCTAGCAGGAGTACAACACCAAGGAACACAGACCGGAGACCCCCTGGGGCCAAAGGGCTTATGACTAACAATATGCTCTTGCTGTGGAAATCCTATCCCAAGTGGAGGTAGCCAGGTCAACAAAATGCCACACACCCTGGTGGAAGAGACAATATGGCGCAGGCATGGCCTAAGCCCCTCACCTCGTCCCTGTGCTCTGGGGAGCCGGACGGACCCCGAAGCACCATGGCCCTGAGGCCCGTTGGGCAGAAAGCCGGTTTCCCACGGAAACAGCTTTCCTGAGGTGCGGACCGTATCCCAAGGGCTGGTGTCAAGGGAAAGCAAATGCCATCCCCTTATCTGGAAGAAACCCCAGTGCCCAGCCATGTTCTAAGCCCTCCCCTCCTCCCTGGGCTTCTGGCAGCAGGAGTGAAAAGAGAGATGCACAGCACTGGGACCCGTTTGACAGAAACCGGCCTCCCACGAGGAAATCCTTCTCCACGTGCAGACATGCTCCCCATTGCCTGTGGCAAGGTGAAGGAAATGCCATACACTGACCTGGAATAGACCACAGGGCCCAGGCACAGTCTGAGCCCTTCCCTCATCCCGGCGGTTTTGCTAGCAGGAGTTCAACCCCAACGAACACAGCCCGGAGACCCCCTGGGGCCAAAACGTCTTCCAACTAACAATATACTCTTGCTGTGGAAATCCTATCCCAAGTGGGGGTAGCCAGGTCAATAAAATGCCACACACCCAGGTGGAAGAAACAACATGGCCCAGGCATGGTCTAAGAACCTCACTTCGTCCCTGTACTCTGGGGAGCCGGAGGGAACCCCGAGGCCCACAGCCCTTAGGCCCGTTGGACAGAAAGCCGGCTTCCCACGGAAACAGATTTCCTGAGGTGCAGAACCTATCCCAAGGAGTGGTGGCAAGGGAAAGGAAATGCCATCCCCTTCTCTGGAAGAAACGCCAGTGCCCAGTCATGCTTTAACCCCTCCCCTCCTCCATGGGCTTATGGCAGCAGGAGTGAAAAGAGAGGAGCACAGCACTAGGAGCGTTTGACAGAAACCGGCTTCCCACGAGGAAGTACTTCTCCACGTGCAGACATGCTCCCCAGTGCCTGTGCCAAGGTGAAGGAAATGCCATACACTGACCTGGAAGAGACCACAGGGCCCAGGTACAGTCTGAGACCTACCCTCATCCCGGAGGTTTTGGTAGCAGGAGTTCATCCCCAAGGAACACAGCACGGAGACCCCCTGGGGCCCAAACGGCTTCCGACTAACAATATGCTCTTGCTGTGGAAATCCTATCCCAAGTGGGGGTAACCAGGTCAACAAAATGCCACACACCCAGGTGGAAGAAACAACATGGCCCAGGCATGGTCTAAGCCCCTCACCTCGTCCCTGTGCTCTGGGGAGCCGGAGGGACCCCCGAGGCCCACGGTCCTGAGGCCCGTTGGGCAGAAAGCCGGCTTCCCACGGAAACAGCTTTCCTGAGGTGCAGACCGTATCCCAAGGGCTGGTGGCAAGGGAAAGCAAATGCCATCCCCTTCTCTGGAAGAAACCCCAGTGCCCAGCCATGTTGTAAGCCTTCCCCTCCTTCCTGGGCTTCTGGCAGCAGGAGTGAAAAGGGAGGAACACAGCACTGGGACCCTTTTGACAGAAACCGGCTTCCCACGAGGAAGTCCTTCTCCACGTGCAGACATGCTCCCCAGTGCCTGTGGCAAGGTGAAGGAAATGCCATACACTGACCTGGACGAGACTACAGGGCCCAGGCACAGTCTGAGCCCTTCCCTCATCCCAGGGGTTTTGCTAGCAGGAGTTCAACCCCAAGAACACAGCCCGGAGACCCCCTGGGGCCAAAACAGCTTCCGACTAACAATATGCTATTGCTGTGGAAATCCTATCCCAAGTGGAGGTAGCCAGGTCAACAAAATGCCACACACCCAGGTGGAAGAGACAACATGGCCCAGGCATGGCCTAAGCCCCTCACCTCGTCCCTGTGCTCTGGGGAGCCGGACGGACCCCGAAGCACCATGGCCCTGAGGCCCGTTGGGCAGAAAGCCGGCTTCCCACGGAAACAGCTTTCCTGAGGTGCAGACCGTATCCCAAGGGCTGGTGTCAAGGGAAAGCAAATGCCATCCCCTTATCTGGAAGAAACCCCAGTGCCCAGCCATGTTCTAAGCCCTCCCCTCCTCCCTGGGCTTCTGGCAGCAGGAGTGAAAAGAGAGATGCACAGCACTGGGACCCGTTTGACAGAAACCGGCCTCCCACGAGGAAATCCTTCTCCACGTGCAGACATGCTCCCCATTGCCTGTGGCAAGGTGAAGGAAATGCCATACACTGACCTGGAAGAGACCACAGGGCCCAGGCACAGTCTGAGCCCTTCCCTCATCCCGGCGGTTTTGCTAGCAGGAGTTCAACCCCAACGAACACAGCCCGGAGACCCCCTGGGGCCAAAACGTCTTCCAACTAACAATATACTCTTGCTGTGGAAATCCTATCCCAAGTGGGGGTAGCCAGGTCAATAAAATGCCACACACCCAGGTGGAAGAAACAACATGGCCCAGGCATGGTCTAAGCCCCTCACCTCGTCCCTGTGCTCTGGGGAGCCGGAGGGACCCCCGAGGCCCACGGCCCTGAGGCCCGTTGGGCAGAAAGCCGGCTTCCCACGAAAACAGCTTTCCTGAGGTGCAGACCCTATCCCAAGGGCTGGTGGCAAGGGAAAGCAAATGCCATCCCCTTCTCTGGAAGAAACCCCAGTGCCCAGCCATGTTGTAAGCCTTCCCCTCCTTCCTGGGCTTCTGGCAGCAGGAGTGAAAAGAGAGGAACACAGCACTGGGACCCTTTTGACAGAAACCGGCTTCCCACGAGGAAGTCCTTCTCCACGTGCAGACATGCTCACCAGCGCCTGTGGCAAGGTGAAGGAAATGCCATACACTGACCTGGACGAGACTACAGTGCCCAGGCACAGTCTGAGCCCTTCCCTCATCCCAGTGGTTTTGCTAGCAGGAGTTCAACCCCAAGAACACAGCCCGGAGACGCCCTGGGGCCAAAACAGCTTCCGACTAACAATATGCTATTGCTGTGGAAATCCTATCCCAAGTGGAGGTAGCCAGGTCAACAAAATGCCACACACCCAGGTGGAAGAGACAACATGGCCCAGGCATGGCCTAAGCCCCTCACCTCGTCCCTGTGCTCTGGGGAGCCGGAGGGACCCCCGAGGCACACGGCCCGGAGGCCCGTTGGGCAGAAAGCCGGCTTCCCACGGAAACAGCTTTCCTGAGGTGCAGACCCTATCCCAAGGGCTGGTGGCAAGGGAAAGCAAATGCCATCCCCTTCTCTGGAAGAAACCCCAGTGCCCAGCCATGTTCTAAGCCCTCCCCTCCTCCCTGGGCTTATGGTAGCAGGAGTGAAAAGAGAGGAGCACAGCACTGGGACCCGTTTGATGGAAACTGGCTTCCCACGAGGAAGTCCTTCTCCACGTGCAGACATGCTCCCCAGTGCCTGTGGCAAGGTGAAGGAAATGCCATACACTGACCTGGAAGAGACCACAGGGCCCAGGCACAGTCTGAGACCTACCCTCATCCCGGAGGTTTTGGTAGCAGGAGTTCATCCCCAAGGAACACAGACCGGAGACCCCCTGGGGCCCAAACGGCTTCCGACTAACAATATGCTCTTGCTGTGGAAATCCTATCCCAAGTGGGGGTAACCAGGTCAACAAAATGCCACACACCCAGGTGGAAGAAACAACATGGCCCAGGCATGGTCTAAGCCCCTCACCTCGTCCCTGTGCTCTGGGGAGCCGGAGGGACCCCCGAGGCCCACGGTCCTGAGGCCCGTTGGGCAGAAAGCCGGCTTCCCACGAAAACAGCTTTCCTGAGGTGCAGACCGTATCCCAAGGGCTGGTGGCAAGGGAAAGCAAATGCCATCCCCTTCTCTGGAAGAAACCCCAGTGCCCAGCCATGCTTTAACCCCTCGCCTCCTCCATGGGCTTATGGCAGCAGGAGTGAAAAGAGAGGAGCACAGCACTAGGAGCGTTTGACAGAAACCGGCTTCCCAAGAGGAAGTCCTTCTCCACGTGCAGACATGCTCCCCAGTGCCTGTGCCAAGGTGAAGGAAATGCCATACACTGACCTGGAAGAGACCACAGGGCCCAGGCACAGTCTGAGCCCTTCCCTCATCCCGGTGGTTTTGCTAGTAGGAATTCAAACCCAAGAACACAGCCCGGAGACCCCGTGGGGCCAAAACAGCTTCGGACTAACAATATACTCTTGCTGTGGAATTCCTATCCCAAGTGGGGGAAACCAGGTCAACAAAATGCCACACACCCAGGTGGAAGAAACAACATGGCCCAGGCATGGTCTAAGCCCCTCACCTCGTCCCTGTGCTCTGGGGAGCCGGAGGGACCCCCGAGGCCCACGGCCCTGAGGCCCGATGGGCAGAAAGCCGGCTTCCCACGAAAACAGCTTTCCTGAGGTGCAGACCCTATCCCAAGGGCTGGTGGCAAGGGAAAGCAAAAGCCATCCCCTTCTCTGGAAGAAACCCCAGTGCCCAGCCATGTTGTAAGCCTTCCCCTCCTCCCTGGGCTTCTGGCAGCAGGAGTGAAAAGAGAGGAGCACAGCACTGGGACCCGTTTGACAGAAACCGGCTTCCCACGAGTTAGTCATTCTCCACGTGCAGACATTCTCCCCAGTGCCTGTGGCAAGGTGAAGGAAATGCCATACACTGACCTGGAAGAGACCACATCGCCCAGGCACAGTCTGAGCCCTTCCCTCATCCCGGTGGTTTTGCTAGCAGGAGTTCAACCCCAAGAACACAGCCCGGAGACCCCCTGGGGCCAAAACAGCTTCCCACTAACAATAAGCTATTGCTGTGGAAATCCTATCCCAAGTGGGGGTAACCAGGTCAACAAAATGCCACACACCCAGGTGGAAGAAACAACATGGCCCAGGCATGGTCTAAGCCCCTCACCTCGTCCCTGTGCTCTGGGGAGCCGGAGGGACCCCCGAGGCCCACGGCCCTGAGGCCCGTTGGGCAGGAAGCCGGCCTCCCACGGAAACAGCTTTCCTGAGATTCAGACCCTCTCCCAAGGGCTGGGAGCAAGAGAAAGCAAATGCCATGCCCTTCTCTGGAAGAAACTCCAGTTCCCAGCCATGTTGTAAGCCCTCCCCTCCTCCCTGGGCTTCAGGCTGGAGGAGTGAAAAGAGAGGAGCACAGCAGTGGGACCCTTTTGACAGAAACCGGCTTCCCACGAGGAAGTCCTTCTCCACGTGCAGACATGCTCCCCAGTGCCTGTGGCAAGGTGAAGGAAATGCCATACACTGACCTGGAAGAGACCACAGGGCCCAGGCACAGTCTGAGACCTACCCTCATCCCGGAGGTTTTGGTAGCAGGAGTTCATCCCCAAGAACACAGCCCAGAGACCCCCTGGGGCCAAAACAGCTTCTGAGTAACAATGTGCTATTGCTGTGGAAATCCTATCCCAAGTGGAGGTAGCCAGGTCAACAAAATGCCACACACCCTGGTGGAAGAGACAACATGGCCCAGGCATGGCCTAAGCCCCTCACCTCGTCCCTGTGCTCTGGGGAGCCGGAGGGATCCCCGAGGCCCACGGCCCTGAGGCCCGTTGGGCAGAAAGCCGGCTTCCCACGGAAACAGCTTTCCTGAGGTGCAGACCCTATCCCAAGGGGTGGTGGCAAGGGAAAGCAAATGCCATCCCCTTCTCTGGAAGAAACCCCATTGCCCAGCCATGTTGTAAGCTCTCCCCTCCTCCCTGGGCTTCTGGCAGCAGGAGTGAAAAGAGAGGGGCACAGCACGGGGACCCGTTTGACAGAAACCGGCTTCCCACGAGGAAGTCCTTCTCCACGTGCAGACATGCTCCCCAGTGCCTGTGGCAAGGTGAAGGAAATGCCATACACTGACCTGGAAGAGACCACAGGGCCCAGGCACAGTCTGAGCCCTTCTCTCATCCCGGCGGTTTTGCTAGCAGGAGTTCAACCCCCAAAACACAGCCCTGAGACCCCCTGGGGCCAAAACGGCTTCCGACTAACAATATGATCTTGCTGTGGAAATCCTATCCCAAGTGGGGGTAGCCAGGTCAACAAAATGCCACACACCCAGGTGAAAGAGACAACATGGCCCAGGCATGGTCTAAGCCCCTCACCTCGTCCCTGTTCTCTGGGGAGCCGGAGGGACCCCCGAGGAACACGGCCCTGAGGCCCGTTGGGCAGAAACCCGGCTTCCCACGAAAACAGCTCTCCTGAGGTGCAGAACCTATCCCAAGGGCTGGTGGCAAGGGAAAGCAAATGCCATCCCCTTCTCTGGAAGAAACCCAGGTACCCAGCCATGTTGTAAGCCCTCCCCTCCTCCCTGGGCTTCTGGCTGTAGGAGTGAAAAGAGAGGAGCACAGCACTGGGACCCGTTTGATAGAAACCGGCTTGCCACGAGGAAGTCATTCTCCACGTGCAGACATGCTCCCCAGTGCCTGTGGCAAGGTGAAGGAAATGCCATACACTGACCTGGAAGAGACCACAGGGCCCAGGCACAGTCTGAACCCTTCCCTCATCCCGGCGGTTTTGATAGCAGGAGTTCAACCCCAAGGAACACAGACCGGAGACGCCCTGGGGCCCAAACGGCTTCCGACTAACAATATGCTCTTGCTTTGGAAATCCTATCCCAAGTGGAGGTAGCCAGGTCAACAAAATGCCACACAACCAAGTGGAAGAAACAACATGGCCCAGGCATGGTCTAAGCCCCTCACCTCGTCCCTGTGCTCTGGGGAGCCGGAGGGACCCCCGAGGCCCACGGTCCTGAGGCCCGTTGGGCAGAAAGCCGGCTTCCCACGGAAACAGCTTTCCTGAGGTGCAGACCGTATCCCAAGGGCTGGTGTCAAGGGAAAGCAAATGCCATCCCCTTATCTGGAAGAAACCCCAGTGCCCAGCCATGTTCTAAGCCCTCCCCTCCTCCCTGGGCTTCTGGCAGCGGGAGTGAAAAGAGAGATGCACAGCACTGGGACCCGTTTGACAGAAACCGGCCTCCCACGAGGAAGTCCCTCTCCACGTGCAGACATGCTCCCCATTGCCTGTGGCAAGGTGAAGGAAATGCCATACACTGACCTGGAATAGACCACACGGCCCAGGCACAGTCTGAGCCCTTCCCTCATCCCGGCGGTTTTGCTAGCAGGAGTTCAACCCCAACGAACAAAGCCCGGAGACCCCCTGGGGCCAAAACGTCTTCCAACTAACATTATACTCTTGCTGTGGAAATCCTATCCCAAGTGGGGGTAGCCAGGTCAATAAAATGCCACACACCCAGGTGGAAGGAACAACATGGCCCAGGCATGGTCTAAGCCCGTCACCTCGTCCCTGTGCTCTGGGGAGCCGGAGGGAACCCCGAGGGCCACGGCCCTGAGGCCCGTTGGGCAGGAAGCCGGCCTCCCACGGAAACAGCTTTCCTGAGGTGCAGACCCTCTCCCAAGGGCTGGTGGCAAGGGAAAGCAAATGCCATCCCCTTCTCTGGAAGAAACCCCAGTGCCCAGCCATGTTCTAAGCTCTCCCCTCCTCCCTGGGCTTATGGTAGCAGGAGTGAAAAGAGAGGAGAACAGCACAGGGACCCGTTTGACAGAAACCGGCTTCCCACGAGTTAGTCATTCTCCACGTGCAGACATGCTCCCCAGTGCCTGTGGCAAGGTGAAGGAAATGCCATACACTAACCTGGAAGAGACCACAGGGCCCAGGCACAGTCTGAGCCCTTCCCTCATCCCGGCGGTTTTGGAGCAGGAGTTCAACCCCAAGGAACACAGACCGGAGACCCCCTGGGGCCCAAACGGCTTCCGACTAACAATATGCTCTTGCTGTGGAAATCCTATCCCAAGTGGGGGTAGCCAGGTCAACAAAATGCCACACACCCAGGTGGAAGAAACAACATGG
Organism: Ursus americanus; assembly: GCF_024610735.1. NCBI lineage: Eukaryota > Metazoa > Chordata > Mammalia > Carnivora > Ursidae > Ursus > Ursus americanus. The sequence goes on along the minus strand of NW_028273629.1, from coordinate 336,637 downwards.
CCCAGGCATGGTCTAAGCCCCTCACCTCGTCCCTGTGCTTTGGGGAGCCGGAGGGACCCCCGAGGCATACGGCCCGGAGGCCCGTTGGGCAGAAAGCCGGCTTCCCACGGAAACAGCTTTCCTGAGGTGCAGACCCTATCCCAAGGGGTGGTGGCAAGGGAAAGCAAATGCCATCCCCTTCTCTGGAAGAAACCCCATTGCCCAGCCATGTTGTAAGCTCTCCCCTCCTCCCTGGGCTTCTGGCAGCAGGAGTGAAAAGAGAGGGGCACAGCACGGGGACCCGTTTGACAGAAACCGGCTTCCCACGAGGAAGTCCTTCTCCACGTGCAGACATGCTCCCCAGTGCCTGTGGCAAGGTGAAGGAAATGCCATACACTGACCTGGAAGAGACCACAGGGCCCAGGCACAGTCTGAGCCCTTCTCTCATCCCGGCGGTTTTGCTAGCAGGAGTTCAACCCCCAAAACACAGCCCTGAGACCCCCTGGGGCCAAAACGGCTTCCGACTAACAATATGCTCTTGCTGTGGAAATCCTAACCCAAGTGGGGGTAGCCAGGTCAACAAAATGCCACACACCCAGGTGAAAGAGACAACATGGCCCAGGCATGGTCTAAGCCCCTCACCTCGTCCCTGTTCTCTGGGGAGTCGGAGGGACCCCCGAGGAACACGGCCCTGAGGCCCGTTGGGCAGAAACCCGGCTTCCCACGAAAACAGCTCTCCTGAGGTGCAGAACCTATCCCAAGGGCTGGTGGCAAGGGAAAGCAAATGCCATCCCCTTCTCTGGAAGAAACCCAGGTACCCAGCCATGTTGTAAGCCCTCCCCTCCTCCCTGGGCTTCTGGCTGTAGGAGTGAAAAGAGAGGAGCACAGCACTGGGACCCGTTTGACAGAAACCGGCTTGCCACGAGGAAGTCATTCTCCACGTGCAGACATGCTCCCCAGTGCCTGTGGCAAGGTGAAGGAAATGCCATACACTGACCTGGAAGAGACTACAAGGCCCAGGCACAGTGTGAGCCCTACCCTCATCCCGGCGGTTTTGCTAGCAGGAGTTCAACACCAAAGAACACAGCACGGAGACCCCCTGGGGCCAAAACGGCTACGGACTAACAATATGCTCTTTCTGTGGAAATCCTATCTCAAGTGGGGGTAACCAGGTCAACAAAATGTCACACACCCAGGTGGAAGAGACAACATGGCCCAGGCATGGTCTAAGCCCCTCACCTCGTCCCTGTGCTCTGGGGAGCCGGAGGGACCCCCGAGGCCCACGGCCCTGAGGCCCGATGGGCAGAAAGCCGGCTTCCCACGAAAACAGCTTTCCTGAGGTGCAGACCCTATCCCAAGGGCTGGTGGCAAGGGAAAGCAAAAGCCATCCCCTTCTCTGGAAGAAACCCCAGTGCCCAGCCATGTTGTAAGCCTTCCCCTCCTCCCTGGGCTTCTGGCAGCAGGAGTGAAAAGAGAGGAGCACAGCACTGGGACCCGTTTGACAGAAACCGGCTTCCCACGAGTTAGTCATTCTCCACGTGCAGACATTCTCCCCAGTGCCTGTGGCAAGGTGAAGGAAATGCCATACACTGACCTGGAAGAGACCACATCGCCCAGGCACAGTCTGAGCCCTTCCCTCATCCCGGTGGTTTTGCTAGCAGGAGTTCAACCCCAAGAACACAGCCCGGAGACCCCCTGGGGCCAAAACAGCTTCCCACTAACAATAAGCTATTGCTGTGGAAATCCTATCCCAAGTGGGGGTAACCAGGTCAACAAAATGCCACACACCCAGGTGGAAGAAACAACATGGCCCAGGCATGGTCTAAGCCCCTCACCTCGTCCCTGTGCTCTGGGGAGCCGGAGGGACCCCCGAGGCCCATGGCCCTGAGGCCCGTTGGGCAGGAAGCCGGCCTCCCACGGAAACAGCTTTCCTGAGATTCAGACCCTCTCCCAAGGGCTGGGAGCAAGAGAAAGCAAATGCCATGCCCTTCTCTGGAAGAAACTCCAGTTCCCAGCCATGTTGTAAGCCCTCCCCTCCTCCCTGGGCTTCAGGCAGGAGGAGTGAAAAGAGAGGAGCACAGCACTGGGACCCTTTTGACAGAAACCGGCTTCCCACGAGGAAGTCCTTCTCCACGTGCAGACATGCTCACCAGCGCCTGTGGCAAGGTGAAGGAAATGCCATACACTGACCTGGACGAGACTACAGGGCCCAGGCACAGTCTGAGCCCTTCCCTCATCCCAGGGGTTTTGCTAGCAGGAGTTCAACCCCAAGAACACAGCCCGGAGACGCCCTGGGGCCAAAACAGCTTCCGACTAACAATATGCTATTGCTGTGGAAATCCTATCCCAAGTGGAGGTAGCCAGGTCAACAAAATGCCACACACCCAGGTGGAAGAGACAACATGGCCCAGGCATGGCCTAAGCCCCTCACCTCGTCCCTGTGCTCTGGGGAGCCGGAGGGACCCCCGACGCCCACGGCCCTGAGGCCCGTTGGGCAGAAAGCCGGCTTCCCACGGAAACATCTTTCCTCAGGTGCAGACCCTATCCCAAGGGCTGGTGGCAAGGGAAAGCAAATGCCATCCCCTTCTCTGGAAGAAACCCCAGTGCCCAGCCATGTTGAAAGTCCTCCCCTCCTCCCTGGGCTTCTGGCAGCAGGAGTGAAAAGAGAGGAGCACAGCACTGGGACCCGTTTGACAGAAATCGGCTTCCCACGAGGAAGTCCTTCTCCACGTGCAGACATGCTCCCCAGTGCCTGTGGCAAGGTGAAGGAAATGCCATACACTGACCTGGAAGAGACCACAGGGCCCAGGCACAGTCTGAGCCCTTCCCTCATCCCGGTGGTTTTGCTAGAAGGAGTTCAACACCAAGGAACACAGACCGGAGACCCCCTGGGGCCAAAGGGCTTATGACTAACAATATGCTCTTGCTGTGGAAATCCTATCCCAAGTGGAGGTAGCCAGGTCAACAAAATGCCACACACCCTGGTGGAAGAGACAACATGGCCCAGGCATGGCCTAAGCCCCTCACCTCGTCCCTGTGCTCTGGGGAGCCGGACGGACCCCGAAGCACCATGGCCCTGAGGCCCGTTGGGCAGAAAGCCGGTTTCCCACGGAAACAGCTTTCCTGAGGTGCAGACCGTATCCCAAGGGCTGGTGGCAAGGGAAAGCAAATGCCTTCCCCTTATCTGGAAGAAACCCCAGTGCCCAGCCATGTTCTAAGCCCTCCCCTCCTCCCTGGGCTTCTGGCAGCAGGAGTGAAAAGAGAGATGCACAGCACTGGGACCCGTTTGACAGAAACCGGCCTCCCACGAGGAAGTCCTTCTCCACGTGCAGACATGCTCCCCAGTGCCTGTGGCAAGGTGAAGGAAATGCCATACACTGACCTGGAATAGACCACAGGGCCCAGGCACAGTCTGAGCCCTTCCCTCATCCCGGCGGTTTTGCTAGCAGGAGTTCAACCCCAACGAACACAGCCCGGAGACCCCCTGGGGCCAAAACGTCTTCCAACTAACAATATACTCTTGCTGTGGAAATCCTATCCCAAGTGGGGGTAGCCAGGTCAATAAAATGCCACACACCCAGGTGGAAGAAACAACATGGCCCAGGCATGGTCTAAGCCGTCACCTCGTCCCTGTGCTCTGGGGAGCCGGAGGGAACCCCGAGGGCCACGGCCCTGAGGCCCGTTGGGCAGGAAGCCGGTCCTCCCACGGAAACAGCTTTCCTGAGGTGCAGACCCTCTCCCAAGGGCTGGTGGCAAGGGAAAGCAAATGCCATCCCCTTCTCTGGAAGAAACCCCAGTGCCCAGCCATGTTCTAAGCCCTCCCCTCCTCCCTGGGCTTCTGGCAGCAGGAGTGAAAAGAGAGGAGCACAGCACTGGGACCCGTTTGACAGAAACCGGCTTCCCACGAGTTAGTCATTCTCCACGTGCAGACATGCTCCCCAGTGCCTGTGGCAAGGTGAAGGAAATGCCATACACTAACCTGGAAGAGACCACAGGGCCCAGGCACAGTCTGAGCCCTTCCCTCATCCCGGCGGTTTTGCTAGCAGGAGTTCAACCCCAAGGAACACAGACCGGAGACCCCCTGGGACCCAAACGGCTTCGGAATAACAATATGCTCTTGCTGTGGAAATCCTATCCCAAGTGGGGGTAGCCAGGTCAACAAAATGCCACACAACCAAGTGGAAGAAACAACATGGCCCAGGCATGGTCTAAGCCCCTCAACTCGTCCCTGTGCTTTGGGGAGCCGGAGGGACCCCCGAGGCCCACGGCCCGGAGGCCCGTTGGGCAGAAAGCCGGCTTCCCACGGAAACAGCTTTCCTGAGGTACAGACCCTATCCCAAGGGCTGGTGGCAAGGGAAAGCAAATGCCATCCCCTTCTCTGGAAGAAACCCCAGTGCCCAGCCATGTTGAAAGTCCTCCCCTCCTCCCTGGGCTTCTGGCAGCAGGAGTAAAAAGAGAGGAGCACAGCACTGGGACCCGTTTGACAGAAACCGGCTTCCCACGAGGAAGTCCTTCTCCACGTGCAGACATGCTCCCCAGTGCCTGTGGCAAGGTGAAGGAAATGCCATACACTGACCTGGAAGAGACCACAGGGCCCAGGCACAGTCTGAACCCTTCCCTCATCCCGGCGGTTTTGATAGCAGGAGTTCAACCCCAAGGAACACAGACCGGAGACGCCCTGGGGCCCAAACGGCTTCCGACTAACAATATGCTCTTGCTGTGGAAATCCTATCCCAAGTGGAGGTAGCCAGGTCAACAAAATGCCACACAACCAAGTGGAAGAAACAACATGGCCCAGGCATGGTCTAAGCCCCTCACCTCGTCCCTGTGCTCTGGGGAGCCGGAGGGACCCCCGAGGCCCACGGTCTTGAGGCCCGTTGGGCAGAAAGCCGGCTTCCCACGGAAACAGCTTTCCTGAGGTGCAGACCGTATCCCAAGGGCTGGTGGCAAGGGAAAGCAAATGCCATCCCCTTCTCTGGAAGAAACCCCAGTGCCCAGCCATGTTGTAAGCCTTCCCCTCCTTCCTGGGCTTCTGGCAGCAGGAGTGAAAAGAGAGGAACACAGCACTGGGACCCTTTTGACAGAAACCGGCTTCCCACGAGGAAGTCCTTCTCCACGTGCAGACATGCTCCCCAGTGCCTGTGGCAAGGTGAAGGAAATGCCATACACTGACCTGGACGAGACTACAGGGCCCAGGCACAGTCTGAGCCCTTCCCTCATCCCAGGGGTTTTGCTAGCAGGAGTTCAACCCCAAGAACACAGCCCGGAGACCCCCTGGGGACAAAACAGCTTCCGACTAACAATATGCTATTGCTGTGGAAATCCTATCCCAAGTGGAGGTAGCCAGGTCAACAAAATGCCACACACCCAGGTGGAAGAGACAACATGGCCCAGGCATGGCCTAAGCCCCTCACCTCGTCCCTGTGCTCTGGGGAGCCGGAGGGACCCCCGAGGCCCACGGCCCTGAGGCCCGTTGGGCAGAAAGCCGGCTTCCCACGGAAACATCTTTCCTGAGGTGCAGACCCTATCCCAAGGGCTGGTGGCAAGGGAAAGCAAATGCCATCCCCTTCTCTGGAAGAAACCCCAGTGCCCAGCCATGTTGAAAGTCCTCCCCTCCTCCCTGGGCTTCTGGCAGCAGGAGTGAAAAGAGAGGAGCACAGCACTGGGACCCGTTTGACAGAAACCGGCTTCGCACGAGGAAGTCCTTCTCCACCTGCAGACATGCTCCCCAGTGCCTGTGGCAAGGTGAAGGAAATGCCATACACTGACCTGGAAGAGACCACAGGGCCCAGGCACAGTCTGAGCCCTTCCCTCATCCCGGTGGTTTTGCTAGCAGGAGTACAACACCAAGGAACACAGACCGGAGACCCCCTGGGGCCAAAGGGCTTATGACTAACAATATGCTCTTGCTGTGGAAATCCTATCCCAAGTGGAGGTAGCCAGGTCAACAAAATGCCACACACCCTGGTGGAAGAGACAATATGGCCCAGGCATGGCCTAAGCCCCTCACCTCGTCCCTGTGCTCTGGGGAGCCGGACGGACCCCGAAGCACCATGGCCCTGAGGCCCGTTGGGCAGAAAGCCGGTTTCCCACGGAAACAGCTTTCCTGAGGTGCGGACCGTATCCCAAGGGCTGGTGTCAAGGGAAAGCAAATGCCATCCCCTTATCTGGAAGAAACCCCAGTGCCCAGCCATGTTCTAAGCCCTCCCCTCCTCCCTGGGCTTCTGGCAGCAGGAGTGAAAAGAGAGATGCACAGCACTGGGACCCGTTTGACAGAAACCGGCCTCCCACGAGGAAATCCTTCTCCACGTGCAGACATGCTCCCCATTGCCTGTGGCAAGGTGAAGGAAATGCCATACACTGACCTGGAATAGACCACAGGGCCCAGGCACAGTCTGAGCCCTTCCCTCATCCCGGCGGTTTTGCTAGGAGTTCAACCCCAACGAACACAGCCCGGAGACCCCCTGGGGCCAAAACGTCTTCCAACTAACAATATACTCTTGCTGTGGAAATCCTATCCCAAGTGGGGGTAGCCAGGTCAATAAAATGCCACACACCCAGGTGGAAGAAACAACATGGCCCAGGCATGGTCTAAGAACCTCACTTCGTCCCTGTACTCTGGGGAGCCGGAGGGAACCCCGAGGCCCACAGCCCTTAGGCCCGTTGGACAGAAAGCCGGCTTCCCACGGAAACAGATTTCCTGAGGTGCAGAACCTATCCCAAGGAGTGGTGGCAAGGGAAAGGAAATGCCATCCCCTTCTCTGGAAGAAACGCCAGTGCCCAGTCATGCTTTAACCCCTCCCCTCCTCCATGGGCTTATGGCAGCAGGAGTGAAAAGAGAGGAGCACAGCACTAGGAGCGTTTGACAGAAACCGGCTTCCCACGAGGAAGTACTTCTCCACGTGCAGACATGCTCCCCAGTGCCTGTGCCAAGGTGAAGGAAATGCCATACACTGACCTGGAAGAGACCACAGGGCCCAGGTACAGTCTGAGACCTACCCTCATCCCGGAGGTTTTGGTAGCAGGAGTTCATCACCAAGGAACACAGCACGGAGACCCCCTGGGGCCCAAACGGCTTCCGACTAACAATATGCTCTTGCTGTGGAAATCCTATCCCAAGTGGGGGTAACCAGGTCAACAAAATGCCACACACCCAGGTGGAAGAAACAACATGGCCCAGGCATGGTCTAAGCCCCTCACCTCGTCCCTGTGCTCTGGGGAGCCGGAGGGACCCCCGAGGCCCACGGTCCTGAGGCCCGTTGGGCAGAAAGCCGGCTTCCCACGGAAACAGCTTTCCTGAGGTGCAGACCGTATCCCAAGGGCTGGTGGCAAGGGAAAGCAAATGCCATCCCCTTCTCTGGAAGAAACCCCAGTGCCCAGCCATGTTGTAAGCCTTCCCCTCCTTCCTGGGCTTCTGGCAGCAGGAGTGAAAAGGGAGGAACACAGCACTGGGACCCTTTTGACAGAAACCGGCTTCCCACGAGGAAGTCCTTCTCCACGTGCAGACATGCTCCCCAGTGCCTGTGGCAAGGTGAAGGAAATGCCATACACTGACCTGGACGAGACTACAGGGCCCAGGCACAGTCTGAGCCCTTCCCTCATCCCAGGGGTTTTGCTAGCAGGAGTTCAACCCCAAGAACACAGCCCGGAGACCCCCTGGGGCCAAAACAGCTTCCGACTAACAATATGCTATTGCTGTGGAAATCCTATCCCAAGTGGAGGTAGCCAGGTCAACAAAATGCCACACACCCAGGTGGAAGAGACAACATGGCCCAGGCATGGCCTAAGCCCCTCACCTCGTCCCTGTGCTCTGGGGAGCCGGACGGACCCCGAAGCACCATGGCCCTGAGGCCCGTTGGGCAGAAAGCCGGCTTCCCACGGAAACAGCTTTCCTGAGGTGCAGACCGTATCCCAAGGGCTGGTGTCAAGGGAAAGCAAATGCCATCCCCTTATCTGGAAGAAACCCCAGTGCCCAGCCATGTTCTAAGCCCTCCCCTCCTCCCTGGGCTTCTGGCAGCGGGAGTGAAAAGAGAGATGCACAGCACTGGGACCCGTTTGACAGAAACCGGCCTCCCACGAGGAAATCCTTCTCCACGTGCAGACATGCTCCCCATTGCCTGTGGCAAGGTGAAGGAAATGCCATACACTGACCTGGAAGAGACCACACGGCCCAGGCACAGTCTGAGCCCTTCCCTCATCCCGGCGGTTTTGCTAGCAGGAGTTCAACCCCAACGAACACAGCCCGGAGACCCCCTGGGGCCAAAACGTCTTCCAACTAACAATATACTCTTGCTGTGGAAATCCTATCCCAAGTGGGGGTAGCCAGGTCAATAAAATGCCACACACCCAGGTGGAAGAAACAACATGGCCCAGGCATGGTCTAAGCCCCTCACCTCGTCCCTGTGCTCTGGGGAGCCGGAGGGACCCCCGAGGCCCACGGCCCTGAGGCCCGTTGGGCAGAAAGCCGGCTTCCCACGAAAACAGCTTTCCTGAGGTGCAGACCCTATCCCAAGGGCTGGTGGCAAGGGAAAGCAAATGCCATCCCCTTCTCTGGAAGAAACCCCAGTGCCCAGCCATGTTGTAAGCCTTCCCCTCCTTCCTGGGCTTCTGGCAGCAGGAGTGAAAAGAGAGGAACACAGCACTGGGACCCTTTTGACAGAAACCGGCTTCCCACGAGGAAGTCCTTCTCCACGTGCAGACATGCTCACCAGCGCCTGTGGCAAGGTGAAGGAAATGCCATACACTGACCTGGACGAGACTACAGTGCCCAGGCACAGTCTGAGCCCTTCCCTCATCCCAGTGGTTTTGCTAGCAGGAGTTCAACCCCAAGAACACAGCCCGGAGACGCCCTGGGGCCAAAACAGCTTCCGACTAACAATATGCTATTGCTGTGGAAATCCTATCCCAAGTGGAGGTAGCCAGGTCAACAAAATGCCACACACCCAGGTGGAAGAGACAACATGGCCCAGGCATGGCCTAAGCCCCTCACCTCGTCCCTGTGCTCTGGGGAGCCGGAGGGACCCCCGAGGCACACGGCCCGGAGGCCCGTTGGGCAGAAAGCCGGCTTCCCACGGAAACAGCTTTCCTGAGGTGCAGACCCTATCCCAAGGGCTGGTGGCAAGGGAAAGCAAATGCCATCCCCTTCTCTGGAAGAAACCCCAGTGCCCAGCCATGTTCTAAGCCCTCCCCTCCTCCCTGGGCTTATGGTAGCAGGAGTGAAAAGAGAGGAGCACAGCACTGGGACCCGTTTGATGGAAACTGGCTTCCCACGAGGAAGTCCTTCTCCACGTGCAGACATGCTCCCCAGTGCCTGTGGCAAGGTGAAGGAAATGCCATACACTGACCTGGAAGAGACCACAGGGCCCAGGCACAGTCTGAGACCTACCCTCATCCCGGAGGTTTTGGTAGCAGGAGTTCATCCCCAAGGAACACAGACCGGAGACCCCCTGGGGCCCAAACGGCTTCCGACTAACAATATGCTCTTGCTGTGGAAATCCTATCCCAAGTGGGGGTAACCAGGTCAACAAAATGCCACACACCCAGGTGGAAGAAACAACATGGCCCAGGCATGGTCTAAGCCCCTCACCTCGTCCCTGTGCTCTGGGGAGCCGGAGGGACCCCCGAGGCCCACGGTCCTGAGGCCCGTTGGGCAGAAAGCCGGCTTCCCACGAAAACAGCTTTCCTGAGGTGCAGACCGTATCCCAAGGGCTGGTGGCAAGGGAAAGCAAATGCCATCCCCTTCTCTGGAAGAAACCCCAGTGCCCAGCCATGCTTTAACCCCTCCCCTCCTCCATGGGCTTATGGCAGCAGGAGTGAAAAGAGAGGAGCACAGCACTAGGAGCGTTTGACAGAAACCGGCTTCCCAAGAGGAAGTCCTTCTCCACGTGCAGACATGCTCCCCAGTGCCTGTGCCAAGGTGAAGGAAATGCCATACACTGACCTGGAAGAGACCACAGGGCCCAGGCACAGTCTGAGCCCTTCCCTCATCCCGGTGGTTTTGCTAGTAGGAATTCAAACCCAAGAACACAGCCCGGAGACCCCGTGGGGCCAAAACAGCTTCGGACTAACAATATACTCTTGCTGTGGAATTCCTATCCCAAGTGGGGGAAACCAGGTCAACAAAATGCCACACACCCAGGTGGAAGAAACAACATGGCCCAGGCATGGTCTAAGCCCCTCACCTCGTCCCTGTGCTCTGGGGAGCCGGAGGGACCCCCGAGGCCCACGGCCCTGAGGCCCGATGGGCAGAAAGCCGGCTTCCCACGAAAACAGCTTTCCTGAGGTGCAGACCCTATCCCAAGGGCTGGTGGCAAGGGAAAGCAAAAGCCATCCCCTTCTCTGGAAGAAACCCCAGTGCCCAGCCATGTTGTAAGCCTTCCCCTCCTCCCTGGGCTTCTGGCAGCAGGAGTGAAAAGAGAGGAGCACAGCACTGGGACCCGTTTGACAGAAACCGGCTTCCCACGAGTTAGTCATTCTCCACGTGCAGACATTCTCCCCAGTGCCTGTGGCAAGGTGAAGGAAATGCCATACACTGACCTGGAAGAGACCACATCGCCCAGGCACAGTCTGAGCCCTTCCCTCATCCCGGTGGTTTTGCTAGCAGGAGTTCAACCCCAAGAACACAGCCCGGAGACCCCCTGGGGCCAAAACAGCTTCCCACTAACAATAAGCTATTGCTGTGGAAATCCTATCCCAAGTGGGGGTAACCAGGTCAACAAAATGCCACACACCCAGGTGGAAGAAACAACATGGCCCAGGCATGGTCTAAGCCCCTCACCTCGTCCCTGTGCTCTGGGGAGCCGGAGGGACCCCCGAGGCCCACGGCCCTGAGGCCCGTTGGGCAGGAAGCCGGCCTCCCACGGAAACAGCTTTCCTGAGATTCAGACCCTCTCCCAAGGGCTGGGAGCAAGAGAAAGCAAATGCCATGCCCTTCTCTGGAAGAAACTCCAGTTCCCAGCCATGTTGTAAGCCCTCCCCTCCTCCCTGGGCTTCAGGCTGGAGGAGTGAAAAGAGAGGAGCACAGCACTGGGACCCTTTTGACAGAAACCGGCTTCCCACGAGGAAGTCCTTCTCCACGTGCAGACATGCTCCCCAGTGCCTGTGGCAAGGTGAAGGAAATGCCATACACTGACCTGGAAGAGACCACAGGGCCCAGGCACAGTCTGAGACCTACCCTCATCCCGGAGGTTTTGGTAGCAGGAGTTCATCCCCAAGAACACAGCCCAGAGACCCCCTGGGGCCAAAACAGCTTCTGAGTAACAATGTGCTATTGCTGTGGAAATCCTATCCCAAGTGGAGGTAGCCAGGTCAACAAAATGCCACACACCCTGGTGGAAGAGACAACATGGCCCAGGCATGGCCTAAGCCCCTCACCTCGTCCCTGTGCTCTGGGGAGCCGGAGGGATCCCCGAGGCCCACGGCCCTGAGGCCCGTTGGGCAGAAAGCCGGCTTCCCACGGAAACAGCTTTCCTGAGGTGCAGACCCTATCCCAAGGGGTGGTGGCAAGGGAAAGCAAATGCCATCCCCTTCTCTGGAAGAAACCCCATTGCCCAGCCATGTTGTAAGCTCTCCCCTCCTCCCTGGGCTTCTGGCAGCAGGAGTGAAAAGAGAGGGGCACAGCACGGGGACCCGTTTGACAGAAACCGGCTTCCCACGAGGAAGTCCTTCTCCACGTGCAGACATGCTCCCCAGTGCCTGTGGCAAGGTGAAGGAAATGCCATACACTGACCTGGAAGAGACCACAGGGCCCAGGCACAGTCTGAGCCCTTCTCTCATCCCGGCGGTTTTGCTAGCAGGAGTTCAACCCCCAAAACACAGCCCTGAGACCCTCTGGGGCCAAAACGGCTTCCGACTAACAATATGATCTTGCTGTGGAAATCCTATCCCAAGTGGGGGTAGCCAGGTCAACAAAATGCCACACACCCAGGTGAAAGAGACAACATGGCCCAGGCATGGTCTAAGCCCCTCACCTCGTCCCTGTTCTCTGGGGAGCCGGAGGGACCCCCGAGGAACACGGCCCTGAGGCCCGTTGGGCAGAAACCCGGCTTCCCACGAAAACAGCTCTCCTGAGGTGCAGAACCTATCCCAAGGGCTGGTGGCAAGGGAAAGCAAATGCCATCCCCTTCTCTGGAAGAAACCCAGGTACCCAGCCATGTTGTAAGCCCTCCCCTCCTCCCTGGGCTTCTGGCTGTAGGAGTGAAAAGAGAGGAGCACAGCACTGGGACCCGTTTGATAGAAACCGGCTTGCCACGAGGAAGTCATTCTCCACGTGCAGACATGCTCCCCAGTGCCTGTGGCAAGGTGAAGGAAATGCCATACACTGACCTGGAAGAGACCACAGGGCCCAGGCACAGTCTGAACCCTTCCCTCATCCCGGCGGTTTTGATAGCAGGAGTTCAACCCCAAGGAACACAGACCGGAGACGCCCTGGGGCCCAAACGGCTTCCGACTAACAATATGCTCTTGCTTTGGAAATCCTATCCCAAGTGGAGGTAGCCAGGTCAACAAAATGCCACACAACCAAGTGGAAGAAACAACATGGCCCAGGCATGGTCTAAGCCCCTCACCTCGTCCCTGTGCTCTGGGGAGCCGGAGGGACCCCCGAGGCCCACGGTCCTGAGGCCCGTTGGGCAGAAAGCCGGCTTCCCACGGAAACAGCTTTCCTGAGGTGCAGACCGTATCCCAAGGGCTGGTGGCAAGGGAAAGCAAATGCCATCCCCTTCTCTGGAAGAAACCCCAGTGCCCAGCCATGTTGTAAGCCTTCCCCTCCTTCCTGGGCTTCTGGCAGCAGGAGTGAAAAGAGAGGAACACAGCACTGGGACCCTTTTGACAGAAACCGGCTTCCCACGAGGAAGTCCTTCTCCACGTGCAGACATGCTCACCAGTGCCTGTGGCAAGGTGAAGGAAATGCCATACACTGACCTGGACGAGACTACAGGGCCCAGGCACAGTCTGAGCCCTTCCCTCATCCCAGGGGTTTTGCTAGCAGGAGTTCAACCCCAAGAACACAGCCCGGAGACCCCCTGGGGCCAAAACAGCTTCCGACTAACAATATACTCTTGCTGTGGAAATCCTATCCCAAGTGGGGGTAGCCAGGTCAATAAAATGCCACACACCCAGGTGGAAGAAACAACATGGCCCAGGCATGGTCTAAGCCCGTCACCTCGTCCCTGTGCTCTGGGGAGCCGGAGGGAACCCCGAGGGCCACGGCCCTGAGGCCCGTTGGGCAGGAATCCGGCCTCCCACGGAAACAGCTTTCCTGAGGTGCAGACCCTCTCCCAAGGGCTGGTGGCAAGGGAAAGCAAATGCCATCCCCTTCTCTGGAAGAAACCCCAGTGCCCAGCCATGTTCTAAGCCCTCCCCTCCTCCCTGGGCTTATGGTAGCAGGAGTGAAAAGAGAGGAGCACAGCACAGGGACCCGTTTGACAGAAACCGGCTTCCCACGAGTTAGTCATTCTCCACGTGCAGACATGCTCCCCAGTGCCTGTGGCAAGGTGAAGGAAATGCCATACACTAACCTGGAAGAGACCACAGGGCCCAGGCACAGTCTGAGCCCTTCCCTCATCCCGGCGGTTTTGGAGCAGGAGTTCAACCCCAAGGAACACAGACCGGAGACCCCCTGGGGCCCAAACGGCTTCGGACTAACAATATGCTCTTGCTGTGGAAATCCTCTCCCAAGTGGGGGTAGCCAGGTCAACAAAATGCCACACACCCAGGTGGAAGAAACAACATGGCCCAGGCATGGTCTAAGCCCCTCACCTCGTCCCTGTGCTCTGGGGAGCCGGAGGGACCCCCGAGGCATACGGCCCGGAGGCCCGTTGGGCAGAAAGCCGGCTTCCCACGGAAACAGCTTTCCTGAGGTGCAGACCCTATCCCAAGGGGTGGTGGCAAGGGAAAGCAAATGCCATCCCCTTCTCTGGAAGAAACCCAGGTACCCAGCCATGTTGTAAGCCCTCCCCTCCTCCCTGGGCTTCTGGCTGTAGGAGTGAAAAGAGAGGAGCACAGCACTGGGACCCGTTTGACAGAAACCGGCTTGCCACGAGGAAGTCATTCTCCACGTGCAGACATGCTCCCCAGTGCCTGTGGCAAGGTGAAGGAAATGCCATACACTGACCTGGAAGAGACCACAGGGCCCAGGCACAGTCTGAACCCTTCCCTCATCCCGGCGGTTTTGATAGCAGGAGTTCAACCCCAAGGAACACAGACCGGAGACGCCCTGGGGCCCAAACGGCTTCCGACTAACAATATGCTCTTGCTGTGGAAATCCTATCCCAAGTGGAGGTAGCCAGGTCAACAAAATGCCACACAACCAAGTGGAAGAAACAACATGGCCCAGGCATGGTCTAAGCCCCTCACCTCGTCCCTGTGCTCTGGGGAGCCGGAGGGACCCCCGAGGCCCACGGTCTTGAGGCCCGTTGGGCAGAAAGCCGGCTTCCCACGGAAACAGCTTTCCTGAGGTGCAGACCGTATCCCAAGGGCTGGTGGCAAGGGAAAGCAAATGCCATCCCCTTCTCTGGAAGAAACCCCAGTGCCCAACCATGTTGTAAGCCTTCCCCTCCTTCCTGGGCTTCTGGCAGCAGGAGTGAAAAGAGAGGAACACAGCACTGGGACCCTTTTGACAGAAACCGGCTTCCCACGAGGAAGTCCTTCTCCACGTGCAGACATGCTCCCCAGTGCCTGTGGCAAGGTGAAGGAAATGCCATACACTGACCTGGACGAGACTACAGGGCCCAGGCACAGTCTGAGCCCTTCCCTCATCCCAGGGGTTTTGCTAGCAGGAGTTCAACCCCAAGAACACAGCCCGGAGACCCCCTGGGGACAAAACAGCTTCCGACTAACAATATGCTATTGCTGTGGAAATCCTATCCCAAGTGGAGGTAGCCAGGTCAACAAAATGCCACACACCCAGGTGGAAGAGACAACATGGCCCAGGCATGGCCTAAGCCCCTCACCTCGTCCCTGTGCTCTGGGGAGCCGGAGGGACCCCCGAGGCCCACGGCCCTGAGGCCCGTTGGGCAGAAAGCCGGCTTCCCACGGAAACATCTTTCCTGAGGTGCAGACCCTATCCCAAGGGCTGGTGGCAAGGGAAAGCAAATGCCATCCCCTTCTCTGGAAGAAACCCCAGTGCCCAGCCATGTTGAAAGTCCTCCCCTCCTCCCTGGGCTTCTGGCAGCAGGAGTGAAAAGAGAGGAGCACAGCACTGGGACCCGTTTGACAGAAACCGGCTTCGCACGAGGAAGTCCTTCTCCACCTGCAGACATGCTCCCCAGTGCCTGTGGCAAGGTGAAGGAAATGCCATACACTGACCTGGAAGAGACCACAGGGCCCAGGCACAGTCTGAGCCCTTCCCTCATCCCGGTGGTTTTGCTAGCAGGAGTACAACACCAAGGAACACAGACCGGAGACCCCCTGGGGCCAAAGGGCTTATGACTAACAATATGCTCTTGCTGTGGAAATCCTATCCCAAGTGGAGGTAGCCAGGTCAACAAAATGCCACACACCCTGGTGGAAGAGACAATATGGCCCAGGCATGGCCTAAGCCCCTCACCTCGTCCCTGTGCTCTGGGGAGCCGGACGGACCCCGAAGCACCATGGCCCTGAGGCCCGTTGGGCAGAAAGCCGGTTTCCCACGGAAACAGCTTTCCTGAGGTGCGGACCGTATCCCAAGGGCTGGTGTCAAGGGAAAGCAAATGCCATCCCCTTATCTGGAAGAAACCCCAGTGCCCAGCCATGTTCTAAGCCCTCCCCTCCTCCCTGGGCTTCTGGCAGCAGGAGTGAAAAGAGAGATGCACAGCACTGGGACCCGTTTGACAGAAACCGGCCTCCCACGAGGAAATCCTTCTCCACGTGCAGACATGCTCCCCATTGCCTGTGGCAAGGTGAAGGAAATGCCATACACTGACCTGGAATAGACCACAGGGCCCAGGCACAGTCTGAGCCCTTCCCTCATCCCGGCGGTTTTGCTAGCAGGAGTTCAACCCCAACGAACACAGCCCGGAGACCCCCTGGGGCCAAAACGTCTTCCAACTAACAATATACTCTTGCTGTGGAAATCCTATCCCAAGTGGGGGTAGCCAGGTCAATAAAATGCCACACACCCAGGTGGAAGAAACAACATGGCCCAGGCATGGTCTAAGAACCTCACTTCGTCCCTGTACTCTGGGGAGCCGGAGGGAACCCCGAGGCCCACAGCCCTTAGGCACGTTGGACAGAAAGCCGGCTTCCCACGGAAACAGATTTCCTGAGGTGCAGAACCTATCCCAAGGAGTGGTGGCAAGGGAAAGGAAATGCCATCCCCTTCTCTGGAAGAAACGCCAGTGCCCAGTCATGCTTTAACCCCTCCCCTCCTCCATGGGCTTATGGCAGCAGGAGTGAAAAGAGAGGAGCACAGCACTAGGAGCGTTTGACAGAAACCGGCTTCCCACGAGGAAGTACTTCTCCACGTGCAGACATGCTCCCCAGTGCCTGTGCCAAGGTGAAGGAAATGCCATACACTGACCTGGAAGAGACCACAGGGCCCAGGTACAGTCTGAGACCTACCCTCATCCCGGAGGTTTTGGTAGCAGGAGTTCATCCCCAAGGAACACAGCACGGAGACCCCCTGGGGCCCAAACGGCTTCCGACTAACAATATGCTCTTGCTGTGGAAATCCTATCCCAAGTGGGGGTAACCAGGTCAACAAAATGCCACACACCCAGGTGGAAGAAACAACATGGCCCAGGCATGGTCTAAGCCCCTCACCTCGTCCCTGTGCTCTGGGGAGCCGGAGGGACCCCCGAGGCCCACGGTCCTGAGGCCCGTTGGGCAGAAAGCCGGCTTCCCACGGAAACAGCTTTCCTGAGGTGCAGACCGTATCCCAAGGGCTGGTGGCAAGGGAAAGCAAATGCCATCCCCTTCTCTGGAAGAAACCCCAGTGCCCAGCCATGTTGTAAGCCTTCCCCTCCTTCCTGGGCTTCTGGCAGCAGGAGTGAAAAGGGAGGAACACAGCACTGGGACCCTTTTGACAGAAACCGGCTTCCCACGAGGAAGTCCTTCTCCACGTGCAGACATGCTCCCCAGTGCCTGTGGCAAGGTGAAGGAAATGCCATACACTGACCTGGACGAGACTACAGGGCCCAGGCACAGTCTGAGCCCTTCCCTCATCCCAGGGGTTTTGCTAGCAGGAGTTCAACCCCAAGAACACAGCCCGGAGACCCCCTGGGGCCAAAACAGCTTCCGACTAACAATATGCTATTGCTGTGGAAATCCTATCCCAAGTGGAGGTAGCCAGGTCAACAAAATGCCACACACCCAGGTGGAAGAGACAACATGGCCCAGGCATGGCCTAAGCCCCTCACCTCGTCCCTGTGCTCTGGGGAGCCGGACGGACCCCGAAGCACCATGGCCCTGAGGCCCGTTGGGCAGAAAGCCGGCTTCCCACGGAAACAGCTTTCCTGAGGTGCAGACCGTATCCCAAGGGCTGGTGTCAAGGGAAAGCAAATGCCATCCCCTTATCTGGAAGAAACCCCAGTGCCCAGCCATGTTCTAAGCCCTCCCCTCCTCCCTGGGCTTCTGGCAGCGGGAGTGAAAAGAGAGATGCACAGCACTGGGACCCGTTTGACAGAAACCGGCCTCCCACGAGGAAGTCCCTCTCCACGTGCAGACATGCTCCCCATTGCCTGTGGCAAGGTGAAGGAAATGCCATACACTGACCTGGAATAGACCACACGGCCCAGGCACAGTCTGAGCCCTTCCCTCATCCCGGCGGTTTTGCTAGCAGGAGTTCAACCCCAACGAACAAAGCCCGGAGACCCCCTGGGGCCAAAACGTCTTCCAACTAACATTATACTCTTGCTGTGGAAATCCTATCCCAAGTGGGGGTAGCCAGGTCAATAAAATGCCACACACCCATGTGGAAGAAACAACATGGCCCAGGCATGGTCTAAGCCCGTCACCTCGTCCCTGTGCTCTGGGGAGCCGGAGGGAACCCCGAGGGCCACGGCCCTGAGGCCCGTTGGGCAGGAAGCCGGCCTCCCACGGAAACAGCTTTCCTGAGGTGCAGACCCTCTCCCAAGGGCTGGTGGCAAGGGAAAGCAAATGCCATCCCCTTCTCTGGAAGAAACCCCAGTGCCCAGCCATGTTCTAAGCCCTCCCCTCCTCCCTGGGCTTATGGTAGCAGGAGTGAAAAGAGAGGAGAACAGCACAGGGACCCGTTTGACAGAAACCGGCTTCCCACGAGTTAGTCATTCTCCACGTGCAGACATGCTCCCCAGTGCCTGTGGCAAGGTGAAGGAAATGCCATACACTAACCTGGAAGAGACCACAGGGCCCAGGCACAGTCTGAGCCCTTCCCTCATCCCGGCGGTTTTGGAGCAGGAGTTCAACCCCAAGGAACACAGACCGGAGACCCCCTGGGGCCCAAACGGCTTCCGACTAACAATATGCTCTTGCTGTGGAAATCCTATCCCAAGTGGGGGTAGCCAGGTCAACAAAATGCCACACACCCAGGTGGAAGAAACAACATGGCCCAGGCATGGTCTAAGCCCCTCACCTCGTCCCTGTGCTTTGGGGAGCCGGAGGGACCCCCGAGGCATACGGCCCGGAGGCCCGTTGGGCAGAAAGCCGGCTTCCCACGGAAACAGCTTTCCTGAGGTGCAGACCCTATCCCAAGGGGTGGTGGCAAGGGAAAGCAAATGCCATCCCCTTCTCTGGAAGAAACCCCATTGCCCAGCCATGTTGTAAGCTCTCCCCTCCTCCCTGGCTTCTGGCAGCAGGAGTGAAAAGAGAGGGGCACAGCACGGGGACCCGTTTGACAGAAACCGGCTTCCCACGAGGAAGTCCTTCTCCACGTGCAGACATGCTCCCCAGTGCCTGTGGCAAGGTGAAGGAAATGCCATACACTGACCTGGAAGAGACCACAGGGCCCAGGCACAGTCTGAGCCCTTCTCTCATCCCGGCGGTTTTGCTAGCAGGAGTTCAACCCCCAAAACACAGCCCTGAGACCCCCTGGGGCCAAAACGGCTTCCGACTAACAATATGCTCTTGCTGTGGAAATCCTAACCCAAGTGGGGGTAGCCAGGTCAACAAAATGCCACACACCCAGGTGAAAGAGACAACATGGCCCAGGCATGGTCTAAGCCCCTCACCTCGTCCCTGTTCTCTGGGGAGTCGGAGGGATCCCCGAGGAACACGGCCCTGAGGCCCGTTGGGCAGAAACCCGGCTTCCCACGAAAACAGCTCTCCTGAGGTGCAGAACCTATCCCAAGGGCTGGTGGCAAGGGAAAGCAAATGCCATCCCCTTCTCTGGAAGAAACCCAGGTACCCAGCCATGTTGTAAGCCCTCCCCTCCTCCCTGGGCTTCTGGCTGTAGGAGTGAAAAGAGAGGAGCACTGCACTGGGACCCGTTTGACAGAAACCGGCTTGCCACGAGGAAGTCATTCTCCACGTGCAGACATGCTCCCCAGTGCCTGTGGCAAGGTGAAGGAAATGCCATACACTGACCTGGAAGAGACTACAAGGCCCAGGCACAGTGTGAGCCCTACCCTCATCCCGGCGGTTTTGCTAGCAGGAGTTCAACACCAAAGAACACAGCACGGAGACCCCCTGGGGCCAAAACGGCTACGGACTAACAATATGCTCTTTCTGTGGAAATCCTATCTCAAGTGGGGGTAACCAGGTCAACAAAATGTCACACACCCAGGTGGAAGAGACAACATGGCCCAGGCATGGTCTAAGCCCCTCACCTCGTCCCTGTGCTCTGGGGAGCCGGAGGGACCCCCGAGGCCCACGGCCCTGAGGCCCGATGGGCAGAAAGCCAGCTTCCCACGAAAACAGCTTTCCTGAGGTGCAGACCCTATCCCAAGGGCTGGTGGCAAGGGAAAGCAAAAGCCATCCCCTTCTCTGGAAGAAACCCCAGTGCCCAGCCATGTTGTAAGCCTTCCCCTCCTCCCTGGGCTTCTGGCAGCAGGAGTGAAAAGAGAGGAGCACAGCACTGGGACCCGTTTGACAGAAACCGGCTTCCCACGAGTTAGTCATTCTCCACGTGCAGACATTCTCCCCAGTGCCTGTGGCAAGGTGAAGGAAATGCCATACACTGACCTGGAAGAGACCACATCGCCCAGGCACAGTCTGAGCCCTTCCCTCATCCCGGTGGTTTTGCTAGCAGGAGTTCAACCCCAAGAACACAGCCCGGAGACCCCCTGGGGCCAAAACAGCTTCCCACTAACAATAAGCTATTGCTGTGGAAATCCTATCCCAAGTGGGGGTAACCAGGTCAACAAAATGCCACACACCCAGGTGGAAGAAACAACATGGCCCAGGCATGGTCTAAGCCCCTCACCTCGTCCCTGTGCTCTGGGGAGCTGGAGGGACCCCCGAGGCCCATGGCCCTGAGGCCCGTTGGGCAGGAAGCCGGCCTCCCACGGAAACAGCTTTCCTGAGATTCAGACCCTCTCCCAAGGGCTGGGAGCAAGAGAAAGCAAATGCCATGCCCTTCTCTGGAAGAAACTCCAGTTCCCAGCCATGTTGTAAGCCCTCCCCTCCTCCCTGGGCTTCAGGCAGGAGGAGTGAAAAGAGAGGAGCACAGCACTGGGACCCTTTTGACAGAAACCGGCTTCCCACGAGGAAGTCCTTCTCCACGTGCAGACATGCTCACCAGCGCCTGTGGCAAGGTGAAGGAAATGCCATACACTGACCTGGACGAGACTACAGGGCCCAGGCACAGTCTGAGCCCTTCCCTCATCCCAGGGGTTTTGCTAGTAGGAGTTCAACCCCAAGAACACAGCCCGGAGACGCCCTGGGGCCAAAACAGCTTCCAACTAACAATATGCTATTGCTGTGGAAATCCTATCCCAAGTGGAGGTAGCCAGGTCAACAAAATGCCACACACCCAGGTGGAAGAGACAACATGGCCCAGGCATGGCCTAAGCCCCTCACCTCGTCCCTGTGCTCTGGGGAGCCGGAGGGACCCCCGAGGCCCACGGCCCTGAGGCCCGTTGGGCAGAAAGCCGGCTTCCCACGGAAACATTTTTCCTCAGGTGCAGACCCTATCCCAAGGGCTGGTGGCAAGGGAAAGCAAATGCCATCCCCTTCTCTGGAAGAAACCCCAGTGCCCAGCCATGTTGAAAGTCCTCCCCTCCTCCCTGGGCTTCTGGCAGCAGGAGTGAAAAGAGAGGAGCACAGCACTGGGACCCGTTTGACAGAAACCGGCTTCCCACGAGGAAGTCCTTCTCCACGTGCAGACATGCTCCCCAGTGCCTATGGCAAGGTGAAGGAAATGCCATACACTGACCTGGAAGAGACCACAGGGCCCAGGCACAGTCTGAGCCCTTCCCTCATCCCGGTGGTTTTGCTAGCAGGAGTTCAACACCAAGGAACACAGACCGGAGACCCCCTGGGGCCAAAGGGCTTATGACTAACAATATGCTCTTGCTGTGGAAATCCTATCCCAAGTGGAGGTAGCCAGGTCAACAAAATGCCACACACCCTGGTGGAAGAGACAACATGGCCCAGGCATGGCCTAAGCCCCTCACCTCGTCCCTGTGCTCTGGGGAGCCGGACGGACCCCGAAGCACCATGGCCCTGAGGCCCGTTGGGCAGAAAGCCGGTTTCCCACGGAAACAGCTTTCCTGAGGTGCAGACCGTATCCCAAGGGCTGGTGGCAAGGGAAAGCAAATGCCTTCCCCTTATCTGGAAGAAACCCCAGTGCCCAGCCATGTTCTAAGCCCTCCCCTCCTCCCTGGGCTTCTGGCAGCAGGAGTGAAAAGAGAGATGCACAGCACTGGGACCCGTTTGACAGAAACCGGCCTCCCACGAGGAAGTCCTTCTCCACGTGCAGACATGCTCCCCATTGCCTGTGGCAAGGTGAAGGAAATGCCATACACTGACCTGGAATAGACCACAGGGCCCAGGCACAGTCTGAGCCCTTCCCTCATCCCGGCGGTTTTGCTAGCAGGAGTTCAACCCCAACGAACACAGCCCGGAGACCCCCTGGGGCCAAAACGTCTTCCAACTAACAATATACTCTTGCTGTGGAAATCCTATCCCAAGTGGGGGTAGCCAGGTCAATAAAATGCCACACACCCAGGTGGAAGAAACAACATGGCCCAGGCATGGTCTAAGCCGTCACCTCGTCCCTGTGCTCTGGGGAGCCGGAGGGAACCCCGAGGGCCACGGCCCTGAGGCCCGTTGGGCAGGAAGCCGGTCCTCCCACGGAAACAGCTTTCCTGAGGTGCAGACCCTCTCCCAAGGGCTGGTGGCAAGGGAAAGCAAATGCCATCCCCTTCTCTGGAAGAAACCCCAGTGCCCAGCCATGTTCTAAGCCCTCCCCTCCTCCCTGGGCTTCTGGCAGCAGGAGTGAAAAGAGAGGAGCACAGCACAGGGACCCGTTTGACAGAAACCGGCTTCCCACGAGTTAGTCATTCTCCACGTGCAGACATGCTCCCCAGTGCCTGTGGCAAGGTGAAGGAAATGCCATACACTAACCTGGAAGAGACCACAGGGCCCAGGCACAGTCTGAGCCCTTCCCTCATCCCGGCGGTTTTGCTAGCAGGAGTTCAACCCCAAGGAACACAGACCGGAGACCCCCTGGGACCCAAACGGCTTCGGAATAACAATATGCTCTTGCTGTGGAAATCCTATCCCAAGTGGGGGTAGCCAGGTCAACAAAATGCCACACAACCAAGTGGAAGAAACAACATGGCCCAGGCATGGTCTAAGCCCCTCACCTCGTCCCTGTGCTTTGGGGAGCCGGAGGGACCCCCGAGGCCCACGGCCCGGAGGCCCGTTGGGCAGAAAGCCGGCTTCCCACGGAAACAGCTTTCCTGAGGTACAGACCCTATCCCAAGGGCTGGTGGCAAGGGAAAGCAAATGCCATCCCCTTCTCTGGAAGAAACCCCAGTGCCCAGCCATGTTGAAAGTCCTCCCCTCCTCCCTGGGCTTCTGGCAGCAGGAGTAAAAAGAGAGGAGCACAGCACTGGGACCCGTTTGACAGAAACCGGCTTCCCACGAGGAAGTCCTTCTCCACGTGCAGACATGCTCCCCAGTGCCTGTGGCAAGGTGAAGGAAATGCCATACACTGACCTGGAAGAGACCACAGGGCCCAGGCACAGTCTGAACCCTTCCCTCATCCCGGCGGTTTTGATAGCAGGAGTTCAACCCCAAGGAACACAGACCGGAGACGCCCTGGGGCCCAAACGGCTTCCGACTAACAATATGCTCTTGCTGTGGAAATCCTATCCCAAGTGGAGGTAGCCAGGTCAACAAAATGCCACACAACCAAGTGGAAGAAACAACATGGCCCAGGCATGGTCTAAGCCCCTCACCTCGTCCCTGTGCTCTGGGGAGCCGGAGGGACCCCCGAGGCCCACGGTCTTGAGGCCCGTTGGGCAGAAAGCCGGCTTCCCACGGAAACAGCTTTCCTGAGGTGCAGACCGTATCCCAAGGGCTGGTGGCAAGGGAAAGCAAATGCCATCCCCTTCTCTGGAAGAAACCCCAGTGCCCAGCCATGTTGTAAGCCTTCCCCTCCTTCCTGGGCTTCTGGCAGCAGGAGTGAAAAGAGAGGAACACAGCACTGGGACCCTTTTGACAGAAACCGGCTTCCCACGAGGAAGTCCTTCTCCACGTGCAGACATGCTCCCCAGTGCCTGTGGCAAGGTGAAGGAAATGCCATACACTGACCTGGACGAGACTACAGGGCCCAGGCACAGTCTGAGCCCTTCCCTCATCCCAGGGGTTTTGCTAGCAGGAGTTCAACCCCAAGAACACAGCCCGGAGACCCCCTGGGGACAAAACAGCTTCCGACTAACAATATGCTATTGCTGTGGAAATCCTATCCCAAGTGGAGGTAGCCAGGTCAACAAAATGCCACACACCCAGGTGGAGGAGACAACATGGCCCAGGCATGGCCTAAGCCCCTCACCTCGTCCCTGTGCTCTGGGGAGCCGGAGGGACCCCCGAGGCCCACGGCCCTGAGGCCCGTTGGGCAGAAAGCCGGCTTCCCACGGAAACATCTTTCCTGAGGTGCAGACCCTATCCCAAGGGCTGGTGGCAAGGGAAAGCAAATGCCATCCCCTTCTCTGGAAGAAACCCCAGTGCCCAGCCATGTTGAAAGTCCTCCCCTCCTCCCTGGGCTTCTGGCAGCAGGAGTGAAAAGAGAGGAGCACAGCACTGGGACCCGTTTGACAGAAACCGGCTTCGCACGAGGAAGTCCTTCTCCACCTGCAGACATGCTCCCCAGTGCCTGTGGCAAGGTGAAGGAAATGCCATACACTGACCTGGAAGAGACCACAGGGCCCAGGCACAGTCTGAGCCCTTCCCTCATCCCGGTGGTTTTGCTAGCAGGAGTACAACACCAAGGAACACAGACCGGAGACCCCCTGGGGCCAAAGGGCTTATGACTAACAATATGCTCTTGCTGTGGAAATCCTATCCCAAGTGGAGGTAGCCAGGTCAACAAAATGCCACACACCCTGGTGGAAGAGACAATATGGCCCAGGCATGGCCTAAGCCCCTCACCTCGTCCCTGTGCTCTGGGGAGCCGGACGGACCCCGAAGCACCATGGCCCTGAGGCCCGTTGGGCAGAAAGCCGGTTTCCCACGGAAACAGCTTTCCTGAGGTGCGGACCGTATCCCAAGGGCTGGTGTCAAGGGAAAGCAAATGCCATCCCCTTATCTGGAAGAAACCCCAGTGCCCAGCCATGTTCTAAGCCCTCCCCTCCTCCCTGGGCTTCTGGCAGCAGGAGTGAAAAGAGAGATGCACAGCACTGGGACCCGTTTGACAGAAACCGGCCTCCCACGAGGAAATCCTTCTCCACGTGCAGACATGCTCCCCATTGCCTGTGGCAAGGTGAAGGAAATGCCATACACTGACCTGGAATAGACCACAGGGCCCAGGCACAGTCTGAGCCCTTCCCTCATCCCGGCGGTTTTGCTAGCAGGAGTTCAACCCCAACGAACACAGCCCGGAGACCCCCTGGGGCCAAAACGTCTTCCAACTAACAATATACTCTTGCTGTGGAAATCCTATCCCAAGTGGGGGTAGCCAGGTCAATAAAATGCCACACACCCAGGTGGAAGAAACAACATGGCCCAGGCATGGTCTAAGAACCTCACTTCGTCCCTGTACTCTGGGGAGCCGGAGGGAACCCCGAGGCCCACAGCCCTTAGGCCCGTTGGACAGAAAGCCGGCTTCCCACGGAAACAGATTTCCTGAGGTGCAGAACCTATCCCAAGGAGTGGTGGCAAGGGAAAGGAAATGCCATCCCCTTCTCTGGAAGAAACGCCAGTGCCCAGTCATGCTTTAACCCCTCCCCTCCTCCATGGGCTTATGGCAGCAGGAGTGAAAAGAGAGGAGCACAGCACTAGGAGCGTTTGACAGAAACCGGCTTCCCACGAGGAAGTACTTCTCCACGTGCAGACATGCTCCCCAGTGCCTGTGCCAAGGTGAAGGAAATGCCATACACTGACCTGGAAGAGACCACAGGGCCCAGGTACAGTCTGAGACCTACCCTCATCCCGGAGGTTTTGGTAGCAGGAGTTCATCCCCAAGGAACACAGCACGGAGACCCCCTGGGGCCCAAACGGCTTCCGACTAACAATATGCTCTTGCTGTGGAAATCCTATCCCAAGTGGGGGTAACCAGGTCAACAAAATGCCACACACCCAGGTGGAAGAAACAACATGGCCCAGGCATGGTCTAAGCCCCTCACCTCGTCCCTGTGCTCTGGGGAGCCGGAGGGACCCCCGAGGCCCACGGTCCTGAGGCCCGTTGGGCAGAAAGCCGGCTTCCCACGGAAACAGCTTTCCTGAGGTGCAGACCGTATCCCAAGGGCTGGTGGCAAGGGAAAGCAAATGCCATCCCCTTCTCTGGAAGAAACCCCAGTGCCCAGCCATGTTGTAAGCCTTCCCCTCCTTCCTGGGCTTCTGGCAGCAGGAGTGAAAAGGGAGGAACACAGCACTGGGACCCTTTTGACAGAAACCGGCTTCCCACGAGGAAGTCCTTCTCCACGTGCAGACATGCTCCCCAGTGCCTGTGGCAAGGTGA
The DNA here is from genome assembly GCF_024610735.1 of Ursus americanus. Classification (NCBI taxonomy): domain Eukaryota; kingdom Metazoa; phylum Chordata; class Mammalia; order Carnivora; family Ursidae; genus Ursus; species Ursus americanus. The sequence continues at coordinate 310,638 of NW_028273629.1, read as the reverse complement.
AGGAAATGCCATACACTGACCTGGACGAGACTACAGGGCCCAGGCACAGTCTGAGCCCTTCCCTCATCCCAGGGGTTTTGCTAGCAGGAGTTCAACCCCAAGAACACAGCCCGGAGACCCCCTGGGGCCAAAACAGCTTCCGACTAACAATATGCTATTGCTGTGGAAATCCTATCCCAAGTGGAGGTAGCCAGGTCAACAAAATGCCACACACCCAGGTGGAAGAGACAACATGGCCCAGGCATGGCCTAAGCCCCTCACCTCGTCCCTGTGCTCTGGGGAGCCGGACGGACCCCGAAGCACCATGGCCCTGAGGCCCGTTGGGCAGAAAGCCGGCTTCCCACGGAAACAGCTTTCCTGAGGTGCAGACCGTATCCCAAGGGCTGGTGTCAAGGGAAAGCAAATGCCATCCCCTTATCTGGAAGAAACCCCAGTGCCCAGCCATGTTCTAAGCCCTCCCCTCCTCCCTGGGCTTCTGGCAGCAGGAGTGAAAAGAGAGATGCACAGCACTGGGACCCGTTTGACAGAAACCGGCCTCCCACGAGGAAATCCCTCTCCACGTGCAGACATGCTCCCCATTGCCTGTGGCAAGGTGAAGGAAATGCCATACACTGACCTGGAATAGACCACACGGCCCAGGCACAGTCTGAGCCCTTCCCTCATCCCGGCGGTTTTGCTAGCAGGAGTTCAACCCCAACGAACAAAGCCCGGAGACCCCCTGGGGCCCAAACGGCTTCGGACTAACAATATGCTCTTGCTGTGGAAATCCTATCCCAAGTGGGGGTAGCCAGGTCAACAAAATGCCACACACCCAGGTGGAAGAAACAACATGGCCCAGGCATGGTCTAAGCCCCTCACCTCGTCCCTGTGCTTTGGGGAGCCGGAGGGACCCCCGAGGCATACGGCCCGGAGGCCCGTTGGGCAGAAAGCCGGCTTCCCACGGAAACAGCTTTCCTGAGGTGCAGACCCTATCCCAAGGGGTGGTGGCAAGGGAAAGCAAATGCCATCCCCTTCTCTGGAAGAAACCCCATTGCCCAGCCATGTTGTAAGCTCTCCCCTCCTCCCTGGGCTTCTGGCAGCAGGAGTGAAAAGAGAGGGGCACAGCACGGGGACCCGTTTGACAGAAACCGGCTTCCCACGAGGAAGTCCTTCTCCACGTGCAGACATGCTCCCCAGTGCCTGTGGCAAGGTGAAGGAAATGCCATACACTGACCTGGAAGAGACCACAGGGCCCAGGCACAGTCTGAGCCCTTCCCTCATCCCGGCGGTTTTGCTAGCAGGAGTTCAACCCCCAAAACACAGCCCTGAGACCCCCTGGGGCCAAAACGGCTTCCGACTAACAATATGCTCTTGCTGTGGAAATCCTAACCCAAGTGGGGGTAGCCAGGTCAACAAAATGCCACACACCCAGGTGAAAGAGACAACATGGCCCAGGCATGGTCTAAGCCCCTCACCTCGTCCCTGTTCTCTGGGGAGTCGGAGGGACCCCCGAGGAACACGGCCCTGAGGCCCGTTGGGCAGAAACCCGGCTTCCCACGAAAACAGCTCTCCTGAGGTGCAGAACCTATCCCAAGGGCTGGTGGCAAGGGAAAGCAAATGCCATCCCCTTCTCTGGAAGAAACCCAGGTACCCAGCCATGTTGTAAGCCCTCCCCTCCTCCCTGGGCTTCTGGCTGTAGGAGTGAAAAGAGAGGAGCACAGCACTGGGACCCGTTTGACAGAAACCGGCTTGCCACGAGGAAGTCATTCTCCACGTGCAGACATGCTCCCCAGTGCCTGTGGCAAGGTGAAGGAAATGCCATACACTGACCTGGAAGAGACTACAAGGCCCAGGCACAGTGTGAGCCCTACCCTCATCCCGGCGGTTTTGCTAGCAGGAGTTCAACACCAAAGAACACAGCACGGAGACCCCCTGGGGCCAAAACGGCTACGGACTAACAATATGCTCTTTCTGTGGAAATCCTATCTCAAGTGGGGGTAACCAGGTCAACAAAATGTCACACACCCAGGTGGAAGAGACAACATGGCCCAGGCATGGTCTAAGCCCCTCACCTCGTCCCTGTGCTCTGGGGAGCCGGAGGGACCCCCGAGGCCCACGGCCCTGAGGCCCGATGGGCAGAAAGCCGGCTTCCCACGAAAACAGCTTTCCTGAGGTGCAGACCCTATCCCAAGGGCTGGTGGCAAGGGAAAGCAAAAGCCATCCCCTTCTCTGGAAGAAACCCCAGTGCCCAGCCATGTTGTAAGCCTTCCCCTCCTCCCTGGGCTTCTGGCAGCAGGAGTGAAAAGAGAGGAGCACAGCACTGGGACCCGTTTGACAGAAACCGGCTTCCCACGAGTTAGTCATTCTCCACGTGCAGACATTCTCCCCAGTGCCTGTGGCAAGGTGAAGGAAATGCCATACACTGACCTGGAAGAGACCACATCGCCCAGGCACAGTCTGAGCCCTTCCCTCATCCCGGTGGTTTTGCTAGCAGGAGTTCAACCCCAAGAACACAGCCCGGAGACCCCCTGGGGCCAAAACAGCTTCCCACTAACAATAAGCTATTGCTGTGGAAATCCTATCCCAAGTGGGGGTAACCAGGTCAACAAAATGCCACACACCCAGGTGGAAGAAACAACATGGCCCAGGCATGGTCTAAGCCCCTCACCTCGTCCCTGTGCTCTGGGGAGCCGGAGGGACCCCCGAGGCCCATGGCCCTGAGGCCCGTTGGGCAGGAAGCCGGCCTCCCACGGAAACAGCTTTCCTGAGATTCAGACCCTCTCCCAAGGGCTGGGAGCAAGAGAAAGCAAATGCCATGCCCTTCTCTGGAAGAAACTCCAGTTCCCAGCCATGTTGTAAGCCCTCCCCTCCTCCCTGGGCTTCAGGCAGGAGGAGTGAAAAGAGAGGAGCACAGCACTGGGACCCTTTTGACAGAAACCGGCTTCCCACGAGGAAGTCCTTCTCCACGTGCAGACATGCTCACCAGCGCCTGTGGCAAGGTGAAGGAAATGCCATACACTGACCTGGACGAGACTACAGGGCCCAGGCACAGTCTGAGCCCTTCCCTCATCCCGGTGGTTTTGCTAGCAGGAGTTCAACACCAAGGAACACAGACCGGAGACCCCCTGGGGCCAAAGGGCTTATGACTAACAATATGCTCTTGCTGTGGAAATCCTATCCCAAGTGGAGGTAGCCAGGTCAACAAAATGCCACACACCCTGGTGGAAGAGACAACATGGCCCAGGCATGGCCTAAGCCCCTCACCTCGTCCCTGTGCTCTGGGGAGCCGGACGGACCCCGAAGCACCATGGCCCTGAGGCCCGTTGGGCAGAAAGCCGGTTTCCCACGGAAACAGCTTTCCTGAGGTGCAGACCGTATCCCAAGGGCTGGTGGCAAGGGAAAGCAAATGCCTTCCCCTTATCTGGAAGAAACCCCAGTGCCCAGCCATGTTCTAAGCCCTCCCCTCCTCCCTGGGCTTCTGGCAGCAGGAGTGAAAAGAGAGATGCACAGCACTGGGACCCGTTTGACAGAAACCGGCCTCCCACGAGGAAGTCCTTCTCCACGTGCAGACATGCTCCCCATTGCCTGTGGCAAGGTGAAGGAAATGCCATACACTGACCTGGAATAGACCACAGGGCCCAGGCACAGTCTGAGCCCTTCCCTCATCCCGGCGGTTTTGCTAGCAGGAGTTCAACCCCAACGAACACAGCGCGGAGACCCCCTGGGGCCAAAACGTCTTCCAACTAACAATATACTCTTGCTGTGGAAATCCTATCCCAAGTGGGGGTAGCCAGGTCAATAAAATGCCACACACCCAGGTGGAAGAAACAACATGGCCCAGGCATGGTCTAAGCCGTCACCTCGTCCCTGTGCTCTGGGGAGCCGGAGGGAACCCCGAGGGCCACGGCCCTGAGGCCCGTTGGGCAGGAAGCCGGTCCTCCCACGGAAACAGCTTTCCTGAGGTGCAGACCCTCTCCCAAGGGCTGGTGGCAAGGGAAAGCAAATGCCATCCCCTTCTCTGGAAGAAACCCCAGTGCCCAGCCATGTTCTAAGCCCTCCCCTCCTCCCTGGGCTTCTGGCAGCAGGAGTGAAAAGAGAGGAGCACAGCACAGGGACCCGTTTGACAGAAACCGGCTTCCCACGAGTTAGTCATTCTCCACGTGCAGACATGCTCCCCAGTGCCTGTGGCAAGGTGAAGGAAATGCCATACACTAACCTGGAAGAGACCACAGGGCCCAGGCACAGTCTGAGCCCTTCCCTCATCCCGGCGGTTTTGCTAGCAGGAGTTCAACCCCAAGGAACACAGACCGGAGACCCCCTGGGGCCCAAACGGCTTCGGAATAACAATATGCTCTTGCTGTGGAAATCCTATCCCAAGTGGGGGTAGCCAGGTCAACAAAATGCCACACAACCAAGTGGAAGAAACAACATGGCCCAGGCATGGTCTAAGCCCCTCACCTCGTCCCTGTGCTTTGGGGAGCCGGAGGGACCCCCGAGGCACACGGCCCGGAGGCCCGTTGGGCAGAAAGCCGGCTTCCCACGGAAACAGCTTTCCTGAGGTGCAGACCCTATCCCAAGGGCTGGTGGCAAGGGAAAGCAAATGCCATCCCCTTCTCTGGAAGAAACCCCAGTGCCCAGCCATGTTGAAAGTCCTCCCCTCCTCCCTGGGCTTCTGGCAGCAGGAGTAAAAAGAGAGGAGCACAGCACTGGGACCCGTTTGACAGAAACCGGCTTCCCACGAGGAAGTCCTTCTCCACGTGCAGACATGCTCCCCAGTGCCTGTGGCAAGGTGAAGGAAATGCCATACACTGACCTGGAAGAGACCACAGGGCCCAGGCACAGTCTGAGCCCTTCCCTCATCCCGGTGGTTTTGCTAGCAGGAGTTCAACACCAAGGAACACAGACCGGAGACCCCCTGGGGCCAAAGGGCTTATGACTAACAATATGCTCTTGCTGTGGAAATCCTATCCCAAGTGGAGGTAGCCAGGTCAACAAAATGCCACACACCCAGGTGGAAGAGACAACATGGCCCAGGCATGGCCTAAGCCCCTCACCTCGTCCCTGTGCTCTGGGTTGCCGGACGGACCCCGAAGCACCATGGCACTGAGGCCCGTTGGGCAGAAAGCCAGTTTCCCACGGAAACAGCTTTCCTGAGGTGCAGACCATATCCCAAGGGCTGGTGTCAAGGGAAAGCAAATGCCTTCCCCTTATCTGGAAGAAACCCCAGTGCCCAGCCATGTTCTAAGCCCTCCCCTCCTCCCTGGGCTTCTGGCAGCAGGAGTGAAAAGAGAGATGCACAGCACTGGGACCCGTTTGACAGAAACCGGCCTCCCACGAGGAAGTCCTTCTCCACGTGCAGACATGCTCCCCATTGCCTGTGGCAAGGTGAAGGAAATGCCATACACTGACCTGGAATAGACCACAGGGCCCAGACACAGTCTGAGCCCTTCCCTCATCCCGGCGGTTTTGCTAGCAGGAGTTCAACCCCAACGAACACAGCCCGGAGACCCCCTGGGGCCAAAACGTCTTCCAACTAACAATATACTCTTGCTGTGGAAATCCTATCCCAAGTGGGGGTAGCCAGGTCAATAAAATGCCACACACCCAGGTGGAAGAAACAACATGGCCCAGGCATGGTCTAAGCCGTCACCTCGTCCCTGTGCTCTGGGGAGCCGGAGGGAACCCCGAGGGCCACGGCCCTGAGGCCCGTTGGGCAGGAAGCCGGTCCTCCCACGGAAACAGCTTTCCTGAGGTGCAGACCCTCTCCCAAGGGCTGGTGGCAAGGGAAAGCAAATGCCATCCCCTTCTCTGGAAGAAACCCCAGTGCCCAGCCATGTTGTAAGCCTTCCCCTCCTTCCTGGGCTTCTAGCAGCAGGAGTGAAAAGAGAGGATCACTGCACTGGGACCCTTTTGACAGAAACCGGCTTCCCACGAGGAAGTCCTTCTCCACGTGCAGACATGCTCCCCAGTGCCTGTGGCAAGCTGAAGGAAATGCCATACACTGACCTGGAAGAGACCACATCGCCCAGGCACAGTCTGAGCCCTTCCCTCATCCCGGTGGTTTTGCTAGCAGGAGTTCAACCCCAAGAACACAGCCCGGAGACCCCCTGGGGCCAAAACGTCTTCCCACTAACAATAAGCTATTGCTGTGGAAATCCTATCCCAAGTGGGGGTAACGAGGTCAACAAAATGCCACACACCCAGGTGGAAGAAACAACATGGCCCAGGCATGGTCTAAGCCCCTCACCTCGTCCCTGTGCTCTGGGGAGCCGGAGGGACCCCCGAGGCCCACGGCCCTGAGGCCCGTTGGGCAGGAAGCCGGCCTCCCACGGAAACAGCTTTCCTGAGATTCAGACCCTCTCCCAAGGGCTGGTAGCAAGAGAAAGCAAATGCCATGCCCTTCTCTGGAAGAAACTCCAGTTCCCAGCCATGTTGTAAGCCCTCCCCTCCTCCCTGGGCTTCAGGCAGGAGGAGTGAAAAGAGAGGAGCACAGCACTGGGACCCTTTTGACAGAAACCGGCTTCCCACGAGGAAGTCCTTCTCCACGTGCAGACATGCTCCCCAGTGCCTGTGGCAAGGTGAAGGAAATGCCATACACTGACCTGGAAGAGACCACAGGGCCCAGGCACAGTCTGAGACCTACCCTCATCCCGGAGGTTTTGGTAGCAGGAGTTCATCCCCAAGAACACAGCCCAGAGACCCCCTGGGGCCAAAACAGCTTCTGACTAACAATGTGCTATTCCTGTGGAAATCCTATCCCAAGTGGAGGTAGCCAGGTCAACAAAATGCCACACACCCTGGTGGAAGAGACATCCTGGCCCAGGCATGGCCTAAGCCCCTCACCTCGTCCCTGTGCTCTGGGGAGCCGGAGGGACCCCCGAGGCCCACGGCCCTGAGGCCCGTTGGGCAGAAACCCGGCTTCCCACGGAAACAGCTTTCCTGAGGTGCAGACCCTATCCCAAGGGCTGGTGGCAAGGGAAAGCAAATGCCATCCCCTTCTCTGGAAGAAACCCCAGTGCCCAGCCATGTTGAAAGTCCTCCCCTCCTCCCTGGGCTTCTGGCAGCAGGAGTGAAAAGAGAGGAGCACAGCACTGGGACCCGTTTGACAGAAACCGGCTTCCCACGCGGAAGTCCTTCTCCACGTGCAGACATGCTCACCAGTGCCTGTGGCAAGGTGAAGGAAATGCCATACACTGACCTGGAAGAGACCACAGGGCCCAGGCACAGTCTGAGCCCTTCCCTCATCCCGGCGGTTTTGCTAGCAGGAGTTCAACCCCAAGGAACACAGACCGGAGACCCCCTGGGGCCCAAACGGCTTCGGACTAACAATATGCTCTTGCTGTGAAAATCCTATCCCAAGTGGGGGTAGCCAGGTCAATAAAATGCCACACAACCAAGTGGAAGAAACAACATGGCCCAGGCATGGTCTAAGCCCCTCACCTCGTCCCTGTGCTTTGGGGAGCCGGAGGGACCCCCGAGGCACACGGCCCGGAGGCCCGTTGGGCAGAAAGCCGGCTTCCCACGGAAACAGCTTTCCTGAGGTGCAGACCCTCTCCCAAGGGCTGGTGGCAAGGGAAAGCAAATGCCATCCCCTTCTCTGGAAGAAACCCCAGTGCCCAGCCATGTTCTAAGCCCTCCCCTCCTCCCTGGGCTTATGGTAGCAGGAGTGAAAAGAGAGGAGCACAGCACTGGGACCCGTTTGATGGAAACTGGCTTCCCACGAGGAAGTCCTTCTCCACGTGCAGACATGCTCCCCAGTGCCTGTGGCAAGGTGAAGGAAATGCCATACACTGACCTGGAAGAGACCACAGGGCCCAGGCACAGTCTGAGACCTACACTCATCCCGGCGGTTTTGCTAGCAGGAGTTCATCCCCAAGGAACACAGCACGGAGACCCCCTGGGGCCCAAACGGCTTCCGACTAACAATATGCTCTTGCTGTGGAAATCCTATCCCAAGTGGGGGTAACCAGGTCAACAAAATGCCACACACCCAGGTGGAAGAAACAACATGGCCCAGGCATGGTCTAAGCCCCTCACCTCGTCCCTGTGCTCTGGGGAGCCGGAGGGACCCCCGAGGCCCACGGTCCTGAGGCCCGTTGGGCAGAAAGCCGGCTTCCCACGGAAACAGCTTTCCTGAGGTGCAGACCGTATCCCAAGGGCTGGTGGCAAGGGAAAGCAAATGCCATCCCCTTCTCTGGAAGAAACCCCAGTGCCCAGCCATGTTGTAAGCCTTCCCCTCCTTCCTGGGCTTCTGGCAGCAGGAGTGAAAAGAGAGGAGCACAGCACTGGGACCCTTTTGACAGAAACCGGCTTCCCACGAGGAAGTCCTTCTCCACGTGCAGACATGCTCACCAGCGCCTGTGGCAAGGTGAAGGAAATGCCATACACTGACCTGGACGAGACTACAGGGCCCAGGCACAGTCTGAGCCCTTCCCTCATCCCAGGGGTTTTGCTAGCAGGAGTTCAACCCCAAGAACACAGCCCGGAGACCCCCTGGGGCCAAAACAGCTTCCGACTAACAATATGCTTTTGCTGTGGAAATCCTATCCCAAGTGGAGGTAGCCAGGTCAACAAAATGCCACACACCCAGGTGGAAGAGACAACATGGCCCAGGCATGGCCTAAGCCCCTCACCTCGTCCCTGTGCTCTGGGGAGCCGGAGGGACCCCCGAGGCCCACGGCCCTGAGGCCCGTTGGGCAGAAAGCCGGCTTCCCACGGAAACAGCTTTCCTGAGGTGCAGACCCTCTCCCAAGGGCTGGTGGCAAGGGAAAGCAAATGCCATCCCCTTCTCTGGAAGAAACCCCAGTGCCCAGCCATGTTGAAAGCCCTCCCCTCCTCCCTGGGCTTCTGGCAGCAGGAGTGAAAAGAGAGGAGCACAGCACTGGGAACCGTTTGACGGAAACCGGCTTCCCACGAGGAAGTCCTTCTCCACGTGCAGACATGCTCCCCAGTGCCTGTGGCAAGGTGAAGGAAATGCCATACACTGACCTGGAAGAGACCACAGGGCCCAGGCACAGTCTGAGCCCTTCCCTCATCCCGGCGGTTTTGCTAGCAGGAGTTCAACCCCAAGGAACACAGACCGGAGACCCCCTGGGGCCAAAGGGCTTATGACTAACAATATGCTCTTGCTGTGGAAATCCTATCCCAAGTGGAGGTAGCCAGGTCAACAAAATGCCACACACCCTGGTGGAAGAGACAACATGGCCCAGGCATGGCCTAAGCCCCTCACCTCGTCCCTGTGCTCTGGGGAGCCGGACGGACCCCGAAGCACCATGGCCCTGAGGCCCGTTGGGCAGAAAGCCGGTTTCCCACGGAAACAGCTTTCCTGAGGTGCAGACCGTATCCCAAGGGCTGGTGTCAAGGGAAAGCAAATGCCATCCCCTTATCTGGAAGAAACCCCAGTGCCCAGCCATGTTCTAAGCCCTCCCCTCCTCCCTGGGCTTCTGGCAGCAGGAGTGAAAAGAGAGATGCACAGCACTGGGACCCGTTTGACAGAAACCGGCCTCCCACGAGGAAATCCTTCTCCACGTGCAGACATGCTCCCTATTGCCTGTGGCAAGGTGAAGGAAATGCCATACACTGACCTGGAATAGACCACAGGGCCCAGGCACAGTCTGAGCCCTTCCCTCATCCCGGCGGTTTTGCTAGCAGGAGTTCAACCCCAACGAACACAGCCCGGAGACCCCCTGGGCTCAAAACGTCTTCCAACTAACAATATACTCTTGCTGTGGAAATCCTATCCCAAGTGGGGGTAGCCAGGTCAATAAAATGCCACACACCCAGGTGGAAGAAACAACATGGCCCAGGCATGGTCTAAGCCCCTCACCTCGTCCCTGTGCTCTGGGGAGCCGGAGGGACCCCCGAGGCCCACGGCCCTGAGGCCCGTTGGGCAGAAAGCCGGCTTCCCACGGAAACAGCTTTCCTGAGGTGCAGACCCTATCCCAAGGGCTGGTGGCAAGGGAAAGCAAATGCCATCCCCTTCTCTGGAAGAAACCCCAGTGCCCAGCCATGTTGTAAGCCTTCCCCTCCTTCCTGGGCTTCTGGCAGCAGGAGTGAAAAGAGAGGAACACAGCACTGGGACCCTTTTGACAGAAACCGGCTTCCCACGAGGAAGTCCTTCTCCACGTGCAGACATGCTCACCAGCGCCTGTGGCAAGGTGAAGGAAATGCCATACACTGACCTGGACGAGACTACAGGGCCCAGGCACAGTCTGAGCCCTTCCCTCATCCCAGGGGTTTTGCTAGCAGGAGTTCAACCCCAAGAACACAGCCCGGAGACCCCCTGGGGCCAAAACAGCTTCCGACTAACAATATGCTTTTGCTGTGGAAATCCTATCCCAAGTGGAGGTAGCCAGGTCAACAAAATGGCACACACCCAGGTGGAAGAGACAACATGGCCCAGGCATGGCCTAAGCCCCTCACCTCGTCCCTGTTCTCTGGGGAGTCGGAGGGACCCCCGAGGAACACGGCCCTGAGGCCCGTTGGGCAGAAACCCGGCTTCTCACGAAAACAGCTCTCCTGAGGTGCAGAACCTATCCCAAGGGCTGGTGGCAAGGGAAAGCAAATGCCATCCCCTTCTCTGGAAGAAACCCAGGTACCCAGCCATGTTGTAAGCCCTCCCCTCCTCCCTGGGCTTCTGGCTGTAGGAGTGAAAAGAGAGGAGCACAGCACTGGGACCCGTTTGACAGAAACCGGCTTGCCACGAGGAAGTCATTCTCCACGTGCAGACATGCTCCCCAGTGCCTGTGGCAAGGTGAAGGAAATGCCATACACTGACCTGGAAGAGACTACAAGGCCCAGGCACACTGTGAGCCCTACCCTCATCCCGGCGGTTTTGCTAGCAGGAGTTCAACACCAAAGAACACAGCACGGAGACCCCCTGGGGCCAAAACGGCTACGGACTAACAATATGCTCTTTCTGTGGAAATCCTATCTCAAGTGGGGGTAACCAGGTCAACAAAATGTCACACACCCAGGTGGAAGAGACAACATGGCCCAGGCATGGTCTAAGCCCCTCACCTCGTCCCTGTGCTCTGGGGAGCCGGAGGGACCCCCGAGGCCCACGGCCCTGAGGCCCGATGGGCAGAAAGCCGGCTTCCCACGAAAACAGCTTTCCTGAGGTGCAGACCCTATCCCAAGGGCTGGTGGCAAGGGAAAGCAAAAGCCATCCCCTTCTCTGGAAGAAACCCCAGTGCCCAGCCATGTTGTAAGCCTTCCCCTCCTCCCTGGGCTTCTGGCAGCAGGAGTGAAAAGAGAGGAGCACAGCACTGGGACCCGTTTGACAGAAACCGGCTTCCCACGAGTTAGTCATTCTCCACGTGCAGACATTCTCCCCAGTGCCTGTGGCAAGGTGAAGGAAATGCCATACACTGACCTGGAAGAGACCACATCGCCCAGGCACAGTCTGAGCCCTTCCCTCATCCCGGTGGTTTTGCTAGCAGGAGTTCAACCCCAAGAACACAGCCCGGAGACCCCCTGGGGCCAAAACAGCTTCCCACTAACAATAAGCTATTGCTGTGGAAATCCTATCCCAAGTGGGGGTAACCAGGTCAACAAAATGCCACACACCCAGGTGGAAGAAACAACATGGCCCAGGCATGGTCTAAGCCCCTCACCTCGTCCCTGTGCTCTGGGGAGCCGGAGGGACCCCCGAGGCCCATGGCCCTGAGGCCCGTTGGGCAGGAAGCCGGCCTCCCACGGAAACAGCTTTCCTGAGATTCAGACCCTCTCCCAAGGGCTGGGAGCAAGAGAAAGCAAATGCCATGCCCTTCTCTGGAAGAAACTCCAGTTCCCAGCCATGTTGTAAGCCCTCCCCTCCTCCCTGGGCTTCAGGCAGGAGGAGTGAAAAGAGAGGAGCACAGCACTGGGACCCTTTTGACAGAAACCGGCTTCCCACGAGGAAGTCCTTCTCCACGTGCAGACATGCTCACCAGTGCCTGTGGCAAGGTGAAGGAAATGCCATACACTGACCTGGAAGAGACCACAGGGCCCAGGCACAGTCTGAGACCTACCCTCATCCCGGAGGTTTTGGTAGCAGGAGTTCATCCCCAAGAACACAGCCCAGAGACCCCCTGGGACCAAAACAGCTTCTGACTAACAATGTGCTATTGCTGTGGAAATCCTATCCCAAGTGGAGGTAGCCAGGTCAACAAAATGCCACACACCCTGGTGGAAGAGACAACATGGCCCAGGCATGGCCTAAGCCCCTCACCTCGTCCCTGTGCTCTGGGGAGCCGGAGGGACCCCCGAGGCCCACGGCCCTGAGGCCCGTTGGGCAGAAACCCGGCTTCCCACGGAAACAGCTTTCCTGAGGTGCAGACCCTATCCCAAGGGCTGGTGGCAAGGGAAAGCAAATGCCATCCCCTTCTCTGGAAGAAACCCCAGTGCCCAGCCATGTTGAAAGTCCTCCCCTCCTCCCTGGGCTTCTGGCAGCAGGAGTGAAAAGAGAGGAGCACAGCACTGGGACCCGTTTGACAGAAACCGGCTTCCCACGCGGAAGTCCTTCTCCACGTGCAGACATGCTCCCCAGTGCCTGTGGCAAGGTGAAGGAAATGCCATACACTGACCTGGAAGAGACCACAGGGCCCAGGCACAGTCTGAGCCCTTCCCTCATCCCGGCGGTTTTGCTAGCAGGAGTTCAACCCCAAGGAACACAGACCGGAGACCCCCTGGGGCCCAAACGGCTTCGGACTAACAATATGCTCTTGCTGTGGAAATCCTATCCCAAGTGGGGGTAGCCAGGTCAATAAAATGCCACACAACCAAGTGGAAGAAACAACATGGCCCAGGCATGGTCTAAGCCCCTCACCTCGTCCCTGTGCTTTGGGGAGCCGGAGGGACCCCCGAGGCACACGGCCCGGAGGCCCGTTGGGCAGAAAGCCGGCTTCCCACGGAAACAGCTTTCCTGAGGTGCAGACCCTATCCCAAGGGCTGGTGGCAAGGGAAAGCAAATGCCATCCCCTTCTCTGGAAGAAACCCCAGTGCCCAGCCATGTTCTAAGCCCTCCCCTCCTCCCTGGGCTTATGGTAGCAGGAGTGAAAAGAGAGGAGCACAGCACTGGGACCCGTTTGATGGAAACTGGCTTCCCACGAGGAAGTCCTTCTCCACGTGCAGACATGCTCCCCAGTGCCTGTGGCAAGGTGAAGGAAATGCCATACACTGACCTGGAAGAGACCACAGGGCCCAGGCACAGTCTGAGACCTACACTCATCCCGGAGGTTTTGGTAGCAGGAGTTCATCCCCAAGGAACACAGCACGGAGACCCCCTGGGGCCCAAACGGCTTCCGACTAACAATATGCTCTTGCTGTGGAAATCCTATCCCAAGTGGGGGTAACCAGGTCAACAAAATGCCACACACCCAGGTGGAAGAAACAACATGGCCCAGGCATGGTCTAAGCCCCTCACCTCGTCCCTGTGCTCTGGGGAGCCGGAGGGACCCCCGAGGCCCACGGTCCTGAGGCCCGTTGGGCAGAAAGCCGGCTTCCCACGGAAACAGCTTTCCTGAGGTGCAGACCCTATCCCAAGGGCTGGTGGCAAGGGAAAGCAAATGCCATCCCCTTCTCTGGAAGAAACCCCAGTGCCCAGCCATGTTGTAAGCCTTCCCCTCCTTCCTGGGCTTCTGGCAGCAGGAGTGAAAAGAGAGGAACACAGCACTGGGACCCTTTTGACAGAAACCGGCTTCCCACGAGGAAGTCCTTCTCCACGTGCAGACATGCTCACCAGCGCCTGTGGCAAGGTGAAGGAAATGCCATACACTGACCTGGACGAGACTACAGGGCCCAGGCACAGTCTGAGCCCTTCCCTCATCCCAGGGGTTTTGCTAGCAGGAGTTCAACCCCAAGAACACAGCCCGGAGACCCCCTGGGGCCAAAACAGCTTCCGACTAACAATATGCTATTGCTGTGGAAATCCTATCCCAAGTGGAGGTAGCCAGGTCAACAAAATGCCACACACCCAGGTGGAAGAGACAACATGGCCCAGGCATGGCCTAAGCCCCTCACCTCGTCCCTGTGCTCTGGGGAGCCGGAGGGACCCCCGAGGCCCACGGCCCTGAGGCCCGTTGGGCAGAAAGCCGGCTTCCCACGGAAACATCTTTCCTGAGGTGCAGACCCTCTCCCAAGGGCTGGTGGCAAGGGAAAGCAAATGCCATCCCCTTCTCTGGAAGAAACCCCAGTGCCCAGCCATGTTGAAAGCCCTCCCCTCCTCCCTGTGCTTCTGGCAGCAGGAGTGAAAAGAGAGGAGCACAGCACTGGGACCCGTTTGACGGAAACCGGCTTCCCACGAGGAAGTCCTTCTCCACGTGCAGACATGCTCCCCAGTGCCTGTGGCAAGGTGAAGGAAATGCCATACACTGACCTGGAAGAGACCACAGGGCCCAGGCACAAGTCTGAGCCCTTCCCTCATCCCGGCGGTTTTGCTAGCAGGAGTTCAACCCCAAGGAACACAGACCGGAGACCCCCTGGGGCCAAAGGGCTTATGACTAACAATATGCTCTTGCTGTGGAAATCCTATCCCAAGTGGAGGTAGCCAGGTCAACAAAATGCCACACACCCTGGTGGAAGAGACAACATGGCCCAGGCATGGCCTAAGCCCCTCACCTCGTCCCTGTGCTCTGGGGAGCCGGACGGACCCCGAAGCACCATGGCCCTGAGGCCCGTTGGGCAGAAAGCCGGTTTCCCACGGAAACAACTTTCCTGAGGTGCAGACCGTATCCCAAGGGCTGGTGTCAAGGGAAAGCAAATGCCATCCCCTTATCTGGAAGAAACCCCAGTGCCCAGCCATGTTCTAAGCCCTCCCCTCCTCCCTGGGCTTCTGGCAGCAGGAGTGAAAAGAGAGATGCACAGCACTGGGACCCGTTTGACAGAAACCGGCCTCCCACGAGGAAATCCTTCTCCACGTGCAGACATGCTCCCCATTGCCTGTGGCAAGGTGAAGGAAATGCCATACACTGACCTGGAATAGACCACAGGGCCCAGGCACAGTCTGAGCCCTTCCCTCATCCCGGCGGTTTTGCTAGCAGGAGTTCAACCCCAACGAACACAGCCCGGAGACCCCCTGGGGCCAAAACGTCTTCCAACTAACAATATACTCTTGCTGTGGAAATCCTATCCCAAGTGGGGGTAGCCAGGTCAATAAAATGCCACACACCCAGGTGGAAGAAACAACATGGCCCAGGCATGGTCTAAGCCCCTCACCTCGTCCCTGTGCTCTGGGGAGCCGGAGGGACCCCCGAGGCCCACGGCCCTGAGGCCCGTTGGGCAGAAAGCCGGCTTCCCACGGAAACAGCTTTCCTGAGGTGCAGACCCTACCCAAGGGCTGGTGGCAAGGGAAAGCAAATGCCATCCCCTTCTCTGGAAGAAACCCCAATGCCCAGCCATGTTGTAAGCCTTCCCCTCCTTCCTGGGCTTCTGGCAGCAGGAGTGAAAAGAGAGGAACACAGCACTGGGACCCTTTTGACAGAAACCGGCTTCCCACGAGGAAGTCCTTCTCCACGTGCAGACATGCTCACCAGCGCCTGTGGCAAGGTGAAGGAAATGCCATACACTGACCTGGACGAGACTACAGGGCCCAGGCACAGTCTGAGCCCTTCCCTCATCCCAGGGGTTTTGCTAGCAGGAGTTCAACCCCAAGAACACAGCCCGGAGACGCCCTGGGGCCAAAACAGCTTCCGACTAACAATATGCTATTGCTGTGGAAATCCTATCCCAAGTGGAGGTAGCCAGGTCAACAAAATGCCACACACCCAGGTGGAAGAGACAACATGGCCCAGGCATGGCCTAAGCCCCTCACCTCGTCCCTGTGCTCTGGGGAGCCGGAGGGACCCCCGAGGCCCACGGCCCTGAGGCCCGTTGGGCAGAAAGCCGGCTTCCCACGGAAACATCTTTCCTCAGGTGCAGACCCTATCCCAAGGGCTGGTGGCAAGGGAAAGCAAATGCCATCCCCTTCTCTGGAAGAAACCCCAGTGCCCAGCCATGTTGAAAGTCCTCCCCTCCTCCCTGGGCTTCTGGCAGCAGGAGTGAAAAGAGAGGAGCACAGCACTGGGACCCGTTTGACAGAAACCGGCTTCCCACGAGGAAGTCCTTCTCCACGTGCAGACATGCTCCCCAGTGCCTGTGGCAAGGTGAAGGAAATGCCATACACTGACCTGGAAGAGACCACAGGGCCCAGGCACAGTCTGAGCCCTTCCCTCATCCCGGTGGTTTTGCTAGCAGGAGTTCAACACCAAGGAACACAGACCGGAGACCCCCTGGGGCCAAAGGGCTTATGACTAACAATATGCTCTTGCTGTGGAAATCCTATCCCAAGTGGAGG
Organism: Ursus americanus; assembly: GCF_024610735.1. NCBI lineage: Eukaryota > Metazoa > Chordata > Mammalia > Carnivora > Ursidae > Ursus > Ursus americanus. The sequence continues at coordinate 294,347 of NW_028273629.1, read as the reverse complement.
TAGCCAGGTCAACAAAATGCCACACACCCTGGTGGAAGAGACAACATGGCCCAGGCATGGCCTAAGCCCCTCACCTCGTCCCTGTGCTCTGGGGAGCCGGACGGACCCCGAAGCACCATGGCCCTGAGGCCCGTTGGGCAGAAAGCCGGTTTCCCACGGAAACAGCTTTCCTGAGGTGCAGACCGTATCCCAAGGGCTGGTGGCAAGGGAAAGCAAATGCCTTCCCCTTATCTGGAAGAAACCCCAGTGCCCAGCCATGTTCTAAGCCCTCCCCTCCTCCCTGGGCTTCTGGCAGCAGGAGTGAAAAGAGAGATGCACAGCACTGGGACCCGTTTGACAGAAACCGGCCTCCCACGAGGAAGTCCTTCTCCACGTGCAGACATGCTCCCCATTGCCTGTGGCAAGGTGAAGGAAATGCCATACACTGACCTGGAATAGACCACAGGGCCCAGGCACAGTCTGAGCCCTTCCCTCATCCCGGTGGTTTTGCTAGCAGGAGTTCAACCCCAACGAACACAGCCCGGAGACCCCCTGGGGCCAAAACGTCTTCCAACTAACAATATACTCTTGCTGTGGAAATCCTATCCCAAGTGGGGGTAGCCAGGTCAATAAAATGCCACACACCCAGGTGGAAGAAACAACATGGCCCAGGCATGGTCTAAGCCGTCACCTCGTCCCTGTGCTCTGGGGAGCCGGAGGGAACCCCGAGGGCCACGGCCCTGAGGCCCGTTGGGCAGGAAGCCGGTCCTCCCACGGAAACAGCTTTCCTGAGGTGCAGACCCTCTCCCAAGGGCTGGTGGCAAGGGAAAGGAAATGCCATCCCCTTCTCTGGAAGAAACCCCAGTGCCCAGCCATGTTCTAAGCCCTCCCCTCCTCCCTGGGCTTCTGGCAGCAGGAGTGAAAAGAGAGGAGCACAGCACAGGGACCCGTTTGACAGAAACCGGCTTCCCACGAGTTAGTCATTCTCCACGTGCAGACATGCTCCCCAGTGCCTGTGGCAAGGTGAAGGAAATGCCATACACTAACCTGGAAGAGACCACAGGGCCCAGGCACAGTCTGAGCCCTTCCCTCATCCCGGCGGTTTTGCTAGCAGGAGTTCAACCCCAAGGAACACAGACCGGAGACCCCCTGGGGCCCAAACGGCTTCGGAATAACAATATGCTCTTGCTGTGGAAATCCTATCCCAAGTGGGGGTAGCCAGGTCAACAAAATGCCACACAACCAAGTGGAAGAAACAACATGGCCCAGGCATGGTCTAAGCCCCTCACCTCGTCCCTGTGCTTTGGGGAGCCGGAGGGACCCCCGAGGCACACGGCCCGGAGGCCCGTTGGGCAGAAAGCCGGCTTCCCACGGAAACAGCTTTCCTGAGGTGCAGACCCTATCCCAAGGGCTGGTGGCAAGGGAAAGCAAATGCCATCCCCTTCTCTGGAAGAAACCCCAGTGCCCAGCCATGTTGAAAGTCCTCCCCTCCTCCCTGGGCTTCTGGCAGCAGGAGTAAAAAGAGAGGAGCACAGCACTGGGACCCGTTTGACAGAAACCGGCTTCCCACGAGGAAGTCCTTCTCCACGTGCAGACATGCTCCCCAGTGCCTGTGGCAAGGTGAAGGAAATGCCATACACTGACCTGGAAGAGACCACAGGGCCCAGGCACAGTCTGAGCCCTTCCCTCATCCCGGTGGTTTTGCTAGCAGGAGTTCAACACCAAGGAACACAGACCGGAGACCCCCTGGGGCCAAAGGGCTTATGACTAACAATATGCTCTTGCTGTGGAAATCCTATCCCAAGTGGAGGTAGCCAGGTCAACAAAATGCCACACACCCTGGTGGAAGAGACAACATGGCCCAGGCATGGCCTAAGCCCCTCACCTCGTCCCTGTGCTCTGGGGAGCCGGACGGACCCCGAAGCACCATGGCACTGAGGCCCGTTGGGCAGAAAGCCGGTTTCCCACGGAAACAGCTTTCCTGAGGTGCAGACCGTATCCCAAGGGCTGGTGTCAAGGGAAAGCAAATGCCTTCCCCTTATCTGGAAGAAACCCCAGTGCCCAGCCATGTTCTAAGCCCTCCCCTCCTCCCTGGGCTTCTGGCAGCAGGAGTGAAAAGAGAGATGCACAGCACTGGGACCCGTTTGACAGAAACCGGCTTCCCACGAGGAAGTCCTTCTCCACGTGCAGACATGCTCCCCAGTGCCTGTGGCAAGCTGAAGGAAATGCCATACACTGACCTGGAAGAGACCACATCGCCCAGGCACAGTCTGAGCCCTTCCCTCATCCCGGTGGTTTTGCTAGCAGGAGTTCAACCCCAAGAACACAGCCCGGAGACCCCCTGGGGCCAAAACGTCTTCCCACTAACAATAAGCTATTGCTGTGGAAATCCTATCCCAAGTGGGGGTAACGAGGTCAACAAAATGCCACACACCCAGGTGGAAGAAACAACATGGCCCAGGCATGGTCTAAGCCCCTCACCTCGTCCCTGTGTCTGGGGAGCCGGAGGGACCCCCGAGGCCCACGGCCCTGAGGCCCGTTGGGCAGGAAGCCGGCCTCCCACGGAAACAGCTTTCCTGAGATTCAGACCCTCTCCCAAGGGCTGGTAGCAAGAGAAAGCAAATGCCATGCCCTTCTCTGGAAGAAACTCCAGTTCCCAGCCATGTTGTAAGCCCTCCCCTCCTCCCTGGGCTTCAGGCAGGAGGAGTGAAAAGAGAGGAGCACAGCACTGGGACCCTTTTGACAGAAACCGGCTTCCCACGAGGAAGTCCTTCTCCACGTGCAGACATGCTCCCCAGTGCCTGTGGCAAGCTGAAGGAAATGCCATACACTGACCTGGAAGAGAGCACAGGGCCCAGGCACAGTCTGAGACCTACCCTCATCCCGGAGGTTTTGGTAGCAGGAGTTCATCCCCAAGAACACAGCCCAGAGACTCCCTGGGGCCAAAACAGCTTCTGACTAACAATGTGCTATTCCTGTGGAAATCCTATCCCAAGTGGAGGTAGCCAGGTCAACAAAATGCCACACACCCTGGTGGAAGAGACAACATGGCCCAGGCGTGGCCTAAGCCCCTCACCTCGTCCCTGTGCTCTGGGGAGCCGGAGGGACCCCCGAGGCCCACGGCCCTGAGGCCCGTTGGGCAGAAACCCGGCTTCCCACGGAAACAGCTTTCCTGAGGTGCAGACCCTATCCCAAGGGCTGGTGGCAAGGGAAAGCAAATGCCATACCCTTCTCTGGAAGAAACCCCAGTGCCCAGCCATGTTCTAAGCCCTCCCCTCCTCCCTGGGCTTATGGTAGCAGGAGTGAAAAGAGAGGAGCACAGCACTGGGACCCGTTTGATGGAAACTGGCTTCCCACGAGGAAGTCCTTCTCCACGTGCAGACATGCTCCCCAGTGCCTGTGGCAAGGTGAAGGAAATGCCATACACTGACCTGGAAGAGACCACAGGGCCCAGGCACAGTCTGAGACCTACACTCATCCCGGAGGTTTTGGTAGCAGGAGTTCATCCCCAAGGAACACAGCACGGAGACCCCCTGGGGCCCAAACGGCTTCCGACTAACAATATGCTCTTGCTGTGGAAATCCTATCCCAAGTGGGGGTAACCAGGTCAACAAAATGCCACACACCCAGGTGGAAGAAACAACATGGCCCAGGCATGGTCTAAGCCCCTCACCTCGTCCCTGTGCTCTGGGGAGCCGGAGGGACCCCCGAGGCCCACGGTCCTGAGGCCCGTTGGGCAGAAAGCCGGCTTCCCACAGAAACAGCTTTCCTGAGGTGCAGACCGTATCCCAAGGGCTGGTGGCAAGGGAAAGCAAATGCCATCCCCTTCTCTGGAAGAAACCCCAGTGCCCAGCCATGTTGTAAGCCTTCCCCTCCTTCCTGGGCTTCTGGCAGCAGGAGTGAAAAGAGAGGAGCACAGCACTGGGACCCTTTTGACAGAAACCGGCTTCCCACGAGGAAGTCCTTCTCCACGTGCAGACATGCTCACCAGCGCCTGTGGCAAGGTGAAGGAAATGCCATACACTGACCTGGACGAGACTACAGGGCCCAGGCACAGTCTGAGCCCTTCCCTCATCCCAGGGGTTTTGCTAGCAGGAGTTCAACCCCAAGAACACAGCCCGGAGACCCCCTGGGGCCAAAACAGCTTCCGACTAACAATATGCTTTTGCTGTGGAAATCCTATCCCAAGTGGAGGTAGCCAGGTCAACAAAATGCCACACACCCAGGTGGAAGAGACAACATGGCCCAGGCATGGCCTAAGCCCCTCACCTCGTCCCTGTGCTCTGGGGAGCCGGAGGGACCCCCGAGGCCCACGGCCCTGAGGCCCGTTGGGCAGAAAGCCGGCTTCCCACGGAAACAGCTTTCCTGAGGTGCAGACCCTCTCCCAAGGGCTGGTGGCAAGGGAAAGCAAATGCCATCCCCTTCTCTGGAAGAAACCCCAGTGCCCAGCCATGTTGAAAGCCCTCCCCTCCTCCCTGGGCTTCTGGCAGCAGGAGTGAAAAGAGAGGAGCACAGCACTGGGAACCGTTTGACGGAAACCGGCTTCCCACGAGGAAGTCCTTCTCCACGTGCAGACATGCTCCCCAGTGCCTGTGGCAAGGTGAAGGAAATGCCATACACTGACCTGGAAGAGACCACAGGGCCCAGGCACAGTCTGAGCCCTTCCCTCATCCCGGCGGTTTTGCTAGCAGGAGTTCAACCCCAAGGAACACAGACCGGAGACCCCCTGGGGCCAAAGGGCTTATGACTAACAATATGCTCTTGCTGTGGAAATCCTATCCCAAGTGGGGTTAGCCAGGTCAACAAAATGCCACACAACCAAGTGGAAGAAACAACATGGGCCAGGCATGGTCTAAGCCCCTCACCTCGTCCCTGTGCTCTGGGGAGCCGGAGGGACCCCCGAGGCATACGGCCCGGAGGCCCGTTGGGCAGAAAGCCGGCTTCCCACGGAAACAGCTTTCCTGAGGTGCAGACCCTATCCCAAGGGGTGGTGGCAAGGGAAAGCAAATGCCATCCCCTTCTCTGGAAGAAACCCCATTGCCCAGCCATGTTGTAAGCTCTCCCCTCCTCCCTGGGCTTCTGGCACCAGGAGTGAAAAGAGAGGGGCACAACACGGGGACCCGTTTGACAGAAACCGGCTTCCCACGAGGAAGTCCTTCTCCACGTGCAGACATGCTCCCCAGTGCCTGTGGCAAGGTGAAGGAAATGCCATACACTGACCTGGAAGAGACCACAGGGCCCAGGCACAGTCTGAGCCCTTCTCTCATCCCGGCGGTTTTGCTAGCAGGAGTTCAACCCCCAAAACACAGCCCTAAGACCCCCTGGGGCCAAAACGGCTTCCGACTAACAATATGCTCTTGCTGTGGAAATCCTATCCCAAGTGGAGGTAGCCAGGTCAACAAAATGCCACACACCCAGGTGAAAGAGACAACATGGCCCAGGCATGGTCTACGCCCCTCACCTCGTCCCTGTTCTCTGGGGAGCCGGAGGGACCCCCGAGGCAGACGGCCCTGAGGCCCGTTGGGCAGAAACCCGGCTTCCCACGGAAACAGCTCTCCTGAGGTGCAGAACCTATCCCAAGGGCTGGTGGCAAGGGAAAGCAAATGCCATCCCCTTCTCTGGAAGAAACCCAGGTACCCAGCCATGTTGTAAGCCCTCCCCTCCTCCCTGGGCTTCTGGCTGTAGGAGTGAAAAGAGAGTTGAACAGCACTGGGACCCGTTTGACAGAAACCGGCTTCCCACGAGGAAGTCATTCTCCACGTGCAGACATGCTCCCCAGTGCCTGTGGCAAGGTGAAGGAAATGCCATACACTGACCTGGAAGAGACGACAGGGCCCAGGCACAGTCTGAGCCCTACCCTCATCCCGGCGGTTTTGCTAGCAGGAGTTCAACACCAAGGAACACAGACCGGAGACCCCCTGGGGCCAAAACGGCTACGGACTAACAATATGCTCTTTCTGTGGAAATCTTATCCCAAGTGGAGGTAGCCAGGTCAACAAAATGCCACACACCCTGGTGGAAGAGACAACATGGCCCAGGCATGGCCTAAGCCCCTCACCTCGTCCCTGTGCTCTGGGGAGCCGGACGGACCCCGAAGCACCATGGCCCTGAGGCCCGTTGGGCAGAAAGTCGGCTTCCCACGGAAACAGCTTTCCTGAGGTGGAGACCGTATCCCAAGGGCTGGTGTCAAGGGAAAGCAAATGCCATCCCCTTATCTGGAAGAAACCCCAGTGCCCAGCCATGTTCTAAGCCCTCCCCTCCTCCCTGGGCTTCTGGCAGCAGGAGTGAAAAGAGAGATACACAGCACTGGGACCCGTTTGACAGAAACCGGCCTCCCACGAGGAAGTCCTTCTCCACGTGCAGACATGCTCCCCATTGCCTGTGGCAAGGTGAAGGAAATGCCATACACTGACCTGGAATAGACCACAGGGCCCAGGCACAGTCTGAGCCCTTCCCTCATCCCGGCGGTTTTGCTAGCAGGAGTTCAACCCCAACGAACAAAGCCCGGAGACCCCCTGGGGCCAAAACGTCTTCCAACTAACATTATACTCTTGCTGTGGAAATCCTATCCCAAGTGGGGGTAGCCAGGTCAATAAAATGCCACACACCCAGGTGGAAGAAACAACATGGCCCAGGCATGGTCTAAGCCCGTCACCTCGTCCCTGTGCTCTGGGGAGCCGGAGGGAACCCCGAGGGCCACGGCCCTGAGGCCCGTTGGGCAGGAAGCCGGCCTCCCACGGAAACAGCTTTCCTGAGGTACAGACCCTCTCCCAAGGGCTGGTGGCAAGGGAAAGCAAATGCCATCCCCTTCTCTGGAAGAAACCCCAGTGCCCAGCCATGTTCTAAGCCCTCCCCTCCTCCCTGGGCTTATGGTAGCAGGAGTGAAAAGAGAGGAGCACAGCACAGGGACCCGTTTGACAGAAACCGGCTTCCCACGAGTTAGTCATTCTCCACGTGCAGACATGCTCCCCAGTGCCTGTGGCAAGGTGAAGGAAATGCCATACACTAACCTGGAAGAGACCACAGGGCCCAGGCACAGTCTGAGCCCTTCCCTCATCCCGGCGGTTTTGGAGCAGGAGTTCAACCCCAAGGAACACAGACCGGAGACCCCCTGGGGCCCAAACGGCTTCGGACTAACAATATGCTCTTGCTGTGGAAATCCTATCCCAAGTGGGGGTAGCCAGGTCAACAAAATGCCACACACCGAGGTGGAAGAAACAACATGGCCCAGGCATGGTCTAAGCCCCTCACCTCGTCCCTGTGCTTTGGGGAGCCGGAGGGACCCCCGAGGCATACGGCCCGGAGGCCCGTTGGGCAGAAAGCCGGCTTCCCACGGAAACAGCTTTCCTGAGGTGCAGACCCTATCCCAAGGGGTGGTGGCAAAGGAAAGCAAATGCCATCCCCTTCTCTGGAAGAAACCCCATTGCCCAGCCATGTTGTAAGCTCTCCCCTCCTCCCTGGGCTTCTGGCAGCAGGAGTGAAAAGAGAGGGGCACAGCACGGGGACCCGTTTGACAGAAACCGGCTTGCCACGAGGAAGTCATTCTCCACGTGCAGACATGCTCCCCAGTGCCTGTGGCAAGGTGAAGGAAATGCCATACACTGACCTGGAAGAGACTACAAGGCCCAGGCACAGTGTGAGCCCTACCCTCATCCCGGCGGTTTTGCTAGCAGGAGTTCAACACCAAAGAACACAGCACGGAGACCCCCTGGGGCCAAAACGGCTACGGACTAACAATATGCTCTTTCTGTGGAAATCCTATCTCAAGTGGGGGTAACCAGGTCAACAAAATGTCACACACCCAGGTGGAAGAGACAACATGGCCCAGGCATGGTCTAAGCCCCTCACCTCGTCCCTGTGCTCTGGGGAGCCGGAGGGACCCCCGAGGCCCATGGCCCTGAGGCCCGTTGGGCAGGAAGCCGGCCTCCCACGGAAACAGCTTTCCTGAGATTCAGACCCTCTCCCAAGGGCTGGGAGCAAGAGAAAGCAAATGCCATGCCCTTCTCTGGAAGAAACTCCAGTTCCCAGCCATGTTGTAAGCCCTCCCCTCCTCCCTGGGCTTCAGGCAGGAGGAGTGAAAAGAGAGGAGCACAGCACTGGGACCCTTTTGACAGAAACCGGCTTCCCACGAGGAAGTCCTTCTCCACGTGCAGACATGCTCCCCAGTGCCTGTGGCAAGGTGAAGGAAATGCCATACACTGACCTGGAAGAGACCACAGGGCCCAGGCACAGTCTGAGACCTACCCTCATCCCGGAGGTTTTGGTAGCAGGAGTTCATCCCCAAGAACACAGCCCAGAGACCCCGTGGGACCAAAACAGCTTCTGACTAACAATGTGCTATTGCTGTGGAAATCCTATCCCAAGTGGAGGTAGCCAGGTCAACAAAATGCCACACACCCTGGTGGAAGAGACAACATGGCCCAGGCATGGCCTAAGCCCCTCACCTCGTCCCTGTGCTCTGGGGAGCCGGAGGGACCCCCGAGGCCCACGGCCCTGAGGCCCGTTGGGCAGAAACCCGGCTTCCCACGGAAACAGCTTTCCTGAGGTGCAGACCCTATCCCAAGGGCTGGTGGCAAGGGAAAGCAAATGCCATCCCCTTCTCTGGAAGAAACCCCAGTGCCCAGCCATGTTGAAAGTCCTCCCCTCCTCCCTGGGCTTCTGGCAGCAGGAGTGAAAAGAGAGGAGCACAGCACTGGGACCCGTTTGACAGAAACCGGCTTCCCACGCGGAAGTCCTTCTCCACGTGCAGACATGCTCCCCAGTGCCTGTGGCAAGGTGAAGGAAATGCCATACACTGACCTGGAAGAGACCACAGGGCCCAGGTACAGTCTGAGACCTACCCTCATCCCGGAGGTTTTGGTAGCAGGAGTTCATCCCCAAGGAACACAGCACGGAGACCCCCTGGGGCCCAAACGGCTTCCGACTAACAATATGCTCTTGCTGTGGAAATCCTATCCCAAGTGGGGGTAACCAGGTCAACAAAATGCCACACACCCAGGTGGAAGAAACAACATGGCCCAGGCATGGTCTAAGCCCCTCACCTCGTCCCTGTGCTCTGGGGAGCCGGAGGGACCCCCGAGGCCCACGGTCCTGAGGCCCGTTGGGCAGAAAGCCGGCTTCCCACGGAAACAGCTTTCCTGAGGTGCAGACCGTATCCCAAGGGCTGGTGGCAAGGGAAAGCAAATGCCATCCCCTTCTCTGGAAGAAACCCCAGTGCCCAGCCATGTTGTAAGCCTTCCCCTCCTTCCTGGGCTTCTGGCAGCAGGAGTGAAAAGGGAGGAACACAGCACTGGGACCCTTTTGACAGAAACCGGCTTCCCACGAGGAAGTCCTTCTCCACGTGCAGACATGCTCCCCAGTGCCTGTGGCAAGGTGAAGGAAATGCCATACACTGACCTGGACGAGACTACAGGGCCCAGGCACAGTCTGAGCCCTTCCCTCATCCCAGGGGTTTTGCTAGCAGGAGTTCAACCCCAAGAACACAGCCCGGAGACCCCCTGGGGCCAAAACAGCTTCCGACTAACAATATGCTATTGCTGTGGAAATCCTATCCCAAGTGGAGGTAGCCAGGTCAACAAAATGCCACACACCCAGGTGGAAGAGACAACATGGCCCAGGCATGGCCTAAGCCCCTCACCTCGTCCCTGTGCTCTGGGGAGCCGGACGGACCCCGAAGCACCATGGCCCTGAGGCCCGTTGGGCAGAAAGCCGGCTTCCCACGGAAACAGCTTTCCTGAGGTGCAGACCGTATCCCAAGGGCTGGTGTCAAGGGAAAGCAAATGCCATCCCCTTATCTGGAAGAAACCCCAGTGCCCAGCCATGTTCTAAGCCCTCCCCTCCTCCCTGGGCTTCTGGCAGCGGGAGTGAAAAGAGAGATGCACAGCACTGGGACCCGTTTGACAGAAACCGGCCTCCCACGAGGAAGTCCCTCTCCACGTGCAGACATGCTCCCCATTGCCTGTGGCAAGGTGAAGGAAATGCCATACACTGACCTGGAATAGACCACACGGCCCAGGCACAGTCTGAGCCCTTCCCTCATCCCGGCGGTTTTGCTAGCAGGAGTTCAACCCCAACGAACAAAGCCCGGAGACCCCCTGGGGCCAAAACGTCTTCCAACTAACATTATACTCTTGCTGTGGAAATCCTATCCCAAGTGGGGGTAGCCAGGTCAATAAAATGCCACACACCCAGGTGGAAGAAACAACATGGCCCAGGCATGGTCTAAGCCCGTCACCTCGTCCCTGTGCTCTGGGGAGCCGGAGGGAACCCCGAGGGCCACGGCCCTGAGGCCCGTTGGGCAGGAAGCCGGCCTCCCACGGAAACAGCTTTCCTGAGGTGCAGACCCTCTCCCAAGGGCTGGTGGCAAGGGAAAGCAAATGCCATCCCCTTCTCTGGAAGAAACCCCAGTGCCCAGCCATGTTCTAAGCCCTCCCCTCCTCCCTGGGCTTATGGTAGCAGGAGTGAAAAGAGAGGAGAACAGCACAGGGACCCGTTTGACAGAAACCGGCTTCCCACGAGTTAGTCATTCTCCACGTGCAGACATGCTCCCCAGTGCCTGTGGCAAGGTGAAGGAAATGCCATACACTAACCTGGAAGAGACCACAGGGCCCAGGCACAGTCTGAGCCCTTCCCTCATCCCGGCGGTTTTGGAGCAGGAGTTCAACCCCAAGGAACACAGACCGGAGACCCCCTGGGGCCCAAACGGCTTCCGACTAACAATATGCTCTTGCTGTGGAAATCCTATCCCAAGTGGGGGTAGCCAGGTCAACAAAATGCCACACACCCAGGTGGAAGAAACAACATGGCCCAGGCATGGTCTAAGCCCCTCACCTCGTCCCTGTGCTTTGGGGAGCCGGAGGGACCCCCGAGGCATACGGCCCGGAGGCCCGTTGGGCAGAAAGCCGGCTTCCCACGGAAACAGCTTTCCTGAGGTGCAGACCCTATCCCAAGGGGTGGTGGCAAGGGAAAGCAAATGCCATCCCCTTCTCTGGAAGAAACCCCATTGCCCAGCCATGTTGTAAGCTCTCCCCTCCTCCCTGGCTTCTGGCAGCAGGAGTGAAAAGAGAGGGGCACAGCACGGGGACCCGTTTGACAGAAACCGGCTTCCCACGAGGAAGTCCTTCTCCACGTGCAGACATGCTCCCCATTGCCTGTGGCAAGGTGAAGGAAATGCCATACACTGACCTGGAAGAGACCACAGGGCCCAGGCACAGTCTGAGCCCTTCTCTCATCCCGGCGGTTTTGCTAGCAGGAGTTCAACCCCCAAAACACAGCCCTGAGACCCCCTGGGGCCAAAACGGCTTCCGACTAACAATATGCTCTTGCTGTGGAAATCCTAACCCAAGTGGGGGTAGCCAGGTCAACAAAATGCCACACACCCAGGTGAAAGAGACAACATGGCCCAGGCATGGTCTAAGCCCCTCACCTCGTCCCTGTTCTCTGGGGAGTCGGAGGGACCCCCGAGGAACACGGCCCTGAGGCCCGTTGGGCAGAAACCCGGCTTCCCACGAAAACAGCTCTCCTGAGGTGCAGAACCTATCCCAAGGGCTGGTGGCAAGGGAAAGCAAATGCCATCCCCTTCTCTGGAAGAAACCCAGGTACCCAGCCATGTTGTAAGCCCTCCCCTCCTCCCTGGGCTTCTGGCTGTAGGAGTGAAAAGAGAGGAGCACAGCACTGGGACCCGTTTGACAGAAACCGGCTTGCCACGAGGAAGTCATTCTCCACGTGCAGACATGCTCCCCAGTGCCTGTGGCAAGGTGAAGGAAATGCCATACACTGACCTGGAAGAGACTACAAGGCCCAGGCACAGTGTGAGCCCTACCCTCATCCCGGCGGTTTTGCTAGCAGGAGTTCAACACCAAAGAACACAGCACGGAGACCCCCTGGGGCCAAAACGGCTACGGACTAACAATATGCTCTTTCTGTGGAAATCCTATCTCAAGTGGGGGTAACCAGGTCAACAAAATGTCACACACCCAGGTGGAAGAGACAACATGGCCCAGGCATGGTCTAAGCCCCTCACCTCGTCCCTGTGCTCTGGGGAGCCGGAGGGACCCCCGAGGCCCACGGCCCTGAGGCCCGATGGGCAGAAAGCCGGCTTCCCACGAAAACAGCTTTCCTGAGGTGCAGACCCTATCCCAAGGGCTGGTGGCAAGGGAAAGCAAAAGCCATCCCCTTCTCTGGAAGAAACCCCAGTGCCCAGCCATGTTGTAAGCCTTCCCCTCCTCCCTGGGCTTCTGGCAGCAGGAGTGAAAAGAGAGGAGCACAGCACTGGGACCCGTTTGACAGAAACCGGCTTCCCACGAGTTAGTCATTCTCCACGTGCAGACATTCTCCCCAGTGCCTGTGGCAAGGTGAAGGAAATGCCATACACTGACCTGGAAGAGACCACATCGCCCAGGCACAGTCTGAGCCCTTCCCTCATCCCGGTGGTTTTGCTAGCAGGAGTTCAACCCCAAGAACACAGCCCGGAGACCCCCTGGGGCCAAAACAGCTTCCCACTAACAATAAGCTATTGCTGTGGAAATCCTATCCCAAGTGGGGGTAACCAGGTCAACAAAATGCCACACACCCAGGTGGAAGAAACAACATGGCCCAGGCATGGTCTAAGCCCCTCACCTCGTCCCTGTGCTCTGGGGAGCCGGAGGGACCCCCGAGGCCCATGGCCCTGAGGCCCGTTGGGCAGGAAGCCGGCCTCCCACGGAAACAGCTTTCCTGAGATTCAGACCCTCTCCCAAGGGCTGGGAGCAAGAGAAAGCAAATGCCATGCCCTTCTCTGGAAGAAACTCCAGTTCCCAGCCATGTTGTAAGCCCTCCCCTCCTCCCTGGGCTTCAGGCAGGAGGAGTGAAAAGAGAGGAGCACAGCACTGGGACCCTTTTGACAGAAACCGGCTTCCCACGAGGAAGTCCTTCTCCACGTGCAGACATGCTCACCAGCGCCTGTGGCAAGGTGAAGGAAATGCCATACACTGACCTGGACGAGACTACAGGGCCCAGGCACAGTCTGAGCCCTTCCCTCATCCCAGGGGTTTTGCTAGTAGGAGTTCAACCCCAAGAACACAGCCCGGAGACGCCCTGGGGCCAAAACAGCTTCCAACTAACAATATGCTATTGCTGTGGAAATCCTATCCCAAGTGGAGGTAGCCAGGTCAACAAAATGCCACACACCCAGGTGGAAGAGACAACATGGCCCAGGCATGGCCTAAGCCCCTCACCTCGTCCCTGTGCTCTGGGGAGCCGGAGGGACCCCCGAGGCCCACGGCCCTGAGGCCCGTTGGGCAGAAAGCCGGCTTCCCACGGAAACATCTTTCCTCAGGTGCAGACCCTATCCCAAGGGCTGGTGGCAAGGGAAAGCAAATGCCATCCCCTTCTCTGGAAGAAACCCCAGTGCCCAGCCATGTTGAAAGTCCTCCCCTCCTCCCTGGGCTTCTGGCAGCAGGAGTGAAAAGAGAGGAGCACAGCACTGGGACCCGTTTGACAGAAACCGGCTTCCCACGAGGAAGTCCTTCTCCACGTGCAGACATGCTCCCCAGTGCCTGTGGCAAGGTGAAGGAAATGCCATACACTGACCTGGAAGAGACCACAGGGCCCAGGCACAGTCTGAGCCCTTCCCTCATCCCGGTGGTTTTGCTAGCAGGAGTTCAACACCAAGGAACACAGACCGGAGACCCCCTGGGGCCAAAGGGCTTATGACTAACAATATGCTCTTGCTGTGGAAATCCTATCCCAAGTGGAGGTAGCCAGGTCAACAAAATGCCACACACCCTGGTGGAAGAGACAACATGGCCCAGGCATGGCCTAAGCCCCTCACCTCGTCCCTGTGCTCTGGGGAGCCGGACGGACCCCGAAGCACCATGGCCCTGAGGCCCGTTGGGCAGAAAGCCGGTTTCCCACGGAAACAGCTTTCCTGAGGTGCAGACCGTATCCCAAGGGCTGGTGGCAAGGGAAAGCAAATGCCTTCCCCTTATCTGGAAGAAACCCCAGTGCCCAGCCATGTTCTAAGCCCTCCCCTCCTCCCTGGGCTTCTGGCAGCAGGAGTGAAAAGAGAGATGCACAGCACTGGGACCCGTTTGACAGAAACCGGCCTCCCACGAGGAAGTCCTTCTCCACGTGCAGACATGCTCCCCATTGCCTGTGGCAAGGTGAAGGAAATGCCATACACTGACCTGGAATAGACCACAGGGCCCAGGCACAGTCTGAGCCCTTCCCTCATCCCGGCGGTTTTGCTAGCAGGAGTTCAACCCCAACGAACACAGCCCGGAGACCCCCTGGGGCCAAAACGTCTTCCAACTAACAATATACTCTTGCTGTGGAAATCCTATCCCAAGTGGGGGTAGCCAGGTCAATAAAATGCCACACACCCAGGTGGAAGAAACAACATGGCCCAGGCATGGTCTAAGCCGTCACCTCGTCCCTGTGCTCTGGGGAGCCGGAGGGAACCCCGAGGGCCACGGCCCTGAGGCCCGTTGGGCAGGAAGCCGGTCCTCCCACGGAAACAGCTTTCCTGAGGTGCAGACCCTCTCCCAAGGGCTGGTGGCAAGGGAAAGCAAATGCCATCCCCTTCTCTGGAAGAAACCCCAGTGCCCAGCCATGTTCTAAGCCCTCCCCTCCTCCCTGGGCTTCTGGCAGCAGGAGTGAAAAGAGAGGAGCACAGCACAGGGACCCGTTTGACAGAAACCGGCTTCCCACGAGTTAGTCATTCTCCACGTGCAGACATGCTCCCCAGTGCCTGTGGCAAGGTGAAGGAAATGCCATACACTAACCTGGAAGAGACCACAGGGCCCAGGCACAGTCTGAGCCCTTCCCTCATCCCGGCGGTTTTGCTAGCAGGAGTTCAACCCCAAGGAACACAGACCGGAGACCCCCTGGGACCCAAACGGCTTCGGAATAACAATATGCTCTTGCTGTGGAAATCCTATCCCAAGTGGGGGTAGCCAGGTCAACAAAATGCCACACAACCAAGTGGAAGAAACAACATGGCCCAGGCATGGTCTAAGCCCCTCACCTCGTCCCTGTGCTTTGGGGAGCCGGAGGGACCCCCGAGGCCCACGGCCCGGAGGCCCGTTGGGCAGAAAGCCGGCTTCCCACGGAAACAGCTTTCCTGAGGTACAGACCCTATCCCAAGGGCTGGTGGCAAGGGAAAGCAAATGCCATCCCCTTCTCTGGAAGAAACCCCAGTGCCCAGCCATGTTGAAAGTCCTCCCCTCCTCCCTGGGCTTCTGGCAGCAGGAGTAAAAAGAGAGGAGCACAGCACTGGGACCCGTTTGACAGAAACCGGCTTCCCACGAGGAAGTCCTTCTCCACGTGCAGACATGCTCCCCAGTGCCTGTGGCAAGGTGAAGGAAATGCCATACACTGACCTGGAAGAGACCACAGGGCCCAGGCACAGTCTGAACCCTTCCCTCATCCCGGCGGTTTTGATAGCAGGAGTTCAACCCCAAGGAACACAGACCGGAGACGCCCTGGGGCCCAAACGGCTTCCGACTAACAATATGCTCTTGCTGTGGAAATCCTATCCCAAGTGGAGGTAGCCAGGTCAACAAAATGCCACACAACCAAGTGGAAGAAACAACATGGCCCAGGCATGGTCTAAGCCCCTCACCTCGTCCCTGTGCTCTGGGGAGCCGGAGGGACCCCCGAGGCCCACGGTCTTGAGGCCCGTTGGGCAGAAAGCCGGCTTCCCACGGAAACAGCTTTCCTGAGGTGCAGACCGTATCCCAAGGGCTGGTGGCAAGGGAAAGCAAATGCCATCCCCTTCTCTGGAAGAAACCCCAGTGCCCAGCCATGTTGTAAGCCTTCCCCTCCTTCCTGGGCTTCTGGCAGCAGGAGTGAAAAGAGAGGAACACAGCACTGGGACCCTTTTGACAGAAACCGGCTTCCCACGAGGAAGTCCTTCTCCACGTGCAGACATGCTCCCCAGTGCCTGTGGCAAGGTGAAGGAAATGCCATACACTGACCTGGACGAGACTACAGGGCCCAGGCACAGTCTGAGCCCTTCCCTCATCCCAGGGGTTTTGCTAGCAGGAGTTCAACCCCAAGAACACAGCCCGGAGACCCCCTGGGGACAAAACAGCTTCCGACTAACAATATGCTATTGCTGTGGAAATCCTATCCCAAGTGGAGGTAGCCAGGTCAACAAAATGCCACACACCCAGGTGGAGGAGACAACATGGCCCAGGCATGGCCTAAGCCCCTCACCTCGTCCCTGTGCTCTGGGGAGCCGGAGGGACCCCCGAGGCCCACGGCCCTGAGGCCCGTTGGGCAGAAAGCCGGCTTCCCACGGAAACATCTTTCCTGAGGTGCAGACCCTATCCCAAGGGCTGGTGGCAAGGGAAAGCAAATGCCATCCCCTTCTCTGGAAGAAACCCCAGTGCCCAGCCATGTTGAAAGTCCTCCCCTCCTCCCTGGGCTTCTGGCAGCAGGAGTGAAAAGAGAGGAGCACAGCACTGGGACCCGTTTGACAGAAACCGGCTTCGCACGAAGAAGTCCTTCTCCACCTGCAGACATGCTCCCCAGTGCCTGTGGCAAGGTGAAGGAAATGCCATACACTGACCTGGAAGAGACCACAGGGCCCAGGCACAGTCTGAGCCCTTCCCTCATCCCGGTGGTTTTGCTAGCAGGAGTACAACACCAAGGAACACAGACCGGAGACCCCCTGGGGCCAAAGGGCTTATGACTAACAATATGCTCTTGCTGTGGAAATCCTATCCCAAGTGGAGGTAGCCAGGTCAACAAAATGCCACACACCCTGGTGGAAGAGACAATATGGCCCAGGCATGGCCTAAGCCCCTCACCTCGTCCCTGTGCTCTGGGGAGCCGGACGGACCCCGAAGCACCATGGCCCTGAGGCCCGTTGGGCAGAAAGCCGGTTTCCCACGGAAACAGCTTTCCTGAGGTGCGGACCGTATCCCAAGGGCTGGTGTCAAGGGAAAGCAAATGCCATCCCCTTATCTGGAAGAAACCCCAGTGCCCAGCCATGTTCTAAGCCCTCCCCTCCTCCCTGGGCTTCTGGCAGCAGGAGTGAAAAGAGAGATGCACAGCACTGGGACCCGTTTGACAGAAACCGGCCTCCCACGAGGAAATCCTTCTCCACGTGCAGACATGCTCCCCATTGCCTGTGGCAAGGTGAAGGAAATGCCATACACTGACCTGGAATAGACCACAGGGCCCAGGCACAGTCTGAGCCCTTCCCTCATCCCGGCGGTTTTGCTAGCAGGAGTTCAACCCCAACGAACACAGCCCGGAGACCCCCTGGGGCCAAAACGTCTTCCAACTAACAATATACTCTTGCTGTGGAAATCCTATCCCAAGTGGGGGTAGCCAGGTCAATAAAATGCCACACACCCAGGTGGAAGAAACAACATGGCCCAGGCATGGTCTAAGAACCTCACTTCGTCCCTGTACTCTGGGGAGCCGGAGGGAACCCCGAGGCCCACAGCCCTTAGGCCCGTTGGACAGAAAGCCGGCTTCCCACGGAAACAGATTTCCTGAGGTGCAGAACCTATCCCAAGGAGTGGTGGCAAGGGAAAGGAAATGCCATCCCCTTCTCTGGAAGAAACGCCAGTGCCCAGTCATGCTTTAACCCCTCCCCTCCTCCATGGGCTTATGGCAGCAGGAGTGAAAAGAGAGGAGCACAGCACTAGGAGCGTTTGACAGAAACCGGCTTCCCACGAGGAAGTACTTCTCCACGTGCAGACATGCTCCCCAGTGCCTGTGCCAAGGTGAAGGAAATGCCATACACTGACCTGGAAGAGACCACAGGGCCCAGGTACAGTCTGAGACCTACCCTCATCCCGGAGGTTTTGGTAGCAGGAGTTCATCCCCAAGGAACACAGCACGGAGACCCCCTGGGGCCCAAACGGCTTCCGACTAACAATATGCTCTTGCTGTGGAAATCCTATCCCAAGTGGGGGTAACCAGGTCAACAAAATGCCACACACCCAGGTGGAAGAAACAACATGGCCCAGGCATGGTCTAAGCCCCTCACCTCGTCCCTGTGCTCTGGGGAGCCGGAGGGACCCCCGAGGCCCACGGTCCTGAGGCCCGTTGGGCAGAAAGCCGGCTTCCCACGGAAACAGCTTTCCTGAGGTGCAGACCGTATCCCAAGGGCTGGTGGCAAGGGAAAGCAAATGCCATCCCCTTCTCTGGAAGAAACCCCAGTGCCCAGCCATGTTGTAAGCCTTCCCCTCCTTCCTGGGCTTCTGGCAGCAGGAGTGAAAAGGGAGGAACACAGCACTGGGACCCTTTTGACAGAAACCGGCTTCCCACGAGGAAGTCCTTCTCCACGTGCAGACATGCTCCCCAGTGCCTGTGGCAAGGTGAAGGAAATGCCATACACTGACCTGGACGAGACTACAGGGCCCAGGCACAGTCTGAGCCCTTCCCTCATCCCAGGGGTTTTGCTAGCAGGAGTTCAACCCCAAGAACACAGCCCGGAGACCCCCTGGGGCCAAAACAGCTTCCGACTAACAATATGCTATTGCTGTGGAAATCCTATCCCAAGTGGAGGTAGCCAGGTCAACAAAATGCCACACACCCAGGTGGAAGAGACAACATGGCCCAGGCATGGCCTAAGCCCCTCACCTCGTCCCTGTGCTCTGGGGAGCCGGACGGACCCCGAAGCACCATGGCCCTGAGGCCCGTTGGGCAGAAAGCCGGCTTCCCACGGAAACAGCTTTCCTGAGGTGCAGACCCTATCCCAAGGGGTGGTGGCAAGGGAAAGCAAATGCCATCCCCTTCTCTGGAAGAAACCCCATTGCCCAGCCATGTTGTAAGCTCTCCCCTCCTCCCTGGGCTTCTGGCAGCAGGAGTGAAAAGAGAGGGGCACAGCACGGGGACCCGTTTGACAGAAACCGGCTTCCCACGAGGAAGTCCTTCTCCACGTGCAGACATGCTCCCCAGTGCCTGTGGCAAGGTGAAGGAAATGCCATACACTGACCTGGAAGAGACCACAGGGCCCAGGCACAGTCTGAGCCCTTCCCTCATCCCGGCGGTTTTGCTAGCAGGAGTTCAACCCCCAAAACACAGCCCTGAGACCCCCTGGGGCCAAAACGGCTTCCGACTAACAATATGCTCTTGCTGTGGAAATCCTAACCCAAGTGGGGGTAGCCAGGTCAACAAAATGCCACACACCCAGGTGAAAGAGACAACATGGCCCAGGCATGGTCTAAGCCCCTCACCTCGTCCCTGTTCTCTGGGGAGTCGGAGGGACCCCCGAGGAACACGGCCCTGAGGCCCGTTGGGCAGAAACCCGGCTTCCCACGAAAACAGCTCTCCTGAGGTGCAGAACCTATCCCAAGGGCTGGTGGCAAGGGAAAGCAAATGCCATCCCCTTCTCTGGAAGAAACCCAGGTACCCAGCCATGTTGTAAGCCCTCCCCTCCTCCCTGGGCTTCTGGCTGTAGGAGTGAAAAGAGAGGAGCACAGCACTGGGACCCGTTTGACAGAAACCGGCTTGCCACGAGGAAGTCATTCTCCACGTGCAGACATGCTCCCCAGTGCCTGTGGCAAGGTGAAGGAAATGCCATACACTGACCTGGAAGAGACTACAAGGCCCAGGCACAGTGTGAGCCCTACCCTCATCCCGGCGGTTTTGCTAGCAGGAGTTCAACACCAAAGAACACAGCACGGAGACCCCCTGGGGCCAAAACGGCTACGGACTAACAATATGCTCTTTCTGTGGAAATCCTATCTCAAGTGGGGGTAACCAGGTCAACAAAATGTCACACACCCAGGTGGAAGAGACAACATGGCCCAGGCATGGTCTAAGCCCCTCACCTCGTCCCTGTGCTCTGGGGAGCCGGAGGGACCCCCGAGGCCCACGGCCCTGAGGCCCGATGGGCAGAAAGCCGGCTTCCCACGAAAACAGCTTTCCTGAGGTGCAGACCCTATCCCAAGGGCTGGTGGCAAGGGAAAGCAAAAGCCATCCCCTTCTCTGGAAGAAACCCCAGTGCCCAGCCATGTTGTAAGCCTTCCCCTCCTCCCTGGGCTTCTGGCAGCAGGAGTGAAAAGAGAGGAGCACAGCACTGGGACCCGTTTGACAGAAACCGGCTTCCCACGAGTTAGTCATTCTCCACGTGCAGACATTCTCCCCAGTGCCTGTGGCAAGGTGAAGGAAATGCCATACACTGACCTGGAAGAGACCACATCGCCCAGGCACAGTCTGAGCCCTTCCCTCATCCCGGTGGTTTTGCTAGCAGGAGTTCAACCCCAAGAACACAGCCCGGAGACCCCCTGGGGCCAAAACAGCTTCCCACTAACAATAAGCTATTGCTGTGGAAATCCTATCCCAAGTGGGGGTAACCAGGTCAACAAAATGCCACACACCCAGGTGGAAGAAACAACATGGCCCAGGCATGGTCTAAGCCCCTCACCTCGTCCCTGTGCTCTGGGGAGCCGGAGGGACCCCCGAGGCCCATGGCCCTGAGGCCCGTTGGGCAGGAAGCCGGCCTCCCACGGAAACAGCTTTCCTGAGATTCAGACCCTCTCCCAAGGGCTGGGAGCAAGAGAAAGCAAATGCCATGCCCTTCTCTGGAAGAAACTCCAGTTCCCAGCCATGTTGTAAGCCCTCCCCTCCTCCCTGGGCTTCAGGCAGGAGGAGTGAAAAGAGAGGAGCACAGCACTGGGACCCTTTTGACAGAAACCGGCTTCCCACGAGGAAGTCCTTCTCCACGTGCAGACATGCTCACCAGCGCCTGTGGCAAGGTGAAGGAAATGCCATACACTGACCTGGACGAGACTACAGGGCCCAGGCACAGTCTGAGCCCTTCCCTCATCCCGGTGGTTTTGCTAGCAGGAGTTCAACACCAAGGAACACAGACCGGAGACCCCCTGGGGCCAAAGGGCTTATGACTAACAATATGCTCTTGCTGTGGAAATCCTATCCCAAGTGGAGGTAGCCAGGTCAACAAAATGCCACACACCCAGGTGGAAGAGACAACATGGCCCAGGCATGGCCTAAGCCCCTCACCTCGTCCCTGTGCTCTGGGGAGCCGGACGGACCCCGAAGCACCATGGCCCTGAGGCCCGTTGGGCAGAAAGCCGGTTTCCCACGGAAACAGCTTTCCTGAGGTGCAGACCGTATCCCAAGGGCTGGTGGCAAGGGAAAGCAAATGCCTTCCCCTTATCTGGAAGAAACCCCAGTGCCCAGCCATGTTCTAAGCCCTCCCCTCCTCCCTGGGCTTCTGGCAGCAGGAGTGAAAAGAGAGATGCACAGCACTGGGACCCGTTTGACAGAAACCGGCCTCCCACGAGGAAGTCCTTCTCCACGTGCAGACATGCTCCCCATTGCCTGTGGCAAGGTGAAGGAAATGCCATACACTGACCTGGAATAGACCACAGGGCCCAGGCACAGTCTGAGCCCTTCCCTCATCCCGGCGGTTTTGCTAGCAGGAGTTCAACCCCAACGAACACAGCCCGGAGACCCCCTGGGGCCAAAACGTCTTCCAACTAACAATATACTCTTGCTGTGGAAATCCTATCCCAAGTGGGGGTAGCCAGGTCAATAAAATGCCACACACCCAGGTGGAAGAAACAACATGGCCCAGGCATGGTCTAAGCCGTCACCTCGTCCCTGTGCTCTGGGGAGCCGGAGGGAACCCCGAGGGCCACGGCCCTGAGGCCCGTTGGGCAGGAAGCCGGTCCTCCCACGGAAACAGCTTTCCTGAGGTGCAGACCCTCTCCCAAGGGCTGGTGGCAAGGGAAAGCAAATGCCATCCCCTTCTCTGGAAGAAACCCCAGTGCCCAGCCATGTTCTAAGCCCTCCCCTCCTCCCTGGGCTTCTGGCAGCAGGAGTGAAAAGAGAGGAGCACAGCACAGGGACCCGTTTGACAGAAACCGGCTTCCCACGAGTTAGTCATTCTCCACGTGCAGACATGCTCCCCAGTGCCTGTGGCAAGGTGAAGGAAATGCCATACACTAACCTGGAAGAGACCACAGGGCCCAGGCACAGTCTGAGCCCTTCCCTCATCCCGGCGGTTTTGCTAGCAGGAGTTCAACCCCAAGGAACACAGACCGGAGACCCCCTGGGGCCCAAACGGCTTCGGAATAACAATATGCTCTTGCTGTGGAAATCCTATCCCAAGTGGGGGTAGCCAGGTCAACAAAATGCCACACAACCAAGTGGAAGAAACAACATGGCCCAGGCATGGTCTAAGCCCCTCACCTCGTCCCTGTGCTTTGGGGAGCCGGAGGGACCCCCGAGGCACACGGCCCGGAGGCCCGTTGGGCAGAAAGCCGGCTTCCCACGGAAACAGCTTTCCTGAGGTACAGACCCTATCCCAAGGGCTGGTGGCAAGGGAAAGCAAATGCCATCCCCTTCTCTGGAAGAAACCCCAGTGCCCAGCCATGTTGAAAGTCCTCCCCTCCTCCCTGGGCTTCTGGCAGCAGGAGTAAAAAGAGAGGAGCACAGCACTGGGACCCGTTTGACAGAAACCGGCTTCCCACGAGGAAGTCCTTCTCCACGTGCAGACATGCTCCCCAGTGCCTGTGGCAAGGTGAAGGAAATGCCATACACTGACCTGGAAGAGACCACAGGGCCCAGGCACAGTCTGAGCCCTTCCCTCATCCCGGTGGTTTTGCTAGCAGGAGTTCAACACCAAGGAACACAGACCGGAGACCCCCTGGGGCCAAAGGGCTTATGACTAACAATATGCTCTTGCTGTGGAAATCCTATCCCAAGTGGAGGTAGCCAGGTCAACAAAATGCCACACACCCTGGTGGAAGAGACAACATGGCCCAGGCATGGCCTAAGCCCCTCACCTCGTCCCTGTGCTCTGGGGAGCCGGAGGGACCCCCGAGGCCCACGGTCCTGAGGCCCGTTGGGCAGAAAGCCGGCTTCCCACGGAAACAGCTTTCCTGAGGTGCAGACCGTATCCCAAGGGCTGGTGGCAAGGGAAAGCAAATGCCATCCCCTTCTCTGGAAGAAACCCCAGTGCCCAGCCATGTTGTAAGCCTTCCCCTCCTTCCTGGGCTTCTGGCAGCAGGAGTGAAAAGAGAGGAACACAGCACTGGGACCCTTTTGACAGAAACCGGCTTCCCACGAGGAAGTCCTTCTCCACGTGCAGACATGCTCCCCAGTGCCTGTGGCAAGGTGAAGGAAATGCCATACACTGACCTGGACGAGACTACAGGGCCCAGGCACAGTCTGAGCCCTTCCCTCATCCCAGGGGTTTTGCTAGCAGGAGTTCAACCCCAAGGAACACAGACCGGAGACGCCCTGGGGCCAAAACAGCTTCCGACTAACAATATGCTATTGCTGTGGAAATCCTATCCCAAGTGGAGGTAGCCAGGTCAACAAAATGCCACACACCCAGGTGGAAGAGACAACATGGCCCAGGCATGGCCTAAGCCCCTCACCTCGTCCCTGTGCTCTGGGGAGCCGGAGGGACCCCCGAGGCCCACGGCCCTGAGGCCCGTTGGGCAGAAAGCCGGCTTCCCACGGAAACATCTTTCCTCAGGTGCAGACCCTATCCCAAGGGCTGGTGGCAAGGGAAAGCAAATGCCTTCCCCTTATCTGGAAGAAACCCCAGTGCCCAGCCATGTTCTAAGCCCTCCCCTCCTCCCTGGGCTTCTGGCAGCAGGAGTGAAAAGAGAGATGCACAGCACTGGGACCCGTTTGACAGAAACCGGCCTCCCACGAGGAAGTCCTTCTCCACGTGCAGACATGCTCCCCATTGCCTGTGGCAAGGTGAAGGAAATGCCATACACTGACCTGGAATAGACCACAGGGCCCAGGCACAGTCTGAGCCCTTCCCTCATCCCGGCGGTTTTGCTAGCAGGAGTTCAACCCCAACGAACACAGCCCGGAGACCCCCTGGGGCCAAAACGTCTTCCAACTAACAATATACTCTTGCTGTGGAAATCCTATCCCAAGTGGGGGTAGCCAGGTCAATAAAATGCCACACACCCAGGTGGAAGAAACAACATGGCCCAGGCATGGTCTAAGCCGTCACCTCGTCCCTGTGCTCTGGGGAGCCGGAGGGAACCCCGAGGGCCACGGCCCTGAGGCCCGTTGGGCAGGAAGCCGGTCCTCCCACGGAAACAGCTTTCCTGAGGTGCAGACCCTCTCCCAAGGGCTGGTGGCAAGGGAAAGCAAATGCCATCCCCTTCTCTGGAAGAAACCCCAGTGCCCAGCCATGTTCTAAGCCCTCCCCTCCTCCCTGGGCTTCTGGCAGCAGGAGTGAAAAGAGAGGAGCACAGCACAGGGACCCGTTTGACAGAAACCGGCTTCCCACGAGTTAGTCATTCTCCACGTGCAGACATGCTCCCCAGTGCCTGTGGCAAGGTGAAGGAAATGCCATACACTAACCTGGAAGAGACCACAGGGCCCAGGCACAGTCTGAGCCCTTCCCTCATCCCGGCGGTTTTGCTAGCAGGAGTTCAACCCCAAGGAACACAGACCGGAGACCCCCTGGGGCCCAAACGGCTTCGGAATAACAATATGCTCTTGCTGTGGAAATCCTATCCCAAGTGGGGGTAGCCAGGTCAACAAAATGCCACACAACCAAGTGGAAGAAACAACATGGCCCAGGCATGGTCTAAGCCCCTCACCTCGTCCCTGTGCTTTGGGGAGCCGGAGGGACCCCCGAGGCACACGGCCCGGAGGCCCGTTGGGCAGAAAGCCGGCTTCCCACGGAAACAGCTTTCCTGAGGTGCAGACCGTATCCCAAGGGCTGGTGGCAAGGGAAAGCAAATGCCATCCCCTTCTCTGGAAGAAACCCCAGTGCCCAGCCATGTTGTAAGCCTTCCCCTCCTTCCTGGGCTTCTGGCAGCAGGAGTGAAAAGAGAGGAACACAGCACTGGGACCCTTTTGACAGAAACCGGCTTCCCACGAGGAAGTCCTTCTCCACGTGCAGACATGCTCCCCAGTGCCTGTGGCAAGGTGAAGGAAATGCCATACACTGACCTGGACGAGACTACAGGGCCCAGGCACAGTCTGAGCCCTTCCCTCATCCCAGGGGTTTTGCTAGCAGGAGTTCAACCCCAAGGAACACAGACCGGAGACGCCCTGGGGCCAAAACAGCTTCCGACTAACAATATGCTATTGCTGTGGAAATCCTATCCCAAGTGGAGGTAGCCAGGTCAACAAAATGCCACACACCCAGGTGGAAGAGACAACATGGCCCAGGCATGGCCTAAGCCCCTCACCTCGTCCCTGTGCTCTGGGGAGCCGGAGGGACCCCCGAGGCCCACGGCACTGAGGCCCGTTGGGCAGAAAGCCGGCTTCCCACGGAAACATCTTTCCTCAGGTGCAGACCCTATCCCAAGGGCTGGTGGCAAGGGAAAGCAAATGCCTTCCCCTTATCTGGAAGAAACCCCAGTGCCCAGCCATGTTCTAAGCCCTCCCCTCCTCCCTGGGCTTCTGGCAGCAGGAGTGAAAAGAGAGATGCACAGCACTGGGACCCGTTTGACAGAAACCGGCCTCCCACGAGGAAGTCCTTCTCCACGTGCAGACATGCTCCCCATTGCCTGTGGCAAGGTGAAGGAAATGCCATACACTGACCTGGAATAGACCACAGGGCCCAGGCACAGTCTGAGCCCTTCCCTCATCCCGGCGGTTTTGCTAGCAGGAGTTCAACCCCAACGAACACAGCCCGGAGACCCCCTGGGGCCAAAACGTCTTCCAACTAACAATATACTCTTGCTGTGGAAATCCTATCCCAAGTGGGGGTAGCCAGGTCAATAAAATGCCACACACCCAGGTGGAAGAAACAACATGGCCCAGGCATGGTCTAAGCCGTCACCTCGTCCCTGTGCTCTGGGGAGCCGGAGGGAACCCCGAGGGCCACGGCCCTGAGGCCCGTTGGGCAGGAAGCCGGTCCTCCCACGGAAACAGCTTTCCTGAGGTGCAGACCCTCTCCCAAGGGCTGGTGGCAAGGGAAAGCAAATGCCATCCCCTTCTCTGGAAGAAACCCCAGTGCCCAGCCATGTTCTAAGCCCTCCCCTCCTCCCTGGGCTTCTGGCAGCAGGAGTGAAAAGAGAGGAGCACAGCACAGGGACCCGTTTGACAGAAACCGGCTTCCCACGAGTTAGTCATTCTCCACGTGCAGACATGCTCCCCAGTGCCTGTGGCAAGGTGAAGGAAATGCCATACACTAACCTGGAAGAGACCACAGGGCCCAGGCACAGTCTGAGCCCTTCCCTCATCCCGGCGGTTTTGCTAGCAGGAGTTCAACCCCAAGGAACACAGACCGGAGACCCCCTGGGGCCCAAACGGCTTCGGAATAACAATATGCTCTTGCTGTGGAAATCCTATCCCAAGTGGGGGTAGCCAGGTCAACAAAATGCCACACAACCAAGTGGAAGAAACAACATGGCCCAGGCATGGTCTAAGCCCCTCACCTCGTCCCTGTGCTTTGGGGAGCCGGAGGGACCCCCGAGGCACACGGCCCGGAGGCCCGTTGGGCAGAAAGCCGGCTTCCCACGGAAACAGCTTTCCTGAGGTGCAGACCCTATCCCAAGGGCTGGTGGCAAGGGAAAGCAAATGCCATCCCCTTCTCTGGAAGAAACCCCAGTGCCCAGCCATGTTGAAAGTCCTCCCCTCCTCCCTGGGCTTCTGGCAGCAGGAGTAAAAAGAGAGGAGCACATCACTGGGACCCGTTTGACAGAAACCGGCTTCCCACGAGGAAGTCCTTCTCCACGTGCAGACATGCTCCCCAGTGCCTGTGGCAAGGTGAAGGAAATGCCATACACTGACCTGGAAGAGACCACAGGGCCCAGGCACAGTCTGAGCCCTTCCCTCATCCCGGTGGTTTTGCTAGCAGGAGTTCAACACCAAGGAACACAGACCGGAGACCCCCTGGGTCCAAAGGGCTTATGACTAACAATATGCTCTTGCTGTGGAAATCCTATCCCAAGTGGAGGTAGCCAGGTCAACAAAATGCCACACACCCTGGTGGAAGAGACAACATGGCCCAGGCATGGCCTAAGCCCCTCACCTCGTCCCTGTGCTCTGGGGAGCCGGACGGACCCCGAAGCACCATGGCACTGAGGCCCGTTGGGCAGAAAGCCAGTTTCCCACGGAAACAGCTTTCCTGAGGTGCAGACCATATCCCAAGGGCTGGTGTCAAGGGAAAGCAAATGCCTTCCCCTTATCTGGAAGAAACCCCAGTGCCCAGCCATGTTCTAAGCCCTCCCCTCCTCCCTGGGCTTCTGGCAGCAGGAGTGAAAAGAGAGATGCACAGCACTGGGACCCGTTTGACAGAAACCGGCCTCCCACGAGGAAGTCCTTCTCCACGTGCAGACATGCTCCCCATTGCCTGTGGCAAGGTGAAGGAAATGCCATACACTGACCTGGAATAGACCACAGGGCCCAGACACAGTCTGAGCCCTTCCCTCATCCCGGCGGTTTTGCTAGCAGGAGTTCAACCCCAACGAACACAGCCCGGAGACCCCCTGGGGCCAAAACGTCTTCCAACTAACAATATACTCTTGCTGTGGAAATCCTATCCCAAGTGGGGGTAGCCAGGTCAATAAAATGCCACACAACCAGGTGGAAGAAACAACATGGCCCAGGCATGGTCTAAGCCGTCACCTCGTCCCTGTGCTCTGGGGAGCCGGAGGGAACCCCGAGGGCCACGGCCCTGAGGCCCGTTGGGCAGGAAGCCGGTCCTCCCACGGAAACAGCTTTCCTGAGGTGCAGACCCTCTCCCAAGGGCTGGTGGCAAGGGAAAGCAAATGCCATCCCCTTCTCTGGAAGAAACCCCAGTGCCCAGCCATGTTGTAAGCCTTCCCCTCCTTCCTGGGCTTCTAGCAGCAGGAGTGAAAAGAGAGGATCACTGCACTGGGACCCTTTTGACAGAAACCGGCTTCCCACGAGGAAGTCCTTCTCCACGTGCAGACATGCTCCCCAGTGCCTGTGGCAAGCTGAAGGAAATGCCATACACTGACCTGGAAGAGACCACATCGCCCAGGCACAGTCTGAGCCCTTCCCTCATCCCGGTGGTTTTGCTAGCAGGAGTTCAACCCCAAGAACACAGCCCGGAGACCCCCTGGGGCCAAAACGTCTTCCCACTAACAATAAGCTATTGCTGTGGAAATCCTATCCCAAGTGGGGGTAACGAGGTCAACAAAATGCCACACACCCAGGTGGAAGAAACAACATGGCCCAGGCATGGTCTAAGCCCCTCACCTCGTCCCTGTGCTCTGGGGAGCCGGAGGGACCCCCGAGGCCCACGGCCCTGAGGCCCGTTGGGCAGGAAGCCGGCCTCCCACGGAAACAGCTTTCCTGAGATTCAGACCCTCTCCCAAGGGCTGGTAGCAAGAGAAAGCAAATGCCATGCCCTTCTCTGGAAGAAACTCCAGTTCCCAGCCATGTTGTAAGCCCTCCCCTCCTCCCTGGGCTTCAGGCAGGAGGAGTGAAAAGAGAGGAGCACAGCACTGGGACCCTTTTGACAGAAACCGGCTTCCCACGAGGAAGTCCTTCTCCACGTGCAGACATGCTCCCCAGTGCCTGTGGCAAGGTGAAGGAAATGCCATACACTGACCTGGAAGAGACCACAGGGCCCAGGCACAGTCTGAGACCTACCCTCATCCCGGAGGTTTTGGTAGCAGGAGTTCATCCCCAAGAACACAGCCCAGAGACCCCCTGGGGCCAAAACAGCTTCTGACTAACAATGTGCTATTCCTGTGGAAATCCTATCCCAAGTGGAGGTAGCCAGGTCAACAAAATGCCACACACCCTGGTGGAAGAGACATCCTGGCCCAGGCATGGCCTAAGCCCCTCACCTCGTCCCTGTGCTCTGGGGAGCCGGAGGGACCCCCGAGGCCCACGGCCCTGAGGCCCGTTGGGCAGAAACCCGGCTTCCCACGGAAACAGCTTTCCTGAGGTGCAGACCCTATCCCAAGGGCTGGTGGCAAGGGAAAGCAAATGCCATCCCCTTCTCTGGAAGAAACCCCAGTGCCCAGCCATGTTGAAAGTCCTCCCCTCCTCCCTGGGCTTCTGGCAGCAGGAGTGAAAAGAGAGGAGCACAGCACTGGGACCCGTTTGACAGAAACCGGCTTCCCACGCGGAAGTCCTTCTCCACGTGCAGAGATGCTCACCAGTGCCTGTGGCAAGGTGAAGGAAATGCCATACACTGACCTGGAAGAGACCACAGGGCCCAGGCACAGTCTGAGCCCTTCCCTCATCCCGGCGGTTTTGCTAGCAGGAGTTCAACCCCAAGGAACACAGACCGGAGACCCCCTGGGGCCCAAACGGCTTCGGACTAACAATATGCTCTTGCTGTGAAAATCCTATCCCAAGTGGGGGTAGCCAGGTCAATAAAATGCCACACAACCAAGTGGAAGAAACAACATGGCCCAGGCATGGTCTAAGCCCCTCACCTCGTCCCTGTGCTTTGGGGAGCCGGAGGGACCCCCGAGGCACACGGCCCGGAGGCCCGTTGGGCAGAAAGCCGGCTTCCCACGGAAACAGCTTTCCTGAGGTGCAGACCCTCTCCCAAGGGCTGGTGGCAAGGGAAAGCAAATGCCATCCCCTTCTCTGGAAGAAACCCCAGTGCCCAGCCATGTTCTAAGCCCTCCCCTCCTCCCTGGGCTTATGGTAGCAGGAGTGAAAAGAGAGGAGCACAGCACTGGGACCCGTTTGATGGAAACTGGCTTCCCACGAGGAAGTCCTTCTCCACGTGCAGACATGCTCCCCAGTGCCTGTGGCAAGGTGAAGGAAATGCCATACACTGACCTGGAAGAGACCACAGGGCCCAGGCACAGTCTGAGACCTACACTCATCCCGGCGGTTTTGCTAGCAGGAGTTCATCCCCAAGGAACACAGCACGGAGACCCCCTGGGGCCCAAACGGCTTCCGACTAACAATATGCTCTTGCTGTGGAAATCCTATCCCAAGTGGGGGTAACCAGGTCAACAAAATGCCACACACCCAGGTGGAAGAAACAACATGGCCCAGGCATGGTCTAAGCCCCTCACCTCGTCCCTGTGCTCTGGGGAGCCGGAGGGACCCCCGAGGCCCACGGCCCTGAGGCCCGTTGGGCAGAAAGCCGGCTTCCCACGGAAACAGCTTTCCTGAGGTGCAGACCGTATCCCAAGGGCTGGTGGCAAGGGAAAGCAAATGCCATCCCCTTCTCTGGAAGAAACCCCAGTGCCCAGCCATGTTGTAAGCCTTCCCCTCCTTCCTGGGCTTCTGGCAGCAGGAGTGAAAAGAGAGGAGCACAGCACTGGGACCCTTTTGACAGAAACCGGCTTCCCACGAGGAAGTCCTTCTCCACGTGCAGACATGCTCACCAGCGCCTGTGGCAAGGTGAAGGAAATGCCATACACTGACCTGGACGAGACTACAGGGCCCAGGCACAGTCTGAGCCCTTCCCTCATCCCAGGGGTTTTGCTAGCAGGAGTTCAACCCCAAGAACACAGCCCGGAGACCCCCTGGGGCCAAAACAGCTTCCGACTAACAATATGCTTTTGCTGTGGAAATCCTATCCCAAGTGGAGGTAGCCAGGTCAACAAAATGCCACACACCCAGGTGGAAGAGACAACATGGCCCAGGCATGGCCTAAGCCCCTCACCTCGTCCCTGTGCTCTGGGGAGCCGGAGGGACCCCCGAGGCCCACGGCCCTGAGGCCCGTTGGGCAGAAAGCCGGCTTCCCACGGAAACAGCTTTCCTGAGGTGCAGACCCTCTCCCAAGGGCTGGTGGCAAGGGAAAGCAAATGCCATCCCCTTCTCTGGAAGAAACCCCAGTGCCCAGCCATGTTGAAAGCCCTCCCCTCCTCCCTGGGCTTCTGGCAGCAGGAGTGAAAAGAGAGGAGCACAGCACTGGGAACCGTTTGACGGAAACCGGCTTCCCACGAGGAAGTCCTTCTCCACGTGCAGACATGCTCCCCAGTGCCTGTGGCAAGGTGAAGGAAATGCCATACACTGACCTGGAAGAGACCACAGGGCCCAGGCACAGTCTGAGCCCTTCCCTCATCCCGGCGGTTTTGCTAGCAGGAGTTCAACCCCAAGGAACACAGACCGGAGACCCCCTGGGGCCAAAGGGCTTATGACTAACAATATGCTCTTGCTGTGGAAATCCTATCCCAAGTGGAGGTAGCCAGGTCAACAAAATGCCACACACCCTGGTGGAAGAGACAACATGGCCCAGGCATGGCCTAAGCCCCTCACCTCGTCCCTGTGCTCTGGGGAGCCGGACGGACCCCGAAGCACCATGGCCCTGAGGCCCGTTGGGCAGAAAGCCGGTTTCCCACGGAAACAGCTTTCCTGAGGTGCAGACCGTATCCCAAGGGCTGGTGTCAAGGGAAAGCAAATGCCATCCCCTTATCTGGAAGAAACCCCAGTGCCCAGCCATGTTCTAAGCCCTCCCCTCCTCCCTGGGCTTCTGGCAGCAGGAGTGAAAAGAGAGATGCACAGCACTGGGACTCGTTTGACAGAAACCGGCCTCCCACGAGGAAATCCTTCTCCACGTGCAGACATGCTCCCTATTGCCTGTGGCAAGGTGAAGGAAATGCCATACACTGACCTGGAATAGACCACAGGGCCCAGGCACAGTCTGAGCCCTTCCCTCATCCCGGCGGTTTTGCTAGCAGGAGTTCAACCCCAACGAACACAGCCCGGAGACCCCCTGGGCTCAAAACGTCTTCCAACTAACAATATACTCTTGCTGTGGAAATCCTATCCCAAGTGGGGGTAGCCAGGTCAATAAAATGCCACACACCCAGGTGGAAGAAACAACATGGCCCAGGCATGGTCTAAGCCCCTCACCTCGTCCCTGTGCTCTGGGGAGCCGGAGGGACCCCCGAGGCCCACGGCCCTGAGGCCCGTTGGGCAGAAAGCCGGCTTCCCACGGAAACAGCTTTCCTGAGGTGCAGACCCTATCCCAAGGGCTGGTGGCAAGGGAAAGCAAATGCCATCCCCTTCTCTGGAAGAAACCCCAGTGCCCAGCCATGTTGTAAGCCTTCCCCTCCTTCCTGGGCTTCTGGCAGCAGGAGTGAAAAGAGAGGAACACAGCACTGGGACCCTTTTGACAGAAACCGGCTTCCCACGAGGAAGTCCTTCTCCACGTGCAGACATGCTCACCAGCGCCTGTGGCAAGGTGAAGGAAATGCCATACACTGACCTGGACGAGACTACAGGGCCCAGGCACAGTCTGAGCCCTTCCCTCATCCCAGGGGTTTTGCTAGCAGGAGTTCAACCCCAAGAACACAGCCCGGAGACCCCCTGGGGCCAAAACAGCTTCCGACTAACAATATGCTTTTGCTGTGGAAATCCTATCCCAAGTGGAGGTAGCCAGGTCAACAAAATGGCACACACCCAGGTGGAAGAGACAACATGGCCCAGGCATGGCCTAAGCCCCTCACCTCGTCCCTGTTCTCTGGGGAGTCGGAGGGACCCCCGAGGAACACGGCCCTGAGGCCCGTTGGGCAGAAACCCGGCTTCTCACGAAAACAGCTCTCCTGAGGTGCAGAACCTATCCCAAGGGCTGGTGGCAAGGGAAAGCAAATGCCATCCCCTTCTCTGGAAGAAACCCAGGTACCCAGCCATGTTGTAAGCCCTCCCCTCCTCCCTGGGCTTCTGGCTGTAGGAGTGAAAAGAGAGGAGCACAGCACTGGGACCCGTTTGACAGAAACCGGCTTGCCACGAGGAAGTCATTCTCCACGTGCAGACATGCTCCCCAGTGCCTGTGGCAAGGTGAAGGAAATGCCATACACTGACCTGGAAGAGACTACAAGGCCCAGGCACACTGTGAGCCCTACCCTCATCCCGGCGGTTTTGCTAGCAGGAGTTCAACACCAAAGAACACAGCACGGAGACCCCCTGGGGCCAAAACGGCTACGGACTAACAATATGCTCTTTCTGTGGAAATCCTATCTCAAGTGGGGGTAACCAGGTCAACAAAATGTCACACACCCAGGTGGAAGAGACAACATGGCCCAGGCATGGTCTAAGCCCCTCACCTCGTCCCTGTGCTCTGGGGAGCCGGAGGGACCCCCGAGGCCCACGGCCCTGAGGCCCGATGGGCAGAAAGCCGGCTTCCCACGAAAACAGCTTTCCTGAGGTGCAGACCCTATCCCAAGGGCTGGTGGCAAGGGAAAGCAAAAGCCATCCCCTTCTCTGGAAGAAACCCCAGTGCCCAGCCATGTTGTAAGCCTTCCCCTCCTCCCTGGGCTTCTGGCAGCAGGAGTGAAAAGAGAGGAGCACAGCACTGGGACCCGTTTGACAGAAACCGGCTTCCCACGAGTTAGTCATTCTCCACGTGCAGACATTCTCCCCAGTGCCTGTGGCAAGGTGAAGGAAATGCCATACACTGACCTGGAAGAGACCACATCGCCCAGGCACAGTCTGAGCCCTTCCCTCATCCCGGTGGTTTTGCTAGCAGGAGTTCAACCCCAAGAACACAGCCCGGAGACCCCCTGGGGCCAAAACAGCTTCCCACTAACAATAAGCTATTGCTGTGGAAATCCTATCCCAAGTGGGGGTAACCAGGTCAACAAAATGCCACACACCCAGGTGGAAGAAACAACATGGCCCAGGCATGGTCTAAGCCCCTCACCTCGTCCCTGTGCTCTGGGGAGCCGGAGGGACCCCCGAGGCCCATGGCCCTGAGGCCCGTTGGGCAGGAAGCCGGCCTCCCACGGAAACAGCTTTCCTGAGATTCAGACCCTCTCCCAAGGGCTGGGAGCAAGAGAAAGCAAATGCCATGCCCTTCTCTGGAAGAAACTCCAGTTCCCAGCCATGTTGTAAGCCCTCCCCTCCTCCCTGGGCTTCAGGCAGGAGGAGTGAAAAGAGAGGAGCACAGCACTGGGACCCTTTTGACAGAAACCGGCTTCCCACGAGGAAGTCCTTCTCCACGTGCAGACATGCTCACCAGTGCCTGTGGCAAGGTGAAGGAAATGCCATACACTGACCTGGAAGAGACCACAGGGCCCAGGCACAGTCTGAGACCTACCCTCATCCCGGAGGTTTTGGTAGCAGGAGTTCATCCCCAAGAACACAGCCCAGAGACCCCCTGGGACCAAAACAGCTTCTGACTAACAATGTGCTATTGCTGTGGAAATCCTATCCCAAGTGGAGGTAGCCAGGTCAACAAAATGCCACACACCCTGGTGGAAGAGACAACATGGCCCAGGCATGGCCTAAGCCCCTCACCTCGTCCCTGTGCTCTGGGGAGCCGGAGGGACCCCCGAGGCCCACGGCCCTGAGGCCCGTTGGGCAGAAACCCGGCTTCCCACGGAAACAGCTTTCCTGAGGTGCAGACCCTATCCCAAGGGCTGGTGGCAAGGGAAAGCAAATGCCATCCCCTTCTCTGGAAGAAACCCCAGTGCCCAGCCATGTTGAAAGTCCTCCCCTCCTCCCTGGGCTTCTGGCAGCAGGAGTGAAAAGAGAGGAGCACAGCACTGGGACCCGTTTGACAGAAACCGGCTTCCCACGCGGAAGTCCTTCTCCACGTGCAGACATGCTCCCCAGTGCCTGTGGCAAGGTGAAGGAAATGCCATACACTGACCTGGAAGAGACCACAGGGCCCAGGCACAGTCTGAGCCCTTCCCTCATCCCGGCGGTTTTGCTAGCAGGAGTTCAACCCCAAGGAACACAGACCGGAGACCCCCTGGGGCCCAAACGGCTTCGGACTAACAATATGCTCTTGCTGTGGAAATCCTATCCCAAGTGGGGGTAGCCAGGTCAATAAAATGCCACACAACCAAGTGGAAGAAACAACATGGCCCAGGCATGGTCTAAGCCCCTCACCTCGTCCCTGTGCTTTGGGGAGCCGGAGGGACCCCCGAGGCACACGGCCCGGAGGCCCGTTGGGCAGAAAGCCGGCTTCCCACGGAAACAGCTTTCCTGAGGTGCAGACCCTATCCCAAGGGCTGGTGGCAAGGGAAAGCAAATGCCATCCCCTTCTCTGGAAGAAACCCCAGTGCCCAGCCATGTTCTAAGCCCTCCCCTCCTCCCTGGGCTTATGGTAGCAGGAGTGAAAAGAGAGGAGCACAGCACTGGGACCCGTTTGATGGAAACTGGCTTCCCACGAGGAAGTCCTTCTCCACGTGCAGACATGCTCCCCAGTGCCTGTGGCAAGGTGAAGGAAATGCCATACACTGACCTGGAAGAGACCACAGGGCCCAGGCACAGTCTGAGACCTACACTCATCCCGGAGGTTTTGGTAGCAGGAGTTCATCCCCAAGGAACACAGCACGGAGACCCCCTGGGGCCCAAACGGCTTCCGACTAACAATATGCTCTTGCTGTGGAAATCCTATCCCAAGTGGGGGTAACCAGGTCAACAAAATGCCACACACCCAGGTGGAAGAAACAACATGGCCCA
The DNA here is from genome assembly GCF_024610735.1 of Ursus americanus. Classification (NCBI taxonomy): domain Eukaryota; kingdom Metazoa; phylum Chordata; class Mammalia; order Carnivora; family Ursidae; genus Ursus; species Ursus americanus. The sequence continues at coordinate 259,103 of NW_028273629.1, read as the reverse complement.
GGCATGGTCTAAGCCCCTCACCTCGTCCCTGTGCTCTGGGGAGCCGGAGGGACCCCCGAGGCCCACGGTCCTGAGGCCCGTTGGGCAGAAAGCCGGCTTCCCACGGAAACAGCTTTCCTGAGGTGCAGACCCTATCCCAAGGGCTGGTGGCAAGGGAAAGCAAATGCCATCCCCTTCTCTGGAAGAAACCCCAGTGCCCAGCCATGTTGTAAGCCTTCCCCTCCTTCCTGGGCTTCTGGCAGCAGGAGTGAAAAGAGAGGAACACAGCACTGGGACCCTTTTGACAGAAACCGGCTTCCCACGAGGAAGTCCTTCTCCACGTGCAGACATGCTCACCAGCGCCTGTGGCAAGGTGAAGGAAATGCCATACACTGACCTGGACGAGACTACAGGGCCCAGGCACAGTCTGAGCCCTTCCCTCATCCCAGGGGTTTTGCTAGCAGGAGTTCAACCCCAAGAACACAGCCCGGAGACCCCCTGGGGCCAAAACAGCTTCCCACTAACAATATGCTATTGCTGTGGAAATCCTATCCCAAGTGGAGGTAGCCAGGTCAACAAAATGCCACACACCCAGGTGGAAGAGACAACATGGCCCAGGCATGGCCTAAGCCCCTCACCTCGTCCCTGTGCTCTGGGGAGCCGGAGGGACCCCCGAGGCCCACGGCCCTGAGGCCCGTTGGGCAGAAAGCCGGCTTCCCACGGAAACATCTTTCCTGAGGTGCAGACCCTCTCCCAAGGGCTGGTGGCAAGGGAAAGCAAATGCCATCCCCTTCTCTGGAAGAAACCCCAGTGCCCAGCCATGTTGAAAGCCCTCCCCTCCTCCCTGTGCTTCTGGCAGCAGGAGTGAAAAGAGAGGAGCACAGCACTGGGACCCGTTTGACGGAAACCGGCTTCCCACGAGGAAGTCCTTCTCCACGTGCAGACATGCTCCCCAGTGCCTGTGGCAAGGTGAAGGAAATGCCATACACTGACCTGGAAGAGACCACAGGGCCCAGGCACAAGTCTGAGCCCTTCCCTCATCCCGGCGGTTTTGCTAGCAGGAGTTCAACCCCAAGGAACACAGACCGGAGACCCCCTGGGGCCAAAGGGCTTATGACTAACAATATGCTCTTGCTGTGGAAATCCTATCCCAAGTGGAGGTAGCCAGGTCAACAAAATGCCACACACCCTGGTGGAAGAGACAACATGGCCCAGGCATGGCCTAAGCCCCTCACCTCGTCCCTGTGCTCTGGGGAGCCGGACGGACCCCGAAGCACCATGGCCCTGAGGCCCGTTGGGCAGAAAGCCGGTTTCCCACGGAAACAACTTTCCTGAGGTGCAGACCGTATCCCAAGGGCTGGTGTCAAGGGAAAGCAAATGCCATCCCCTTATCTGGAAGAAACCCCAGTGCCCAGCCATGTTCTAAGCCCTCCCCTCCTCCCTGGGCTTCTGGCAGCAGGAGTGAAAAGAGAGATGCACAGCACTGGGACCCGTTTGACAGAAACCGGCCTCCCACGAGGAAATCCTTCTCCACGTGCAGACATGCTCCCCATTGCCTGTGGCAAGGTGAAGGAAATGCCATACACTGACCTGGAATAGACCACAGGGCCCAGGCACAGTCTGAGCCCTTCCCTCATCCCGGCGGTTTTGCTAGCAGGAGTTCAACCCCAACGAACACAGCCCGGAGACCCCCTGGGGCCAAAACGTCTTCCAACTAACAATATACTCTTGCTGTGGAAATCCTATCCCAAGTGGGGGTAGCCAGGTCAATAAAATGCCACACACCCAGGTGGAAGAAACAACATGGCCCAGGCATGGTCTAAGCCCCTCACCTCGTCCCTGTGCTCTGGGGAGCCGGAGGGACCCCCGAGGCCCACGGCCCTGAGGCCCGTTGGGCAGAAAGCCGGCTTCCCACGGAAACAGCTTTCCTGAGGTGCAGACCCTACCCAAGGGCTGGTGGCAAGGGAAAGCAAATGCCATCCCCTTCTCTGGAAGAAACCCCAGTGCCCAGCCATGTTGTAAGCCTTCCCCTCCTTCCTGGGCTTCTGGCAGCAGGAGTGAAAAGAGAGGAACACAGCACTGGGACCCTTTTGACAGAAACCGGCTTCCCACGAGGAAGTCCTTCTCCACGTGCAGACATGCTCACCAGCGCCTGTGGCAAGGTGAAGGAAATGCCATACACTGACCTGGACGAGACTACAGGGCCCAGGCACAGTCTGAGCCCTTCCCTCATCCCAGGGGTTTTGCTAGCAGGAGTTCAACCCCAAGAACACAGCCCGGAGACGCCCTGGGGCCAAAACAGCTTCCGACTAACAATATGCTATTGCTGTGGAAATCCTATCCCAAGTGGAGGTAGCCAGGTCAACAAAATGCCACACACCCAGGTGGAAGAGACAACATGGCCCAGGCATGGCCTAAGCCCCTCACCTCGTCCCTGTGCTCTGGGGAGCCGGAGGGACCCCCGAGGCCCACGGCCCTGAGGCCCGTTGGGCAGAAAGCCGGCTTCCCACGGAAACATCTTTCCTCAGGTGCAGACCCTATCCCAAGGGCTGGTGGCAAGGGAAAGCAAATGCCATCCCCTTCTCTGGAAGAAACCCCAGTGCCCAGCCATGTTGAAAGTCCTCCCCTCCTCCCTGGGCTTCTGGCAGCAGGAGTGAAAAGAGAGGAGCACAGCACTGGGACCCGTTTGACAGAAACCGGCTTCCCACGAGGAAGTCCTTCTCCACGTGCAGACATGCTCCCCAGTGCCTGTGGCAAGGTGAAGGAAATGCCATACACTGACCTGGAAGAGACCACAGGGCCCAGGCACAGTCTGAGCCCTTCCCTCATCCCGGTGGTTTTGCTAGCAGGAGTTCAACACCAAGGAACACAGACCGGAGACCCCCTGGGGCCAAAGGGCTTATGACTAACAATATGCTCTTGCTGTGGAAATCCTATCCCAAGTGGAGGTAGCCAGGTCAACAAAATGCCACACACCCTGGTGGAAGAGACAACATGGCCCAGGCATGGCCTAAGCCCCTCACCTCGTCCCTGTGCTCTGGGGAGCCGGACGGACCCCGAAGCACCATGGCCCTGAGGCCCGTTGGGCAGAAAGCCGGTTTCCCACGGAAACAGCTTTCCTGAGGTGCAGACCGTATCCCAAGGGCTGGTGGCAAGGGAAAGCAAATGCCTTCCCCTTATCTGGAAGAAACCCCAGTGCCCAGCCATGTTCTAAGCCCTCCCCTCCTCCCTGGGCTTCTGGCAGCAGGAGTGAAAAGAGAGATGCACAGCACTGGGACCCGTTTGACAGAAACCGGCCTCCCACGAGGAAGTCCTTCTCCACGTGCAGACATGCTCCCCATTGCCTGTGGCAAGGTGAAGGAAATGCCATACACTGACCTGGAATAGACCACAGGGCCCAGGCACAGTCTGAGCCCTTCCCTCATCCGGGCGGTTTTGCTAGCAGGAGTTCAACCCCAACGAACACAGCCCGGAGACCCCCTGGGGCCAAAACGTCTTCCAACTAACAATATACTCTTGCTGTGGAAATCCTATCCCAAGTGGGGGTAGCCAGGTCAATAAAATGCCACACACCCAGGTGGAAGAAACAACATGGCCCAGGCATGGTCTAAGCCGTCACCTCGTCCCTGTGCTCTGGGGAGCCGGAGGGAACCCCGAGGGCCACGGCCCTGAGGCCCGTTGGGCAGGAAGCCGGTCCTCCCACGGAAACAGCTTTCCTGAGGTGCAGACCCTCTCCCAAGGGCTGGTGGCAAGGGAAAGGAAATGCCATCCCCTTCTCTGGAAGAAACCCCAGTGCCCAGCCATGTTCTAAGCCCTCCCCTCCTCCCTGGGCTTCTGGCAGCAGGAGTGAAAAGAGAGGAGCACAGCACAGGGACCCGTTTGACAGAAACCGGCTTCCCACGAGTTAGTCATTCTCCACGTGCAGACATGCTCCCCAGTGCCTGTGGCAAGGTGAAGGAAATGCCATACACTAACCTGGAAGAGACCACAGGGCCCAGGCACAGTCTGAGCCCTTCCCTCATCCCGGCGGTTTTGCTAGCAGGAGTTCAACCCCAAGGAACACAGACCGGAGACCCCCTGGGGCCCAAACGGCTTCGGAATAACAATATGCTCTTGCTGTGGAAATCCTATCCCAAGTGGGGGTAGCCAGGTCAACAAAATGCCACACAACCAAGTGGAAGAAACAACATGGCCCAGGCATGGTCTAAGCCCCTCACCTCGTCCCTGTGCTTTGGGGAGCCGGAGGGACCCCCGAGGCCCACGGCCCTGAGGCCCGTTGGGCAGAAAGCCGGCTTCCCACGGAAACAGCTTTCCTGAGGTGCAGACCCTATCCCAAGGGCTGGTGGCAAGGGAAAGCAAATGCCATCCCCTTCTCTGGAAGAAACCCCAGTGCCCAGCCATGTTGAAAGTCCTCCCCTCCTCCCTGGGCTTCTGGCAGCAGGAGTAAAAAGAGAGGAGCACAGCACTGGGACCCGTTTGACAGAAACCGGCTTCCCACGAGGAAGTCCTTCTCCACGTGCAGACATGCTCCCCAGTGCCTGTGGCAAGGTGAAGGAAATGCCATACACTGACCTGGAAGAGACCACAGGGCCCAGGCACAGTCTGAGCCCTTCCCTCATCCCGGTGGTTTTGCTAGCAGGAGTTCAACACCAAGGAACACAGACCGGAGACCCCCTGGGGCCAAAGGGCTTATGACTAACAATATGCTCTTGCTGTGGAAATCCTATCCCAAGTGGAGGTAGCCAGGTCAACAAAATGCCACACACCCTGGTGGAAGAGACAACATGGCCCAGGCATGGCCTAAGCCCCTCACCTCGTCCCTGTGCTCTGGGGAGCCGGACGGACCCCGAAGCACCATGGCACTGAGGCCCGTTGGGCAGAAAGCCGGTTTCCCACGGAAACAGCTTTCCTGAGGTGCAGACCGTATCCCAAGGGCTGGTGTCAAGGGAAAGCAAATGCCTTCCCCTTATCTGGAAGAAACCCCAGTGCCCAGCCATGTTCTAAGCCCTCCCCTCCTCCCTGGGCTTCTGGCAGCAGGAGTGAAAAGAGAGATGCACAGCACTGGGACCCGTTTGACAGAAACCGGCCTCCCACGAGGAAGTCCTTCTCCACGTGCAGACATGCTCCCCATTGCCTGTGGCAAGGTGAAGGAAATGCCATACACTGACCTGGAATAGACCACAGGGCCCAGACACAGTCTGAGCCCTTCCCTCATCCCGGCGGTTTTGCTAGCAGGAGTTCAACCCCAACGAACACAGCCCGGAGACCCCCTGGGGCCAAAACGTCTTCCAACTAACAATATACTCTTGCTGTGGAAATCCTATCCCAAGTGGGGGTAGCCAGGTCAATAAAATGCCACACAACCAGGTGGAAGAAACAACATGGCCCAGGCATGGTCTAAGCCGTCACCTCGTCCCTGTGCTCTGGGGAGCCGGAGGGAACCCCGAGGGCCACGGCCCTGAGGCCCGTTGGGCAGGAAGCCGGTCCTCCCACGGAAACAGCTTTCCTGAGGAGCAGACCCTCTCCCAAGGGCTGGTGGCAAGGGAAAGCAAATGCCATCCCCTTCTCTGGAAGAAACCCCAGTGCCCAGCCATGTTGTAAGCCTTCCCCTCCTTCCTGGGCTTCTAGCAGCAGGAGTGAAAAGAGAGGATCACTGCACTGGGACCCTTTTGACAGAAACCGGCTTCCCACGAGGAAGTCCTTCTCCACGTGCAGACATGCTCCCCAGTGCCTGTGGCAAGCTGAAGGAAATGCCATACACTGACCTGGAAGAGACCACATCGCCCAGGCACAGTCTGAGCCCTTCCCTCATCCCGGTGGTTTTGCTAGCAGGAGTTCAACCCCAAGAACACAGCCCGGAGACCCCCTGGGGCCAAAACGTCTTCCCACTAACAATAAGCTATTGCTGTGGAAATCCTATCCCAAGTGGGGGTAACGAGGTCAACAAAATGCCACACACCCAGGTGGAAGAAACAACATGGCCCAGGCATGGTCTAAGCCCCTCACCTCGTCCCTGTGTCTGGGGAGCCGGAGGGACCCCCGAGGCCCACGGCCCTGAGGCCCGTTGGGCAGGAAGCCGGCCTCCCACGGAAACAGCTTTCCTGAGATTCAGACCCTCTCCCAAGGGCTGGTAGCAAGAGAAAGCAAATGCCATGCCCTTCTCTGGAAGAAACTCCAGTTCCCAGCCATGGTGTAAGCCCTCCCCTCCTCCCTGGGCTTCAGGCAGGAGGAGTGAAAAGAGAGGAGCACAGCACTGGGACCCTTTTGACAGAAACCGGCTTCCCACGAGGAAGTCCTTCTCCACGTGCAGACATGCTCCCCAGTGCCTGTGGCAAGCTGAAGGAAATGCCATACACTGACCTGGAAGAGAGCACAGGGCCCAGGCACAGTCTGAGACCTACCCTCATCCCGGAGGTTTTGGTAGCAGGAGTTCATCCCCAAGAACACAGCCCAGAGACTCCCTGGGGCCAAAACAGCTTCTGACTAACAATGTGCTATTCCTGTGGAAATCCTATCCCAAGTGGAGGTAGCCAGGTCAACAAAATGCCACACACCCTGGTGGAAGAGACAACATGGCCCAGGCGTGGCCTAAGCCCCTCACCTCGTCCCTGTGCTCTGGGGAGCCGGAGGGACCCCCGAGGCCCACGGCCCTGAGGCCCGTTGGGCAGAAACCCGGCTTCCCACGGAAACAGCTTTCCTGAGGTGCAGACCCTATCCCAAGGGCTGGTGGCAAGGGAAAGCAAATGCCATCCCCTTCTCTGGAAGAAACCCCAGTGCCCAGCCATGTTGAAAGTCCTCCCCTCCTCCCTGGGCTTCTGGCAGCAGGAGTGAAAAGAGAGGAGCACAGCACTGGGACCCGTTTGACAGAAACCGGCTTCCCACGCGGAAGTCCTTCTCCACGTGCAGACATGCTCCCCAGTGCCTGTGGCAAGGTGAAGGAAATGCCATACACTGACCTGGAAGAGACCACAGGGCCCAGGCACAGTCTGAGCCCTTCCCTCATCCCGGCGGTTTTGCTAGCAGGAGTTCAACCCCAAGGAACACAGACCGGAGACCCCCTGGGGCCCAAACGGCTTCGGACTAACAATATGCTCTTGCTGTGAAAATCCTATCCCAAGTGGGGGTAGCCAGGTCAATAAAATGCCACACAACCAAGTGGAAGAAACAACATGGCCCAGGCATGGTCTAAGCCCCTCACCTCGTCCCTGTGCTTTGGGGAGCCGGAGGGACCCCCGAGGCACACGGCCCGGAGGCCCGTTGGGCAGAAAGCCGGCTTCCCACGGAAACAGCTTTCCTGAGGTGCAGACCCTCTCCCAAGGGCTGGTGGCAAAGGGAAAGCAAATGCCATACCCTTCTCTGGAAGAAACCCCAGTGCCCAGCCATGTTCTAAGCCCTCCCCTCCTCCCTGGGCTTATGGTAGCAGGAGTGAAAAGAGAGGAGCACAGCACTGGGACCCGTTTGATGGAAACTGGCTTCCCACGAGGAAGTCCTTCTCCACGTGCAGACATGCTCCCCAGTGCCTGTGGCAAGGTGAAGGAAATGCCATACACTGACCTGGAAGAGACCACAGGGCCCAGGCACAGTCTGAGACCTACACTCATCCCGGAGGTTTTGGTAGCAGGAGTTCATCCCCAAGGAACACAGCACGGAGACCCCCTGGGGCCCAAACGGCTTCCGACTAACAATATGCTCTTGCTGTGGAAATCCTATCCCAAGTGGGGGTAACCAGGTCAACAAAATGCCACACACCCAGGTGGAAGAAACAACATGGCCCAGGCATGGTCTAAGCCCCTCACCTCGTCCCTGTGCTCTGGGGAGCCGGAGGGACCCCCGAGGCCCACGGTCCTGAGGCCCGTTGGGCAGAAAGCCGGCTTCCCACAGAAACAGCTTTCCTGAGGTGCAGACCGTATCCCAAGGGCTGGTGGCAAGGGAAAGCAAATGCCATCCCCTTCTCTGGAAGAAACCCCAGTGCCCAGCCATGTTGTAAGCCTTCCCCTCCTTCCTGGGCTTCTGGCAGCAGGAGTGAAAAGAGAGGAGCACAGCACTGGGACCCTTTTGACAGAAACCGGCTTCCCACGAGGAAGTCCTTCTCCACGTGCAGACATGCTCACCAGCGCCTGTGGCAAGGTGAAGGAAATGCCATACACTGACCTGGACGAGACTACAGGGCCCAGGCACAGTCTGAGCCCTTCCCTCATCCCAGGGGTTTTGCTAGCAGGAGTTCAACCCCAAGAACACAGCCCGGAGACCCCCTGGGGCCAAAACAGCTTCCGACTAACAATATGCTTTTGCTGTGGAAATCCTATCCCAAGTGGAGGTAGCCAGGTCAACAAAATGCCACACACCCAGGTGGAAGAGACAACATGGCCCAGGCATGGCCTAAGCCCCTCACCTCGTCCCTGTGCTCTGGGGAGCCGGAGGGGCCCCGAGGCCCACGGCCCTGAGGCCCGTTGGGCAGAAAGCCGGCTTCCCACGGAAACAGCTTTCCTGAGGTGCAGACCCTCTCCCAAGGGCTGGTGGCAAGGGAAAGCAAATGCCATCCCCTTCTCTGGAAGAAACCCCAGTGCCCAGCCATGTTGAAAGCCCTCCCCTCCTCCCTGGGCTTCTGGCAGCAGGAGTGAAAAGAGAGGAGCACAGCACTGGGAACCGTTTGACGGAAACCGGCTTCCCACGAGGAAGTCCTTCTCCACGTGCAGACATGCTCCCCAGTGCCTGTGGCAAGGTGAAGGAAATGCCATACACTGACCTGGAAGAGACCACAGGGCCCAGGCACAGTCTGAGCCCTTCCCTCATCCCGGCGGTTTGCTAGCAGGAGTTCAACCCCAAGGAACACAGACCGGAGACCCCCTGGGGCCAAAGGGCTTATGACTAACAATATGCTCTTGCTGTGGAAATCCTATCCCAAGTGGGGTTAGCCAGGTCAACAAAATGCCACACAACCAAGTGGAAGAAACAACATGGCCCAGGCATGGTCTAAGCCCCTCACCTCGTCCCTGTGCTCTGGGGAGCCGGAGGGACCCCCGAGGCATACGGCCCGGAGGCCCGTTGGGCAGAAAGCCGGCTTCCCACGGAAACAGCTTTCCTGAGGTGCAGACCCTATCCCAAGGGGTGGTGGCAAGGGAAAGCAAATGCCATCCCCTTCTCTGGAAGAAACCCCATTGCCCAGCCATGTTGTAAGCTCTCCCCTCCTCCCTGGGCTTCTGGCACCAGGAGTGAAAAGAGAGGGGCACAACACGGGGACCCGTTTGACAGAAACCGGCTTCCCACGAGGAAGTCCTTCTCCACGTGCAGACATGCTCCCCAGTGCCTGTGGCAAGGTGAAGGAAATGCCATACACTGACCTGGAAGAGACCACAGGGCCCAGGCACAGTCTGAGCCCTTCTCTCATCCCGGCGGTTTTGCTAGCAGGAGTTCAACCCCCAAAACACAGCCCTAAGACCCCCGGGGCCAAAACGGCTTCCGACTAACAATATGCTCTTGCTGTGGAAATCCTATCCCAAGTGGAGGTAGCCAGGTCAACAAAATGCCACACACCCAGGTGAAAGAGACAACATGGCCCAGGCATGGTCTACGCCCCTCACCTCGTCCCTGTTCTCTGGGGAGCCGGAGGGACCCCCGAGGCAGACGGCCCTGAGGCCCGTTGGGCAGAAACCCGGCTTCCCACGGAAACAGCTCTCCTGAGGTGCAGAACCTATCCCAAGGGCTGGTGGCAAGGGAAAGCAAATGCCATCCCCTTCTCTGGAAGAAACCCAGGTACCCAGCCATGTTGTAAGCCCTCCCCTCCTCCCTGGGCTTCTGGCTGTAGGAGTGAAAAGAGAGTTGAACAGCACTGGGACCCGTTTGACAGAAACCGGCTTCCCACGAGGAAGTCATTCTCCACGTGCAGACATGCTCCCCAGTGCCTGTGGCAAGGTGAAGGAAATGCCATACACTGACCTGGAAGAGACGACAGGGCCCAGGCACAGTCTGAGCCCTACCCTCATCCCGGCGGTTTTGCTAGCAGGAGTTCAACACCAAGGAACACAGACCGGAGACCCCCTGGGGCCAAAACGGCTACGGACTAACAATATGCTCTTTCTGTGGAAATCTTATCCCAAGTGGAGGTAGCCAGGTCAACAAAATGCCACACACCCTGGTGGAAGAGACAACATGGCCCAGGCATGGCCTAAGCCCCTCACCTCGTCCCTGTGCTCTGGGGAGCCGGACGGACCCCGAAGCACCATGGCCCTGAGGCCCGTTGGGCAGAAAGTCGGCTTCCCACGGAAACAGCTTTCCTGAGGTGGAGACCGTATCCCAAGGGCTGGTGTCAAGGGAAAGCAAATGCCATCCCCTTATCTGGAAGAAACCCCAGTGCCCAGCCATGTTCTAAGCCCTCCCCTCCTCCCTGGGCTTCTGGCAGCAGGAGTGAAAAGAGAGATACACAGCACTGGGACCCGTTTGACAGAAACCGGCCTCCCACGAGGAAGTCCTTCTCCACGTGCAGACATGCTCCCCATTGCCTGTGGCAAGGTGAAGGAAATGCCATACACTGACCTGGAATAGACCACAGGGCCCAGGCACAGTCTGAGCCCTTCCCTCATCCCGGCGGTTTTGCTAGCAGGAGTTCAACCCCAACGAACAAAGCCCGGAGACCCCCTGGGGCCAAAACGTCTTCCAACTAACATTATACTCTTGCTGTGGAAATCCTATCCCAAGTGGGGGTAGCCAGGTCAATAAAATGCCACACACCCAGGTGGAAGAAACAACATGGCCCAGGCATGGTCTAAGCCCGTCACCTCGTCCCTGTGCTCTGGGGAGCCGGAGGGAACCCCGAGGGCCACGGCCCTGAGGCCCGTTGGGCAGGAAGCCGGCCTCCCACGGAAACAGCTTTCCTGAGGTACAGACCCTCTCCCAAGGGCTGGTGGCAAGGGAAAGCAAATGCCATCCCCTTCTCTGGAAGAAACCCCAGTGCCCAGCCATGTTCTAAGCCCTCCCCTCCTCCCTGGGCTTATGGTAGCAGGAGTGAAAAGAGAGGAGCACAGCACAGGGACCCGTTTGACAGAAACCGGCTTCCCACGAGTTAGTCATTCTCCACGTGCAGACATGCTCCCCAGTGCCTGTGGCAAGGTGAAGGAAATGCCATACACTAACCTGGAAGAGACCACAGGGCCCAGGCACAGTCTGAGCCCTTCCCTCATCCCGGCGGTTTTGGAGCAGGAGTTCAACCCCAAGGAACACAGACCGGAGACCCCCTGGGGCCCAAACGGCTTCGGACTAACAATATGCTCTTGCTGTGGAAATCCTATCCCAAGTGGGGGTAGCCAGGTCAACAAAATGCCACACACCGAGGTGGAAGAAACAACATGGCCCAGGCATGGTCTAAGCCCCTCACCTCGTCCCTGTGCTTTGGGGAGCCGGAGGGACCCCCGAGGCATACGGCCCGGAGGCCCGTTGGGCAGAAAGCCGGCTTCCCACGGAAACAGCTTTCCTGAGGTGCAGACCCTATCCCAAGGGGTGGTGGCAAAGGAAAGCAAATGCCATCCCCTTCTCTGGAAGAAACCCCATTGCCCAGCCATGTTGTAAGCTCTCCCCTCCTCCCTGGGCTTCTGGCAGCAGGAGTGAAAAGAGAGGGGCACAGCACGGGGACCCGTTTGACAGAAACCGGCTTGCCACGAGGAAGTCATTCTCCACGTGCAGACATGCTCCCCAGTGCCTGTGGCAAGGTGAAGGAAATGCCATACACTGACCTGGAAGAGACTACAAGGCCCAGGCACAGTGTGAGCCCTACCCTCATCCCGGCGGTTTTGCTAGCAGGAGTTCAACACCAAAGAACACAGCACGGAGACCCCCTGGGGCCAAAACGGCTACGGACTAACAATATGCTCTTTCTGTGGAAATCCTATCTCAAGTGGGGGTAACCAGGTCAACAAAATGTCACACACCCAGGTGGAAGAGACAACATGGCCCAGGCATGGTCTAAGCCCCTCACCTCGTCCCTGTGCTCTGGGGAGCCGGAGGGACCCCCGAGGCCCACGGCCCTGAGGCCCGATGGGCAGAAAGCCGGCTTCCCACGAAAACAGCTTTCCTGAGGTGCAGACCCTATCCCAAGGGCTGGTGGCAAGGGAAAGCAAAAGCCATCCCCTTCTCTGGAAGAAACCCCAGTGCCCAGCCATGTTGTAAGCCTTCCCCTCCTCCCTGGGCTTCTGGCAGCAGGAGTGAAAAGAGAGGAGCACAGCACTGGGACCCGTTTGACAGAAACCGGCTTCCCACGAGTTAGTCATTCTCCACGTGCAGACATTCTCCCCAGTGCCTGTGGCAAGGTGAAGGAAATGCCATACACTGACCTGGAAGAGACCACATCGCCCAGGCACAGTCTGAGCCCTTCCCTCATCCCGGTGGTTTTGCTAGCAGGAGTTCAACCCCAAGAACACAGCCCGGAGACCCCCTGGGGCCAAAACAGCTTCCCACTAACAATAAGCTATTGCTGTGGAAATCCTATCCCAAGTGGGGGTAACCAGGTCAACAAAATGCCACACACCCAGGTGGAAGAAACAACATGGCCCAGGCATGGTCTAAGCCCCTCACCTCGTCCCTGTGCTCTGGGGAGCCGGAGGGACCCCCGAGGCCCATGGCCCTGAGGCCCGTTGGGCAGGAAGCCGGCCTCCCACGGAAACAGCTTTCCTGAGATTCAGACCCTCTCCCAAGGGCTGGGAGCAAGAGAAAGCAAATGCCATGCCCTTCTCTGGAAGAAACTCCAGTTCCCAGCCATGTTGTAAGCCCTCCCCTCCTCCCTGGGCTTCAGGCAGGAGGAGTGAAAAGAGAGGAGCACAGCACTGGGACCCTTTTGACAGAAACCGGCTTCCCACGAGGAAGTCCTTCTCCACGTGCAGACATGCTCCCCAGTGCCTGTGGCAAGGTGAAGGAAATGCCATACACTGACCTGGAAGAGACCACAGGGCCCAGGCACAGTCTGAGACCTACCCTCATCCCGGAGGTTTTGGTAGCAGGAGTTCATCCCCAAGAACAGAGCCCAGAGACCCCGTGGGACCAAAACAGCTTCTGACTAACAATGTGCTATTGTTGTGGAAATCCTATCCCAAGTGGAGGTAGCCAGGTCAACAAAATGCCACACACCCTGGTGGAAGAGACAACATGGCCCAGGCATGGCCTAAGCCCCTCACCTCGTCCCTGTGCTCTGGGGAGCCGGAGGGACCCCCGAGGCCCACGGCCCTGAGGCCCGTTGGGCAGAAACCCGGCTTCCCACGGAAACAGCTTTCCTGAGGTGCAGACCCTATCCCAAGGGCTGGTGGCAAGGGAAAGCAAAAGCCATCCCCTTCTCTGGAAGAAACCCCAGTGCCCAGCCATGTTGAAAGTCCTCCCCTCCTCCCTGGGCTTCTGGCAGCAGGAGTGAAAAGAGAGGAGCACAGCACTGGGACCCGTTTGACAGAAACCGGCTTCCCACGAGGAAGTCCTTCTCCACGTGCAGACATGCTCCCCAGTGCCTGTGGCAAGGTGAAGGAAATGCCATACACTGACCTGGAAGAGACCACAGGGCCCAGGCACAGTCTGAGCCCTTCCCTCATCCTGGCGGTTTTGCTAGCAGGAGTTCAACCCCAAGGAACACAGACCGGAGACCCCCTGGGGCCCAAACGGCTTCGGACTAACAATATGCTCTTGCTGTGGAAATCCTATCCCAAGTGGGGGTAGCCAGGTCAATAAAATGCCACACAACCAAGTGGAAGAAACAACATGGCCCAGGCATGGTCTAAGCCCCTCACCTCGTCCCTGTGCTTTGGGGAGCCGGAGGGACCCCCGAGGCACACGGCCCTGAGGCCCGTTGGGCAGAAACCCGGCTTCCCACGGAAACAGCTTTCCTGAGGTGCAGACCCTATCCCAAGGGCTGGTGGCAAGGGAAAGCAAATGCCATCCCCTTCTCTGGAAGAAACCCCAGTGCCCAGCCATGTTCCTAGCCCTCCCCTCCTCCCTGGGCTTATGGTAGCAGGAGTGAAAAGAGAGGAGCACAGCACTGGGACCCGTTTGATGGAAACTGGCTTCCCACGAGGAAGTCCTTCTCCACGTGCAGACATGCTCCCCAGTGCCTGTGGCAAGGTGAAGGAAATGCCATACACTGACCTGGAAGAGACCACAGGGCCCAGGCACAGTCTGAGACCTACACTCATCCCGGAGGTTTTGGTAGCAGGAGTTCATCCCCAAGGAACACAGCCCTGAGACCCCCTGGGGCCCAAACGGCTTCCGACTAACAATATGCTCTTGCTGTGGAAATCCTATCCCAAGTGGGGGTAACCAGGTCAACAAAATGCCACACACCCAGGTGGAAGAAACAACATGGCCCAGGCATGGTCTAAGCCCCTCACCTCGTCCCTGTGCTCTGGGGAGCCGGAGGGACCCCCGAGGCCCACGGTCCTGAGGCCCGTTGGGCAGAAAGCCGGCTTCCCACGGAAACAGCTTTCCTGAGGTGCAGACCCTATCCCAAGGGCTGGTGGCAAGGGAAAGCAAATGCCATCCCCTTCTCTGGAAGAAACCCCAGTGCCCAGCCATGTTGTAAGCCTTCCCCTCCTTCCTGGGCTTCTGGCAGCAGGAGTGAAAAGAGAGGAACACAGCACTGGGACCCTTTTGACAGAAACCGGCTTCCCACGAGGAAGTCCTTCTCCACGTGCAGACATGCTCACCAGCGCCTGTGGCAAGGTGAAGGAAATGCCATACACTGACCTGGACGAGACTACAGGGCCCAGGCACAGTCTGAGCCCTTCCCTCATCCCAGGGGTTTTGCTAGCAGGAGTTCAACCCCAAGAACACAGCCCGGAGACCCCCTGGGGCCAAAACAGCTTCCGACTAACAATATGCTATTGCTGTGGAAATCCTATCCCAAGTGGAGGTAGCCAGGTCAACAAAATGCCACACACCCAGGTGGAAGAGACAACATGGCCCAGGCATGGCCTAAGCCCCTCACCTCGTCCCTGTGCTCTGGGGAGCCGGAGGGACCCCCGAGGCCCACGGCCCTGAGGCCCGTTGGGCCGAAAGCCGGCTTCCCACGGAAACATCTTTCCTGAGGTGCAGACCCTCTCCCAAGGGCTGGTGGCAAGGGAAAGCAAATGCCATCCCCTTCTCTGGAAGAAACCCCAGTGCCCAGCCATGTTGAAAGCCCTCCCCTCCTCCCTGTGCTTCTGGCAGCAGGAGTGAAAAGAGAGGAGCACAGCACTGGGACCCGTTTGACGGAAACCGGCTTCCCACGAGGAAGTCCTTCTCCACGTGCAGACATGCTCCCCAGTGCCTGTGGCAAGGTGAAGG
The DNA here is from genome assembly GCF_024610735.1 of Ursus americanus. Lineage (NCBI taxonomy): Eukaryota > Metazoa > Chordata > Mammalia > Carnivora > Ursidae > Ursus > Ursus americanus. The sequence continues at coordinate 243,836 of NW_028273629.1, read as the reverse complement.
AAATGCCATACACTGACCTGGAAGAGACCACAGGGCCCAGGCACAGTCTGAGCCCTTCCCTCATCCCGGCGGTTTTGCTAGCAGGAGTTCAACCCCAAGGAACACAGACCGGAGACCCCCTGGGGCCAAAGGGCTTATGACTAACAATATGCTCTTGCTGTGGAAATCCTATCCCAAGTGGAGGTAGCCAGGTCAACAAAATGCCACACACCCTGGTGGAAGAGACAACATGGCCCAGGCATGGCCTAAGCCCCTCACCTCGTCCCTGTGCTCTGGGGAGCCGGACGGACCCCGAAGCACCATGGCCCTGAGGCCCGTTGGGCAGAAAGCCGGTTTCCCACGGAAACAGCTTTCCTGAGGTGCAGACCGTATCCCAAGGGCTGGTGTCAAGGGAAAGCAAATGCCATCCCCTTATCTGGAAGAAACCCCAGTGCCCAGCCATGTTCTAAGCCCTCCCCTCCTCCCTGGGCTTCTGGCAGCAGGAGTGAAAAGAGAGATGCACAGCACTGGGACCCGTTTGACAGAAACCGGCCTCCCACGAGGAAATCCTTCTCCACGTGCAGACATGCTCCCCATTGCCTGTGGCAAGGTGAAGGAAATGCCATACACTGACCTGGAATAGACCACAGGGCCCAGGCACAGTCTGAGCCCTTCCCTCATCCCGGCGGTTTTGCTAGCAGGAGTTCAACCCCAACGAACACAGCCCGGAGACCCCCTGGGGCCAAAACGTCTTCCAACTAACAATATACTCTTGCTGTGGAAATCCTATCCCAAGTGGGGGTAGCCAGGTCAATAAAATGCCACACACCCAGGTGGAAGAAACAACATGGCCCAGGCATGGTCTAAGCCCCTCACCTCGTCCCTGTGCTCTGGGGAGCCGGAGGGACCCCCGAGGCCCACGGCCCTGAGGCCCGTTGGGCAGAAAGCCGGCTTCCCACGGAAACAGCTTTCCTGAGGTGCAGACCCTATCCCAAGGGCTGGTGGCAAGGGAAAGCAAATGCCATCCCCTTCTCTGGAAGAAACCCCAGTGCCCAGCCATGTTGTAAGCCTTCCCCTCCTTCCTGGGCTTCTGGCAGCAGGAGTGAAAAGAGAGGAACACAGCACTGGGACCCTTTTGACAGAAACCGGCTTCCCACGAGGAAGTCCTTCTCCACGTGCAGACATGCTCACCAGCGCCTGTGGCAAGGTGAAGGAAATGCCATACACTGACCTGGACGAGACTACAGGGCCCAGGCACAGTCTGAGCCCTTCCCTCATCCCAGGGGTTTTGCTAGCAGGAGTTCAACCCCAAGAACACAGCCCGGAGACGCCCTGGGGTCAAAACAGCTTCCGACTAACAATATGCTATTGCTGTGGAAATCCTATCCCAAGTGGAGGTAGCCAGGTCAACAAAATGCCACACACCCAGGTGGAAGAGACAACATGGCCCAGGCATGGCCTAAGCCCCTCACCTCGTCCCTGTGCTCTGGGGAGCCGGAGGGACCCCCGAGGCCCACGGCCCTGAGGCCCGTTGGGCAGAAAGCCGGCTTCCCACGGAAACATCTTTCCTCAGGTGCAGACCCTATCCCAAGGGCTGGTGGCAAGGGAAAGCAAATGCCATCCCCTTCTCTGGAAGAAACCCCAGTGCCCAGCCATGTTGAAAGTCCTCCCCTCCTCCCTGGGCTTCTGGCAGCAGGAGTGAAAAGAGAGGAGCACAGCACTGGGACCCGTTTGACAGAAACCGGCTTCCCACGAGGAAGTCCTTCTCCACGTGCAGACATGCTCCCCAGTGCCTGTGGCAAGGTGAAGGAAATGCCATACACTGACCTGGAAGAGACCACAGGGCCCAGGCACAGTCTGAGCCCTTCCCTCATCCCGGTGGTTTTGCTAGCAGGAGTTCAACACCAAGGAACACAGACCGGAGACCCCCTGGGGCCAAAGGGCTTATGACTAACAATATGCTCTTGCTGTGGAAATCCTATCCCAAGTGGAGGTAGCCAGGTCAACAAAATGCCACACACCCTGGTGGAAGAGACAACATGGCCCAGGCATGGCCTAAGCCGTCACCTCGTCCCTGTGCTCTGGGGAGCCGGAGGGAACCCCGAGGGCCACGGCCCTGAGGCCCGTTGGGCAGGAAGCCGGTCCTCCCACGGAAACAGCTTTCCTGAGGTGCAGACCCTCTCCCAAGGGCTGGTGGCAAGGGAAAGCAAATGCCATCCCCTTCTCTGGAAGAAACCCCAGTGCCCAGCCATGTTCTAAGCCCTCCCCTCCTCCCTGGGCTTCTGGCAGCAGGAGTGAAAAGAGAGGAGCACAGCACAGGGACCCGTTTGACAGAAACCGGCTTCCCACGAGTTAGTCATTCTCCACGTGCAGACATGCTCCCCAGTGCCTGTGGCAAGGTGAAGGAAATGCCATACACTAACCTGGAAGAGACCACAGGGCCCAGGCACAGTCTGAGCCCTTCCCTCATCCCGGCGGTTTTGCTAGCAGGAGTTCAACCCCAAGGAACACAGACCGGAGACCCCCTGGGGCCCAAACGGCTTCGGAATAACAATATGCTCTTGCTGTGGAAATCCTATCCCAAGTGGGGGTAGCCAGGTCAACAAAATGCCACACAACCAAGTGGAAGAAACAACATGGCCCAGGCATGGTCTAAGCCCCTCACCTCGTCCCTGTGCTTTGGGGAGCCGGAGGGACCCCCGAGGCACACGGCCCGGAGGACCGTTGGGCAGAAAGCCGGCTTCCCACGGAAACAGCTTTCCTGAGGTGCAGACCCTATCCCAAGGGCTGGTGGCAAGGGAAAGCAAATGCCATCCCCTTCTCTGGAAGAAACCCCAGTGCCCAGCCATGTTGAAAGTCCTCCCCTCCTCCCTGGGCTTCTGGCAGCAGGAGTAAAAAGAGAGGAGCACAGCACTGGGACCCGTTTGACAGAAACCGGCTTCCCACGAGGAAGTCCTTCTCCACGTGCAGACATGCTCCCCAGTGCCTGTGGCAAGGTGAAGGAAATGCCATACACTGACCTGGAAGAGACCACAGGGCCCAGGCACAGTCTGAGCCCTTCCCTCATCCCGGTGGTTTTGCTAGCAGGAGTTCAACACCAAGGAACACAGACCGGAGACCCCCTGGGGCCAAAGGGCTTATGACTAACAATATGCTCTTGCTGTGGAAATCCTATCCCAAGTGGAGGTAGCCAGGTCAACAAAATGCCACACACCCTGGTGGAAGAGACAACATGGCCCAGGCATGGCCTAAGCCCCTCACCTCGTCCCTGTGCTCTGGGGAGCCGGACGGACCCCGAAGCACCATGGCACTGAGGCCCGTTGGGCAGAAAGCCGGTTTCCCACGGAAACAGCTTTCCTGAGGTGCAGACCGTATCCCAAGGGCTGGTGTCAAGGGAAAGCAAATGCCTTCCCCTTATCTGGAAGAAACCCCAGTGCCCAGCCATGTTCTAAGCCCTCCCCTCCTCCCTGGGCTTCTGGTAGCAGGAGTGAAAAGAGAGATGCACAGCACTGGGACCCGTTTGACAGAAACCGGCCTCCCACGAGGAAGTCCTTCTCCACGTGCAGACATGCTCCCCATTGCCTGTGGCAAGGTGAAGGAAATGCCATACACTGACCTGGAATAGACCACAGGGCCCAGACACAGTCTGAGCCCTTCCCTCATCCCGGCGGTTTTGCTAGCAGGAGTTCAACCCCAACGAACACAGCCCGGAGACCCCCTGGGGCCAAAACGTCTTCCAACTAACAATATACTCTTGCTGTGGAAATCCTATCCCAAGTGGGGGTAGCCAGGTCAATAAAATGCCACACACCCAGGTGGAAGAAACAACATGGCCCAGGCATGGTCTAAGCCGTCACCTCGTCCCTGTGCTCTGGGGAGCCGGAGGGAACCCCGAGGGCCACGGCCCTGAGGCCCGTTGGGCAGGAAGCCGGTCCTCCCACGGAAACAGCTTTCCTGAGGTGCAGACCCTCTCCCAAGGGCTGGTGGCAAGGGAAAGCAAATGCCATCCCCTTCTCTGGAAGAAACCCCAGTGCCCAGCCATGTTGTAAGCCTTCCCCTCCTTCCTGGGCTTCTAGCAGCAGGAGTGAAAAGAGAGGATCACTGCACTGGGACCCTTTTGACAGAAACCGGCTTCCCACGAGGAAGTCCTTCTCCACGTGCAGACATGCTCCCCAGTGCCTGTGGCAAGCTGAAGGAAATGCCATACACTGACCTGGAAGAGACCACATCGCCCAGGCACAGTCTGAGCCCTTCCCTCATCCCGGTGGTTTTGCTAGCAGGAGTTCAACCCCAGGAACACAGCCCGTAGACCCCCTGGGGCCAAAACGTCTTCCCACTAACAATAAGCTATTGCTGTGGAAATCCTATCCCAAGTGGGGGTAACGAGGGCAACAAAATGCCACACACCCAGGTGGAAGAAACAACATGGCCCAGGCATGGTCTAAGCCCCTCACCTCGTCCCTGTGCTCTGGGGAGCCGGAGGGACCCCCGAGGCCCACGGCCCTGAGGCCCGTTGGGCAGGAAGCCGGCCTCCCACGGAAACAGCTTTCCTGAGATTCAGACCCTCTCCCAAGGGCTGGTAGCAAGAGAAAGCAAATGCCATGCCCTTCTCTGGAAGAAACTCCAGTTCCCAGCCATGTTGTAAGCCCTCCCCTCCTCCCTGGGCTTCAGGCAGGAGGAGTGAAAAGAGAGGAGCACAGCACTGGGACCCTTTTGACAGAAACCGGCTTCCCACGAGGAAGTCCTTCTCCACGTGCAGACATGCTCCCCAGTGCCTGTGGCAAGGTGAAGGAAATGCCATACACTGACCTGGAAGAGACCACAGGGCCCAGGCACAGTCTGAGACCTACCCTCACCCCGGAGGTTTTGGTAGCAGGAGTTCATCCCCAAGAACACAGCCCAGAGACCCCCTGGGGCCAAAACAGCTTCTGACTAACAATGTGCTATTCCTGTGGAAATCCTATCCCAAGTGGAGGTAGCCAGGTCAACAAAATGCCACACACCCTGGTGGAAGAGACAACATGGCCCAGGCATGGCCTAAGCCCCTCACCTCGTCCCTGTGCTCTGGGGAGCCGGAGGGACCCCCGAGGCCCACGGCCCTGAGGCCCGTTGGGCAGAAACCCGGCTTCCCACGGAAACAGCTTTCCTGAGGTGCAGACCGTATCCCAAGGGCTGGTGGCAAGGGAAAGCAAATGCCATCCCCTTCTCTGGAAGAAACCCCAGTGCCCAGCCATGTTGAAAGTCCTCCCCTCCTCCCTGGGCTTCTGGCAGCAGGAGTGAAAACAGAGGAGCACAGCACTGGGACCCGTTTGACAGAAACCGGCTTCCCACGCGGAAGTCCTTCTCCACGTGCAGACATGCTCCCCAGTGCCTGTGGCAAGGTGAAGGAAATGCCATACACTGACCTGGAAGAGACCACAGGGCCCAGGCACAGTCTGAGCCCTTCCCTCATCCCGGCGGTTTTGCTAGCAGGAGTTCAACCCCAAGGAACACAGACCGGAGACCCCCTGGGGCCCAAACGGCTTCGGACTAACAATATGCTCTTGCTGTGAAAATCCTATCCCAAGTGGGGGTAGCCAGGTCAATAAAATGCCACACAACCAAGTGGAAGAAACAACATGGCCCAGGCATGGTCTAAGCCCCTCACCTCGTCCCTGTGCTTTGGGGAGCCGGAGGGACCCCCGAGGCACACGGCCCGGAGGCCCGTTGGGCAGAAAGCCGGCTTCCCACGGAAACAGCTTTCCTGAGGTGCAGACCCTATCCCAAGGGCTGGTGGCAAGGGAAAGCAAATGCCATCCCCTTCTCTGGAAGAAACCCCAGTGCCCAGCCATGTTCTAAGCCCTCCCCTCCTCCCTGGGCTTATGGTAGCAGGAGTGAAAAGAGAGGAGCACAGCACTGGGACCCGTTTGATGGAAACTGGCTTCCCACGAGGAAGTCCTTCTCCACGTGCAGACATGCTCCCCAGTGCCTGTGGCAAGGTGAAGGAAATGCCATACACTGACCTGGAAGAGACCACAGGGCCCAGGCACAGTCTGAGACCTACACTCATCCCGGAGGTTTTGGTAGCAGGAGTTCATCCCCAAGGAACACAGCACGGAGACCCCCTGGGGCCCAAACGGCTTCCGACTAACAATATGCTCTTGCTGTGGAAATCCTATCCCAAGTGGGGGTAACCAGGTCAACAAAATGCCACACACCCAGGTGGAAGAAACAACATGGCCCAGGCATGGTCTAAGCCCCTCACCTCGTCCCTGTGCTCTGGGGAGCCGGAGGGACCCCCGAGGCCCACGGTCCTGAGGCCCGTTGGGCAGAAAGCCGGCTTCCCACGGAAACAGCTTTCCTGAGGTGCAGACCGTATCCCAAGGGCTGGTGGCAAGGGAAAGCAAATGCCATCCCCTTCTCTGGAAGAAACCCCAGTGCCCAGCCATGTTGTAAGCCCTCCCCTCCTTCCTGGGCTTCTGGCAGCAGGAGTGAAAAGAGAGGAGCACAGCACTGGGACCCTTTTGACAGAAACCGGCTTCCCACGAGGAAGTCCTTCTCCACGTGCAGACATGCTCACCAGCGCCTGTGGCAAGGTGAAGGAAATGCCATACACTGACCTGGACGAGACTACAGGGCCCAGGCACAGTCTGAGCCCTTCCCTCATCCCAGGGGTTTTGCTAGCAGGAGTTCAACCCCAAGAACACAGCCCGGAGACGCCCTGGGGCCAAAACAGCTTCCGACTAACAATATGCTATTGCTGTGGAAATCCTATCCCAAGTGGAGGTAGCCAGGTCAACAAAATGCCACACACCCAGGTGGAAGAGACAACATGGCCCAGGCATGGCCTAAGCCCCTCACCTCGTCCCTGTGCTCTGGGGAGCCGGAGGGACCCCCGAGGCCCACGGCCCTGAGGCCCGTTGGGCAGAAAGCCGGCTTCCCACGGAAACATCTTTCCTCAGGTGCAGACCCTATCCCAAGGGCTGGTGGCAAGGGAAAGCAAATGCCATCCCCTTCTCTGGAAGAAACCCCAGTGCCCAGCCATGTTGAAAGTCCTCCCCTCCTCCCTGGGCTTCTGGCAGCAGGAGTGAAAAGAGAGGAGCACAGCACTGGGACCCGTTTGACAGAAACCGGCTTCCCACGAGGAAGTCCTTCTCCACGTGCAGACATGCTCCCCAGTGCCTGTGGCAAGGTGAAGGAAATGCCATACACTGACCTGGAAGAGACCACAGGGCCCAGGCACAGTCTGAGCCCTTCCCTCATCCCGGTGGTTTTGCTAGCAGGAGTTCAACACCAAGGAACACAGACCGGAGACCCCCTGGGGCCAAAGGGCTTATGACTAACAATATGCTCTTGCTGTGGAAATCCTATCCCAAGTGGAGGTAGCCAGGTCAACAAAATGCCACACACCCTGGTGGAAGAGACAACATGGCCCAGGCATGGCCTAAGCCGTCACCTCGTCCCTGTGCTCTGGGGAGCCGGAGGGAACCCCGAGGGCCACGGCCCTGAGGCCCGTTGGGCAGGAAGCCGGTCCTCCCACGGAAACAGCTTTCCTGAGGTGCAGACCCTCTCCCAAGGGCTGGTGGCAAGGGAAAGCAAATGCCATCCCCTTCTCTGGAAGAAACCCCAGTGCCCAGCCATGTTCTAAGCCCTCCCCTCCTCCCTGGGCTTCTGGCAGCAGGAGTGAAAAGAGAGGAGCACAGCACAGGGACCCGTTTGACAGAAACCGGCTTCCCACGAGTTAGTCATTCTCCACGTGCAGACATGCTCCCCAGTGCCTGTGGCAAGGTGAAGGAAATGCCATACACTAACCTGGAAGAGACCACAGGGCCCAGGCACAGTCTGAGCCCTTCCCTCATCCCGGCGGTTTTGCTAGCAGGAGTTCAACCCCAAGGAACACAGACCGGAGACCCCCTGGGGCCCAAACGGCTTCGGAATAACAATATGCTCTTGCTGTGGAAATCCTATCCCAAGTGGGGGTAGCCAGGTCAACAAAATGCCACACAACCAAGTGGAAGAAACAACATGGCCCAGGCATGGTCTAAGCCCCTCACCTCGTCCCTGTGCTTTGGGGAGCCGGAGGGACCCCCGAGGCACACGGCCCGGAGGCCCGTTGGGCAGAAAGCCGGCTTCCCACGGAAACAGCTTTCCTGAGGTGCAGACCCTATCCCAAGGGCTGGTGGCAAGGGAAAGCAAATGCCATCCCCTTCTCTGGAAGAAACCCCAGTGCCCAGCCATGTTGAAAGTCCTCCCCTCCTCCCTGGGCTTCTGGCAGCAGGAGTAAAAAGAGAGGAGCACAGCACTGGGACCCGTTTGACAGAAACCGGCTTCCCACGAGGAAGTCCTTCTCCACGTGCAGACATGCTCCCCAGTGCCTGTGGCAAGGTGAAGGAAATGCCATACACTGACCTGGAAGAGACCACAGGGCCCAGGCACAGTCTGAGCCCTTCCCTCATCCCGGTGGTTTTGCTAGCAGGAGTTCAACACCAAGGAACACAGACCGGAGACCCCCTGGGGCCAAAGGGCTTATGACTAACAATATGCTCTTGCTGTGGAAATCCTATCCCAAGTGGAGGTAGCCAGGTCAACAAAATGCCACACACCCTGGTGGAAGAGACAACATGGCCCAGGCATGGCCTAAGCCCCTCACCTCGTCCCTGTGCTCTGGGGAGCCGGACGGACCCCGAAGCACCATGGCACTGAGGCCCGTTGGGCAGAAAGCCGGTTTCCCACGGAAACAGCTTTCCTGAGGTGCAGACCGTATCCCAAGGGCTGGTGTCAAGGGAAAGCAAATGCCTTCCCCTTATCTGGAAGAAACCCCAGTGCCCAGCCATGTTCTAAGCCCTCCCCTCCTCCCTGGGCTTCTGGTAGCAGGAGTGAAAAGAGAGATGCACAGCACTGGGACCCGTTTGACAGAAACCGGCCTCCCACGAGGAAGTCCTTCTCCACGTGCAGACATGCTCCCCATTGCCTGTGGCAAGGTGAAGGAAATGCCATACACTGACCTGGAATAGACCACAGGGCCCAGACACAGTCTGAGCCCTTCCCTCATCCCGGCGGTTTTGCTAGCAGGAGTTCAACCCCAACGAACACAGCCCGGAGACCCCCTGGGGCCAAAACGTCTTCCAACTAACAATATACTCTTGCTGTGGAAATCCTATCCCAAGTGGGGGTAGCCAGGTCAATAAAATGCCACACACCCAGGTGGAAGAAACAACATGGCCCAGGCATGGTCTAAGCCGTCACCTCGTCCCTGTGCTCTGGGGAGCCGGAGGGAACCCCGAGGGCCACGGCCCTGAGGCCCGTTGGGCAGGAAGCCGGTCCTCCCACGGAAACAGCTTTCCTGAGGTGCAGACCCTCTCCCAAGGGCTGGTGGCAAGGGAAAGCAAATGCCATCCCCTTCTCTGGAAGAAACCCCAGTGCCCAGCCATGTTGTAAGCCTTCCCCTCCTTCCTGGGCTTCTAGCAGCAGGAGTGAAAAGAGAGGATCACTGCACTGGGACCCTTTTGACAGAAACCGGCTTCCCACGAGGAAGTCCTTCTCCACGTGCAGACATGCTCCCCAGTGCCTGTGGCAAGCTGAAGGAAATGCCATACACTGACCTGGAAGAGACCACATCGCCCAGGCACAGTCTGAGCCCTTCCCTCATCCCGGTGGTTTTGCTAGCAGGAGTTCAACCCCAAGAACACAGCCCGGAGACCCCCTGGGGCCAAAACGTCTTCCCACTAACAATAAGCTATTGCTGTGGAAATCCTATCCCAAGTGGGGGTAACGAGGGCAACAAAATGCCACACACCCAGGTGGAAGAAACAACATGGCCCAGGCATGGTCTAAGCCCCTCACCTCGTCCCTGTGCTCTGGGGAGCCGGAGGGACCCCCGAGGCCCACGGCCCTGAGGCCCGTTGGGCAGGAAGCCGGCCTCCCACGGAAACAGCTTTCCTGAGATTCAGACCCTCTCCCAAGGGCTGGTAGCAAGAGAAAGCAAATGCCATGCCCTTCTCTGGAAGAAACTCCAGTTCCCAGCCATGTTGTAAGCCCTCCCCTCCTCCCTGGGCTTCAGGCAGGAGGAGTGAAAAGAGAGGAGCACAGCACTGGGACCCTTTTGACAGAAACCGGCTTCCCACGAGGAAGTCCTTCTCCACGTGCAGACATGCTCCCCAGTGCCTGTGGCAAGGTGAAGGAAATGCCATACACTGACCTGGAAGAGACCACAGGGCCCAGGCACAGTCTGAGACCTACCCTCACCCCGGAGGTTTTGGTAGCAGGAGTTCATCCCCAAGAACACAGCCCAGAGACCCCCTGGGGCCAAAACAGCTTCTGACTAACAATGTGCTATTCCTGTGGAAATCCTATCCCAAGTGGAGGTAGCCAGGTCAACAAAATGCCACACACCCTGGTGGAAGAGACAACATGGCCCAGGCATGGCCTAAGCCCCTCACCTCGTCCCTGTGCTCTGGGGAGCCGGAGGGACCCCCGAGGCCCACGGCCCTGAGGCCCGTTGGGCAGAAACCCGGCTTCCCACGGAAACAGCTTTCCTGAGGTGCAGACCGTATCCCAAGGGCTGGTGGCAAGGGAAAGCAAATGCCATCCCCTTCTCTGGAAGAAACCCCAGTGCCCAGCCATGTTGAAAGTCCTCCCCTCCTCCCTGGGCTTCTGGCAGCAGGAGTGAAAACAGAGGAGCACAGCACTGGGACCCGTTTGACAGAAACCGGCTTCCCACGCGGAAGTCCTTCTCCACGTGCAGACATGCTCCCCAGTGCCTGTGGCAAGGTGAAGGAAATGCCATACACTGACCTGGAAGAGACCACAGGGCCCAGGCACAGTCTGAGCCCTTCCCTCATCCCGGCGGTTTTGCTAGCAGGAGTTCAACCCCAAGGAACACAGACCGGAGACCCCCTGGGGCCCAAACGGCTTCGGACTAACAATATGCTCTTGCTGTGAAAATCCTATCCCAAGTGGGGGTAGCCAGGTCAATAAAATGCCACACAACCAAGTGGAAGAAACAACATGGCCCAGGCATGGTCTAAGCCCCTCACCTCGTCCCTGTGCTTTGGGGAGCCGGAGGGACCCCCGAGGCACACGGCCCGGAGGCCCGTTGGGCAGAAAGCCGGCTTCCCACGGAAACAGCTTTCCTGAGGTGCAGACCCTCTCCCAAGGGCTGGTGGCAAGGGAAAGCAAATGCCATCCCCTTATCTGGAAGAAACCCCAGTGCCCAGCCATGTTCTAAGCCCTCCCCTCCTCCCTGGGCTTATGGTAGCAGGAGTGAAAAGAGAGGAGCACAGCACTGGGACCCGTTTGATGGAAACTGGCTTCCCACGAGGAAGTCCTTCTCCACGTGCAGACATGCTCCCCAGTGCCTGTGGCAAGGTGAAGGAAATGCCATACACTGACCTGGAAGAGACCACAGGGCCCAGGCACAGTCTGAGACCTACACTCATCCCGGAGGTTTTGGTAGCAGGAGTTCATCCCCAAGGAACACAGCACGGAGACCCCCTGGGGCCCAAACGGCTTCCGACTAACAATATGCTCTTGCTGTGGAAATCCTATCCCAAGTGGGGGTAACCAGGTCAACAAAATGCCACACACCCAGGTGGAAGAAACAACATGGCCCAGGCATGGTCTAAGCCCCTCACCTCGTCCCTGTGCTCTGGGGAGCCGGAGGGACCCCCGAGGCCCACGGTCCTGAGGCCCGTTGGGCAGAAAGCCGGCTTCCCACGGAAACAGCTTTCCTGAGGTGCAGACCGTATCCCAAGGGCTGGTGGCAAGGGAAAGCAAATGCCATCCCCTTCTCTGGAAGAAACCCCAGTGCCCAGCCATGTTGTAAGCCCTCCCCTCCTTCCTGGGCTTCTGGCAGCAGGAGTGAAAAGAGAGGAGCACAGCACTGGGACCCTTTTGACAGAAACCGGCTTCCCACGAGGAAGTCCTTCTCCACGTGCAGACATGCTCACCAGCGCCTGTGGCAAGGTGAAGGAAATGCCATACACTGACCTGGACGAGACTACAGGGCCCAGGCACAGTCTGAGCCCTTCCCTCATCCCAGGGGTTTTGCTAGCAGGAGTTCAACCCCAAGAACACAGCCCGGAGACCCCCTGGGGCCAAAACAGCTTCCGACTAACAATATGCTTTTGCTGTGGAAATCCTATCCCAAGTGGAGGTAGCCAGGTCAACAAAATGCCACACACCCAGGTGGAAGAGACAACATGGCGCAGGCATGGCCTAAGCCCCTCACCACGTCCCTGTGCTCTGGGGAGCCGGAGGGACCCCCGAGGCCCACGGCCCTGAGGCCCGTTGGGCAGAAAGCCGGCTTCCCACGGAAACAGCTTTCCTGAGGTGCAGACCCTCTCCCAAGGGCTGGTGGCAAGGGAAAGCAAATGCCATCCCCTTCTCTGGAAGAAACCCCAGTGCCCAGCCATGTTGAAAGCCCTCCCCTCCTCCCTGGGCTTCTGGCAGCAGGAGTGAAAAGAGAGGAGCACAGCACTGGCAACCGTTTGACGGAAACCGGCTTCCCACGAGGAAGTCCTTCTCCACGTGCAGACATGCTCCCCAGTGCCTGTGGCAAGGTGAAGGAAATGCCATACACTGACCTGGAAGAGACCACAGGGCCCAGGCACAGTCTGAGCCCTTCCCTCATCCCGGCGGTTTTGCTAGCAGGAGTTCAACCCCAAGGAACACAGACCGGAGACCCCCTGGGGCCAAAGGGCTTATGACTAACAATATGCTCTTGCTGTGGAAATCCTATCCCAAGTGGAGGTAGCCAGGTCAACAAAATGCCACACACCCTGGTGGAAGAGACAACATGGCCCAGGCATGGCCTAAGCCCCTCACCTCGTCCCTGTGCTCTGGGGAGCCGGACGGACCCCGAAGCACCATGGCCCTGAGGCCCGTTGGGCAGAAAGCCGGTTTCCCACGGAAACAGCTTTCCTGAGGTGCAGACCGTATCCCAAGGGCTGGTGTCAAGGGAAAGCAAATGCCATCCCCTTATCTGGAAGAAACCCCAGTGCCCAGCCATGTTCTAAGCCCTCCCCTCCTCCCTGGGCTTCTGGCAGCAGGAGTGAAAAGAGAGATGCACAGCACTGGGACCCGTTTGACAGAAACCGGCCTCCCACGAGGAAATCCTTCTCCACGTGCAGACATGCTCCCCATTGCCTGTGGCAAGGTGAAGGAAATGCCATACACTGACCTGGAATAGACCACAGGGCCCAGGCACAGTCTGAGCCCTTCCCTCATCCCGGCGGTTTTGCTAGCAGGAGTTCAACCCCAACGAACACAGCCCGGAGACCCCCTGGGGCCAAAACGTCTTCCAACTAACAATATACTCTTGCTGTGGAAATCCTATCCAAAGTGGGGGTAGCCAGGTCAATAAAATGCCACACACCCAGGTGGAAGAAACAACATGGCCCAGGCATGGTCTAAGCCCCTCACCTCGTCCCTGTGCTCTGGGGAGCCGGAGGGACCCCCGAGGCCCACGGCCCTGAGGCCCGTTGGGCAGAAAGCCGGCTTCCCACGGAAACAGCTTTCCTGAGGTGCAGACCCTATCCCAAGGGCTGGTGGCAAGGGAAAGCAAATGCCATCCCCTTCTCTGGAAGAAACCCCAGTGCCCAGCCATGTTGTAAGCCTTCCCCTCCTTTCTAGGCTTCTGGCAGCAGGAGTGAAAAGAGAGGAACACAGCACTGGGACCCTTTTGACAGAAACCGGCTTCCCACGAGGAAGTCCTTCTCCACGTGCAGACATGCTCACCAGCGCCTGTGGCAAGGTGAAGGAAATGCCATACACTGACCTGGACGAGACTACAGGGCCCAGGCACAGTCTGAGCCCTTCCCTCATCCCAGGGGTTTTGCTAGCAGGAGTTCAACCCCCAAAACACAGCCCTAAGACCCCCTGGGGCCAAAACGGCTTCCGACTAACAATATGCTCTTGCTGTGGAAATCCTATCCCAAGTGGGGGTAGCCAGGTCAACAAAATGCCACACACCCAGGTGAAAGAGACAACATGGCCCAGGCATGGTCTAAGCCCCTCACCTCGTCCCTGTTCTCTGGGGAGCCGGAGGGACCCCCGAGGCACACGGCCCTGAGGCCCGTTGGGCAGAAACCCGGCTTCCCACGGAAACAGCTCTCCTGAGGTGCAGAACCTATCCCAAGGGCTGGTGGCAAGGGAAAGCAAATGCCATCCCCTTCTCTGGAAGAAACCCAGGTACCCAGCCATGTTGTAAGCCCTCCCCTCCTCCCTGGGCTTCTGGCTGTAGGAGTGAAAAGAGAGTTGAACAGCACTGGGACCCGTTTGACAGAAACCGGCTTCCCACGAGGAAGTCATTCTCCACGTGCAGACATGCTCCCCAGTGCCTGTGGCAAGGTGAAGGAAATGCCATACACTGACCTGGAAGAGACTACAGGGCCCAGGCACAGTCTGAGCCCTACCCTCATCCCGGCGGTTTTGCTAGCAGGAGTTCAACACCAAGGAACACAGACCGGAGACCCCCTGGGGCCAAAACGGCTACGGACTAACAATATGCTCTTTCTGTGGAAATCCTATCCCAAGTGGAGGTAGCCAGGTCAACAAAATGCCACACACCCTGGTGGAAGAGACAACATGGCCCAGGCATGGCCTAAGCCCCTCACCTCGTCCCTGTGCTCTGGGGAGCCGGACGGACCCCGAAGCACCATGGCCCTGAGGCCCGTTGGGCAGAAAGCCGGCTTCCCACGGAAACAGCTTTCCTGAGGTGCAGACCGTATCCCAAGGGCTGGTGTCAAGGGAAAGCAAATGCCATCCCCTTATCTGGAAGAAACCCCAGTGCCCAGCCATGTTCTAAGCCCTCCCCTCCTCCCTGGGCTTCTGGCAGCAGGAGTGAAAAGAGAGATACACAGCACTGGGACCCGTTTGACAGAAACCGGCCTCCCACGAGGAAGTCCTTCTCCACGTGCAGACATGCTCCCCAGTGCCTGTGGCAAGGTGAAGGAAATGCCATACACTGACCTGGAATAGACCACAGGGCCCAGGCACAGTCTGAGCCCTTCCCTCATCCCGGCGGTTTTGCTAGCAGGAGTTCAACCCCAACGAACAAAGCCCGGAGACCCCCTGGGGCCAAAACGTCTTCCAACTAACATTATACTCTTGCTGTGGAAATCCTATCCCAAGTGGGGGTAGCCAGGTCAATAAAATGCCACACACCCAGGTGGAAGAAACAACATGGCCCAGGCATGGTCTAAGCCCGTCACCTCGTCCCTGTGCTCTGGGGAGCCGGAGGGAACCCCGAGGGCCACGGCCCTGAGGCCCGTTGGGCAGGAAGCCGGCCTCCCACGGAAACAGCTTTCCTGAGGTACAGACCCTCTCCCAAGGGCTGGTGGCAAGGGAAAGCAAATGCCATCCCCTTCTCTGGAAGAAACCCCAGTGCCCAGCCATGTTCTAAGCCCTCCCCTCCTCCCTGGGCTTATGGTAGCAGGAGTGAAAAGAGAGGAGCACAGCACAGGGACCCGTTTGACAGAAACCGGCTTCCCACGCGGAAGTCCTTCTCCACGTGCAGACATGCTCCCCAGTGCCTGTGGCAAGGTGAAGGAAATGCCATACACTAACCTGGAAGAGACCACAGGGCCCAGGCACAGTCTGAGCCCTTCCCTCATCCCGGCGGTTTTGGAGCAGGAGTTCAACCCCAAGGAACACAGACCGGAGACCCCCTGGGGCCCAAACGGCTTCGGACTAACAATATGCTCTTGCTGTGGAAATCCTATCCCAAGTGGGGGTAGCCAGGTCAACAAAATGCCACACACCGAGGTGGAAGAAACAACATGGCCCAGGCATGGTCTAAGCCCCTCACCTCGTCCCTGTGCTTTGGGGAGCCGGAGGGACCCCCGAGGCATACGGCCCGGAGGCCCGTTGGGCAGAAAGCCGGCTTCCCACGGAAACAGCTTTCCTGAGGTGCAGACCCTATCCCAAGGGCTGGTGGCAAGGGAAAGCAAATGCCATCCCCTTCTCTGGAAGAAACCCCATTGCCCAGCCATGTTGTAAGCTCTCCCCTCCTCCCTGGGCTTCTGGCAGTAGGAGTGAAAAGAGAGGGGCACAGCACGGGGACCCGTTTGACAGAAACCGGCTTCCCACGAGGAAGTCCTTCTCCACGTGCAGACATGCTCCCCAGTGCCTGTGGCAAGGTGAAGGAAATGCCATACACTGACCTGGAAGAGACCACAGGGCCCAGGCACAGTCTGAGCCCTTCTCTCATCCCGGCGGTTTTGCTAGCAGGAGTTCAACCCCCAAAACACAGCCCTGAGACCCCCTGGGGCCAAAACGGCTTCCGACTAACAATATGCTCTTGCTGTGGAAATCCTAACCCAAGTGGGGGTAACCAGGTCAACAAAATGTCACACACCCAGGTGAAAGAGACAACATGGCCCAGGCATGGTCTAAGCCCCTCACCTCGTCCCTGTTCTCTGGGGAGTCGGAGGGACCCCCGAGGAACACGGCCCTGAGGCCCGTTGGGCAGAAACCCGGCTTCCCACGAAAACAGCTTTCCTGAGGTGCAGACCCTATTCCAAGGGCTGGTGGCAAGGGAAAGCAAATGCCATCCCCTTCTCTGGAAGAAACCCCAGTGCCCAGCCATGTTGTAAGCCCTCCCCTCCTCCCTGGGCTTCTGGCTGTAGGAGTGAAAAGAGAGGAGCACAGCACTGGGACCCGTTTGACAGAAACCGGCTTGCCACGAGGAAGTCATTCTCCACGTGCAGACATGCTCCCCAGTGCCTGTGGCAAGGTGAAGGAAATGCCATACACTGACCTGGAAGAGACCACAGGGCCCAGGCACAGTGTGAGCCCTACCCTCATCCCGGCGGTTTTGCTAGCAGGAGTTCAACCCCAACGAACACAGCCCGGAGACCCCCTGGGGCCAAAACGTCTTCCAACTAACAATATACTCTTGCTGTGGAAATCCTATCCCAAGTGGAGGTAGCCAGGTCAACAAAATGCCACACACCCAGGTGGAAGAGACAACATGGCCCAGGCATGGCCTAAGCCCCTCACCTCGTCCCTGTGCTCTGGGGAGCCGGAGGGACCCCCGAGGCCCACGGCCCTGAGGCCCGTTGGGCAGAAAGCCGGCTTCCCACGGAAACAGATTTCCTGAGGTGCAGAACCTATCCTAAGGGCTGGTGGCAAGGGAAAGGAAATGCCATCCCCTTCTCTGGAAGAAACGCCAGTGCCCAGTCATGCTTTAACCCCTCCCCTCCTCCATGGGCTTCTGGCAGCAGGAGTGAAAAGAGAGGAGCACAGCACTAGGAGCGTTTGACAGAAACCGGCTTCCCACGAGGAAGTACTTCTCCACGTGCAGACATGCTCCCCAGTGCCTGTGCCAAGGTGAAGGAAATGCCATACACTGACCTGGAAGAGACAACAGGGCCCAGGTACAGTCTGAGACCTACCCTCATCCCGGAGGTTTTGGTAGCAGGAGTTCATCCCCAAGGAACACAGCACGGAGACCCCCTGGGGACCAAACGGCTTCCGACTAACAATATGCTCTTGCTGTGGAAATCCTATCCCAAGTGGGGGTAACCAGGTCAACAAAATGCCACACACCCAGGTGGAAGAAAAAACATGGCCCAGGCATGGTCTAAGCCCCTCACCTCGTCCCTGTGCTCTGGGGAGCCGGAGGGACCCCCGAGGCCCACGGTCCTGAGGCCCGTTGGGCAGAAAGCCGGCTTCCCACGGAAACAGCTTTCCTGAGGTGCAGACCGTATCCCAAGGGCTGGTGGCAAGGGAAAGCAAATGCCATCCCCTTCTCTGGAAGAAACCCCAGTGCCCAGCCATGTTGTAAGCCTTCCCCTCCTTCCTGGGCTTCTGGCAGCAGGAGTGAAAAGAGAGGAGCACAGCACTGGGACCCTTTTGACAGAAACCGGCTTCCCACGAGGAAGTCCTTCTCCACGTGCAGACATGCTCCCCAGTGCCTGTGGCAAGCTGAAGGAAATGCCATACACTGACCTGGAAGAGACCACATCGCCCAGGCACAGTCTGAGCCCTTCCCTCATCCCGGTGGTTTTGCTAGCAGGAGTTCAACCCCAAGAACACAGCCCGGAGACCCCCTGGGGCCAAAACAGCTTCCCACTAACAATATGCTATTGCTGTGGAAATCCTATCCCAAGTGGGGGTAACCAGGTCAACAAAATCCCACACACCCAGGTGGAAGAAACAACATGGCCCAGGCATGGTCTAAGCCCCTCACCTCGTCCCTGTGCTCTGGGGAGCCGGAGGGACCCCCGAGGCCCACGGCCCTGAGGCCCGTTGGGCAGGAAGCCGGCCTCCCACGGAAACAGCTTTCCTGAAATTCAGACCCTCTCCCAAGGGCTGGTAGCAAGAGAAAGCAAATGCCATGCCCTTCTCTGGAAGAAACTCCAGTTCCCAGCCATGTTGTAAGCCCTCCCCTCCTCCCTGGGCTTCAGGCAGGAGGAGTGAAAAGAGAGGAGCACAGCACTGGGACCCTTTTGACAGAAACCGGCTTCCCACGAGGAAGTCCTTCTCCACGTGCAGACATGCTCCCCAGTGCCTGTGGCAAGGTGAAGGAAATGCCATACACTGACCTGGAAGAGACCACATCGCCCAGGCACAGTCTGAGACCTACCCTCATCCCGGAGGTTTTGGTAGCAGGAGTTCATCCCCAAGAACACAGCCCAGAGACCCCCTGGAGCCAAAACAGCTTCTGACTAACAATGTGCTATTGCTGTGGAAATCCTATCCCAAGTGGAGGTAGCCAGGTCAACAAAATGCCACACACCCTGGTGGAAGAGACAACATGGCCCAGGCATGGCCTAAGCCCCTCACCTCGTCCCTGTGCTCTGGGGAGCCGGAGGGACCCCCGAGGCCCACGGCCCTGAGGCCAGTTGGGCAGAAAGCCGGCTTCCCACGGAAACAGCTTTCCTGAGGTGCAGACCCTATCCCAAGGGCTGGTGGCAAGGGAAAGCAAATGCCATCCCCTTCTCTGGAAGAAACCCCAGTGCCCAGCCATGTTCTAAGCCCTCCCCTCCTCCCTGGGCTTATGGTAGCAGGAGTGAAAAGAGAGGAGCACAGCACAGGGACCCGTTTGACAGAAACCGGCTTCCCACGAGTTAGTCATTCTCCACGTGCAGACATGCTCCCCAGTGCCTGTGGCAAGGTGAAGGAAATGCCATACACTAACCTGGAAGAGACCACAGGGCCCAGGCACAGTCTGAGCCCTTCCCTCATCCCGGCGGTTTTGGAGCAGGAGTTCAACCCCAAGGAACACAGACCGGAGACCCCCTGGGGCCCAAACGGCTTCGGACTAACAATATGCTCTTGCTGTGGAAATCCTATCCCAAGTGGGGGTAGCCAGGTCAACAAAATGCCACACACCGAGGTGGAAGAAACAACATGGCCCAGGCATGGTCTAAGCCCCTCACCTCGTCCCTGTGCTTTGGGGAGCCGGAGGGACCCCCGAGGCATACGGCCCGGAGGCCCGTTGGGCAGAAAGCCGGCTTCCCACGGAAACAGCTTTCCTGAGGTGCAGACCCTATCCCAAGGGGTGGTGGCAAAGGAAAGCAAATGCCATCCCCTTCTCTGGAAGAAACCCCATTGCCCAGCCATGTTGTAAGCTCTCCCCTCCTCCCTGGGCTTCTGGCAGCAGGAGTGAAAAGAGAGGGGCACAGCACGGGGACCCGTTTGACAGAAACCGGCTTGCCACGAGGAAGTCATTCTCCACGTGCAGACATGCTCCCCAGTGCCTGTGGCAAGGTGAAGGAAATGCCATACACTGACCTGGAAGAGACTACAAGGCCCATGCACAGTGTGAGCCCTACCCTCATCCCGGCGGTTTTGCTAGCAGGAGTTCAACACCAAAGAACACAGCACGGAGACCCCCTGGGGCCAAAACGGCTACGGACTAACAATATGCTCTTTCTGTGGAAATCCTATCTCAAGTGGGGGTAACCAGGTCAACAAAATGTCACACACCCAGGTGGAAGAGACAACATGGCCCAGGCATGGTCTAAGCCCCTCACCTCGTCCCTGTGCTCTGGGGAGCCGGAGGGACCCCCGAGGCCCACGGCCCTGAGGCCCGATGGGCAGAAAGCCGGCTTCCCACGAAAACAGCTTTCCTGAGGTGCAGACCCTATCCCAAGGGCTGGTGGCAAGGGAAAGCAAAAGCCATCCCCTTCTCTGGAAGAAACCCCAGTGCCCAGCCATGTTGTAAGCCTTCCCCTCCTCCCTGGGCTTCTGGCAGCAGGAGTGAAAAGAGAGGAGCACAGCACTGGGACCCGTTTGACAGAAACCGGCTTCCCACGAGTTAGTCATTCTCCACGTGCAGACATTCTCCCCAGTGCCTGTGGCAAGGTGAAGGAAATGCCATACACTGACCTGGAAGAGACCACATCGCCCAGGCACAGTCTGAGCCCTTCCCTCATCCCGGTGGTTTTGCTAGCAGGAGTTCAACCCCAAGAACACAGCCCGGAGACCCCCTGGGGCCAAAACAGCTTCCCACTAACAATAAGCTATTGCTGTGGAAATCCTATCCCAAGTGGGGGTAACCAGGTCAACAAAATGCCACACACCCAGGTGGAAGAAACAACATGGCCCAGGCATGGTCTAAGCCCCTCACCTCGTCCCTGTGCTCTGGGGAGCCGGAGGGACCCCCGAGGCCCATGGCCCTGAGGCCCGTTGGGCAGGAAGCCGGCCTCCCACGGAAACAGCTTTCCTGAGATTCAGACCCTCTCCCAAGGGCTGGGAGCAAGAGAAAGCAAATGCCATGCCCTTCTCTGGAAGAAACTCCAGTTCCCAGCCATGTTGTAAGCCCTCCCCTCCTCCCTGGGCTTCAGGCAGGAGGAGTGAAAAGAGAGGAGCACAGCACTGGGACCCTTTTGACAGAAACCGGCTTCCCACGAGGAAGTCCTTCTCCACGTGCAGACATGCTCCCCAGTGCCTGTGGCAAGGTGAAGGAAATGCCATACACTGACCTGGAAGAGACCACAGGGCCCAGGCACAGTCTGAGACCTACCCTCATCCCGGAGGTTTTGGTAGCAGGAGTTCATCCCCAAGAACAGAGCCCAGAGACCCCGTGGGACCAAAACAGCTTCTGACTAACAATGTGCTATTGCTGTGGAAATCCTATCCCAAGTGGAGGTAGCCAGGTCAACAAAATGCCACACACCCTGGTGGAAGAGACAACATGGCCCAGGCATGGCCTAAGCCCCTCACCTCGTCCCTGTGCTCTGGGGAGCCGGAGGGACCCCCGAGGCCCACGGCCCTGAGGCCCGTTGGGCAGAAACCCGGCTTCCCACGGAAACAGCTTTCCTGAGGTGCAGACCCTATCCCAAGGGCTGGTGGCAAGGGAAAGCAAATGCCATCCCCTTCTCTGGAAGAAACCCCAGTGCCCAGCCATGTTGAAAGTCCTCCCCTCCTCCCTGGGCTTCTGGCAGCAGGAGTGAAAAGAGAGGAGCACAGCACTGGGACCCGTTTGACAGAAACCGGCTTCCCACGCGGAAGTCCTTCTCCACGTGCAGACATGCTCCCCAGTGCCTGTGGCAAGGTGAAGGAAATGCCATACACTGACCTGGAAGAGACCACAGGGCCCAGGCACAGTCTGAGCCCTTCCCTCATCCTGGCGGTTTTGCTAGCAGGAGTTCAACCCCAAGGAACACAGACCGGAGACCCCCTGGGGCCCAAACGGCTTCGGACTAACAATATGCTCTTGCTGTGGAAATCCTATCCCAAGTGGGGGTAGCCAGGTCAATAAAATGCCACACAACCAAGTGGAAGAAACAACATGGCCCAGGCATGGTCTAAGCCCCTCACCTCGTCCCTGTGCTTTGGGGAGCCGGAGGGACCCCCGAGGCACACGGCCCTGAGGCCCGTTGGGCAGAAACCCGGCTTCCCACGGAAACAGCTTTCCTGAGGTGCAGACCCTATCCCAAGGGCTGGTGGCAAGGGAAAGCAAATGCCATCCCCTTCTCTGGAAGAAACCCCAGTGCCCAGCCATGTTCTAAGCCCTCCCCTCCTCCCTGGGCTTATGGTAGCAGGAGTGAAAAGAGAGGAGCACAGCACTGGGACCCGTTTGATGGAAACTGGCTTCCCACGAGGAAGTCCTTCTCCACGTGCAGACATGCTCCCCAGTGCCTGTGGCAAGGTGAAGGAAATGCCATACACTGACCTGGAAGAGACCACAGGGCCCAGGCACAGTCTGAGACCTACACTCATCCCGGAGGTTTTGGTAGCAGGAGTTCATCCCCAAGGAACACAGCCCTGAGACCCCCTGGGGCCCAAACGGCTTCCGACTAACAATATGCTCTTGCTGTGGAAATCCTATCCCAAGTGGGGGTAACCAGGTCAACAAAATGCCACACACCCAGGTGGAAGAAACAACATGGCCCAGGCATGGTCTAAGCCCCTCACCTCGTCCCTGTGCTCTGGGGAGCCGGAGGGACCCCCGAGGCCCACGGTCCTGAGGCCCGTTGGGCAGAAAGCCGGCTTCCCACGGAAACAGCTTTCCTGAGGTGCAGACCCTATCCCAAGGGCTGGTGGCAAGGGAAAGCAAATGCCATCCCCTTCTCTGGAAGAAACCCCAGTGCCCAGCCATGTTGTAAGCCTTCCCCTCCTTCCTGGGCTTCTGGCAGCAGGAGTGAAAAGAGAGGAACACAGCACTGGGACCCTTTTGACAGAAACCGGCTTCCCACGAGGAAGTCCTTCTCCACGTGCAGACATGCTCACCAGCGCCTGTGGCAAGGTGAAGGAAATGCCATACACTGACCTGGACGAGACTACAGGGCCCAGGCACAGTCTGAGCCCTTCCCTCATCCCAGGGGTTTTGCTAGCAGGAGTTCAACCCCAAGAACACAGCCCGGAGACCCCCTGGGGCCAAAACAGCTTCCGACTAACAATATGCTATTGCTGTGGAAATCCTATCCCAAGTGGAGGTAGCCAGGTCAACAAAATGCCACACACCCAGGTGGAAGAGACAACATGGCCCAGGCATGGCCTAAGCCCCTCACCTCGTCCCTGTGCTCTGGGGAGCCGGAGGGACCCCCGAGGCCCACGGCCCTGAGGCCCGTTGGGCCGAAAGCCGGCTTCCCACGGAAACATCTTTCCTGAGGTGCAGACCCTCTCCCAAGGGCTGGTGGCAAGGGAAAGCAAATGCCATCCCCTTCTCTGGAAGAAACCCCAGTGCCCAGCCATGTTGAAAGCCCTCCCCTCCTCCCTGTGCTTCTGGCAGCAGGAGTGAAAAGAGAGGAGCACAGCACTGGGACCCGTTTGACGGAAACCGGCTTCCCACGAGGAAGTCCTTCTCCACGTGCAGACATGCTCCCCAGTGCCTGTGGCAAGGTGAAGGAAATGCCATACACTGACCTGGAAGAGACCACAGGGCCCAGGCACAGTCTGAGCCCTTCCCTCATCCCGGCGGTTTTGCTAGCAGGAGTTCAACCCCAAGGAACACAGACCGGAGACCCCCTGGGGCCAAAGGGCTTATGACTAACAATATGCTCTTGCTGTGGAAATCCTATCCCAAGTGGAGGTAGCCAGGTCAACAAAATGCCACACACCCTGGTGGAAGAGACAACATGGCCCAGGCATGGCCTAAGCCCCTCCCCTCGTCCCTGTGCTCTGGGGAGCCGGACGGACCCCGAAGCACCATGGCCCTGAGGCCCGTTGGGCAGAAAGCCGGTTTCCCACGGAAACAGCTTTCCTGAGGTGCAGACCGTATCCCAAGGGCTGGTGTCAAGGGAAAGCAAATGCCATCCCCTTATCTGGAAGAAACCCCAGTGCCCAGCCATGTTCTAAGCCCTCCCCTCCTCCCTGGGCTTCTGGCAGCAGGAGTGAAAAGAGAGATGCACAGCACTGGGACCCGTTTGACAGAAACCGGCCTCCCACGAGGAAATCCTTCTCCACGTGCAGACATGCTCCCCATTGCCTGTGGCAAGGTGAAGGAAATGCCATACACTGACCTGGAATAGACCACAGGGCCCAGGCACAGTCTGAGCCCTTCCCTCATCCCGGCGGTTTTGCTAGCAGGAGTTCAACCCCAACGAACACAGCCCGGAGACCCCCTGGGGCCAAAACGTCTTCCAACTAACAATATACTCTTGCTGTGGAAATCCTATCCCAAGTGGGGGTAGCCAGGTCAATAAAATGCCACACACCCAGGTGGAAGAAACAACATGGCCCAGGCATGGTCTAAGCCCCTCACCTCGTCCCTGTGCTCTGGGGAGCCGGAGGGACCCCCGAGGCCCACGGCCCTGAGGCCCGTTGGGCAGAAAGCCGGCTTCCCACGGAAACAGCTTTCCTGAGGTGCAGACCCTATCCCAAGGGCTGGTGGCAAGGGAAAGCAAATGCCATCCCCTTCTCTGGAAGAAACCCCAGTGCCCAGCCATGTTGTAAGCCTTCCCCTCCTTCCTGGGCTTCTGGCAGCAGGAGTGAAAAGAGAGGAACACAGCACTGGGACCCTTTTGACAGAAACCGGCTTCCCACGAGGAAGTCCTTCTCCACGTGCAGACATGCTCACCAGCGCCTGTGGCAAGGTGAAGGAAATGCCATACACTGACCTGGACGAGACTACAGGGCCCAGGCACAGTCTGAGCCCTTCCCTCATCCCAGGGGTTTTGCTAGCAGGAGTTCAACCCCAAGAACACAGCCCGGAGACGCCCTGGGGTCAAAACAGCTTCCGACTAACAATATGCTATTGCTGTGGAAATCCTATCCCAAGTGGAGGTAGCCAGGTCAACAAAATGCCACACACCCAGGTGGAAGAGACAACATGGCCCAGGCATGGCCTAAGCCCCTCACCTCGTCCCTGTGCTCTGGGGAGCCGGAGGGACCCCCGAGGCCCACGGCCCTGAGGCCCGTTGGGCAGAAAGCCGGCTTCCCACGGAAACATCTTTCCTCAGGTGCAGACCCTATCCCAAGGGCTGGTGGCAAGGGAAAGCAAATGCCATCCCCTTCTCTGGAAGAAACCCCAGTGCCCAGCCATGTTGAAAGTCCTCCCCTCCTCCCTGGGCTTCTGGCAGCAGGAGTGAAAAGAGAGGAGCACAGCACTGGGACCCGTTTGACAGAAACCGGCTTCCCACGAGGAAGTCCTTCTCCACGTGCAGACATGCTCCCCAGTGCCTGTGGCAAGGTGAAGGAAATGCCATACACTGACCTGGAAGAGACCACAGGGCCCAGGCACAGTCTGAGCCCTTCCCTCATCCCAGGGGTTTTGCTAGCAGGAGTTCAACACCAAGGAACACAGACCGGAGACCCCCTGGGGCCAAAGGGCTTATGACTAACAATATGCTCTTGCTGTGGAAATCCTATCCCAAGTGGAGGTAGCCAGGTCAACAAAATGCCACACACCCTGGTGGAAGAGACAACATGGCCCAGGCATGGCCTAAGCCGTCACCTCGTCCCTGTGCTCTGGGGAGCCGGAGGGAACCCCGAGGGCCACGGCCCTGAGGCCCGTTGGGCAGGAAGCCGGTCCTCCCACGGAAACAGCTTTCCTGAGGTGCAGACCCTCTCCCAAGGGCTGGTGGCAAGGGAAAGCAAATGCCATCCCCTTCTCTGGAAGAAACCCCAGTGCCCAGCCATGTTCTAAGCCCTCCCCTCCTCCCTGGGCTTCTGGCAGCAGGAGTGAAAAGAGAGGAGCACAGCACAGGGACCCGTTTGACAGAAACCGGCTTCCCACGAGTTAGTCATTCTCCACGTGCAGACATGCTCCCCAGTGCCTGTGGCAAGGTGAAGGAAATGCCATACACTAACCTGGAAGAGACCACAGGGCCCAGGCACAGTCTGAGCCCTTCCCTCATCCCGGCGGTTTTGCTAGCAGGAGTTCAACCCCAAGGAACACAGACCGGAGACCCCCTGGGGCCCAAACGGCTTCGGAATAACAATATGCTCTTGCTGTGGAAATCCTATCCCAAGTGGGGGTAGCCAGGTCAACAAAATGCCACACAACCAAGTGGAAGAAACAACATGGCCCAGGCATGGTCTAAGCCCCTCACCTCGTCCCTGTGCTTTGGGGAGCCGGAGGGACCCCCGAGGCACACGGCCCGGAGGCCCGTTGGGCAGAAAGCCGGCTTCCCACGGAAACAGCTTTCCTGAGGTGCAGACCCTATCCCAAGGGCTGGTGGCAAGGGAAAGCAAATGCCATCCCCTTCTCTGGAAGAAACCCCAGTGCCCAGCCATGTTGAAAGTCCTCCCCTCCTCCCTGGGCTTCTGGCAGCAGGAGTAAAAAGAGAGGAGCACAGCACTGGGACCCGTTTGACAGAAACCGGCTTCCCACGAGGAAGTCCTTCTCCACGTGCAGACATGCTCCCCAGTGCCTGTGGCAAGGTGAAGGAAATGCCATACACTGACCTGGAAGAGACCACAGGGCCCAGGCACAGTCTGAGCCCTTCCCTCATCCCGGTGGTTTTGCTAGCAGGAGTTCAACACCAAGGAACACAGACCGGAGACCCCCTGGGGCCAAAGGGCTTATGACTAACAATATGCTCTTGCTGTGGAAATCCTATCCCAAGTGGAGGTAGCCAGGTCAACAAAATGCCACACACCCTGGTGGAAGAGACAACATGGCCCAGGCATGGCCTAAGCCCCTCACCTCGTCCCTGTGCTCTGGGGAGCCGGACGGACCCCGAAGCACCATGGCACTGAGGCCCGTTGGGCAGAAAGCCGGTTTCCCACGGAAACAGCTTTCCTGAGGTGCAGACCGTATCCCAAGGGCTGGTGTCAAGGGAAAGCAAATGCCTTCCCCTTATCTGGAAGAAACCCCAGTGCCCAGCCATGTTCTAAGCCCTCCCCTCCTCCCTGGGCTTCTGGTAGCAGGAGTGAAAAGAGAGATGCACAGCACTGGGACCCGTTTGACAGAAACCGGCCTCCCACGAGGAAGTCCTTCTCCACGTGCAGACATGCTCCCCATTGCCTGTGGCAAGGTGAAGGAAATGCCATACACTGACCTGGAATAGACCACAGGGCCCAGACACAGTCTGAGCCCTTCCCTCATCCCGGCGGTTTTGCTAGCAGGAGTTCAACCCCAACGAACACAGCCCGGAGACCCCCTGGGGCCAAAACGTCTTCCAACTAACAATATACTCTTGCTGTGGAAATCCTATCCCAAGTGGGGGTAGCCAGGTCAATAAAATGCCACACACCCAGGTGGAAGAAACAACATGGCCCAGGCATGGTCTAAGCCGTCACCTCGTCCCTGTGCTCTGGGGAGCCGGAGGGAACCCCGAGGGCCACGGCCCTGAGGCCCGTTGGGCAGGAAGCCGGTCCTCCCACGGAAACAGCTTTCCTGAGGTGCAGACCCTCTCCCAAGGGCTGGTGGCAAGGGAAAGCAAATGCCATCCCCTTCTCTGGAAGAAACCCCAGTGCCCAGCCATGTTGTAAGCCTTCCCCTCCTTCCTGGGCTTCTAGCAGCAGGAGTGAAAAGAGAGGATCACTGCACTGGGACCCTTTTGACAGAAACCGGCTTCCCACGAGGAAGTCCTTCTCCACGTGCAGACATGCTCCCCAGTGCCTGTGGCAAGCTGAAGGAAATGCCATACACTGACCTGGAAGAGACCACATCGCCCAGGCACATTCTGAGCCCTTCCCTCATCCCGGTGGTTTTGCTAGCAGGAGTTCAACCCCAGGAACACAGCCCGGAGACCCCCTGGGGCCAAAACGTCTTCCCACTAACAATAAGCTATTGCTGTGGAAATCCTATCCCAAGTGGGGGTAACGAGGGCAACAAAATGCCACACACCCAGGTGGAAGAAACAACATGGCCCAGGCATGGTCTAAGCCCCTCACCTCGTCCCTGTGCTCTGGGGAGCCGGAGGGACCCCCGAGGCCCACGGCCCTGAGGCCCGTTGGGCAGGAAGCCGGCCTCCCACGGAAACAGCTTTCCTGAGATTCAGACCCTCTCCCAAGGGCTGGTAGCAAGAGAAAGCAAATGCCATGCCCTTCTCTGGAAGAAACTCCAGTTCCCAGCCATGTTGTAAGCCCTCCCCTCCTCCCTGGGCTTCAGGCAGGAGGAGTGAAAAGAGAGGAGCACAGCACTGGGACCCTTTTGACAGAAACCGGCTTCCCACGAGGAAGTCCTTCTCCACGTGCAGACATGCTCCCCAGTGCCTGTGGCAAGGTGAAGGAAATGCCATACACTGACCTGGAAGAGACCACAGGGCCCAGGCACAGTCTGAGACCTACCCTCACCCCGGAGGTTTTGGTAGCAGGAGTTCATCCCCAAGAACACAGCCCAGAGACCCCCTGGGGCCAAAACAGCTTCTGACTAACAATGTGCTATTCCTGTGGAAATCCTATCCCAAGTGGAGGTAGCCAGGTCAACAAAATGCCACACACCCTGGTGGAAGAGACAACATGGCCCAGGCATGGCCTAAGCCCCTCACCTCGTCCCTGTGCTCTGGGGAGCCGGAGGGACCCCCGAGGCCCACGGCCCTGAGGCCCGTTGGGCAGAAACCCGGCTTCCCACGGAAACAGCTTTCCTGAGGTGCAGACCGTATCCCAAGGGCTGGTGGCAAGGGAAAGCAAATGCCATCCCCTTCTCTGGAAGAAACCCCAGTGCCCAGCCATGTTGAAAGTCCTCCCCTCCTCCCTGGGCTTCTGGCAGCAGGAGTGAAAACAGAGGAGCACAGCACTGGGACCCGTTTGACAGAAACCGGCTTCCCACGCGGAAGTCCTTCTCCACGTGCAGACATGCTCCCCAGTGCCTGTGGCAAGGTGAAGGAAATGCCATACACTGACCTGGAAGAGACCACAGGGCCCAGGCACAGTCTGAGCCCTTCCCTCATCCCGGCGGTTTTGCTAGCAGGAGTTCAACCCCAAGGAACACAGACCGGAGACCCCCTGGGGCCCAAACGGCTTCGGACTAACAATATGCTCTTGCTGTGAAAATCCTATCCCAAGTGGGGGTAGCCAGGTCAATAAAATGCCACACAACCAAGTGGAAGAAACAACATGGCCCAGGCATGGTCTAAGCCCCTCACCTCGTCCCTGTGCTTTGGGGAGCCGGAGGGACCCCCGAGGCACACGGCCCGGAGGCCCGTTGGGCAGAAAGCCGGCTTCCCACGGAAACAGCTTTCCTGAGGTGCAGACCCTATCCCAAGGGCTGGTGGCAAGGGAAAGCAAATGCCATCCCCTTCTCTGGAAGAAACCCCAGTGCCCAGCCATGTTCTAAGCCCTCCCCTCCTCCCTGGGCTTATGGTAGCAGGAGTGAAAAGAGAGGAGCACAGCACTGGGACCCGTTTGATGGAAACTGGCTTCCCACGAGGAAGTCCTTCTCCACGTGCAGACATGCTCCCCAGTGCCTGTGGCAAGGTGAAGGAAATGCCATACACTGACCTGGAAGAGACCACAGGGCCCAGGCACAGTCTGAGACCTACACTCATCCCGGAGGTTTTGGTAGCAGGAGTTCATCCCCAAGGAACACAGCACGGAGACCCCCTGGGGCCCAAACGGCTTCCGACTAACAATATGCTCTTGCTGTGGAAATCCTATCCCAAGTGGGGGTAACCAGGTCAACAAAATGCCACACACCCAGGTGGAAGAAACAACATGGCCCAGGCATGGTCTAAGCCCCTCACCTCGTCCCTGTGCTCTGGGGAGCCGGAGGGACCCCCGAGGCCCACGGTCCTGAGGCCCGTTGGGCAGAAAGCCGGCTTCCCACGGAAACAGCTTTCCTGAGGTGCAGACCGTATCCCAAGGGCTGGTGGCAAGGGAAAGCAAATGCCATCCCCTTCTCTGGAAGAAACCCCAGTGCCCAGCCATGTTGTAAGCCCTCCCCTCCTTCCTGGGCTTCTGGCAGCAGGAGTGAAAAGAGAGGAGCACAGCACTGGGACCCTTTTGACAGAAACCGGCTTCCCACGAGGAAGTCCTTCTCCACGTGCAGACATGCTCACCAGCGCCTGTGGCAAGGTGAAGGAAATGCCATACACTGACCTGGACGAGACTACAGGGCCCAGGCACAGTCTGAGCCCTTCCCTCATCCCAGGGGTTTTGCTAGCAGGAGTTCAACCCCAAGAACACAGCCCGGAGACGCCCTGGGGCCAAAACAGCTTCCGACTAACAATATGCTATTGCTGTGGAAATCCTATCCCAAGTGGAGGTAGCCAGGTCAACAAAATGCCACACACCCAGGTGGAAGAGACAACATGGCCCAGGCATGGCCTAAGCCCCTCACCTCGTCCCTGTGCTCTGGGGAGCCGGAGGGACCCCCGAGGCCCACGGCCCTGAGGCCCGTTGGGCAGAAAGCCGGCTTCCCACGGAAACATCTTTCCTCAGGTGCAGACCCTATCCCAAGGGCTGGTGGCAAGGGAAAGCAAATGCCATCCCCTTCTCTGGAAGAAACCCCAGTGCCCAGCCATGTTGAAAGTCCTCCCCTCCTCCCTGGGCTTCTGGCAGCAGGAGTGAAAAGAGAGGAGCACAGCACTGGGACCCGTTTGACAGAAACCGGCTTCCCACGAGGAAGTCCTTCTCCACGTGCAGACATGCTCCCCAGTGCCTGTGGCAAGGTGAAGGAAATGCCATACACTGACCTGGAAGAGACCACAGGGCCCAGGCACAGTCTGAGCCCTTCCCTCATCCCGGTGGTTTTGCTAGCAGGAGTTCAACACCAAGGAACACAGACCGGAGACCCCCTGGGGCCAAAGGGCTTATGACTAACAATATGCTCTTGCTGTGGAAATCCTATCCCAAGTGGAGGTAGCCAGGTCAACAAAAT
This sequence comes from Ursus americanus, assembly GCF_024610735.1. Classification (NCBI taxonomy): domain Eukaryota; kingdom Metazoa; phylum Chordata; class Mammalia; order Carnivora; family Ursidae; genus Ursus; species Ursus americanus. The sequence continues at coordinate 213,217 of NW_028273629.1, read as the reverse complement.
GCCACACACCCTGGTGGAAGAGACAACATGGCCCAGGCATGGCCTAAGCCGTCACCTCGTCCCTGTGCTCTGGGGAGCCGGAGGGAACCCCGAGGGCCACGGCCCTGAGGCCCGTTGGGCAGGAAGCCGGTCCTCCCACGGAAACAGCTTTCCTGAGGTGCAGACCCTCTCCCAAGGGCTGGTGGCAAGGGAAAGCAAATGCCATCCCCTTCTCTGGAAGAAACCCCAGTGCCCAGCCATGTTCTAAGCCCTCCCCTCCTCCCTGGGCTTCTGGCAGCAGGAGTGAAAAGAGAGGAGCACAGCACAGGGACCCGTTTGACAGAAACCGGCTTCCCACGAGTTAGTCATTCTCCACGTGCAGACATGCTCCCCAGTGCCTGTGGCAAGGTGAAGGAAATGCCATACACTAACCTGGAAGAGACCACAGGGCCCAGGCACAGTCTGAGCCCTTCCCTCATCCCGGCGGTTTTGCTAGCAGGAGTTCAACCCCAAGGAACACAGACCGGAGACCCCCTGGGGCCCAAACGGCTTCGGAATAACAATATGCTCTTGCTGTGGAAATCCTATCCCAAGTGGGGGTAGCCAGGTCAACAAAATGCCACACAACCAAGTGGAAGAAACAACATGGCCCAGGCATGGTCTAAGCCCCTCACCTCGTCCCTGTGCTTTGGGGAGCCGGAGGGACCCCCGAGGCACACGGCCCGGAGGCCCGTTGGGCAGAAAGCCGGCTTCCCACGGAAACAGCTTTCCTGAGGTGCAGACCCTATCCCAAGGGCTGGTGGCAAGGGAAAGCAAATGCCATCCCCTTCTCTGGAAGAAACCCCAGTGCCCAGCCATGTTGAAAGTCCTCCCCTCCTCCCTGGGCTTCTGGCAGCAGGAGTAAAAAGAGAGGAGCACAGCACTGGGACCCGTTTGACAGAAACCGGCTTCCCACGAGGAAGTCCTTCTCCACGTGCAGACATGCTCCCCAGTGCCTGTGGCAAGGTGAAGGAAATGCCATACACTGACCTGGAAGAGACCACAGGGCCCAGGCACAGTCTGAGCCCTTCCCTCATCCCGGTGGTTTTGCTAGCAGGAGTTCAACACCAAGGAACACAGACCGGAGACCCCCTGGGGCCAAAGGGCTTATGACTAACAATATGCTCTTGCTGTGGAAATCCTATCCCAAGTGGAGGTAGCCAGGTCAACAAAATGCCACACACCCTGGTGGAAGAGACAACATGGCCCAGGCATGGCCTAAGCCCCTCACCTCGTCCCTGTGCTCTGGGGAGCCGGACGGACCCCGAAGCACCATGGCACTGAGGCCCGTTGGGCAGAAAGCCGGTTTCCCACGGAAACAGCTTTCCTGAGGTGCAGACCGTATCCCAAGGGCTGGTGTCAAGGGAAAGCAAATGCCTTCCCCTTATCTGGAAGAAACCCCAGTGCCCAGCCATGTTCTAAGCCCTCCCCTCCTCCCTGGGCTTCTGGTAGCAGGAGTGAAAAGAGAGATGCACAGCACTGGGACCCGTTTGACAGAAACCGGCCTCCCACGAGGAAGTCCTTCTCCACGTGCAGACATGCTCCCCATTGCCTGTGGCAAGGTGAAGGAAATGCCATACACTGACCTGGAATAGACCACAGGGCCCAGACACAGTCTGAGCCCTTCCCTCATCCCGGCGGTTTTGCTAGCAGGAGTTCAACCCCAACGAACACAGCCCGGAGACCCCCTGGGGCCAAAACGTCTTCCAACTAACAATATACTCTTGCTGTGGAAATCCTATCCCAAGTGGGGGTAGCCAGGTCAATAAAATGCCACACACCCAGGTGGAAGAAACAACATGGCCCAGGCATGGTCTAAGCCGTCACCTCGTCCCTGTGCTCTGGGGAGCCGGAGGGAACCCCGAGGGCCACGGCCCTGAGGCCCGTTGGGCAGGAAGCCGGTCCTCCCACGGAAACAGCTTTCCTGAGGTGCAGACCCTCTCCCAAGGGCTGGTGGCAAGGGAAAGCAAATGCCATCCCCTTCTCTGGAAGAAACCCCAGTGCCCAGCCATGTTGTAAGCCTTCCCCTCCTTCCTGGGCTTCTAGCAGCAGGAGTGAAAAGAGAGGATCACTGCACTGGGACCCTTTTGACAGAAACCGGCTTCCCACGAGGAAGTCCTTCTCCACGTGCAGACATGCTCCCCAGTGCCTGTGGCAAGCTGAAGGAAATGCCATACACTGACCTGGAAGAGACCACATCGCCCAGGCACAGTCTGAGCCCTTCCCTCATCCCGGTGGTTTTGCTAGCAGGAGTTCAACCCCAGGAACACAGCCCGGAGACCCCCTGGGGCCAAAACGTCTTCCCACTAACAATAAGCTATTGCTGTGGAAATCCTATCCCAAGTGGGGGTAACGAGGGCAACAAAATGCCACACACCCAGGTGGAAGAAACAACATGGCCCAGGCATGGTCTAAGCCCCTCACCTCGTCCCTGTGCTCTGGGGAGCCGGAGGGACCCCCGAGGCCCACGGCCCTGAGGCCCGTTGGGCAGGAAGCCGGCCTCCCACGGAAACAGCTTTCCTGAGATTCAGACCCTCTCCCAAGGGCTGGTAGCAAGAGAAAGCAAATGCCATGCCCTTCTCTGGAAGAAACTCCAGTTCCCAGCCATGTTGTAAGCCCTCCCCTCCTCCCTGGGCTTCAGGCAGGAGGAGTGAAAAGAGAGGAGCACAGCACTGGGACCCTTTTGACAGAAACCGGCTTCCCACGAGGAAGTCCTTCTCCACGTGCAGACATGCTCCCCAGTGCCTGTGGCAAGGTGAAGGAAATGCCATACACTGACCTGGAAGAGACCACAGGGCCCAGGCACAGTCTGAGACCTACCCTCACCCCGGAGGTTTTGGTAGCAGGAGTTCATCCCCAAGAACACAGCCCAGAGACCCCCTGGGGCCAAAACAGCTTCTGACTAACAATGTGCTATTCCTGTGGAAATCCTATCCCAAGTGGAGGTAGCCAGGTCAACAAAATGCCACACACCCTGGTGGAAGAGACAACATGGCCCAGGCATGGCCTAAGCCCCTCACCTCGTCCCTGTGCTCTGGGGAGCCGGAGGGACCCCCGAGGCCCACGGCCCTGAGGCCCGTTGGGCAGAAACCCGGCTTCCCACGGAAACAGCTTTCCTGAGGTGCAGACCGTATCCCAAGGGCTGGTGGCAAGGGAAAGCAAATGCCATCCCCTTCTCTGGAAGAAACCCCAGTGCCCAGCCATGTTGAAAGTCCTCCCCTCCTCCCTGGGCTTCTGGCAGCAGGAGTGAAAACAGAGGAGCACAGCACTGGGACCCGTTTGACAGAAACCGGCTTCCCACGCGGAAGTCCTTCTCCACGTGCAGACATGCTCCCCAGTGCCTGTGGCAAGGTGAAGGAAATGCCATACACTGACCTGGAAGAGACCACAGGGCCCAGGCACAGTCTGAGCCCTTCCCTCATCCCGGCGGTTTTGCTAGCAGGAGTTCAACCCCAAGGAACACAGACCGGAGACCCCCTGGGGCCCAAACGGCTTCGGACTAACAATATGCTCTTGCTGTGAAAATCCTATCCCAAGTGGGGGTAGCCAGGTCAATAAAATGCCACACAACCAAGTGGAAGAAACAACATGGCCCAGGCATGGTCTAAGCCCCTCACCTCGTCCCTGTGCTTTGGGGAGCCGGAGGGACCCCCGAGGCACACGGCCCGGAGGCCCGTTGGGCAGAAAGCCGGCTTCCCACGGAAACAGCTTTCCTGAGGTGCAGACCCTCTCCCAAGGGCTGGTGGCAAGGGAAAGCAAATGCCATCCCCTTCTCTGGAAGAAACCCCAGTGCCCAGCCATGTTCTAAGCCCTCCCCTCCTCCCTGGGCTTATGGTAGCAGGAGTGAAAAGAGAGGAGCACAGCACTGGGACCCGTTTGATGGAAACTGGCTTCCCACGAGGAAGTCCTTCTCCACGTGCAGACATGCTCCCCAGTGCCTGTGGCAAGGTGAAGGAAATGCCATACACTGACCTGGAAGAGACCACAGGGCCCAGGCACAGTCTGAGACCTACACTCATCCCGGAGGTTTTGGTAGCAGGAGTTCATCCCCAAGGAACACAGCACGGAGACCCCCTGGGGCCCAAACGGCTTCCGACTAACAATATGCTCTTGCTGTGGAAATCCTATCCCAAGTGGGGGTAACCAGGTCAACAAAATGCCACACACCCAGGTGGAAGAAACAACATGGCCCAGGCATGGTCTAAGCCCCTCACCTCGTCCCTGTGCTCTGGGGAGCCGGAGGGACCCCCGAGGCCCACGGTCCTGAGGCCCGTTGGGCAGAAAGCCGGCTTCCCACGGAAACAGCTTTCCTGAGGTGCAGACCGTATCCCAAGGGCTGGTGGCAAGGGAAAGCAAATGCCATCCCCTTCTCTGGAAGAAACCCCAGTGCCCAGCCATGTTGTAAGCCCTCCCCTCCTTCCTGGGCTTCTGGCAGCAGGAGTGAAAAGAGAGGAGCACAGCACTGGGACCCTTTTGACAGAAACCGGCTTCCCACGAGGAAGTCCTTCTCCACGTGCAGACATGCTCACCAGCGCCTGTGGCAAGGTGAAGGAAATGCCATACACTGACCTGGACGAGACTACAGGGCCCAGGCACAGTCTGAGCCCTTCCCTCATCCCAGGGGTTTTGCTAGCAGGAGTTCAACCCCAAGAACACAGCCCGGAGACCCCCTGGGGCCAAAACAGCTTCCGACTAACAATATGCTTTTGCTGTGGAAATCCTATCCCAAGTGGAGGTAGCCAGGTCAACAAAATGCCACACACCCAGGTGGAAGAGACAACATGGCGCAGGCATGGCCTAAGCCCCTCACCACGTCCCTGTGCTCTGGGGAGCCGGAGGGACCCCCGAGGCCCACGGCCCTGAGGCCCGTTGGGCAGAAAGCCGGCTTCCCACGGAAACAGCTTTCCTGAGGTGCAGACCCTCTCCCAAGGGCTGGTGGCAAGGGAAAGCAAATGCCATCCCCTTCTCTGGAAGAAACCCCAGTGCCCAGCCATGTTGAAAGCCCTCCCCTCCTCCCTGGGCTTCTGGCAGCAGGAGTGAAAAGAGAGGAGCACAGCACTGGGAACCGTTTGACGGAAACCGGCTTCCCACGAGGAAGTCCTTCTCCACGTGCAGACATGCTCCCCAGTGCCTGTGGCAAGGTGAAGGAAATGCCATACACTGACCTGGAAGAGACCACAGGGCCCAGGCACAGTCTGAGCCCTTCCCTCATCCCGGCGGTTTTGCTAGCAGGAGTTCAACCCCAAGGAACACAGACCGGAGACCCCCTGGGGCCAAAGGGCTTATGACTAACAATATGCTCTTGCTGTGGAAATCCTATCCCAAGTGGAGGTAGCCAGGTCAACAAAATGCCACACACCCTGGTGGAAGAGACAACATGGCCCAGGCATGGCCTAAGCCCCTCACCTCGTCCCTGTGCTCTGGGGAGCCGGACGGACCCCGAAGCACCATGGCCCTGAGGCCCGTTGGGCAGAAAGCCGGTTTCCCACGGAAACAGCTTTCCTGAGGTGCAGACCGTATCCCAAGGGCTGGTGTCAAGGGAAAGCAAATGCCATCCCCTTATCTGGAAGAAACCCCAGTGCCCAGCCATGTTCTAAGCCCTCCCCTCCTCCCTGGGCTTCTGGCAGCAGGAGTGAAAAGAGAGATGCACAGCACTGGGACCCGTTTGACAGAAACCGGCCTCCCACGAGGAAATCCTTCTCCACGTGCAGACATGCTCCCCATTGCCTGTGGCAAGGTGAAGGAAATGCCATACACTGACCTGGAATAGACCACAGGGCCCAGGCACAGTCTGAGCCCTTCCCTCATCCCGGCGGTTTTGCTAGCAGGAGTTCAACCCCAACGAACACAGCCCGGAGACCCCCTGGGGCCAAAACGTCTTCCAACTAACAATATACTCTTGCTGTGGAAATCCTATCCAAAGTGGGGGTAGCCAGGTCAATAAAATGCCACACACCCAGGTGGAAGAAACAACATGGCCCAGGCATGGTCTAAGCCCCTCACCTCGTCCCTGTGCTCTGGGGAGCCGGAGGGACCCCCGAGGCCCACGGCCCTGAGGCCCGTTGGGCAGAAAGCCGGCTTCCCACGGAAACAGCTTTCCTGAGGTGCAGACCCTATCCCAAGGGCTGGTGGCAAGGGAAAGCAAATGCCATCCCCTTCTCTGGAAGAAACCCCAGTGCCCAGCCATGTTGTAAGCCTTCCCCTCCTTTCTGGGCTTCTGGCAGCAGGAGTGAAAAGAGAGGAACACAGCACTGGGACCCTTTTGACAGAAACCGGCTTCCCACGAGGAAGTCCTTCTCCACGTGCAGACATGCTCACCAGCGCCTGTGGCAAGGTGAAGGAAATGCCATACACTGACCTGGACGAGACTACAGGGCCCAGGCACAGTCTGAGCCCTTCCCTCATCCCAGGGGTTTTGCTAGCAGGAGTTCAACCCCCAAAACACAGCCCTAAGACCCCCTGGGGCCAAAACGGCTTCCGACTAACAATATGCTCTTGCTGTGGAAATCCTATCCCAAGTGGGGGTAGCCAGGTCAACAAAATGCCACACACCCAGGTGAAAGAGACAACATGGCCCAGGCATGGTCTAAGCCCCTCACCTCGTCCCTGTTCTCTGGGGAGCCGGAGGGACCCCCGAGGCACACGGCCCTGAGGCCCGTTGGGCAGAAACCCGGCTTCCCACGGAAACAGCTCTCCTGAGGTGCAGAACCTATCCCAAGGGCTGGTGGCAAGGGAAAGCAAATGCCATCCCCTTCTCTGGAAGAAACCCAGGTACCCAGCCATGTTGTAAGCCCTCCCCTCCTCCCTGGGCTTCTGGCTGTAGGAGTGAAAAGAGAGTTGAACAGCACTGGGACCCGTTTGACAGAAACCGGCTTCCCACGAGGAAGTCATTCTCCACGTGCAGACATGCTCCCCAGTGCCTGTGGCAAGGTGAAGGAAATGCCATACACTGACCTGGAAGAGACTACAGGGCCCAGGCACAGTCTGAGCCCTACCCTCATCCCGGCGGTTTTGCTAGCAGGAGTTCAACACCAAGGAACACAGACCGGAGACCCCCTGGGGCCAAAACGGCTACGGACTAACAATATGCTCTTTCTGTGGAAATCCTATCCCAAGTGGAGGTAGCCAGGTCAACAAAATGCCACACACCCTGGTGGAAGAGACAACATGGCCCAGGCATGGCCTAAGCCCCTCACCTCGTCCCTGTGCTCTGGGGAGCCGGACGGACCCCGAAGCACCATGGCCCTGAGGCCCGTTGGGCAGAAAGCCGGCTTCCCACGGAAACAGCTTTCCTGAGGTGCAGACCGTATCCCAAGGGCTGGTGTCAAGGGAAAGCAAATGCCATCCCCTTATCTGGAAGAAACCCCAGTGCCCAGCCATGTTCTAAGCCCTCCCCTCCTCCCTGGGCTTCTGGCAGCAGGAGTGAAAAGAGAGATACACAGCACTGGGACCCGTTTGACAGAAACCGGCCTCCCACGAGGAAGTCCTTCTCCACGTGCAGACATGCTCCCCAGTGCCTGTGGCAAGGTGAAGGAAATGCCATACACTGACCTGGAATAGACCACAGGGCCCAGGCACAGTCTGAGCCCTTCCCTCATCCCGGCGGTTTTGCTAGCAGGAGTTCAACCCCAACGAACAAAGCCCGGAGACCCCCTGGGGCCAAAACGTCTTCCAACTAACATTATACTCTTGCTGTGGAAATCCTATCCCAAGTGGGGGTAGCCAGGTCAATAAAATGCCACACACCCAGGTGGAAGAAACAACATGGCCCAGGCATGGTCTAAGCCCGTCACCTCGTCCCTGTGCTCTGGGGAGCCGGAGGGAACCCCGAGGGCCACGGCCCTGAGGCCCGTTGGGCAGGAAGCCGGCCTCCCACGGAAACAGCTTTCCTGAGGTACAGACCCTCTCCCAAGGGCTGGTGGCAAGGGAAAGCAAATGCCATCCCCTTCTCTGGAAGAAACCCCAGTGCCCAGCCATGTTCTAAGCCCTCCCCTCCTCCCTGGGCTTATGGTAGCAGGAGTGAAAAGAGAGGAGCACAGCACAGGGACCCGTTTGACAGAAACCGGCTTCCCACGCGGAAGTCCTTCTCCACGTGCAGACATGCTCCCCAGTGCCTGTGGCAAGGTGAAGGAAATGCCATACACTAACCTGGAAGAGACCACAGGGCCCAGGCACAGTCTGAGCCCTTCCCTCATCCCGGCGGTTTTGGAGCAGGAGTTCAACCCCAAGGAACACAGACCGGAGACCCCCTGGGGCCCAAACGGCTTCGGACTAACAATATGCTCTTGCTGTGGAAATCCTATCCCAAGTGGGGGTAGCCAGGTCAACAAAATGCCACACACCGAGGTGGAAGAAACAACATGGCCCAGGCATGGTCTAAGCCCCTCACCTCGTCCCTGTGCTTTGGGGAGCCGGAGGGACCCCCGAGGCATACGGCCCGGAGGCCCGTTGGGCAGAAAGCCGGCTTCCCACGGAAACAGCTTTCCTGAGGTGCAGACCCTATCCCAAGGGCTGGTGGCAAGGGAAAGCAAATGCCATCCCCTTCTCTGGAAGAAACCCCATTGCCCAGCCATGTTGTAAGCTCTCCCCTCCTCCCTGGGCTTCTGGCAGTAGGAGTGAAAAGAGAGGGGCACAGCACGGGGACCCGTTTGACAGAAACCGGCTTCCCACGAGGAAGTCCTTCTCCACGTGCAGACATGCTCCCCAGTGCCTGTGGCAAGGTGAAGGAAATGCCATACACTGACCTGGAAGAGACCACAGGGCCCAGGCACAGTCTGAGCCCTTCTCTCATCCCGGCGGTTTTGCTAGCAGGAGTTCAACCCCCAAAACACAGCCCTGAGACCCCCTGGGGCCAAAACGGCTTCCGACTAACAATATGCTCTTGCTGTGGAAATCCTAACCCAAGTGGGGGTAACCAGGTCAACAAAATGTCACACACCCAGGTGAAAGAGACAACATGGCCCAGGCATGGTCTAAGCCCCTCACCTCGTCCCTGTTCTCTGGGGAGTCGGAGGGACCCCCGAGGAACACGGCCCTGAGGCCCGTTGGGCAGAAACCCGGCTTCCCACGAAAACAGCTTTCCTGAGGTGCAGACCCTATTCCAAGGGCTGGTGGCAAGGGAAAGCAAATGCCATCCCCTTCTCTGGAAGAAACCCCAGTGCCCAGCCATGTTGTAAGCCCTCCCCTCCTCCCTGGGCTTCTGGCTGTAGGAGTGAAAAGAGAGGAGCACAGCACTGGGACCCGTTTGACAGAAACCGGCTTGCCACGAGGAAGTCATTCTCCACGTGCAGACATGCTCCCCAGTGCCTGTGGCAAGGTGAAGGAAATGCCATACACTGACCTGGAAGAGACCACAGGGCCCAGGCACAGTGTGAGCCCTACCCTCATCCCGGCGGTTTTGCTAGCAGGAGTTCAACCCCAACGAACACAGCCCGGAGACCCCCTGGGGCCAAAACGTCTTCCAACTAACAATATACTCTTGCTGTGGAAATCCTATCCCAAGTGGAGGTAGCCAGGTCAACAAAATGCCACACACCCAGGTGGAAGAGACAACATGGCCCAGGCATGGCCTAAGCCCCTCACCTCGTCCCTGTGCTCTGGGGAGCCGGAGGGACCCCCGAGGCCCACGGCCCTGAGGCCCGTTGGGCAGAAAGCCGGCTTCCCACGGAAACAGATTTCCTGAGGTGCAGAACCTATCCTAAGGGCTGGTGGCAAGGGAAAGGAAATGCCATCCCCTTCTCTGGAAGAAACGCCAGTGCCCAGTCATGCTTTAACCCCTCCCCTCCTCCATGGGCTTCTGGCAGCAGGAGTGAAAAGAGAGGAGCACAGCACTAGGAGCGTTTGACAGAAACCGGCTTCCCACGAGGAAGTACTTCTCCACGTGCAGACATGCTCCCCAGTGCCTGTGCCAAGGTGAAGGAAATGCCATACACTGACCTGGAAGAGACAACAGGGCCCAGGTACAGTCTGAGACCTACCCTCATCCCGGAGGTTTTGGTAGCAGGAGTTCATCCCCAAGGAACACAGCACGGAGACCCCCTGGGGACCAAACGGCTTCCGACTAACAATATGCTCTTGCTGTGGAAATCCTATCCCAAGTGGGGGTAACCAGGTCAACAAAATGCCACACACCCAGGTGGAAGAAAAAACATGGCCCAGGCATGGTCTAAGCCCCTCACCTCGTCCCTGTGCTCTGGGGAGCCGGAGGGACCCCCGAGGCCCACGGTCCTGAGGCCCGTTGGGCAGAAAGCCGGCTTCCCACGGAAACAGCTTTCCTGAGGTGCAGACCGTATCCCAAGGGCTGGTGGCAAGGGAAAGCAAATGCCATCCCCTTCTCTGGAAGAAACCCCAGTGCCCAGCCATGTTGTAAGCCTTCCCCTCCTTCCTGGGCTTCTGGCAGCAGGAGTGAAAAGAGAGGAGCACAGCACTGGGACCCTTTTGACAGAAACCGGCTTCCCACGAGGAAGTCCTTCTCCACGTGCAGACATGCTCCCCAGTGCCTGTGGCAAGCTGAAGGAAATGCCATACACTGACCTGGAAGAGACCACATCGCCCAGGCACAGTCTGAGACCTTCCCTCATCCCGGTGGTTTTGCTAGCAGGAGTTCAACCCCAAGAACACAGCCCGGAGACCCCCTGGGGCCAAAACAGCTTCCCACTAACAATATGCTATTGCTGTGGAAATCCTATCCCAAGTGGGGGTAACCAGGTCAACAAAATGCCACACACCCAGGTGGAAGAAACAACATGGCCCAGGCATGGTCTAAGCCCCTCACCTCGTCCCTGTGCTCTGGGGAGCCGGAGGGACCCCCGAGGCCCACGGCCCTGAGGCCCGTTGGGCAGGAAGCCGGCCTCCCACGGAAACAGCTTTCCTGAAATTCAGACCCTCTCCCAAGGGCTGGTAGCAAGAGAAAGCAAATGCCATGCCCTTCTCTGGAAGAAACTCCAGTTCCCAGCCATGTTGTAAGCCCTCCCCTCCTCCCTGGGCTTCAGGCAGGAGGAGTGAAAAGAGAGGAGCACAGCACTGGGACCCTTTTGACAGAAACCGGCTTCCCACGAGGAAGTCCTTCTCCACGTGCAGACATGCTCCCCAGTGCCTGTGGCAAGGTGAAGGAAATGCCATACACTGACCTGGAAGAGACCACATCGCCCAGGCACAGTCTGAGACCTACCCTCATCCCGGAGGTTTTGGTAGCAGGAGTTCATCCCCAAGAACACAGCCCAGAGACCCCCTGGGGCCAAAACAGCTTCTGACTAACAATGTGCTATTGCTGTGGAAATCCTATCCCAAGTGGAGGTAGCCAGGTCAACAAAATGCCACACACCCAGGTGGAAGAAACAACATGGCCCAGGCATGGTCTAAGCCGTCACCTCGTCCCTGTGCTCTGGGGAGCCGGAGGGAACCCCGAGGGCCACGGCCCTGAGGCCCGTTGGACAGGAAGCCGGTCCTCCCACGGAAACAGCTTTCCTGAGGTGCAGACCCTCTCCCAAGGGCTGGTGGCAAGGGAAAGCAAATGCCATCCCCTTCTCTGGAAGAAACCCCAGTGCCCAGCCATGTTCTAAGCCCTCCCCTCCTCCCTGGGCTTCTGGCAGCAGGAGTGAAAAGAGAGGAGCACAGCACAGGGACCCGTTTGACAGAAACCGGCTTCCCACGAGTTAATCATTCTCCACGTGCAGACATGCTCCCCAGTGCCTGTGGCAAGGTGAAGGAAATGCCATACACTAACCTGTAAGAGACCACAGGGCCCAGGCACAGTCTGAGCCCTTCCCTCATCCCGGCGGTTTTGCTAGCAGGAGTTCAACCCCAAGGAACACAGACCGGAGACCCCCTGGGGCCCAAACGGCTTCGGACTAACAATATGCTCTTGCTGTGGAAATCCTATCCCAAGTGGGGTTAGCCAGGTCAACAAAATGCCACACAACCAAGTGGAAGAAACAACATGGCCCAGGCATGGTCTAAGCCCCTCACCTCGTCCCTGTGCTCTGGGGAGCCGGAGGGAACCCCGAGGGCCACGGCCCTGAGGCCCGTTGGGCAGGAAGCCGGCCTCCCATGGAAACAGCTTTCCTGAGGTACAGACCCTCTCCCAAGGGCTGGTGGCAAGGGAAAGCAAATGCCATCCCCTTCTCTGGAAGAAACCCCAGTGCCCAGCCATGTTCTAAGCCCTCCCCTCCTCCCTGGGCTTATGGTAGCAGGAGTGAAAAGAGAGGAGCACAGCACAGGGACCAGTTTGAGAGAAACCGGCTTCCCACGAGTTAGTCATTCTCCACGTGCAGACATGCTCCCCAGTGCCTGTGGCAAGGTGAAGGAAATGCCATACACTAACCTGGAAGAGACCACAGGGCCCAGGCACAGTCTGAGCCCTTCTCTCATCCCGGCGGTTTTTCTAGCAGGAGTTCAACCCCCAAAACACAGACCTGAGACCCCCTGGGGCCAAAACGGCTTCCGACTAACAATATGCTCTTGCTGTGGAAATCCTATCCCAAGTGGGGGTAGCCAGGTCAACAAAATGCCACACACCCAGGTGAAAGAGACAACATGGCCCAGGCATGGTCTAAGCCCCTCACCTCGTCCCTGTTCTCTGGGGAGCCGGAGGGACCCCCGAGGCACACGGCCCTGAGGCCCGTTGGGCAGAAATCCGGCTTCCCACGGAAACAGCTCTCCTGAGGTGCAGAACCTATCCCAAGGGCTGGTGGCAAGGGAAAGCAAATGCCATCCCCTTCTCTGGAAGAAACTCAGGTACCCAGCCATGTTGTAAGCCCTCCCCTCCTCCCTGGGCTTCTGGCTGTAGGAGTGAAAAGAGAGTTGAACAGCACTGGGACCCGTTTGACAGAAACCGGCTTCCCACGAGGAAGTCATTCTCCACGTGCAGACATGCTCCCCAGTGCCTGTGGCAAGGTGAAGGAAATGCCATACACTGACCTGGAAGAGACTACAGGGCCCAGGCACAGTCTGAGCCCTACCCTCATCCCGGCGGTTTTGCTAGCAGGAGTTCAACACCAAGGAACACAGACCGGAGACCCCCTGGGGCCAAAGCGGCTACGGACTAACAATATGCTCTTTCTGTGGAAATCCTATCCCAAGTGGAGGTAGCCAGGTCAACAAAATGCCACACACCCTGGTGGAAGAGACAACATGGCCCAGGCATGGCCTAAGAGCCTCACCTCGTCCCTGTGCTCTGGGGAGCCGGACGGACCCCGAAGCACCATGGCCCTGAGGCCCGTTGGGCAGAAAGCCGGCTTCCCACGGAAACAGCTTTCCTGAGGTGCAGACCGTATCCCAAGGGCTGGTGTCAAGGGAAAGCAAATGCCATCCCCTTATCTGGAAGAAACCCCAGTGCCCAGCCATGTTCTAAGCCCTCCCCTCCTCCCTGGGCTTCTGGCAGCAGGAGTGAAAAGAGAGATGCACAGCACTGGGACCCGTTTGACAGAAACCGGCCTCCCACGAGGAAGTCCTTCTCCACGTGCAGACATGCTCCCCATTGCCTGTGGCAAGGTGAAGGAAATGCCATACACTGACCTGGAATAGACCACAAGGCCCAGGCACAGTCTGAGCCCTTCCCTCATCCCGGCGGTTTTGGTAGCAGGAGTTCAACCCCAACGAACAAAGCCCGGAGACCCCCTGGGGCCAAAACGTCTTCCAACTAACATTATACTCTTGCTGTGGAAATCCTATCCCAAGTGGGGGTAGCCAGGTCAATAAAATGCCACACACCCAGGTGGAAGAAACAACATGGCCCAGGCATGGTCTAAGCCCGTCACCTCGTCCCTGTGCTCTGGGGAGCCGGAGGGAACCCCGAGGGCCACGGCCCTGAGGCCCGTTGGGCAGGAAGCCGGCCTCCCACGGAAACAGCTTTCCTGAGGTACAGACCCTCTCCCAAGGGCTGGTGGCAAGGGAAAGCAAATGCCATCCCCTTCTCTGGAAGAAACCCCAGTGCCCAGCCATGTTCTAAGCCCTCCCCTCCTCCCTGGGCTTATGGTAGCAGGAGTGAAAAGAGACGAGCACAGCACAGGGACCCGTTTGACAGAAACCGGCTTCCCACGAGTTAGTCATTCTCCACGTGCAGACATGCTCCCCAGTGCCTGTGGCAAGGTGAAGGAAATGCCATACACTGACCTGGAAGAGACCACAGGGCCCAGGCACAGTCTGAACCCTTCCCTCATCCCGGCGGTTTTGCTAGCAGGAGTTCAACCCCAAGGAACACAGACCGGAGACGCCCTGGGGCCCAAACGGCTTCCGACTAACAATATGCTCTTGCTGTGGAAATCCTATCCCAAGTGGAGGTAGCCAGGTCAACAAAATGCCACACAACCAAGTGGAACAAACAACATGGCCCAGGCATGGTCTAAGCCCCTCACCTCGTCCCTGTGCTTTGTGGAGCCGGAGGGACCTCCGAGGCACACGGCCCGGAGGCCCGTTGGGCAGAAAGCCGGCTTCCCACGGAAACAGCTTTCCTGAGGTGCAGACCCTATTCCAAGGGCTGGTGGCAAGGGAAAGCAAATGCCATCCCCTTCTCTGGAAGAAACCCCAGTGCCCAGCCATGTTGAAAGTCCTCCCCTCCTCCCTGGGCTTCTGGCAGCAGGAGTGAAAAGAGAGGAGCACAGCCCTGGGACCCGTTTGACAGAAACCGGCTTCCCACGAGGAAGTCCTTCTCCACGTGCAGACATGCTCCCCAGTGCCTGTGGCAAGGTGAAGGAAATGCCATACACTGACCTGGAAGAGACTACAGGGCCCAGGCACAGTCTGAGCCCTTCCCTCATCCCGGCGGTTTTGCTAGCAGGAGTTCAACCCCAACGAACACAGCCCGGAGACCCCCTGGGGCCAAAACGTCTTCCAACTAACAATATACTCTTGCTGTGGAAATCCTATCCCAAGTGGAGGTAGCCAGGTCAACAAAATGCCACACACCCAGGTGGAAGAGACAACATGGCCCAGGCATGGCCTAAGCCCCTCACCTCGTCCCTGTGCTCTGGGGAGCCGGAGGGACCCCCGAGGCCCACGGCCCTGAGGCCCGTTGGGCAGAAAGCCGGCTTCCCACGGAAACATCTTTCCTGAGGTGCAGACCCTATCCCAAGGGCTGGTGGCAAGGGAAAGCAAATGCCATCCCCTTCTCTGGAAGAAACCCCAGTGCCCAGCCATGTTGAAAGTCCTCCCCTCCTCCCTGGGCTTCTGGCAGCAGGAGTGAAAAGAGAGGAGCACAGCACTGGGACCCGTTTGACAGAAACCGGCTTCGCACGAGGAAGTCCTTCTCCACGTGCAGACATGCTCCCCAGTGCCTGTGGCAAGGTGAAGGAAATGCCATACACTGACCTGGAAGAGACCACAGGGCCCAGGCACAGTCTGAGCCCTTCCCTCATCCCGGTGGTTTTGCTAGCAGGAGTTCAACACCAAGGAACACAGACCGGAGACCCCCTGGGGCCAAAGGACTTATGACTAACAATATGCTCTTGCTGTGGAAATCCTATCCCACGTGGAGGTAGCCAGGTCAACAAAATGCCACACACCCTGGTGGAAGAGACAACATGGCCCAGGCATGGCCTAAGCCCCTCACCTCGTCCCTGTTCTCTGGGGAGCCGGACGGACCCCGAAGCACCATGGCCCTGAGGCCCGTTGGGCAGAAAGCCGGTTTCCCACGGAAACAGCTTTCCTGAGGTGCAGACCGTATCCCAAGGGCTGGTGTCAAGGGAAAGCAAATGCCATCCCCTTATCTGGAAGAAACCCCAGTGCCCAGCCATGTTCTAAGCCCTCCCCTCCTCCCTGAGCTTCTGGCAGCAGGAGTGAAAAGAGAGATGCACAGCACTGGGACCCGTTTGACAGAAACCGGCCTCCCACGAGGAAGTCCTTCTCCACGTGCAGACATGCTCCCCATTGCCTGTGGCAAGGTGAAGGAAATGCCATACACTGACCTGGAATAGACCACAGGGCCCAGGCACAGTCTGAGCCCTTCCCTCATCCCGGCGGTTTTGCTAGCAGGAGTTCAACCCCAACGAACACAGCCCGGAGACCCCCTGGGGCCAAAACGTCTTCCAACTAACAATATACTCTTGCTGTGGAAATCCTATCCCAAGTGGGGGTAGCCAGGTCAATAAAATGCCACACACCCAGGTGGAAGAAACAACATGGCCCAGGCATGGTCTAAGCCCCTCACATCGTCCCTGTACTCTGGGGAGCCGGAGGGAACGCCGAGGCCCACAGCCCTGAGGCCCGTTGGGCAGAAAGCCGGCTTCCCACGGAAACAGATTTCCTGAGGTGCAGAACCTATCCCAAGGAGTGGTGGCAAGGGAAAGGAAATGCCATCCCCTTCTCTGGAAGAAACGCCAGTGCCCAGTCATGCTTTAACCCCTCCCCTCCTCCATGGGCTTCTGGCAGCAGGAGTGAAAAGAGAGGAGCACAGCACTAGGAGCGTTTGACAGAAACCGGCTTCCCACGAGGAAGTACTTCTCCACGTGCAGACATGCTCCCCAGTGCCTGTGCCAAGGTGAAGGAAATGCCATACACTGACCTGGAAGAGACAACAGGGCCCAGGTACAGTCTGAGACCTACCCTCATCCCGGAGGTTTTGGTAGCAGGAGTTCATCCCCAAGGAACACAGCACGGAGACCCCCTGGGGACCAAACGGCTTCCGACTAACAATATGCTCTTGCTGTGGAAATCCTATCCCAAGTGGGGGTAACCAGGTCAACAAAATGCCACACACCCAGGTGGAAGAAAAAACATGGCCCAGGCATGGTCTAAGCCCCTCACCTCGTCCCTGTGCTCTGGGGAGCCGGAGGGACCCCCGAGGCCCACGGTCCTGAGGCCCGTTGGGCAGAAAGCCGGCTTCCCACGGAAACAGCTTTCCTGAGGTGCAGACCGTATCCCAAGGGCTGGTGGCAAGGGAAAGCAAATGCCATCCCCTTCTCTGGAAGAAACCCCAGTGCCCAGCCATGTTGTAAGCCTTCCCCTCCTTCCTGGGCTTCTGGCAGCAGGAGTGAAAAGAGAGGAGCACAGCACTGGGACCCTTTTGACAGAAACCGGCTTCCCACGAGGAAGTCCTTCTCCACGTGCAGACATGCTCCCCAGTGCCTGTGGCAAGCTGAAGGAAATGCCATACACTGACCTGGAAGAGACCACATCGCCCAGGCACAGTCTGAGCCCTTCCCTCATCCCGGTGGTTTTGCTAGCAGGAGTTCAACCCCAAGAACACAGCCCGGAGACCCCCTGGGGCCAAAACAGCTTCCCACTAACAATATGCTATTGCTGTGGAAATCCTATCCCAAGTGGGGGTAACCAGGTCAACAAAATGCCACACACCCAGGTGGAAGAAACAACATGGCCCAGGCATGGTCTAAGCCCCTCACCTCGTCCCTGTGCTCTGGGGAGCCGGAGGGACCCCCGAGGCCCACGGCCCTGAGGCCCGTTGGGCAGGAAGCCGGCCTCCCACGGAAACAGCTTTCCTGAAATTCAGACCCTCTCCCAAGGGCTGGTAGCAAGAGAAAGCAAATGCCATGTCCTTCTCTGGAAGAAACTCCAGTTCCCAGCCATGTTGTAAGCCCTCCCCTCCTCCCTGGGCTTCAGGCAGGAGGAGTGAAAAGAGAGGAGCACAGCACTGGGACCCTTTTGACAGAAACCGGCTTCCCACGAGGAAGTCCTTCTCCACGTGCAGACATGCTCCCCAGTGCCTGTGGCAAGGTGAAGGAAATGCCATACACTGACCTGGAAGAGACCACATCGCCCAGGCACAGTCTGAGACCTACCCTCATCCCGGAGGTTTTGGTAGCAGGAGTTCATCCCCAAGAACACAGCCCAGAGACCCCCTGGGGCCAAAACAGCTTCTGACTAACAATGTGCTATTGCTGTGGAAATCCTATCCCAAGTGGAGGTAGCCAGGTCAACAAAATGCCACACACCCTGGTGGAAGAGACAACATGGCCCAGGCATGGCCTAAGCCCCTCACCTCGTCCCTGTGCTCTGGGGAGCCGGAGGGACCCCCGAGGCCCACGGCCCTGAGGCCAGTTGGGCAGAAAGCCGGCTTCCCACGGAAACAGCTTTCCTGAGGTGCAGACCCTATCCCAAGGGCTGGTGGCAAGGGAAAGCAAATGCCATCCCCTTCTCTGGAAGAAACCCCAGTGCCCAGCCATGTTGAAAGTCCTCCCCTCCTCCCTGGGCTTCTGGCAGCAGGAGTGAAAAGAGAGGAGCACAGCACTGGGACCCGTTTGACAGAAACCGGCTTCCCACGCGGAAGTCCTTCTCCACGTGCAGACATGCTCCCCAGTGCCTGTGACAAGGTGAAGGAAATGCCATACACTGACCTGGAAGAGACCACAGGGCCCAGGCACAGTCTGAACCCTTCCCTCATCCCGGCGGTTTTGCTAGCAGGAGTTCAACCCCAAGAAACACAGACCGGAGACGCCCTGGGGCCCAAACGGCTTCCGACTAACAATATGCTCTTGCTGTGGAAATCCTATCCCAAGTGGAGGTAGCCAGGTCAACAAAATGCCACACAACCAAGTGGAACAAACAACATGGCCCAGGCATGGTCTAAGCCCCTCACCTCGTCCCTGTGCTTTGTGTAGCCGGAGGGACCCCCGAGGCACACGGCCCGGAGGCCCGTTGGGCAGAAAGCCGGCTTCCCACGGAAACAGCTTTCCTGAGGTGCAGACCCTATTCCAAGGGCTGGTGGCAAGGGAAAGCAAATGCCATCCCCTTCTCTGGAAGAAACCCCAGTGCCCAGCCATGTTGAAAGTCCTCCCCTCCTCCCTGGGCTTCTGGCAGCAGGAGTGAAAAGAGAGATGCACAGCACTGGGACCCGTTTGACAGAAACCGGCCTCCCACGAGGAAGTCCTTCTCCACGTGCAGACATGCTCCCCATTGCCTGTGGCAAGGGGAAGGAAATGCCATACACTGACCTGGAATAGACCACAGGGCCCAGGCACAGTCTGAGCCCTTCCCTCATCCCGGCGGTTTTGCTAGCAGGAGTTCAACGCCAACGAACACAGCCCGGAGACCCCCTGGGGCCAAAACGTCTTCCAACTAACAATATACTCTTGCTGTGGAAATCCTATCCCAAGTGGGGGTAGCCAGGTCAATAAAATGCCACACACCCAGGTGGAAGAAACAACATGGCCCAGGCATGGTCTAAGCCGTCACCTCGTCCCTGTGCTCTGGGGAGCCGGAGGGAACCCCGAGGGCCACGGCCCTGAGGCCCGTTGGGCAGGAAGCCGGTCCTCCCACGGAAACAGCTTTCCTGAGGTGCAGACCCTCTCCCAAGGGCTGGTGGCAAGGGAAAGCAAATGCCATCCCCTTCTCTGGAAGAAACCCCAGTGCCCAGCCATGTTCTAAGCCCTCCCCTCCTCCCTGGGCTTCTGGCAGCAGGAGTGAAAAGAGAGGAGCACAGCACAGGGACCCGTTTGACAGAAACCGGCTTCCCACGAGTTAATCATTCTCCACGTGCAGACATGCTCCCCAGTGCCTGTGGCAAGGTGAAGGAAATGCCATACACTAACCTGTAAGAGACCACAGGGCCCAGGCACAGTCTGAGCCCTTCCCTCATCCCGGCGGTTTTGCTAGCAGGAGTTCAACCCCAAGGAACACAGACCGGAGACCCCCTGGGGCCCAAACGGCTTCGGACTAACAATATGCTCTTGCTGTGGAAATCCTATCCCAAGTGGGGTTAGCCAGGTCAACAAAATGCCACACAACCAAGTGGAAGAAACAACATGGCCCAGGCATGGTCTAAGCCCCTCACCTCGTCCCTGTGCTCTGGGGAGCCGGAGGGAACCCCGAGGGCCACGGCCCTGAGGCCCGTTGGGCAGGAAGCCGGCCTCCCATGGAAACAGCTTTCCTGAGGTACAGACCCTCTCCCAAGGGCTGGTGGCAAGGGAAAGCAAATGCCATCCCCTTCTCTGGAAGAAACCCCAGTGCCCAGCCATGTTCTAAGCCCTCCCCTCCTCCCTGGGCTTATGGTAGCAGGAGTGAAAAGAGAGGAGCACAGCACAGGGACCAGTTTGAGAGAAACCGGCTTCCCACGAGTTAGTCATTCTCCACGTGCAGACATGCTCCCCAGTGCCTGTGGCAAGGTGAAGGAAATGCCATACACTAACCTGGAAGAGACCACAGGGCCCAGGCACAGTCTGAGCCCTTCTCTCATCCCGGCGGTTTTTCTAGCAGGAGTTCAACCCCCAAAACACAGACCTGAGACCCCCTGGGGCCAAAACGGCTTCCGACTAACAATATGCTCTTGCTGTGGAAATCCTATCCCAAGTGGGGGTAGCCAGGTCAACAAAATGCCACACACCCAGGTGAAAGAGACAACATGGCCCAGGCATGGTCTAAGCCCCTCACCTCGTCCCTGTTCTCTGGGGAGCCGGAGGGACCCCCGAGGCACACGGCCCTGAGGCCCGTTGGGCAGAAATCCGGCTTCCCACGGAAACAGCTCTCCTGAGGTGCAGAACCTATCCCAAGGGCTGGTGGCAAGGGAAAGCAAATGCCATCCCCTTCTCTGGAAGAAACCCAGGTACCCAGCCATGTTGTAAGCCCTCCCCTCCTCCCTGGGCTTCTGGCTGTAGGAGTGAAAAGAGAGTTGAACAGCACTGGGACCCGTTTGACAGAAACCGGCTTCCCACGAGGAAGTCATTCTCCACGTGCAGACATGCTCCCCAGTGCCTGTGGCAAGGTGAAGGAAATGCCATACACTGACCTGGAAGAGACTACAGGGCCCAGGCACAGTCTGAGCCCTACCCTCATCCCGGCGGTTTTGCTAGCAGGAGTTCAACACCAAGGAACACAGACCGGAGACCCCCTGGGGCCAAAGCGGCTACGGACTAACAATATGCTCTTTCTGTGGAAATCCTATCCCAAGTGGAGGTAGCCAGGTCAACAAAATGCCACACACCCTGGTGGAAGAGACAACATGGCCCAGGCATGGCCTAAGAGCCTCACCTCGTCCCTGTGCTCTGGGGAGCCGGACGGACCCCGAAGCACCATGGCCCTGAGGCCCGTTGGGCAGAAAGCCGGCTTCCCACGGAAACAGCTTTCCTGAGGTGCAGACCGTATCCCAAGGGCTGGTGTCAAGGGAAAGCAAATGCCATCCCCTTATCTGGAAGAAACCCCAGTGCCCAGCCATGTTCTAAGCCCTCCCCTCCTCCCTGGGCTTCTGGCAGCAGGAGTGAAAAGAGAGATGCACAGCACTGGGACCCGTTTGACAGAAACCGGCCTCCCACGAGGAAGTCCTTCTCCACGTGCAGACATGCTCCCCATTGCCTGTGGCAAGGTGAAGGAAATGCCATACACTGACCTGGAATAGACCACAAGGCCCAGGCACAGTCTGAGCCCTTCCCTCATCCCGGCGGTTTTGGTAGCAGGAGTTCAACCCCAACGAACAAAGCCCGGAGACCCCCTGGGGCCAAAACGTCTTCCAACTAACATTATACTCTTGCTGTGGAAATCCTATCCCAAGTGGGGGTAGCCAGGTCAATAAAATGCCACACACCCAGGTGGAAGAAACAACATGGCCCAGGCATGGTCTAAGCCCGTCACCTCGTCCCTGTGCTCTGGGGAGCCGGAGGGAACCCCGAGGGCCACGGCCCTGAGGCCCGTTGGGCAGGAAGCCGGCCTCCCACGGAAACAGCTTTCCTGAGGTACAGACCCTCTCCCAAGGGCTGGTGGCAAGGGAAAGCAAATGCCATCCCCTTCTCTGGAAGAAACCCCAGTGCCCAGCCATGTTCTAAGCCCTCCCCTCCTCCCTGGGCTTATGGTAGCAGGAGTGAAAAGAGACGAGCACAGCACAGGGACCCGTTTGACAGAAACCGGCTTCCCACGAGTTAGTCATTCTCCACGTGCAGACATGCTCCCCAGTGCCTGTGGCAAGGTGAAGGAAAAGCCATACACTAACCTGGAAGAGACCACAGGGCCCAGGCACAGTCTGAGCCCTTCCCTCATCCCGGCGGTTTTGGAGCAGGAGTTCAACCCCAAGGAACACAGACCGGAGACCCCCTGGGGCCCAAACGGCTTCGGACTAACAATATGCTCTTGCTGTGGAAATCCTATCCCAAGTGGGGGTAGCCAGGTCAAAAAAATGCCACACACCCAGGTGGAAGAAACAACATGGCCCAGGCATGGTCTAAGCCCCTCACCTCGTCCCTGTGCTTTGGGGAGCCGGAGGGACCCCCGAGGCATACGGCCCGGAGGCCCGTTGGGCAGAAAGCCGGCTTCCCACGGAAACAGCTTTCCTGAGGTGCAGACCCTCTCCCATGGGCTGGTGGCAAGGGAAAGCAAATGCCATCCCCTTCTCTGGAAGAAAACCCAGTGCCCAGCCATGTTGAAAGTCCTCCCCTCCTCCCTGGGCTTCTGGCAGCAGGAGTGAAAAGAGAGGAGCACAGCACTGGGACCCGTTTGACAGAAACCGGCTTCTCACGCGGAAGTCCTTCTCCACGTGCAGACATGCTCCCCAGTGCCTGTGGCAAGGTGAAGGAAATGCCATACACTGACCTGGAAGAGACCACAGGGCCCAGGCACAGTCTGAACCCTTCCCTCATCCCGGCGGTTTTGCTAGCAGGAGTTCAACCCCAAGGAACACAGACCGGAGACGCCCTGGGGCCCAAACGGCTTCCGACTAACAATATGCTCTTGCTGTGGAAATCCTATCCCAAGTGGAGGTAGCCAGGTCAACAAAATGCCACACAACCAAGTGGAACAAACAACATGGCCCAGGCATGGTCTAAGCCCCTCACCTCGTCCCTGTGCTTTGTGGAGCCGGAGGGACCTCCGAGGCACACGGCCCGGAGGCCCGTTGGGCAGAAAGCCGGCTTCCCACGGAAACAGCTTTCCTGAGGTGCAGACCCTATTCCAAGGGCTGGTGGCAAGGGAAAGCAAATGCCATCCCCTTCTCTGGAAGAAACCCCAGTGCCCAGCCATGTTGAAAGTCCTCCCCTCCTCCCTGGGCTTCTGGCAGCAGGAGTGAAAAGAGAGTAGCACAGCCCTGGGACCCGTTTGACAGAAACCGGCTTCCCACGAGGAAGTCCTTCTCCACGTGCAGACATGCTCCCCAGTGCCTGTGGCAAGGTGAAGGAAATGCCATACACTGACCTGGAAGAGACCACAGGGCCCAGGCACAGTCTGAGCCCTTCCCTCATCCCGGCGGTTTTGCTAGCAGGAGTTCAACCCCAACGAACACAGCCCGGAGACCCCCTGGGGCCAAAACGGCTTCCAACTAACAATATACTCTTGCTGTGGAAATCCTATCCCAAGTGGAGGTAGCCAGGTCAACAAAATGCCACACACCCAGGTGGAAGAGACAACATGGCCCAGGCATGGCCTAAGCCCCTCACCTCGTCCCTGTGCTCTGGGGAGCCGGAGGGACCCCCGAGGCCCACGGCCCTGAGGCCCGTTGGGCAGAAAGCCGGCTTCCCACGGAAACATCTTTCCTGAGGTGCAGACCCTATCCCAAGGGCTGGTGGCAAGGGAAAGCAAATGCCATCCCCTTCTCTGGAAGAAACCCCAGTGCCCAGCCATGTTGAAAGTCCTCCCCTCCTCCCTGGGCTTCTGGCAGCAGGAGTGAAAAGAGAGGAGCACAGCACTGGGACCCGTTTGACAGAAACCGGCTTCGCACGAGGAAGTCCTTCTCCACGTGCAGACATGCTCCCCAGTGCCTGTGGCAAGGTGAAGGAAATGCCATACACTGACCTGGAAGAGACCACAGGGCCCAGGCACAGTCTGAGCCCTTCCCTCATCCCGGTGGTTTTGCTAGCAGGAGTTCAACACCAAGGAACACAGACCGGAGACCCCCTGGGGCCAAAGGACTTATGACTAACAATATGCTCTTGCTGTGGAAATCCTATCCCACGTGGAGGTAGCCAGGTCAACAAAATGCCACACACCCTGGTGGAAGAGACAACATGGCCCAGGCATGGCCTAAGCCCCTCACCTCGTCCCTGTTCTCTGGGGAGCCGGACGGACCCCGAAGCACCATGGCCCTGAGGCCCGTTGGGCAGAAAGCCGGTTTCCCACGGAAACAGCTTTCCTGAGGTGCAGACCGTATCCCAAGGGCTGGTGTCAAGGGAAAGCAAATGCCATCCCCTTATCTGGAAGAAACCCCAGTGCCCAGCCATGTTCTAAGCCCTCCCCTCCTCCCTGAGCTTCTGGCAGCAGGAGTGAAAAGAGAGATGCACAGCACTGGGACCCGTTTGACAGAAACCGGCCTCCCACGAGGAAGTCCTTCTCCACGTGCAGACATGCTCCCCATTGCCTGTGGCAAGGTGAAGGAAATGCCATACACTGACCTGGAATAGACCACAGGGCCCAGGCACAGTCTGAGCCCTTCCCTCATCCCGGCGGTTTTGCTAGCAGGAGTTCAACCCCAACGAACACAGCCCGGAGACCCCCTGGGGCCAAAACGTCTTCCAACTAACAATATACTCTTGCTGTGGAAATCCTATCCCAAGTGGGGGTAGCCAGGTCAATAAAATGCCACACACCCAGGTGGAAGAAACAACATGGCCCAGGCATGGTCTAAGCCCCTCACATCGTCCCTGTACTCTGGGGAGCCGGAGGGAACGCCGAGGCCCACAGCCCTGAGGCCCGTTGGGCAGAAAGCCGGCTTCCCACGGAAACAGATTTCCTGAGGTGCAGAACCTATCCCAAGGAGTGGTGGCAAGGGAAAGGAAATGCCATCCCCTTCTCTGGAAGAAACGCCAGTGCCCAGTCATGCTTTAACCCCTCCCCTCCTCCATGGGCTTATGGCAGCAGGAGTGAAAAGAGAGGAGCACAGCACTAGGAGCGTTTGACAGAAACCCGCTTCCCACGAGGAAGTACTTCTCCACGTGCAGACATGCTCCCCAGTGCCTGTGCCAAGGTGAAGGAAATGCCATACACTGACCTGGAAGAGACAACAGGGCCCAGGTACAGTCTGAGACCTACCCTCATCCCGGAGGTTTTGGTAGCAGGAGTTCATCCCCAAGGAACACAGCAGGGAGACCCCCTGGGGCCCAAACGGCTTCCGACTAACAATATGCTCTTGATGTGGAAATCCTATCCCAAGTGGGGGTAACCAGGTCAACAAAATGCCACACACCCAGGTGGAAGAAAAAACATGGCCCAGGCATGGTCTAAGCCCCTCACCTCGTCCCTGTGCTCTGGGGAGCCGGAGGGACCCCCGAGGCCCACGGTCCTGAGGCCCGTTGGGCAGAAAGCCGGCTTCCCACGGAAACAGCTTTCCTGAGGTGCAGACCGTATCCCAAGGGCTGGTGGCAAGGGAAAGCAAATGCCATCCCCTTCTCTGGAAGAAACCCCAGTGCCCAGCCATGTTGTAAGCCTTCCCCTCCTTCCTGGGCTTCTGGCAGCAGGAGTGAAAAGAGAGGAGCACAGCACTGGGACCCTTTTGACAGAAACCGGCCTCCCACGAGGAAGTCCTTCTCCACGTGCAGACATGCTCCCCAGTGCCTGTGGCAAGCTGAAGGAAATGCCATACACTGACCTGGAAGAGACCACATCGCCCAGGCACAGTCTGAGCCCTTCCCTCATCCCGGTGGTTTTGCTAGCAGGAGTTCAACCCCAAGAACACAGCCCGGAGACCCCCTGGGGCCAAAACAGCTTCCCACTAACAATATGCTATTGCTGTGGAAATCCTATCCCAAGTGGGGGTAACCAGGTCAACAAAATGCCACACACCCAGGTGGAAGAAACAACATGGCCCAGGCATGGTCTAAGCCCCTCACCTCGTCCCTGTGCTCTGGGGAGCCGGAGGGACCCCCGAGGCCCACGGCCCTGAGGCCCGTTGGGCAGGAAGCCGGCCTCCCACGGAAACAGCTTTCCTGAGATTCAGACCCTCTCCCAAGGGCTGGTAGCAAGAGAAAGCAAATGCCATGCCCTTCTCTGGAAGAAACTCCAGTTCCCAGCCATGTTGTAAGCCCTCCCCTCCTCCCTGGGCTTCAGGCAGGAGGAGTGAAAAGAGAGGAGCACAGCACTGGGACCCTTTTGACAGAAACCGGCTTCCCACGAGGAAGTCCTTCTCCACGTGCAGACATGCTCACCAGTGCCTGTGGCAAGGTGAAGGAAATGCCATACACTGACCTGGAAGAGACCACATCGCCCAGGCACAGTCTGAGACCTACCCTCATCCCGGAGGTTTTGGTAGCAGGAGTTCATCCCCAAGAACACAGCCCAGAGACCCCCTGGGGCCAAAACAGCTTCTGACTAACAATGTGCTATTGCTGTGGAAATCCTATCCCAAGTGGAGGTAGCCAGGTCAACAAAATGCCACACACCCTGGTGGAAGAGACAACATGGCCCAGGCATGGCCTAAGCCCCTCACCTCGTCCCTGTGCTCTGGGGAGCCGGAGGGACCCCCGAGGCCCACGGCCCTGAGGCCAGTTGGGCAGAAAGCCGGCTTCCCACGGAAACAGCTTTCTTGAGGTGCAGACCCTATCCCAAGGGCTGGTGGCAAGGGAAAGCAAATGCCATCCCCTTCTCTGGAAGAAACCCCAGTGCCCAGCCATGTTGAAAGTCCTCCCCTCCTCCCTGGGCTTCTGGCAGCAGGAGTGAAAAGAGAGGAGCACAGCACTGGGACCCGTTTGACAGAAACCGGCTTCCCACGCGGAAGTCCTTCTCCACGTGCAGACATGCTCCCCAGTGCCTGTGACAAGGTGAAGGAAATGCCATACACTGACCTGGAAGAGACCACAGGGCCCAGGCACAGTCTGAACCCTTCCCTCATCCCGGCGGTTTTGCTAGCAGGAGTTCAACCCCAAGAAACACAGACCGGAGACGCCCTGGGGCCCAAACGGCTTCCGACTAACAATATGCTCTTGCTGTGGAAATCCTATCCCAAGTGGAGGTAGCCAGGTCAACAAAATGCCACACAACCAAGTGGAACAAACAACATGGCCCAGGCATGGTCTAAGCCCCTCACCTCGTCCCTGTGCTTTGTGGAGCCGGAGGGACCCCCGAGGCACACGGCCCGGAGGCCCGTTGGGCAGAAAGCCGGCTTCCCACGGAAACAGCTTTCCTGAGGTGCAGACCCTATTCCAAGGGCTGGTGGCAAGGGAAAGCAAATGCCATCCCCTTCTCTGGAAGAAACCCCAGTGCCCAGCCATGTTGAAAGTCCTCCCCTCCTCCCTGGGCTTCTGGCAGCAGGAGTGAAAAGAGAGATGCACAGCACTGGGACCCGTTTGACAGAAACCGGCCTCCCACGAGGAAGTCCTTCTCCACGTGCAGACATGCTCCCCATTGCCTGTGGCAAGGTGAAGGAAATGCCATACACTGACCTGGAATAGACCACAGGGCCCAGGCACAGTCTGAGCCCTTCCCTCATCCCGGCGGTTTTGCTAGCAGGAGTTCAACCCCAACGAACACAGCCCGGAGACCCCCTGGGGCCAAAACGTCTTCCAACTAACAATATACTCTTGCTGTGGAAATCCTATCCCAAGTGGGGGTAGCCAGGTCAATAAAATGCCACACACCCAGGTGGAAGAAACAACATGGCCCAGGCATGGTCTAAGCCGTCACCTCGTCCCTGTGCTCTGGGGAGCCGGAGGGAACCCCGAGGGCCACGGCCCTGAGGCCCGTTGGGCAGGAAGCCGGTCCTCCCACGGAAACAGCTTTCCTGAGGTGCAGACCCTCTCCCAAGGGCTGGTGGCAAGGGAAAGCAAATGCCATCCCCTTCTCTGGAAGAAACCCCAGTGCCCAGCCATGTTCTAAGCCCTCCCCTCCTCCCTGGGCTTCTGGCAGCAGGAGTGAAAAGAGAGGAGCACAGCACAGGGACCCGTTTGACAGAAACCGGCTTCCCACGAGTTAATCATTCTCCACGTGCAGACATGCTCCCCAGTGCCTGTGGCAAGGTGAAGGAAATGCCATACACTGACCTGGAAGAGACCACAGGGCCCAGGCACAGTCTGAGCCATTCCCTCATCCCGGCGGTTTTGCTAGGAGGAGTTCAACCCCAAGGAACACAGACCGGAGACCCCCTGGGGCCCAAACGGCTTCGGAATAACAATATGCTCTTGCTGTGGAAATCCTATCCCAAGTGGGGTTAGCCAGGTCAACAAAATGCCACACAACCAAGTGGAAGAAACAACATGGCCCAGGCATGGTCTAAGCCCCTCACCTCGTCCCTGTGCTCTGGGGAGCCGGAGGGAACCCCGAGGGCCACGGCCCTGAGGCCCGTTGGGCAGGAAGCCGGCCTCCCATGGAAACAGCTTTCCTGAGGTACAGACCCTCTCCCAAGGGCTGGTGGCAAGGGAAAGCAAATGCCATCCCCTTCTCTGGAAGAAACCCCAGTGCCCAGCCATGTTCTAAGCCCTCCCCTCCTCCCTGGGCTTATGGTAGCAGGAGTGAAAAGAGAGGAGCACAGCACAGGGACCAGTTTGAGAGAAACCGGCTTCCCACGAGTTAGTCATTCTCCACGTGCAGACATGCTCCCCAGTGCCTGTGGCAAGGTGAAGGAAATGCCATACACTAACCTGGAAGAGACCACAGGGCCCAGGCACAGTCTGAGCCCTTCTCTCATCCCGGCGGTTTTGCTAGCAGGAGTTCAACCCCCAAAACACAGCCCTGAGACCCCCTGGGGCCAAAACGGCTTCCGACTAACAATATGCTCTTGCTGTGGAAATCCTATCCCAAGTGGGGGTACCCAGGTCAACAAAATGCCACACACCCAGGTGAAAGAGACAACATGGCCCAGGCATGGTCTAAGCCCCTCACCTCGTCCCTGTTTTCTGGGGAGCCGGAGGGACCCCCGAGGCACACGGCCCTGAGGCCCGTTGGGCAGAAATCCGGCTTCCGACGGAAACAGCTCTCCTGAGGTGCAGGACCTATCCCAAGGGCTGGTGGCAAGGGAAAGCAAATGCCATCCCCTTCTCTGGAAGAAACCCAGGTACCCAGCCATGTTGTAAGCCCTCCCCTCCTCCCTGGGCTTCTGGCTGTAGGAGTGAAAAGAGAGTTGAACAGCACTGGGACCCGTTTGACAGAAACCGGCTTCCCACGAGGAAGTCATTCTCCACGTGCAGACATGCTCCCCAGTGCCTGTGGCAAGGTGAAGGAAATGCCATACACTGACCTGGAAGAGACTACAGGGCCCAGGCACAGTCTGAGCCCTACCCTCATCCCGGCGGTTTTGCTAGCAGGAGTTCAACACCAAGGAACACAGACCGGAGACCCCCTGGGGCCAAAACGGCTACGGACTAACAATATGCTCTTTCTGTGGAAATCCTATCCCAAGTGGAGGTAGCCAGGTCAACAAAATGCCACACACCCTGGTGGAAGAGACAACATGGCCCAGGCATGGCCTAAGCCCCTCACCTCGTCCCTGTGCTCTGGGGAGCCGGACGGACCCCGAAGCACCATGGCCCTGAGGCCCGTTGGGCAGAAAGCCGGCTTCCCACGGAAACAGCTTTCCTGAGGTGCAGACCGTATCCCAAGGGCTGGTGTCAAGGGAAAGCAAATGCCATCCCCTTATCTGGAAGAAACCCCAGTGCCCAGCCATGTTCTAAGCCCTCCCCTCCTCCCTGGGCTTCTGGCAGCAGGAGTGAAAAGAGAGATGCACAGCACTGGGACCCGTTTGACAGAAACCGGCCTCCCACGAGGAAGTCCTTCTCCACGTGCAGACATGCTCCCCATTGCCTGTGGCAAGGTGAAGGAAATGCCATACACTGACCTGGAATAGACCACAGGGCCCAGGCACAGTCTGAGCCCTTCCCTCATCCCGGCGGTTTTGCTAGCAGGAGTTCAACCCCAACGAACAAAGCCCGGAGACCCCCTGGGGCCAAAACGTCTTCCAACTAACATTATACTCTTGCTGTGGAAATCCTATCCCAAGTGGGGGTAGCCAGGTCAATAAAATGCCACACACCCAGGTGGAAGAAACAACATGACCCAGGCATGGTCTAAGCCCGTCACCTCGTCCCTGTGCTCTGGGGAGCCGGAGGGAACCACGAGGGCCACGGCCCTGAGGCCCGTTGGGCAGGAAGCCGGCCTCCCACGGAAACAGCTTTCCTGAGGTACAGACCCTCTCCCAAGGGCTGGTGGCAAGGGAAAGCAAATGCCATCCCCTTCTCTGGAAGAAACCCCAGTGCCCAGCCATGTTCTAAGCCCTCCCCTCCTCCCTGGGCTTATGGTAGCAGGAGTGAAAAGAGAGGAGCACAGCACAGGGACCCGTTTGACAGAAACCGGCTTCCCACGAGTTAGTCATTCTCCACGTGCAGACATGCTCCCCAGTGCCTGTGGCAAGGTGAAGGAAATGCCATACACTAACCTGGAAGAGACCACAGGGCCCAGGCACAGTCTGAGCCCTTCCCTCATCCCGGCGGTTTTGGAGCAGGAGTTCAACCCCAAGGAACACAGACCGGAGACCCCCTGGGGCCCAAACGGCTTCGGACTAACAATATGCTCTTGCTGTGGAAATCCTATCCCAAGTGGGGGTAGCCAGGTCAACAAAATGCCACACACCGAGGTGGAAGAAACAACATGGCCCAGGCATGGTCTAAGCCCCTCACCTCGTCCCTGTGCTTTGGGGAGCCGGAGGGACCCCCGAGGCATACGGCCCGGAGGCCCGTTGGGCAGAAAGCCGGCTTCCCACGGAAACAGCTTTCCTGAGGTGCAGACCCTATCCCAAGGGGTGGTGGCAAAGGAAAGCAAATGCCATCCCCTTCTCTGGAAGAAACCCCATTGCCCAGCCATGTTGTAAGCTCTCCCCTCCTCCCTGGGCTTCTGGCAGCAGGAGTGAAAAGAGAGGGGCACAGCACGGGGACCCGTTTGACAGAAACCGGCTTCCCACGAGGAAGTCCTTCTCCACGTGCAGACATGCTCCCCAGTGCCTGTGGCAAGGTGAAGGAAATGCCATACACTGACCTGGAAGAGACCACAGGGCCCAGGCACAGTCTGAGCCCTTCTCTCATCCCGGGGGTTTTGCTAGCAGGAGTTCAACCCCCAAAACACAGCCCTGAGACCCCCTGGGGCCAAAACGGCTTCCGACTAACAATATGCTCTTGCTGTGGAAATCCTATCCCAAGTGGGGGTAGCCAGGTCAACAAAATGCCACACACCCAGGTGAAAGAGACAACATGGCCCAGGCATGGTCTAAGCCCCTCACCTCGTCCCTTTTCTCTGGGGAGTCGGAGGGACCCCCGAGGAACACGGCCCTGAGGCCCGTTGGGCAGAAACCCGGCTTCCCACGAAAACAGCTCTCCTGAGGTGCAGAACCTATCCCAAGGGCTGGTGGCAAGGGAAAGCAAATGCCATCCCCTTCTCTGGAAGAAACCCAGGTACCCAGCCATGTTGTAAGCCCTCCCCTCCTCCCTGGGCTTCTGGCTGTAGGAGTGAAAAGAGAGGAGCACAGCACTGGGACCCGTTTGACAGAAACCGGCTTGCCACGAGGAAGTCATTCTCCACGTGCAGACATGCTCCCCAGTGCCTGTGGCAAGGTGAAGGAAATGCCATACACTGACCTGGAAGAGACTACAGGGCCCAGGCACAGTGTGAGCCCTACCCTCATCCCGGCGGTTTTGCTAGCAGGAGTTCAACACCAAGGAACACAGACCGGAGACCCCCTGGGGCCAAAGGACTTATGACTAACAATATGCTCTTGCTGTGGAAATCCTATCCCACGTGGAGGTAGCCAGGTCAACAAAATGCCACACACCCTGGTGGAAGAGACAACATGGCCCAGGCATGGCCTAAGCCCCTCACCTCGTCCCTGTTCTCGGGGGAGCCGGACGGACCCCGAAGCACCATGGCCCTGAGGCCCGTTGGGCAGAAAGCCGGTTTCCCACGGAAACAGCTTTCCTGAGGTGCAGACCGTATCCCAAGGGCTGGTGTCAAGGGAAAGCAAATGCCATCCCCTTATCTGAAAGAAACCCCAGTGCCCAGCCATGTTCTAAGCCCTCCCCTCCTCCCTGAGCTTCTGGCAGCAGGAGTGAAAAGAGAGATGCACAGCACTGGGACCCGTTTGACAGAAACCGGCCTCCCACGAGGAAGTCCTTCTCCACGTGCAGACATGCTCCCCATTGCCTGTGGCAAGGTGAAGGAAATGCCATACACTGACCTGGAATAGACCACAGGGCCCAGGCACAGTCTGAGCCCTTCCCTCATCCCGGCGGTTTTGCTAGCAGGAGTTCAACCCCAACGAACACAGCCCGGAGACCCCCTGGGGCCAAAACGTCTTCCAACTAACAATATACTCTTGCTCTGGAAATCCTATCCCAAGTGGGGGTAGCCAGGTCAATAAAATGCCACACACCCAGGTGGAAGAAACAACATGGCCCAGGCATGGTCTAAGCCCCTCACATCGTCCCTGTACTCTGGGGAGCCGGAGGGAACGCCGAGGCCCACAGCCCTGAGGCCCGTTGGGCAGAAAGCCGGCTTCCCACGGAAACAGATTTCCTGAGGTGCAGAACCTACCCCAAGGAGTGGTGGCAAGGGAAAGGAAATGCCATCCCCTTCTCTGGAAGAAACGCCAGTGCCCAGTCATGCTTTAACCCCTCCCCTCCTCCATGGGCTTATGGCAGCAGGAGTGAAAAGAGAGGAGCACAGCACTAGGAGCGTTTGACAGAAACCGGCTTCCCACGAGGAAGTACTTCTCCACGTGCAGACATGCTCCCCAGTGCCTGTGCCAAGGTGAAGGAAATGCCATACACTGACCTGGAAGAGACAACAGGGCCCAGGTACAGTCTGAGACCTACCCTCATCCCGGAGGTTTTGGTAGCAGGAGTTCATCCCCAAGGAACACAGCACGGAGACCCCCTGGGGCCCAAACGGCTTCCGACTAACAATATACTCTTGATGTGGAAATCCTATCCCAAGTGGGGGTAACCAGGTCAACAAAATGCCACACACCCAGGTGGAAGAAAAAACATGGCCCAGGCATGGTCTAAGCCCCTCACCTCGTCCCTGTGCTCTGGGGAGCCGGAGGGACCCCTGAGGCCCACGGTCCTGAGGCCCGTTGGGCAGAAAGCCGGCTTCCCACGGAAACAGCTTTCCTGAGGTGCAGACCGTATCCCAAGGGCTGGTGGCAAGGGAAAGCAAATGCCATCCACTTCTCTGGAAGAAACCCCAGTGCCCAGCCATGTTGTAAGCCTTCCCCTCCTTCCTGGGCTTCTGGCAGCAGGAGTGAAAAGAGAGGAGCACAGCACTGGGACCCGTTTGACAGAAACCGGCTTCCCACGAGGAAGTCCTTCTCCACGTGCAGACATGCTCCCCAGTGCCTGTGGCAAGCTGAAGGAAATGCCATACACTGACCTGGAAGAGACCACATCGCCCAGGCACAGTCTGAGCCCTTCCCTCATCCCGGTGGTTTTGCTAGCAGGAGTTCAACCCCAAGAACACAGCCCGGAGACCCCCTGGGGCCAAAACAGCTTCCCACTAACAATATGCTATTGCTGTGGAAATCCTATCCCAAGTGGGGGTAACCAGGTCAACAAAATGCCACACACCCAGGTGGAAGAAACAACATGGCCCAGGCATGGTCTAAGCCCCTCACCTCGTCCCTGTGCTCTGGGGAGCCGGAGGGACCCCCGAGGCCCACGGCCCTGAGGCCCGTTGGGCAGGAAGCCGGCCTCCCACGGAAACAGCTTTCCTGAGATTCAGACCCTCTCCCAAGGGCTGGTAGCAAGAGAAAGCAAATGCCATGCCCTTCTCTGGAAGAAACTCCAGTTCCCAGCCATGTTGTAAGCCCTCCCCTCCTCCCTGGGCTTCAGGCAGGAGGAGTGAAAAGAGAGGAGCACAGCACTGGGACCCTTTTGACAGAAACCGGCTTCCCACGAGGAAGTCCTTCTCCACGTGCAGACATGCTCCCCAGTGCCTGTGGCAAGGTGAAGGAAATGCCATACACTGACCTGGAAGAGACCACAGGGCCCAGGCACAGTCTGAGACCTACCCTCATCCCGGAGATTTTGGTAGCAGGAGTTCATCCCCAAGAACACAGCCCAGAGACCCCCTGGGGCCAAAACAGCTTCTGACTAACAATGTGCTATTGCTGTGGAAATCCTATCCCAAGTGGAGGTAGCCAGGTCAACAAAATGCCACACACCCTGGTGGAAGAGACAACATGGCCCAGGCATGGCCTAAGCCCCTCACCTCGTCCCTGTGCTCTGGGGAGCCGGAGGGACCCCCGAGGCCCACGGCCCTGAGGCCAGTTGGGCAGAAAGCCGGCCTCCCACGGAAACAGCTTTCCTGAGGTGCAGACCCTCTCCCAAGGGCTGGTGGCAAGGGAAAGCAAATGCCATCCCCTTCTATGGAAGAAACCCCAGTGCCCAGCCATGTTCTAAGCCCTCCCCTCCTCCCTGGGCTTCTGGCAGCAGGAGTGAAAAGAGAGGAGCACAGCACTGGGACCCGTTTGACAGGAACGGGCTTCCCATGGGGAAGTCCTTCTCCACGTGCAGACATGCTCCCCAGTGCCTGTGGCAAGGTGAAGGAAATGCCATACACTGACCTGGAAGAGACCACAGGGCCCAGGCACAGTCTGAGCCCTTCCCTCATCCCCACGGTTTTGCTAGCAGGAGTTCAACCCCAAGAACACAGCCCGGAGACCCCCTGGGGCCAAAACAGCTTCCGACTAACAATATGCTATTGCTGTGGAAATCCTATCCCAAGTGGAGGTAGCCAGGTCAACAAAATGCCACACACCTTGGTGGAAGAGACAACATGGCCCAGGCATGGCCTAAGCCCCTCACCTCGTCCCTGTGCTCTGGGGAGCCGGAGGGACCCCCTAGGCCCACGGCCCTGAGGCCCGTTGGGCAGAAAGCCGGCTTCCCACGGAAACAGCTTTCCTGAGGTGCAGACCCTATCCCAAGGGCTGGTGGCAAGGGAAAGCAAATGCCATCCCCTTCTCTGGAAGAAACCCCAGTGCCCAGCCATGTTGAAAGTCCTCCCCTCCTCCCTGGGCTTCTGGCATCAGGAGTGAAAAGATGGGAGCACAGCACTGGGACCCGTTTGACAGAAACCGGCTTCCCACGAGGAAGTCCTTCTCCACATGCAGACATGCTCCCCAGTACCTGTGGCAAGGTGAAGGAAATGCCATACACTGACCTGGAAGAGACCACAGGGCCCAGGCACAGTCTGAGCCCTTCCCTCATCCCGGTGGTTTTGCTAACAGGAGTTCAACACCAAGGAACACATACCGGAGACCCCCTGGGGCCAAAACGGCTTCCGACTAACAATATGCTCTTGCTGTGGAAATCCTTTCCCAAGTGGAGGTAGCCAGGTCAACAAAATGCCACACACCCAGGTGGAAGAGACAATATGGCCCAGGCATGGCCTAAGCCCCTCACCTCGTCCCTGTGCTCTGGGGAGCCGGAGTGACCCCGAGGCCAACGGCCCTGACGCCCGTTGGCAGGAAGCCGGCTTCCCACGGAAACAGCTTTCCTGAGTTGCAGACCCTATCCCAAGGGCTGGAGGCAAGGGAAAACAAATGCCATCCACTTCTCTGGAAGAAACCCCAGTGCCCAGCCATGTTCTAAGCCCTCCCCTCCTCCCTGGGCTTCTGGAAGCTGGAGTGAAAAGAGAGGAGCGCAGCACTGGGACCCGGTTGACAGAAACAGGCTTCCCACGAGGAAGTCCTTCTCCACGTGCAGACATGCTCCCCAGTGCCTGTGGCAAGGTGAAGGAAATGCCATACACTGACCTGGAAGAGACGACAGGGCCCAGGCACAGTCTGAGCCCTTCCCTCATCCCGGTGGTTTTGCTAGCAGGAGTTCAACCCCAAGAACACAGCCCGGAGACACCCTGGGGCTAAAAGAGCTTCCCACTAACAATATGCTATTGCTGTGGAAATCCTATCCCAAGTGGGGGTAACCAGGTCAACAAAATGCCACACACCCAGGTGGAAGAAACAACATAGCCCAGGCATGGTCTAAGCCCCTCACCTCGTCCCTGTGCTCTGGGGAGCCGGAGGGACCCCCGAGGCCCACGGCCCTGAGGCCCGTTGGGCAGGAAGCCGGCCTCCCACGGAAACAGCTTTCCTGAGATTCAGATTCTCTCCCAAGGGCTGGTAGCAGAGAAAGCAAATGCCATGCCCTTCTCTGGAAGAAACTCCAGTTCCCAGCGATGTTGTAAGCCCTCCCCTCCTCCCTGGGCTTCAGGCAGGAGGAATGAAAAGAGAGGAGCACAGCACTGGGACCCTTTTGACAGAAACCGGCTTCCCACGAGGAAGTCCTTCTCCACGTGCAGACGTGCTCCCCAGTGCCTGTGGCAAGGTGAAGGAAATGCCATACACTGACCTGGAAGAGACCACAGGGCCCAGGCACAGTCTGAGACCTACCCTCATCACGGAGGTTTTGGTAGCAGGAGTTCATCCCCAAGAACACAGCCCAGAGACCCCCTGGGGCCAAAACAGCTTCTGACTAACAATGTGCTATTGCTGTGGAAATCCTATCCCAAGTGGAGGTAGCCAGGTCAACAAAATGCCACACACCCTGGTGGAAGAGACAACATGGCCCAGGCATGGCCTAAGCCCCTCACCTCGTCCCTGTGCTCTGGGGAGCCGGAGGCACCCCCGAGGCCCACGGCCCTGAGGCCAGTTGGGCAGAAAGCCGGCTTCCCACGGAAACAGCTTTCCTGAGGTGCAGACCCTATCCCAAGGGCTGGTGGCAAGGGAAAGCAAATGCCATCCCCTTCTCTGGAAGAAACCACAGTGCCCAGCCATGTTCTAAGCCCTCCCCTCCTCCCTGGGCTTCTGGCAGCAGGAATGAAAAGAGAGGAGCACAGCACTGGGACCCGTTTGACAGAAACCGGCCTCCCACGAGGAAGTCCTTCTCCACGTGCAGAAATGCTCCCCAGTGCCTGTGGCAAGGTGAAGGAAATGCCATACAGTGACCTGGAAGAGACCACAGGGCCCAGACACAGTCTGAGCCCTTCCCTCATCCTGGCGGTTTTGCTAGCAGAAGTTCAACCCCAAGAATACAGCCCGGAGACCCCCTGGGGCCCAAACGGCTTCCAACTAACAATATGCTCTTGTTGTGGAAATCCTATCCCAAGTGGGGGTAGCCAGGTCAACAAAATGCCACACAACCAAGTGGAAGAAACAACATGGCCCAGGCATGGTTTAAGCCCCTCACCTCGTCCCTGTGCTCTGGGGAGCCTGAGGGACCTCGAGACCAACGGCCCTGAGGCCCGTTGGCAGAAAGCCGGTTTCCCAAGGAAACAGCTTTCCTGAGGTGCTACCCTATCCCAAGGGCTGGTGGCAAGGGAAAGCAAATGCCATCCCCTTCTCTGGAAGAAACCCCAGTGCCCAGCCATGCTTTAACCCCTCCCCTCCTCCCTGGGCTTCTGGCAGCAGGAGTGAAAAGAGAGGGGCACAGCACGGGGACCCGTTTGACAGAAACCGGCTTCCCACGAAGAAGTCCTTCTCCACGTGCAGACATGCTCCCCAGTGCCTGTGGCAAGGTGAAGGAAATGCCATACACTGACCTGGAAGAGACCACAGGGCCCAGGCACAGTCTGAGCCCTTCTCTCATCCCGGCGGTTTTGCTAGCAGGAGTTCAACCCCAACGAACACAGCCCGGAGACCCCCTGGGACCAAAACGTCTTCCAACTAACAATATACTCTTGCTGTGGAAATCCTATCCCAAGTGGGGGTAGCCAGGTCAATAAAATGCCACACACCCAGGTGGAAGAAACAACATGGCCCAGGCATGGTCTAAGCCCCTCACATCGTCCCTGTACTCTGGGGAGCCGGAGGGAACCCCGAGGCCCACAGCCCTGAGGCCCGTTGGGCAGAAAGCCGGCATCCCACGGAAACAGATTTCCTGAGGTGCAGAACCTATCCCAAGGAGTGGTGACAAGGGAAAGCAAATGCCATCCCCTTCTCTGGAAGAAACCTCAGTGCCCAGCCATGTTGTAAGCCTTCCCCTCCTTCCTGGGCTTCTGGCAGCAGGAGTGAAAAGAGAGGAGCACAGCACTGGGAACCTTTTGACAGAAACCGGCTTCCCACGAGGAAGTCCTTCTCCATGTGCAGACATGCTCCCCAGTGCCTGTGGCAAGCTGAAGGAAATGCCATACACTGACCTGGAAGAGACCACATCGCCCAGGCACAGTCTGAGCCCTTCCCTCATCCCGGTGGTTTTGCTAGCAGGAGTTCAACCCCAAGAACACAGCCCGGAGACACCCTGGGGCTAAAAGAGCTTCCCACTAACAATATGCTATTGCTGTGGAAATCCTATCCCAAGTGGGGGTAACCAGGTCAACAAAATGCCACACACCCAGGTGG
Organism: Ursus americanus; assembly: GCF_024610735.1. NCBI lineage: Eukaryota > Metazoa > Chordata > Mammalia > Carnivora > Ursidae > Ursus > Ursus americanus. The sequence goes on along the minus strand of NW_028273629.1, from coordinate 175,032 downwards.
AAGAAACAACATGGCCCAGGCATGGTCTAAGCCCCTCACCTCGTCCCTGTGCTCTGGGGAGCCGGAGGGACCCCCGAGGCCCACGGCCCTGAGGCCCGTTGGGCAAGAAGCCGGCCTCCCACGGAACCAGCTTTCCTGAGATTCAGATTCTCTCCCAAGGGCTGGTAGCAGAGAAAGCAAATGCCATGCCCTTCTCTGGAAGAAACTCCAGTTCCCAGCGATGTTGTAAGCCCTCCCCTCCTCCCTGGGCTTCAGGCAGGAGGAGTGAAAAGAGAGGAGCACAGCACTGGGACCCTTTTGACAGAAACCGGCTTCCCACGAGGAAGTCCTTCTCCACGTGCAGACGTGCTCCCCAGTGCCTGTGGCAAGGTGAAGGAAATGCCATACACTGACCTGGAAGAGACCACAGGGCCCAGGCACAGTCTGAGACCTACCCTCATCACGGAGGTTTTGGTAGCAGGAGTTCATCCCCAAGAACACAGCCCAGAGACCCCCTGGGGCCAAAACAGCTTCTGACTAACAATGTGCTATTGCTGTGGAAATCCTATCCCAAGTGGAGGTAGCCAGGTCAACAAAATGCCACACACCCTGGTGGAAGAGACAACATGGCCCAGGCATGGCCTAAGCCCCTCACCTCGTCCCTGTGCTCTGGGGAGCCGGAGGCACCCCCGAGGCCCACGGCCCTGAGGCCAGTTGGGCAGAAAGCCGGCTTCCCACGGAAACAGCTTTCCTGAGGTGCAGACCCTATCCCAAGGGCTGGTGGCAAGGGAAACCAAATGCCATCCCCTTCTCTGGAAGAAACCACAGTGCCCAGCCATGTTCTAAGCCCTCCCCTCCTCCCTGGGCTTCTGGCAGCAGGAATGAAAAGAGAGGAGCACAGCACTGGGACCCGTTTGACAGAAACCGGCCTCCCACGAGGAAGTCCTTCTCCACGTGCAGAAATGCTCCCCAGTGCCTGTGGCAAGGTGAAGGAAATGCCATACAGTGACCTGGAAGAGACCACAGGGCCCAGACACAGTCTGAGCCCTTCCCTCATCCTGGCGGTTTTGCTAGCAGAAGTTCAACCCCAAGAATACAGCCCGGAGACCCCCTGGGGCCCAAACGGCTTCCGACTAACAATATGCTCTTGTTGTGGAAATCCTATCCCAAGTGGGGGTAGCCAGGTCAACAAAATGCCACACAACCAAGTGGAAGAAACAACATGGCCCAGGCATGGTTTAAGCCCCTCACCTCTTCCCTGTGCTCTGGGGAGCCTGAGGGACCTCGAGACCAACGGCCCTGAGGCCCGTTGGCAGAAAGCCGGTTTCCCAAGGAAACAGCTTTCCTGAGGTGCAGACCCTATCCCAAGGGCTGGTGGCAAGGGAAAGCAAATGCCATCCCCTTCTCTGGAAGAAACCCCAGTGCCCAGCCATGCTTTAACCCCTCCCCTCCTCCATGGGCTTATGGCAGCAGGAGTGAAAAGAGAGGAGCACAGCTCTAGGAGCGTTTGACAGAAACCGGCTTCCCAAGAGGAAGTCCTTCTCCACGTGCAGACATGCTCCCCAGTGCCTGTGCCAAGGTGAAGGAAATGCCATACACTGACCTGGAAGAGACCACAGGGCCCAGGCACAGTCTGAGCCCTTCCGTCATCCCGGTGGTTTTGCTAGCAGGAATTCAAACCCAAGAACACAGCCCGGAGACCCCCTGGGGCCAAAACAGCTTCCGACTAACAATATACTCTTGCTGTGGAAATCCTATCCCAAGTGGGGGTAACCAGGTCAACAAAATGCCACACACCCAGGTGGAAGAAACAACATGGCCCAGGCATGGTCTAAGCCCCTCACCTCGTCCCTGTGCTCTGGGGAGCCGGAGGGACCCCCGAGGCCCACGGGCTTGAGGTCCGTTGGGCAGAAAGCCGGCTTCCCACGGAAACAGCTTTCCTGAGGTGAAGACCCTATCCCAAGGGCTGGTGGCAAGTGAAAGCAAATGCCATCCCCTTCTCTGGAAGAAACCAAAGGGCCCAGGCATGTTCTAAGCCCTCCCCTCCTCCCTGGGCTTATGGTAGCAGGAGTGAAAAGAGAGGAGAACAGAACTGGGACCGTTTGACAGAAACAGGCTTCCCACGAGGAAGTCCTTCTCCACGTACAGACATGCTCCCCAGTGCCTTTGGCAAGGTGTAGGAAATGCCATACACTGACCTGGAAGAGACTACAGGGCCAGGCACAGTCTGAGCCCTTCCCTCATCCCGGCGGTTTTGCTAGCAGGAGTTCAACCCCAAGAACACAGCCCGGAGACCCGCTGGGGCCAAAACTTCTTCCAACTAACAATATACTCTTGCTGTGGAAATCCTATCCCAAGTGGGGGTAGCCAGGTCCATAAAAGGCCACACACCCAGGTGGAAGAAACAACATGGCCCAGGCATGGTCTAAGCCCGTCACCTCGTCCCTGTGCTCTGGCGAGCCGGAGGGAACCCCGAGGCCCACGGCCCTGAGGCCCGTTGGGCAGAAAGCCGGCTTCCCACGGAAACAGCTTTCCTGAGTTGCAGACCCTATCCCAAGGGCTGGAGGCAAGGGAAAACAAATGCCATCCACTTCTCTGGAAGAAACCCCAGTGCCCAGCCATGTTGAAAGTCCTCCCCTCCTCCCTGGGCTTCTGGCAGCAGGAGTGAAAAGAGAGGAGCACAGCACTGGGACCCGTTTGACAGAAACCGGCCTCCCACGCGGAAGTCCTTCTCCACGTGCAGACATGCTCCCCAGTGCCTGTGGCAAGGTGAAGGAAATGCCATAACCTGACATGGAAGAGACCACAGGGCCCAGGCACAGTCTGAGCCCTTCCCTCATCCCCACGGTTTTGCTAGCAGGAGTTCAACCCCAAAGAACACAACCCGGAGACCGCCTGGGGCCCAAACGGCTTTCGATGAACAATATGCTCTTGCTGTGGAAAACCTACCCCAAGTGGGGTAGCCAGGTCAACAAACTCCTAAACACCCAGGTGGAAGAAACAATATGGCCCTGGCATGGTCTAAGCCCCTCACCTCGTCCCTGTGCTTTGGGGAGCCGGAGGGACCCCCGAGGCCCACGGCCCTGAGGCCCGTAGGGCAGAAAGCCGGCTTCCCACGAAAACAGTTTCCTGAGGTGCAGACCCTATCCCAAGGGCTGGTGGCAAGGGAAAGCAAATGCCATCCCCTTCTCTGGAAGAAACCCCAGTGCCCAGCCATGTTGAAAGTCCTCCCCTCCTCCCTGGGCTTCTGGCAGCAGGAGTGAAAAGAGAGGAGCACAGCACTGGGACCCGTTTGACAGAAACCGGCTTCCCACGAGGAAGTCCTTCTCCACGTGCAGACATGCTCCCGAGTGCCTGTGGCAAGGTGAAGGAAATGCCATACCCTGACCTGGAAGAGACCACAGGGCCGAGGCACAGTCTGAGCCCTTCCCTCATCCCGGCGGTTTTGCTAGCAGGAGTTCAACCCCAACGAACACAACCCGGAGACCCCCTGGGGCCCAAACGGCTTTCGATGAACAATATGCTCTTGCTGTGGAAAACCTACCCCAAGTGGGGTAGCCAGGTCAACAAACTGCTAAACACCCAGGTGGAAGAAACAATAAGGCCCTGGCATTGTCTAAGCCCCTCACCTCGTCCCTGTGCTTTGGGGAGCCGGAGGGACCCCCGAGGCCCACGTCCCTGAGGCCCGTTAGGCAGAAAGCCGGTGTCCCACGGAAACAGCTTTCCTGAGGTGCAGACCCTATCCCAAGGGCTGGTGGCAAGGGAAAGCAAAAGCCATCCCCTTCTCTGGAAGAAACCACAGTGCCCAGCCATGTTCTAAGCCCTCCCCTCCTCCCTGGGCTTCTGGCAGCAGGAATGAAAAGAGAGGAGCACAGCACTGGGACCCGTTTGACAGAAACCGGCCTCCCACGAGGAAGTCCTTCTCCACGTGCAGAAATGCTCCCCAGTGCCTGTGGCAAGGTGAAGGAAATGCCATACACTGACCTGGAAGAGACAACAGGGCCCAGGTACAGTCTGAGACCTACCCTCATCCCCATGGTTTTGCTAGCAGGAGTTCATCCCCAAGGAACACACCACGGAGACCCCCTGGGGACCAAACGGCTTCCGACTAACAATATGCTCTTGATGTGGAAATCCTATCCCAAGTGGGGTAGCCAGGTCAACAAACTGCTAAACACCCAGGTGGAAGAAACAATAAGGCCCTGGCATTGTCTAAGCCCCTCACCTCGTCCCTGTGCTTTGGGGAGCCGGAGGGACCCCCGAGGAACACGGCCCGGAGGCCCGTTGGGCAGAAAGCCGGCTTCCCACGGAAACAGCTTTACTGAGGTGCAGACCGTATCCCAAGGGCTGGTGGCAAGGGAAAGCAAATGCCATCCCCTTCTCTGGAAGAAACCCCAGTGCCCAGCCATGTTGTAAGCCTTCCCCTCCTTCCTGGGCTTCTGGCAGCAGGAGTGAAAAGAGAGGAGCACAGCACTGGGACCCTTTTGACAGAAACCGGCTTCCCACGAGGAAGTCCTTCTCCATGTGCAGACATGCTCCCCAGTGCCTGTGGCAAGCTGAAGGAAATGCCATACACTGACCTGGACGAGACCTCATCGCCCAGGCACAGTCTGAGCCCTTCCCTCATCCCAGGGGTTTTGCTAGCAGGAGTTCAACCCCAAGAACACAGCCCGGAGACCCCCTGGGGCCAAAACAGCTTCGGACTAACAATATGCTCTTGCTGTGGAAATCCTATCCCAAGTGGGGGTAGCCAGGTCAACAAAATGCCACACAACCAAGTGGAAGAAACAACATGGCCCAGGCATGGTCTAAGCCCCTCACCTCATCCCTGTGCTTTGGGGAGCCGGAGGGACCCCCGAGGCACACGGCCCGGAGGCCCGTTGGGCAGAAAGCCGGCTTCCCACGGAAACAGCTTTCCTGAGGTGCAGACCGTATCCCAAGGGCTGGTGGCAAGGGAAAGCAAATGCCATCCCCTTCTCTGGAAGAAACCCCAGTGCCCAGCTATGTTGAAAGTCCTCCCCTCCTCCCTGGGCTTCTGGCAGCAGGAGTGAAAAGAGAGGAGCACAGCACTGGGACCCGTTTGACAGGAACGGGCTTCCCATGGGGAAGTCCTTCTCCACGTGCAGACATGCTCCCCAGTGCCTGTGGCAAGGTGAAGGAAATGCCATACACTGACCTGGAAGAGACCACAGGGCCCAGGCACAGTCTGAGCCCTTCCCTCATCCCCACGGTTTTGCTAGCAGGAGTTCAACCCCAAGAACACAGCCCGGAGACCCCCTGGAGCCAAAACAGCTTCCGACTAACAATATGCTATTGCTGTGGAAATCCTATCCCAAGTGGAGTTAGCCAGGTCAACAAAATGCCACACACCTTGGTGGAAGAGACAACATGGCCCAGGCATGGCCTAAGCCCCTCACCTCGTCCCTGTGGTCTGGAGAGCCGGAGGGACCCAGAGGCCCACGGCCCTGAGGCCCGTTGGGCAGAAAGCCGGCTTCCCACGGAAACAGCTTTCCTGAGGTGCAGACCCTATCCCAAGGGCTGGTGGCAAGGGAAAGCAAATGCCATCCCCTTCTCTGGAAGAAACCCCAGTGCCCAGCCATGTTGAAAGTCCTCCCCTCCTCCCTGGGCTTCTGGCAGCAGGAGTGAAAAGAGAGGAGCACAGCAATGGGACCCGTTTGACAGAAACCGGCTTCCCACGAGGAAGTCCTTCTCCACGTGCAGATATGCTCCCCAGTGCCTGTGGCAAGGTGAAGGAAATGCCATACACTGACCTGGAAGAGACCACAGGGCCCAGGCACAGTCTGAGCCCTTCCCTCATCCCGGTGGTTTTGCTAGCAGGAGTTCAACACCAAGGAACACAGACCGGAGACCCCCTGGGGCCAAAGGGCTTATGACTAACAATATGCTCTTGCTGTGGAAATCCTATCCCAAGTGGAGGTAGCCAGGTCAACAAAATGCCACACACCCTGGTGGAAGAGACAACATGGCCCAGGCATGGCCTAAGCCCCTCACCTCGTCCCTGTGCTCTGGGGAGCCGGACGGACCCCGAAGCACCATGGCCCTGAGGCCCGTTGGGCAGAAAGCCGGTTTCCCACGGAAACAGCTTTCCTGAGGTGCAGACCGTATCCCAAGGGCTGGTGTCAAGGGAAAGCAAATGCCATCCCCTTATCTGGAAGAAACCCCAGTGCCCAGCCATGTTCTAAGCCCTCCCCTCCTCCCTGGGCTTCTGGCAGCAGGAGTGAAAAGAGAGATGCACAGCACTGGGACCCGTTTGACAGAAACCGGCCTCCCACGAGGAAGTCCTTCTCCACGTGCAGACATGCTCCCCATTGCCTGTGGCAAGGTGAAGGAAATGCCATACACTGACCTGGAATAGACCACAGGGCCCAGGCACAGTCTGAGCCCTTCCCTCATCCCGGCGGTTTTGCTAGCAGGAGTTCAACCCCAACGAACACAGCCCGGAGACCCCCTGGGGCCAAAACGTCTTCCAACTAACAATATACTCTTGCTGTGGAAATCCTATCCCAAGTGGGGGTAGCCAGGTCAATAAAATGCCACACACCCAGGTGGAAGAAACAACATGGCCCAGGCATGGTCTAAGCCCGTCACCTCGTCCCTGTGCTCTGGGGAGCCGGAGGGAACCCCGAGGGCCACGGCCCTGAGGCCCGTTGGGCAGGAAGCCGGCCTCCCACGGAAACAGCTTTCCTGAGGTGCAGACCCTCTCCCAAGGGCTGGTGGCAAGGGAAAGCAAATGCCATCCCCTTCTCTGGAAGAAACCCCAGTGCCCAGCCATGTTCTAAGCCCTCCCCTCCTCCCTGGGCTTATGGTAGCAGGAGTGAAAAGAGAGGAGCACAGCACAGGGACCCGTTTGACAGAAACCGGCTTCCCACGAGTTAGTCATTCTCCACGTGCAGACATGCTCCCCAGTGCCTGTGGCAAGGTGAAGGAAATGCCATACACTAACCTGGAAGAGACCACAGGGCCCAGGCACAGTCTGAGCCCTTCCCTCATCCCGGCGGTTTTGCTAGCAGGAGTTCAACCCCAAGGAACACAGACCGGAGACCCCTGGGGCCCAAACGGCTTCGGACTAACAATATGCTCTTGCTGTGGAAATCCTATCCCAAGTGGGGGTAGCCAGGTCAACAAAATGCCACACAACCAAGTGGAAGAAACAACATGGCCCAGGCATGGTCTAAGCCCCTCACCTCGTCCCTGTGCTTTGGGGAGCCGGAGGGACCCCCGAGGCACACGGCCCGGAGGCCCGTTGGGCAGAAAGCCGGCTTCCCACGGAAACAGCTTTCCTGAGGTGCAGACCCTATCCCAAGGGCTGGTGGCAAGGGAAAGCAAATGCCATCCCCTTCTCTGGAAGAAACCCCAGTGCCCAGCTATGTTGAAAGTCCTCCCCTCCTCCCTGGGCTTCTGGCAGCAGGAGTGAAAAGAGAGGAGCACAGCACTGGGACCCGTTTGACAGGAACCGGCTTCCCATGAGGAAGTCCTTCTCCACGTGCAGACATGCTCCCCAGTGCCTGTGGCAAGGTGAAGGAAATGCCATACACTGACCTGGAAGAGACCACAGGGCCCAGGTACAGTCTGAGCCCTTCCCTCATCCCGGCTGTTTTGCTAGCAAGAGTTCAACCCCAAGAACACAGCCCGGAGACCCCCTGGGGCCAAAACAGCTTCCGACTAACAATATGCTATTGCTGTGGAAATCCTATCCCAAGTGGAGGTAGCCAGGTCAACAAAATGCCACACACCCTGGTGGAAGAGACAACATGGCCCAGGCATGGTCTAAGCCCCTCACCTCGTCCCTGTGCTCTGGGGAGCCGGAGGGACCCCCGAGGCATACGGCCCGGAGGCCCGTTGGGCAGAAAGCCGGCTTCCCACGGAAACAGCTTTCCTGAGGTGCAGACCCTATCCCAAGGGGTGGTGGCAAGGGAAAGCAAATGCCATCCCCTTCTCTGGAAGAAACCCCAGTGCCCAGCCATGTTGTAAGCTCTCCCCTCCTCCCTGGGCTTCTGGCAGCAGGAGTGAAAAGAGAGGGGCACAGCACGGGGACCCGTTTGACAGAAACCGGCTTCCCACGAGGAAGTCCTTCTCCACGTGCAGACATGCTCCCCAGTGCCTGTGGCAAGGTGAAGGAAATGCCATACACTGACCTGGAAGAGACCACAGGGCCCAGGCACAGTCTGAGCCCTTCTCTCATCCCGGCGGTTTTGCTAGCAGGAGTTCAACCCCCAAAACACAGCCCTGAGACCCCCTGGGGCCAAAACGGCTTCCGACTAACAATATGCTCTTGCTGTGGAAATCCTATCCCAAGTGGGGGTACCCAGGTGAACAAAATGCCACACACCCAGGTGAAAGAGACAACATGGCCCAGGCATGGTCTAAGCCCCTCACCTCGTCCCTGTTCTCTGGGGAGCCGGAGGGACCCCCGAGGCACATGGCCCGGAGGCCCGTTGGGCAGAAACCCGGCTTCCCACGGAAACAGCTCTCCTGAGGTGCAGAACCTATCCCAAGGGCTGGTGGCAAGGGAAAGCAAATGCCATCCCCTTCTCTGGAAGAAACCCAGGTACCCAGCCATGTTGTAAGCCCTCCCCTCCTCCCTGGGCTTCTGGGTGTAGGAGTGAAAAGAGAGGAGCACAGCACTGGGACCCGTTTGACAGAAACCGGCTTCCCACGAGGAAGTCATTCTCCACGTGCAGACATGCTCCCCAGTGCCTGTGGCAAGGTGAAGGAAATGCCATACACTGACCTGGAAGAGACTACAGGGCCCAGGCACAGTCTGAGCCCTACCCTCATCCCGGCGGTTTTGCTAGCAGGAGTTCAACACCAAGGAACACAGACCGGAGACCCCCTGGGGCCAAAACGGCTATGGACTAACAATATGCTCTTTCTGTGGAAATCCTATCTCAAGTGGGGGTAACCAGGTCAACAAAATGTCACACACCCAGGTGGAAGAGACAACATGGCCCAGGCATGGCCTAAGCCCCTCACCTCGTCCCTGTGGTCTGGAGAGCCGGAGGGACCCAGAGGCCCACGGCCCTGAGGCCCGTTGGGCAGAAAGCCGGCTTCCCACAGAAACAGCTTTCCTGAGGTGCAGACCCTCTCCCAAGGGCTGGTGGCAAGGGAAAGCAAATGCCATCCCCTTCTCTGGAAGAAACCCCAGTGCCCAGCCATGTTGAAAGTCCTCCCCTCCTCCCTGGGCTTCTGGCAGCAGGAGTGAAAAGAGAGGAGCACAGCAATGGGACACGTTTGACAGAAACCGGCTTCCCACGAGGAAGTCCTTCTCCACGTGCAGACATGCTCCCCAGTGCCTGTGGCAAGGTGAAGGAAATGCCATACACTGACCTGGAAGAGACCACAGGGCCCAGGCACAGTCTGAGCTCTTCCCTCATCCCGGTGGTTTAGCTAGCAGGAGTTCAACACCAAGGAACACAGACCGGAGACCCCCTGGGGCCAAAGGGCTTATGACTAACAATATGCTCTTGCTGTGGAAATCCTATCCCAAGTGGAGGTAGCCAGGTCAACAAAATGCCACACACCCTGGTGGAAGAGACAACATGGCCCAGGCATGGCCTAAGCCCCTCACCTCGTCCCTGTGCTCTGGGGAGCCGGACGGACCCCGAAGCACCATGGCCCTGAGGCCCGTTGGGCAGAAAGCCGGTTTCCCACGGAAACAGCTTTCCTGAGGTGCAGACCGTATCCCAAGGGCTGGTGTCAAGGGAAAGCAAATGCCATCCCCTTATCTGGAAGAAATCCCAGTGCCCAGCCATGTTCTAAGCCCTCCCCTCCTCCCTGGGCTTCTGGCAGCAGGAGTGAAAAGAGAGATGCACAGCACTGGGACCCGTTTGACAGAAACCGGCCTCCCACGAGGAAGTCCTTCTCCACGTGCAGACATGCTCCCCATTGCCTGTGGCAAGGTGAAGGAAATGCCATACACTGACCTGGAAGAGACCACAGGGCCCAGGCACAGTCTGAGCCCTTCCCTCATCCCGGCGGAGTTGCTAGCAGGAGTTCAACCCCAACGAACACAGCCCGGCGACCCCCTGGGGCCAAAACGTCTTCCAACTAACAATATACTCTTGCTGTGGAAATCCTATCCCAAGTGGGGGTAGCCAGGTCAATAAAATGCCACACACCCAGGTGGAAGAAACAACATGGCCCAGGCATGGTCTAAGCCCGTCACCTCGTCCCTGTGCTCTGGGGAGCCGGAGGGAACCCCGAGGGCCACGGCCCTGAGGCCCGTTGGGCAGGAAGCCGGCCTCCCACGGAAACAGCTTTCCTGAGGTGCAGACCCTCTCCCAAGGGCTGGTGGCAAGGGAAAGCAAATGCCATCCCCTTCTCTGGAAGAAACCCCAGTGCCCAGCCATGTTGAAAGTCCTCCCCTCCTCCCTGGGCTTCTGGCAGCAGGAGTGAAAAGATAGGAGCACAGCACTGGGACCCGTTTGACAGAAACCGGCTTCCCACGAGGAAGTCCTTCTCCACGTGCAGACATGCTCCCCAGTGCCTGTGGCAAGGTGAAGGAAATGCCATACACTGACCTGGAAGAGACCACAGGGCCCAGGCACAGTCTGAGCCCTTCCCTCATCCCGGTGGTTTAGCTAGCAGGAGTTCAACACCAAGGAACACAGACCGGAGACCCCCTGGGGTCAAAACGGCTTCCGACTAACAATATGCTCTTGCTGTGGAAATCCTATCCCAAGTGGAGGTAGCCAGGTCAACAAAATGCCACACACCCAGGTGGAAGAGACTATATGGCCCAGGCATGGCCTAAGCCCCTCACCTCGTCCCTGTGCTCTGGGGAACCGGAGGGACCCCCTAGGCCCACGGCCCTGAGGCCCGTTGGGCAGAAAGCCGGCTTCCCACGGAAACAGCTTTCCTGAGGTGCAGACCCTATCCCAAGGGCTGGTGGCAAGGGAAAGCAAATGCCATCCCCTTCTCTGGGAGAAACCCCAGTGCCCAGCCATGTTGAAAGTCCTCCCCTCCTCCCTGGGCTTCTGGCAGCAGGAGTGAAAAGATAGGAGCACAGCACTGGGACCCGTTTGACAGAAACCGGCTTCCCACGAGGAAGTCCTTCTCCACGTGCAGACATGCTCCCCAGTGCCTGTGGCAAGGTGAAGGAAATGCCATACACTGACCTGGAAGAGACCACAGGGCCCAGGCACAGTCTGAGCCCTTCCCTCATCCCGGTGGTTTTGCTAGCAGGAGTTCAACACCAAGGAACACAGACCGGAGACCCCCTGGGGCCAAAACGGCTTCCGACTAACAATATGCTCTTGCTGTGGAAATCCTATCCCAAGTGGAGGTAGCCAGGTCAACAAAATGCCACACACCCAGGTGGAAGAGACAATATGGCCCAGGCATGGCCTAAGCCCCTCACCTCGTCCCTGTGCTCTGGGGAGCTGGAGTGACCCCGAGGCCAACGGCCCTGAGGCCCGTTGGCAGGAAGCCGGCTTCCCACGGAAACAGCTTTCCTGAGTTGCAGACCCTATACAAGGGCTGGTGGCAAGGGAAAGCAAATGCCATCCCCTTCTCTGGAAGAAACCCCAGTGCCCAGCCATGTTGTAAGCCTTCCCCTCCTTCCTGGGCTTCTGGCAGCAGGAGTGAAAAGAGAGGAGCACAGCACTGGGACCCTTTTGACAGAAACCGGCTTCCCACGAGGAAGTCCTTCTCCATGTGCAGACATGCTCCCCAGTGCCTGTGGCAAGCTGAAGGAAATGCCATACACTGACCTGGAAGAGACCACATCGCCCAGGCACAGTCTGAGCCCTTCCCTCATCCCGGTGGTTTTACTAGCAGGAGTTCAACCCCAAGAACACAGCCCGGAGACACCCTGGGGCCAAAAGAGCTTCCCACTAACAATATGCTATTGCTGTGGAAATCCTATCCCAAGTGGGGGTAACCAGGTCAACAAAATGCCACACACCCAGGTGGAAGAAACAACATGGCCCAGGCATGGTCTAAGCCCCTCACCTCGTCCCTGTGCTCTGGGGAGCCGGAGGGACCCCCGAGGCCCACGGCCCTGAGGCCCGTTGGGCAGAAAGCCGGCCTCCCACGGAAACAGCTTTCCTGAGATTCAGACCCTCTCCCAAGGGCTGGTAACAAGAGAAAGCAAATGCCATGCCCTTCTCTGGAAGAAACTCCAGTTCCCAGCCATGTTGTAAGCCCCCCCTCCTCCTTGGGCTTCAGGCAGGAGGAGTGAAAAGAGAGGAGCACAGCACTGGGACCCTTTTGACAGAAACCGGCTTCCCACGAGGAAGTCCTTCTCCACGTGCAGACATGCTCCCCAGTGCCTGTGGCAAGGTGAAGGAAATGCCATACACTGACCTGGAAGAGACCATAGGGCCCAGGCACAGTCTGAGACCTACCCTCATCCCGGAGGTTTTGGTAGCAGGAGTTCATCCCCAAGAACACAGCCCAGAGACCCCCTGGGGCCAAAAGAGCTTCTGACTAACAATGTGCTATTGCTGTGGAAATCCTATCCCAAGTGGAGGTAGCCAGGTCAACAAAATGCCACACACCCTGGTGGAAGAGACAACATGGCCCAGGCATGGCCTAAGCCCCTCACCTCGTCCCTGTGCTCTGGGGAGCCGGAGGGACCCCCGAGGCCCACGGCCCTGAGGCCCGTTGGGCAGAAAGCCGGCTTCCCACGGAAACTGCTTTCCTGAGGTGCAGACACTATCCCAAGGGCTGGTGGCAAGGGAAAGCAAATGCCATCCCCTTCTCTGGAAGAAACCCCAGTGCCCAGCCATGTTGAAAGTCCTCCCCTCCTCCCTGGGCTTCTGGCAGCAGGAGTGAAAAGAGAGGAGCACAGCACTGGGACCCGTTTGACAGAAACCGACCTCCCACGCGGAAGTCCTTCTCCACGTGCAGACATGCTCCCCAGTGCCTGTGGCAAGGTGAAGGAAATGCCATACACTGACCTGGAAGAGACCACAGGGCCCAGGCACAGTCTGAACCCTTCCCTCATCCCGGCGGTTTTGCTAGCAGGAGTTCAACCCCAAGGAACACAGACCGGAGACGCCCTGGGGCCCAAACGGCTTCCGACTAACAATATGCTCTTGCTGTGGAAATCCTATCCCAAGTGGAGGTAGCCAGGTCAACAAAATGCCACACAACAAAGTGGAACAAACAACATGGCCCAGGCATGGTCTAAGCCCCTCACCTCGTCCCTGTGCTTTGTGGAACCGGAGGGACCCCCGAGGCACACGGCCCGGAGGCCCGTTGGGCAGAAAGCCGGCTTCCCACGGAAACAGCTTTCCTGAGGTGCAGACCCTATTCCAAGGGCTGGTGGCAAGGGAAAGCAAATGCCATCCCCTTCTCTGGAAGAAACCCCAGTGCCCAGCCATGTTGAAAGTCCTCCCCTCCTCCCTGGGCTTCCGGCAGCAGGAGTGAAAAGAGAGGAGCACAGCCCTGGGACCCGTTTGACAGAAACCGGCTTCCCACGAGGAAGTCCTTCTCCACGTGCAGACATGCTCCCCAGTGCCTGTGGCAAGGTGAAGGAAATGCCATACACTGACCTGGAAGAGACCACAGGGCCCAGGCACAGTCTGAGCCCTTCCCTCATCCCGGCGGTTTTGCTAGCAGGAGTTCAACCCCAACGAACACAGCCCGGAGACCCCCTGGGGCCAAAACGTCTTCCAACTAACAATATACTCTTGCTGTGGAAATCCTATCCCAAGTGGGGGTAGCCAGGTCAATAAAATGCCACACACCCAGGTGGAAGAAACAACATGGCCCAGGCATGGTCTAAGCCCGTCACCTCGTCCCTGTGCTCTGGGGAGCCGGAGGGAACCCCGAGGGCCACGGCCCTGAGCCCGTTGGGCAGGAAGCCGGCCTCCCACGGAAACAGCTTTCCTGAGGTGCAGACCCTCTCCCAAGGGCTGGTGGCAAGGGAAAGCAAATGCCATCCCCTTCTCTGGAAGAAACCCCAGTGCCCAGCCATGTTCTAAGCCCTCCCCTCCTCCCTGGGCTTATGGTAGCAGGAGTGAAAAGAGAGGAGCACAGCACAGGGACCCGTTTGACAGAAACCGGCTTCCCACGAGTTAGTCATTCTCCACGTGCAGACATTCTCCCCAGTGCCTGTGGCAAGGTGAAGGAAATGCCATACACTGACCTGGAAGAGACCACAGGGCCCAGGCACAGTCTGAGCCCTTCCCTCATCCCGGCGGTTTTGCTAGCAAGAGTTCAACCCCAAGGAACACAGACCGGAGACCCCCTGGGGCCCAAACGGCTTTCGATGAACAATATGCTCTTGCTGTGGAAAACCTACCCCAAGTGGGGTAGCCAGGTCAACAAACTGCTAAACACCCAGGTGGAAGAAACAATAAGGCCCTGGTATGGTCTAAGCCCCTCACCTCGTCCCTGTGCTTTAGGGAGCCGGAGGGACCCCCGAGGCCCACGTCCCTGAGGCCCGTTAGGCAGAAAGCCGGTGTCCCACGGAAACAGCTTTCCTGAGGTGCAGACCCTATCCCAAGGGCTGGTGGCAAGGGAAAGCAAATGCCATCCCCTTCTCTGGAAGAAACCCCAGTGCCCAGCCATGCTTTAACCCCTCCCCTCCTCCATGGGCTTATGGCAGCAGGAGTGAAAAGAGAGGAGCACAGCAGTAGGAGCGTTTGACAGAAACCGGCTTCCCAAGAGGAAGTCCTTCTCCACGTGCAGACATGCTCCCCAGTGCCTGTGCCAAGGTGAAGGAAATGCCATACACTGACCTGGAAGAGACCACAGGGCCCAGGCACAGTCTGAGCCCTTCCGTCATCCCGGTTGTTTTGCTAGCAGGAATTCAAACCCAAGAACACAGCCCGGAGACCCCCTGGGGCCAAAACAGCTTCCGACTAACAATATACTCTTGCTGTGGAAATCCTATCCCAAGTGGGGGTAACCAGGTCAACAAAATGCCACACACCCAGTTGGAAGAAACAACATGGCCCAGGCATGGTCTAAGCCCCTCACCTCGTCCCTGTGCTCTGGGGAGCCGGAGGGACCCCCGAGGCCCACGGGCTTGAGGTCCGTTGGGCAGAAAGCCGGCTTCCCACGGAAACAGCTTTCCTGAGGTGAAGACCCTATCCCAAGGGCTGGTGGCAAGTGAAAGCAAATGCCATCCCCTTCTCTGGAAGAAACCAAAGGGCCCAGGCATGTTCTAAGCCCTCCCCTCCTCCCTGGGCTTATGGTAGCAGGAGTGAAAAGAGAGGAGAACAGAACTGGGACCGTTTGACAGAAACAGGCTTCCCACGAGGAAGTCCTTCTCCACGTACAGACATGCTCCCCAGTGCCTTTGGCAAGGTGTAGGAAATGCCATACACTGACCTGGAAGAGACTACAGGGCCCAGGCACAGTCTGAGCCCTTCCCTCATCCCGGCGGTTTTGCTAGCAGGAGTTCAACCCCAAGAACACAGCCCGGAGACCCGCTGGGGCCAAAACTTCTTCCAACTAACAATATACTCTTGCTGTGGAAATCCTATCCCAAGTGGGGGTAGCCAGGTCCATAAAAGGCCACACACCCAGGTGGAAGAAACAACATGGCCCAGGCATGGTCTAAGTCCGTCACCTCGTCCCTGTGCTCTGGGGAGCCGGAGGGAACCCCGAGGCCCACGGCCCTGAGGCCCGTTGGGCAGGAAGCCGGCCTCCCACGGAAACAGCTTTCCTGAGGTGCAGACCGTATCCCAAGGGCTGGTGGCAAGGGAAAGCAAATGCCATCCCCTTCTCTGGAAGAAACCCCAGTGCCCAGCCATGTTGTAAGCCTTCCCCTCCTTCCTGGGCTTCTGGCAGCAGGAGTGAAAAGAGAGGAACACAGCACTGGGACCCTTTTGACAGAAACCGGCTTCCCACGAGGAAGTCCTTCTCCACGTGCAGACATGCTCACCAGTGCCTGTGGCAAGGTGAAGGAAATGCCATACACTGACCTGGACGAGACTACAGGGCCCAGGCACAGTCTGAGCCCTTCCCTCATCCCAGGGGTTTTGGTAGCATTAGTTCAACCCCAAGAACACACCCCGGAGACCCCCTGGGGCCAAAAGAGCTTCCGACTAACAATATGCTATTGCTGTGGAAATCCTATCCCAAGTGGAGGTAGCCAGGTCAACAAAATGCCACACACCCAGGTGGAAGAGACAACATGGCGCAGGCATGGCCTAAGCCCCTCACCTCGTCCCTGTGCTCTGGGGAGCCGGAGGGACCCCCGAGGCCCACGGTCCTGAGGCCCGTTGGGCAGAAAGCCGGCTTCCCACGGAAACAGCTTTCCTGAGGTGCAGACCCTATCCCAAGGGCTGGTGGCAAGGGAAAGCAAATGCCATCCCCTTCTCTGGAAGAAACCCCAGTGCCCAGCCATGTTGAAAGTCCTCCCCTCCTCCCTGGGCTTCTGGCAGCAGGAGTGAAAAGAGAGGAGCACAGCACTGGGACCCGTTTGACAGAAACCGGCTTCGCACGAGGAAGTCCTTCTCCACGTGCAGACATGCTCCCCAGTGCCTGTGGCAAGGTGAAGGAAATGCCATACACTGACCTGGAAGAGACCACAGGGCCCAGGCACAGTCTGAGCCCTTCCCTCATCCCGGTGGTTTTGGTAGCAGGAGTTCAACACCAAGGAACACAGACCGGAGACCCCCTGGGGCCAAAGGGCTTATGACTAACAATATGCTCTTGCTGTGGAAATCCTATCCCAAGTGGAGGTAGCCAGGTCAACAAAATGCCACACACCCTGGGGGAAGAAACAACATGGCCCAGGCATGGCCTAAGCCCCTCACCTCGTCCCTGTGCTCTGGGGAGCCGGACGGACCCCGAAGCACCATGGCCCTGAGGCCCGTTGGGCAGAAAGCCGGTTTCCCACGGAAACAGCTTTCCTGAGGTGCAGACCGTATCCCAAGGGCTGGTGTCAAGGGAAAGCAAATGCCATCCCCTTATCTGGAAGAAACCCCAGTGCCCAGCCATGTTCTAAGCCCTCCCCTCCTCCCTGGGCTTCTGGCAGCAGGAGTGAAAAGAGAGATGCACAGCACTGGGACCCGTTTGACAGAAACCGGCCTCCCACGAGGAAGTCCTTCTCCACGTGCAGACATGCTCCCCATTGCCTGTGGCAAGGTGAAGGAAATGCCATACACTGACCTGGAATAGACCACAGGGCCCAGGCACAGTCTGAGCCCTTCCCTCATCCCGGCGGTTTTGCTAGCAGGAGTTCAACCCCAACGAACACAGCCCGGAGACCCCCTGGGACCAAAACGTCTTCCAACTAACAATATACTCTTGCTGTGGAAATCCTATCCCAAGTGGGGGTAGCCAGGTCAATAAAATGCCACACACCCAGGTGGAAGAAACAACATGGCCCAGGCATGGTCTAAGCCCCTCACATCGTCCCTGTACTCTGGGGAGCCGGAGGGAACCCCGAGGCCCACAGCCCTGAGGCCCGTTGGGCAGAAAGCCGGCATCCCACGGAAACAGATTTCCTGAGGTGCAGAACCTATCCCAAGGAGTGGTGGCAAGGGAAAGCAAATGCCATCCCCTTCTCTGGAAGAAACCCCAGTGCCCAGCCATGTTGTAAGCCTTCCCCTCCTTCCTGGGCTTCTGGCAGCAGGAGTGAAAAGAGAGGAGCACAGCACTGGGAACCTTTTGACAGAAACCGGCTTCCCACGAGGAAGTCCTTCTCCATGTGCAGACATGCTCCCCAGTGCCTGTGGCAAGCTGAAGGAAATGCCATACACTGACCTGGAAGAGACCACATCGCCCAGGCACAGTCTGAGCCCTTCCCTCATCCCGGTGGTTTAGCTAGCAGGAGTTCAACCCCAAGAACACAGCCCGGAGACACCCTGGGGCTAAAAGAGCTTCCCACTAACAATATGCTCTTGCTGTGGAAATCCTATCCCAAGTGGAGGTAGCCAGGTCAACAAAATGCCACACACCCAGGTGGAAGAGACTATATGGCCCAGGCATGGCCTAAGCCCCTCACCTCGTCCCTGTGCTCTGGGGAACCGGAGGGACCCCCTAGGCCCACGGCCCTGAGGCCCGTTGGGCAGAAAGCCGGCTTCCCACGGAAACAGCTTTCCTGAGGTGCAGACCCTATCCCAAGGGCTGGTGGCAAGGGAAAGCAAATGCCATCCCCTTCTCTGGGAGAAACCCCAGTGCCCAGCCATGTTGAAAGTCCTCCCCTCCTCCCTGGGCTTCTGGCAGCAGGAGTGAAAAGATAGGAGCACAGCACTGGGACCCGTTTGACAGAAACCGGCTTCCCACGAGGAAGTCCTTCTCCACGTGCAGACATGCTCCCCAGTGCCTGTGGCAAGGTGAAGGAAATGCCATACACTGACCTGGAAGAGACCACAGGGCCCAGGCACAGTCTGAGCCCTTCCCTCATCCCGGTGGTTTTGCTAGCAGGAGTTCAACACCAAGGAACACAGACCGGAGACCCCCTGGGGCCAAAACGGCTTCCGACTAACAATATGCTCTTGCTGTGGAAATCCTATCCCAAGTGGAGGTAGCCAGGTCAACAAAATGCCACACACCCAGGTGGAAGAGACAATATGGCCCAGGCATGGCCTAAGCCCCTCACCTCGTCCCTGTGCTCTGGGGAGCTGGAGTGACCCCGAGGCCAACGGCCCTGAGGCCCGTTGGCAGGAAGCCGGCTTCCCACGGAAACAGCTTTCCTGAGTTGCAGACCCTATACAAGGGCTGGTGGCAAGGGAAAGCAAATGCCATCCCCTTCTCTGGAAGAAACCCCAGTGCCCAGCCATGTTGTAAGCCTTCCCCTCCTTCCTGGGCTTCTGGCAGCAGGAGTGAAAAGAGAGGAGCACAGCACTGGGACCCGGTTGACAGAAACAGGCTTCCCACGAGGAAGTCATTCTCCACGTGCAGACATGCTCCCCAGTGCCTGTGGCAAGGTGAAGGAAATGCCATACACTGACCTGGAAGAGACCACAGGGCCCAGGCACAGTCTGAGCCCTTCTCTCATCCCGGGGGTTTTGCTAGCAGGAGTTCAACCCCCAAAACACAGCCCTGAGACCCCCTGGGGCCAAAACGGCTTCCGACTAACAATATGCTCTTGCTGTGGAAATCCTATCCCAAGTGGGGGTAGCCAGGTCAACAAAATGCCACACACCCAGGTGAAAGAGACAACATGGCCCAGGCATGGTCTAAGCCCCTCACCTCGTCCCTTTTCTCTGGGGAGTCGGAGGGACCCCCGAGGAACACGGCCCTGAGGCCCGTTGGGCAGAAACCCGGCTTCCCACGAAAACAGCTCTCCTGAGGTGCAGAACCTATCCCAAGGGCTGGTAACAAGAGAAAGCAAATGCCATCCCCTCTCTGGAAGAAACCCAGGTACCCAGCCATGTTGTAAGCCCTCCCCTCCTCCCTGGGCTTCTGGCTGTAGGAGTGAAAAGAGAGGAGCACAGCACTGGGACCCGTTTGACAGAAACCGGCTTGCCACGAGGAAGTCATTCTCCACGTGCAGACATGCTCCCCAGTGCCTGTGGCAAGGTGAAGGAAATGCCATACACTGACCTGGAAGAGACTACAGGGCCCAGGCACAGTGTGAGCCCTACCCTCATCCCGGCGGTTTTGCTAGCAGGAGTTCAACACCAAGGAACACAGACCGGAGACCCCCTGGGGCCAAAGGACTTATGACTAACAATATGCTCTTGCTGTGGAAATCCTATCCCACGTGGAGGTAGCCAGGTCAACAAAATGCCACACACCCTGGTGGAAGAGACAACATGGCCCAGGCATGGCCTAAGCCCCTCACCTCGTCCCTGTTCTCGGGGGAGCCGGACGGACCCCGAAGCACCATGGCCCTGAGGCCCGTTGGGCAGAAAGCCGGTTTCCCACGGAAACAGCTTTCCTGAGGTGCAGACCGTATCCCAAGGGCTGGTGTCAAGGGAAAGCAAATGCCATCCCCTTATCTGAAAGAAACCCCAGTGCCCAGCCATGTTCTAAGCCCTCCCCTCCTCCCTGAGCTTCTGGCAGCAGGAGTGAAAAGAGAGATGCACAGCACTGGGACCCGTTTGACAGAAACCGGCCTCCCACGAGGAAGTCCTTCTCCACGTGCAGACATGCTCCCCATTGCCTGTGGCAAGGTGAAGGAAATGCCATACACTGACCTGGAATAGACCACAGGGCCCAGGCACAGTCTGAGCCCTTCCCTCATCCCGGCGGTTTTGCTAGCAGGAGTTCAACCCCAACGAACACAGCCCGGAGACCCCCTGGGGCCAAAACGTCTTCCAACTAACAATATACTCTTGCTCTGGAAATCCTATCCCAAGTGGGGGTAGCCAGGTCAATAAAATGCCACACACCCAGGTGGAAGAAACAACATGGCCCAGGCATGGTCTAAGCCCCTCACATCGTCCCTGTACTCTGGGGAGCCGGAGGGAACGCCGAGGCCCACAGCCCTGAGGCCCGTTGGGCAGAAAGCCGGCTTCCCACGGAAACAGATTTCCTGAGGTGCAGAACCTACCCCAAGGAGTGGTGGCAAGGGAAAGGAAATGCCATCCCCTTCTCTGGAAGAAACGCCAGTGCCCAGTCATGCTTTAACCCCTCCCCTCCTCCATGGGCTTATGGCAGCAGGAGTGAAAAGAGAGGAGCACAGCACTAGGAGCGTTTGACAGAAACCGGCTTCCCACGAGGAAGTACTTCTCCACGTGCAGACATGCTCCCCAGTGCCTGTGCCAAGGTGAAGGAAATGCCATACACTGACCTGGAAGAGACAACAGGGCCCAGGTACAGTCTGAGACCTACCCTCATCCCGGAGGTTTTGGTAGCAGGAGTTCATCCCCAAGGAACACAGCACGGAGACCCCCTGGGGCCCAAACGGCTTCCGACTAACAATATACTCTTGATGTGGAAATCCTATCCCAAGTGGGGGTAACCAGGTCAACAAAATGCCACACACCCAGGTGGAAGAAAAAACATGGCCCAGGCATGGTCTAAGCCCCTCACCTCGTCCCTGTGCTCTGGGGAGCCGGAGGGACCCCTGAGGCCCACGGTCCTGAGGCCCGTTGGGCAGAAAGCCGGCTTCCCACGGAAACAGCTTTCCTGAGGTGCAGACCGTATCCCAAGGGCTGGTGGCAAGGGAAAGCAAATGCCATCCACTTCTCTGGAAGAAACCCCAGTGCCCAGCCATGTTGTAAGCCTTCCCCTCCTTCCTGGGCTTCTGGCAGCAGGAGTGAAAAGAGAGGAGCACAGCACTGGGACCCGTTTGACAGAAACCGGCTTCCCACGAGGAAGTCCTTCTCCACGTGCAGACATGCTCCCCAGTGCCTGTGGCAAGCTGAAGGAAATGCCATACACTGACCTGGAAGAGACCACATCGCCCAGGCACAGTCTGAGCCCTTCCCTCATCCCGGTGGTTTTGCTAGCAGGAGTTCAACCCCAAGAACACAGCCCGGAGACCCCCTGGGGCCAAAACAGCTTCCCACTAACAATATGCTATTGCTGTGGAAATCCTATCCCAAGTGGGGGTAACCAGGTCAACAAAATGCCACACACCCAGGTGGAAGAAACAACATGGCCCAGGCATGGTCTAAGCCCCTCACCTCGTCCCTGTGCTCTGGGGAGCCGGAGGGACCCCCGAGGCCCACGGCCCTGAGGCCCGTTGGGCAGGAAGCCGGCCTCCCACGGAAACAGCTTTCCTGAGATTCAGACCCTCTCCCAAGGGCTGGTAGCAAGAGAAAGCAAATGCCATGCCCTTCTCTGGAAGAAACTCCAGTTCCCAGCCATGTTGTAAGCCCTCCCCTCCTCCCTGGGCTTCAGGCAGGAGGAGTGAAAAGAGAGGAGCACAGCACTGGGACCCTTTTGACAGAAACCGGCTTCCCACGAGGAAGTCCTTCT
Source organism: Ursus americanus (assembly GCF_024610735.1). Classification (NCBI taxonomy): domain Eukaryota; kingdom Metazoa; phylum Chordata; class Mammalia; order Carnivora; family Ursidae; genus Ursus; species Ursus americanus. The sequence goes on along the minus strand of NW_028273629.1, from coordinate 153,252 downwards.
CCACGTGCAGACATGCTCCCCAGTGCCTGTGGCAAGGTGAAGGAAATGCCATACACTGACCTGGAAGAGACCACATCGCCCAGGCACAGTCTGAGACCTACCCTCATCCCGGAGGTTTTGGTAGCAGGAGTTCATCCCCAAGAACACAGCCCAGAGACCCCCTGGGGCCAAAACAGCTTCTGACTAACAATGTGCTATTGCTGTGGAAATCCTATCCCAAGTGGAGGTAGCCAGGTCAACAAAATGCCACACACCCTGGTGGAAGAGACAACATGGCCCAGGCATGGCCTAAGCCCCTCACCTCGTCCCTGTGCTCTGGGGAGCCGGAGGGACCCCCGAGGCCCACGGCCCTGAGGCCAGTTGGGCAGAAAGCCGGCTTCCCACGGAAACAGCTTTCCTGAGGTGCAGACCCTATCCCAAGGGCTGGTGGCAAGGGAAAGCAAATGCCATCCCCTTCTCTGGAAGAAACCCCAGTGCCCAGCCATGTTGAAAGTCCTCCCCTCCTCCCTGGGCTTCTGGCAGCAGGAGTGAAAAGAGAGGAGCACAGCACTGGGACCCGTTTGACAGAAACCGGCTTCCCACGCGGAAGTCCTTCTCCACGTGCAGACATGCTCCCCAGTGCCTGTGGCAAGGTGAAGGAAATGCCATACACTGACCTGGACGAGACTACAGGGCCCAGGCACAGTCTGAGCCCTTCCCTCATCCCAGGGGTTTTGCTAGCAGGAGTTCAACACCAAGGAACACAGACCGGAGACCCCCTGGGGCCAAAGGGCTTATGAGTAACAATATGCTCTTGCTGTGGAAATCTAAACCCAAGTGGGGGTAGCCAGGTCAACAAAATGCCACACACCGAGGTGGAAGAAACAACATGGCCCAGGCATGGTCTAAGCCCCTCACCTCGTCCCTGTGCTCTGGGGAGCCGGAGGGACCCCCGAGGCATACGGCCCGGAGGCCCGTTGGGCAGAAAGCCGGCTTCCCACGGAAACAGCTTTCCTGAGGTGCAGACCCTATCCCAAGGGGTGGTGGCAAGGGAAAGCAAATGCCATCCCCTTCTCTGGAAGGAACCCCATTGCCCAGCCATGTTGTAAGCTCTCCCCTCCTCCATGGGCTTCGGGCAGCAGGAGTGAAAAGAGAGGGGCACAGCACGGGGACCCGTTTGACAGAAACCGGCTTCCCACGAGGAAGTCCTTCTCCACGTGCAGACATGCTCCCCAGTGCCTGTGGCAAGGTGAAGGAAATGCCATACACTGACCTGGAAGAGGCTACAGGGCCCAGGCACAGTCTGAGCCCTTCCCTCATCCCGGCGGTTTTGCTAGCAGGAGTTCAACCCCAATGAACACAGCCCGGAGACCCCCTGGGGCCAAAACGTCTTCCAACTAACAATATACTCTTGCTGTGGAAATCCTATCCCAAGTGGGGGTAGCCAGGTCAATAAAATGCCACACACCCAGGTGGAAGAAACAACATGGCCCAGGCATGGTCTAAGCCCGTCACCTCGTCCCTGTGCTCTGGGGAGCCGGAGGGAACCCCGAGGGCCACGACCCTGAGGCCCGTTGGGCAGGAAGCCGGCCTCCCACGGAAACAGCTTTCCTGAGGTGCAGACCCTCTCCCAAGGGCTGGTGGCAAGGGAAAGCAAATGCCATCCCCTTCTCTGGAAGAAACCCCAGTGCCCAGCCATGTTCTAAGCCCTCCCCTCCTCCCTGGGCTTCTGGCAGCAGGAGTGAAAAGAGAGGAGCACAGCACTGGGACCCGTTTGACAGGAACCGGCTTCCCATGGGGAAGTCCTTCTCCACGTGCAGACATGCTCCCCAGTGCCTGTGGCAAGGTGAAGGAAATGCCATACACTGACCTGGAAGAGACCACAGGGCCCAGGCACAGTCTGAGCCCTTCCCTCATCCCCACGGTTTTGCTAGCAGGAGTTCAACCCCAAGAACACAGCCCGGAGACCCCCTGGGGCCAAAACAGCTTCCGACTAACAATATGCTATTGCTGTGGAAATCCTATCCCAAGTGGAGGTAGCCAGGTCAACAAAATGCCACACACCTTGGTGGAAGAGACAACATGGCCCAGGCATGGCCTAAGCCCCTCACCTCGTCCCTGTGCTCTGGGGAGCCGGAGGGACCCCCTAGGCCCACGGCCCTGAGGCCCGTTGGGCAGAAAGCCGGCTTCCCACGGAAACAGCTTTCCTGAGGTGCAGACCCTATCCCAAGGGCTGGTGGCAAGGGAAAGCAAATGCCATCCCCTTCTCTGGAAGAAACCCCAGTGCCCAGCCATGTTGAAAGTCCTCCCCTCCTCCCTGGGCTTCTGGCATCAGGAGTGAAAAGATGGGAGCACAGCACTGGGACCCGTTTGACAGAAACCGGCTTCCCACGAGGAAGTCCTTCTCCACATGCAGACATGCTCCCCAGTGCCTGTGGCAAGGTGAAGGAAATGCCATACACTGACCTGGAAGAGACCACAGGGCCCAGGCACAGTCTGAGCCCTTCCCTCATCCCGGTGGTTTTGCTAACAGGAGTTCAACACCAAGGAACACATACCGGAGACCCCCTGGGGCCAAAACGGCTTCCGACTAACAATATGCTCTTGCTGTGGAAATCCTTTCCCAAGTGGAGGTAGCCAGGTCAACAAAATGCCACACACCCAGGTGGAAGAGACAATATGGCCCAGGCATGGCCTAAGCCCCTCACCTCGTCCCTGTGCTCTGGGGAGCCGGAGTGACCCCGAGGCCAACGGCCCTGACGCCCGTTGGCAGGAAGCCGGCTTCCCACGGAAACAGCTTTCCTGAGTTGCAGACCCTATCCCAAGGGCTGGAGGCAAGGGAAAACAAATGCCATCCACTTCTCTGGAAGAAACCCCAGTGCCCAGCCATGTTCTAAGCCCTCCCCTCCTCCCTGGGCTTCTGGCAGCTGGAGTGAAAAGAGAGGAGCGCAGCACTGGGACCCGGTTGACAGAAACAGGCTTCCCACGAGGAAGTCCTTCTCCACGTGCAGACATGCTCCCCAGTGCCTGTGGCAAGGTGAAGGAAATGCCATACACTGACCTGGAAGAGACGACAGGGCCCAGGCACAGTCTGAGCCCTTCCCTCATCCCGGCGGTTTTGCTAGCAAGAGTTCAACCGCAAGGAACACAGTCCGGAGACCCCCTGGGGCCCAAACGGCTTCCGACTAACAATATGTTCTTGCTGTGGAAATCTAAACCCAAGTGGGGGTAGCCAGGTCAACAAAATGCCACACACCGAGGTGGAAGAAACAACATGGCCCAGGCATGGTCTAAGCCCCTCACCTCGTCCCTGTGCTCTGGGGAGCCGGAGGGACCCCCGAGGCATACGGCCCGGAGGCCCGTTGGGCAGAAAGCGGGCTTCCCACGGAAACAGCTTTCCTGAGGTGCAGACCCTATCCCAAGGGGTGGTGGCAAGGGAAAGCAAAAGCCATCCCCTTCTCTGGAAGAAACCCCATTGCCCAGCCATGTTGTAAGCTCTCCCCTCCTCCCTGGGCTTCTGGCAGCAGGAGTGAAAAGAGAGGGGCACAGCACGGGGACCCGTTTGACAGAAACCGGCTTCCCACGAAGAAGTCCTTCTCCACGTGCAGACATGCTCCCCAGTGCCTGTGGCAAGGTGAAGGAAATGCCATACACTGACCTGGAAGAGACCACAGGGCCCAGGCACAGTCTGAGCCCTTCTCTCATCCCGGCGGTTTTGCTAGCAGGAGTTCAACCCCAACGAACACAGCCCGGAGACCCCCTGGGACCAAAACGTCTTCCAACTAACAATATACTCTTGCTGTGGAAATCCTATCCCAAGTGGGGGTAGCCAGGTCAATAAAATGCCACACACCCAGGTGGAAGAAACAACATGGCCCAGGCATGGTCTAAGCCCCTCACATCGTCCCTGTACTCTGGGGAGCCGGAGGGAACCCCGAGGCCCACAGCCCTGAGGCCCGTTGGGCAGAAAGCCGGCATCCCACGGAAACAGATTTCCTGAGGTGCAGAACCTATCCCAAGGAGTGGTGACAAGGGAAAGCAAATGCCATCCCCTTCTCTGGAAGAAACCCCATTGCCCAGCCATGTTGTAAGCCTTCCCCTCCTTCCTGGGCTTCTGGCAGCAGGAGTGAAAAGAGAGGAGCACAGCACTGGGAACCTTTTGACAGAAACCGGCTTCCCACGAGGAAGTCCTTCTCCATGTGCAGACATGCTCCCCAGTGCCTGTGGCAAGCTGAAGGAAATGCCATACACTGACCTGGAAGAGACCACATCGCCCAGGCACAGTCTGAGCCCTTCCCTCATCCCGGTGGTTTTGCTAGCAGGAGTTCAACCCCAAGAACACAGCCCGGAGACACCCTGGGGCTAAAAGAGCTTCCCACTAACAATATGCTATTGCTGTGGAAATCCTATCCCAAGTGGGGGTAACCAGGTCAACAAAATGCCACACACCCAGGTGGAAGAAACAACATGGCCCAGGCATGGTCTAAGCCCCTCACCTCGTCCCTGTGCTCTGGGGAGCCGGAGGGACCCCCGAGGCCCACGGCCCTGAGGCCCGTTGGGCAGGAAGCCGGCCTCCCACGGAACCAGCTTTCCTGAGATTCAGATTCTCTCCCAAGGGCTGGTAGCAGAGAAAGCAAATGCCATGCCCTTCTCTGGAAGAAACTCCAGTTCCCAGCGATGTTGTAAGCCCTCCCCTCCTCCCTGGGCTTCAGGCAGGAGGAATGAAAAGAGAGGAGCACAGCACTGGGACCCTTTTGACAGAAACCGGCTTCCCACGAGGAAGTCCTTCTCCACGTGCAGACGTGCTCCCCAGTGCCTGTGGCAAGGTGAAGGAAATGCCATACACTGACCTGGAAGAGACCACAGGGCCCAGGCACAGTCTGAGACCTACCCTCATCACGGAGGTTTTGGTAGCAGGAGTTCATCCCCAAGAACACAGCCCAGAGACCCCCTGGGGCCAAAACAGCTTCTGACTAACAATGTGCTATTGCTGTGGAAATCCTATCCCAAGTGGAGGTAGCCAGGTCAACAAAATGCCACACACCCTGGTGGAAGAGACAACATGGCCCAGGCATGGCCTAAGCCCCTCACCTCGTCCCTGTGCTCTGGGGAGCCGGAGGCACCCCCGAGGCCCACGGCCCTGAGGCCAGTTGGGCAGAAAGCCGGCTTCCCACGGAAACAGCTTTCCTGAGGTGCAGACCCTATCCCAAGGGCTGGTGGCAAGGGAAAGCAAATGCCATCCCCTTCTCTGGAAGAAACCACAGTGCCCAGCCATGTTCTAAGCCCTCCCCTCCTCCCTGGGCTTCTGGCAGCAGGAATGAAAAGAGAGGAGCACAGCACTGGGACCCGTTTGACAGAAACCGTCCTCCCACGAGGAAGTCCTTCTCCACGTGCAGAAATGCTCCCCAGTGCCTGTGGCAAGGTGAAGGAAATGCCATACAGTGACCTGGAAGAGACCACAGGGCCCAGACACAGTCTGAGCCCTTCCCTCATCCTGGCGGTTTTGCTAGCAGAAGTTCAACCCCAAGAATACAGCCCGGAGACCCCCTGGGGCCCAAACGGCTTCCAACTAACAATATGCTCTTGTTGTGGAAATCCTATCCCAAGTGGGGGTAGCCAGGTCAACAAAATGCCACACAACCAAGTGGAAGAAACAACATGGCCCAGGCATGGTTTAAGCCCCTCACCTCGTCCCTGTGCTCTGGGGAGCCTGAGGGACCTCGAGACCAACGGCCCTGAGGCCCGTTGGCAGAAAGCCGGTTTCCCAAGGAAACAGCTTTCCTGAGGTGCAGACCCTATCCCAAGGGCTGGTGGCAAGGGAAAGCAAATGCCATCCCCTTCTCTGGAAGAAACCCCAGTGCCCAGCCATGCTTTAACCCCTCCCCTCCTCCCTGGGCTTCTGGCAGCAGGAGTGAAAAGAGAGGGGCACAGCACGGGGACCCGTTTGACAGAAACCGGCTTCCCACGAAGAAGTCCTTCTCCACGTGCAGACATGCTCCCCAGTGCCTGTGGCAAGGTGAAGGAAATGCCATACACTGACCTGGAAGAGACCACAGGGCCCAGGCACAGTCTGAGCCCTTCTCTCATCCCGGCGGTTTTGCTAGCAGGAGTTCAACCCCAACGAACACAGCCCGGAGACCCCCTGGGACCAAAACGTCTTCCAACTAACAATATACTCTTGCTGTGGAAATCCTATCCCAAGTGGGGGTAGCCAGGTCAATAAAATGCCACACACCCAGGTGGAAGAAACAACATGGCCCAGGCATGGTCTAAGCCCCTCACATCGTCCCTGTACTCTGGGGAGCCGGAGGGAACCCCGAGGCCCACAGCCCTGAGGCCCGTTGGGCAGAAAGCCGGCATCCCACGGAAACAGATTTCCTGAGGTGCAGAACCTATCCCAAGGAGTGGTGACAAGGGAAAGCAAATGCCATCCCCTTCTCTGGAAGAAACCCCAGTGCCCAGCCATGTTGTAAGCCTTCCCCTCCTTCCTGGGCTTCTGGCAGCAGGAGTGAAAAGAGAGGAGCACAGCACTGGGAACCTTTTGACAGAAACCGGCTTCCCACGAGGAAGTCCTTCTCCATGTGCAGACATGCTCCCCAGTGCCTGTGGCAAGCTGAAGGAAATGCCATACACTGACCTGGAAGAGACCACATCGCCCAGGCACAGTCTGAGCCCTTCCCTCATCCCGGTGGTTTTGCTAGCAGGAGTTCAACCCCAAGAACACAGCCCGGAGACACCCTGGGGCTAAAAGAGCTTCCCACTAACAATATGCTATTGCTGTGGAAATCCTATCCCAAGTGGGGGTAACCAGGTCAACAAAATGCCACACACCCAGGTGGAAGAAACAACATGGCCCAGGCATGGTCTAAGCCCCTCACCTCGTCCCTGTGCTCTGGGGAGCCGGAGGGACCCCCGAGGCCCACGGCCCTGAGGCCCGTTGGGCAGGAAGCCGGCCTCCCACGGAACCAGCTTTCCTGAGATTCAGATTCTCTCCCAAGGGCTGGTAGCAGAGAAAGCAAATGCCATGCCCTTCTCTGGAAGAAACTCCAGTTCCCAGCGATGTTGTAAGCCCTCCCCTCCTCCCTGGGCTTCAGGCAGGAGGAGTGAAAAGAGAGGAGCACAGCACTGGGACCCTTTTGACAGAAACCGGCTTCCCACGAGGAAGTCCTTCTCCACGTGCAGACGTGCTCCCCAGTGCCTGTGGCAAGGTGAAGGAAATGCCATACACTGACCTGGAAGAGACCACAGGGCCCAGGTACAGTCTGAGCCCTTCCCTCATCCCGGCTGTTTTGCTAGCAGGAGTTCAACACCAAGGAACACAGACCGGAGACCCCCTGGGGCCAAAACGGCTTCCGACTAACAATATGCTCTTGCTGTGGAAATCCTATCCCAAGTGGAGGTAGCCAGGTCAACAAAATGCCACACACCCAGGTGGAAGAGACAATATGGCCCAGGCATGGCCTAAGCCCCTCACCTCGTCCCTGTGCTCTGGGGAGCTGGAGTGACCCCGAGGCCAACGGCCCTGAGGCCCGTTGGCAGGAAGCCGGCTTCCCACGGAAACAGCTTTCCTGAGTTGCAGACCCTATACAAGGGCTGGTGGCAAGGGAAAGCAAATGCCATCCCCTTCTCTGGAAGAAACCCCAGTGCCCAGCCATGTTGTAAGCCTTCCCCTCCTTCCTGGGCTTCTGGCAGCAGGAGTGAAAAGAGAGGAGCACAGCACTGGGACCCGGTTGACAGAAACAGGCTTCCCACGAGGAAGTCATTCTCCACGTGCAGACATGCTCCCCAGTGCCTGTGGCAAGGTGAAGGAAATGCCATACACTGACCTGGAAGAGACCACAGGGCCCAGGCACAGTCTGAGCCCTTCTCTCATCCCGGGGGTTTTGCTAGCAGGAGTTCAACCCCCAAAACACAGCCCTGAGACCCCCTGGGGCCAAAACGGCTTCCGACTAACAATATGCTCTTGCTGTGGAAATCCTATCCCAAGTGGGGGTAGCCAGGTCAACAAAATGCCACACACCCAGGTGAAAGAGACAACATGGCCCAGGCATGGTCTAAGCCCCTCACCTCGTCCCTTTTCTCTGGGGAGTCGGAGGGACCCCCGAGGAACACGGCCCTGAGGCCCGTTGGGCAGAAACCCGGCTTCCCACGAAAACAGCTCTCCTGAGGTGCAGAACCTATCCCAAGGGCTGGTAACAAGAGAAAGCAAATGCCATCCCCTTCTCTGGAAGAAACCCAGGTACCCAGCCATGTTGTAAGCCCTCCCCTCCTCCCTGGGCTTCTGGCTGTAGGAGTGAAAAGAGAGGAGCACAGCACTGGGACCCGTTTGACAGAAACCGGCTTGCCACGAGGAAGTCATTCTCCACGTGCAGACATGCTCCCCAGTGCCTGTGGCAAGGTGAAGGAAATGCCATACACTGACCTGGAAGAGACTACAGGGCCCAGGCACAGTGTGAGCCCTACCCTCATCCCGGCGGTTTTGCTAGCAGGAGTTCAACACCAAGGAACACAGACCGGAGACCCCCTGGGGCCAAAGGACTTATGACTAACAATATGCTCTTGCTGTGGAAATCCTATCCCACGTGGAGGTAGCCAGGTCAACAAAATGCCACACACCCTGGTGGAAGAGACAACATGGCCCAGGCATGGCCTAAGCCCCTCACCTCGTCCCTGTTCTCGGGGGAGCCGGACGGACCCCGAAGCACCATGGCCCTGAGGCCCGTTGGGCAGAAAGCCGGTTTCCCACGGAAACAGCTTTCCTGAGGTGCAGACCGTATCCCAAGGGCTGGTGTCAAGGGAAAGCAAATGCCATCCCCTTATCTGAAAGAAACCCCAGTGCCCAGCCATGTTCTAAGCCCTCCCCTCCTCCCTGAGCTTCTGGCAGCAGGAGTGAAAAGAGAGATGCACAGCACTGGGACCCGTTTGACAGAAACCGGCCTCCCACGAGGAAGTCCTTCTCCACGTGCAGACATGCTCCCCATTGCCTGTGGCAAGGTGAAGGAAATGCCATACACTGACCTGGAATAGACCACAGGGCCCAGGCACAGTCTGAGCCCTTCCCTCATCCCGGCGGTTTCGCTAGCAGGAGTTCAACCCCAACGAACACAGCCCGGAGACCCCCTGGGGCCAAAACGTCTTCCAACTAACAATATACTCTTGCTCTGGAAATCCTATCCCAAGTGGGGGTAGCCAGGTCAATAAAATGCCACACACCCAGGTGGAAGAAACAACATGGCCCAGGCATGGTCTAAGCCCCTCACATCGTCCCTGTACTCTGGGGAGCCGGAGGGAACGCCGAGGCCCACAGCCCTGAGGCCCGTTGGGCAGAAAGCCGGCTTCCCACGGAAACAGATTTCCTGAGGTGCAGAACCTACCCCAAGGAGTGGTGGCAAGGGAAAGGAAATGCCATCCCCTTCTCTGGAAGAAACGCCAGTGCCCAGTCATGCTTTAACCCCTCCCCTCCTCCATGGGCTTATGGCAGCAGGAGTGAAAAGAGAGGAGCACAGCACTAGGAGCGTTTGACAGAAACCGGCTTCCCACGAGGAAGTACTTCTCCACGTGCAGACATGCTCCCCAGTGCCTGTGCCAAGGTGAAGGAAATGCCATACACTGACCTGGAAGAGACAACAGGGCCCAGGTACAGTCTGAGACCTACCCTCATCCCGGAGGTTTTGGTAGCAGGAGTTCATCCCCAAGGAACACAGCACGGAGACCCCCTGGGGCCCAAACGGCTTCCGACTAACAATATACTCTTGATGTGGAAATCCTATCCCAAGTGGGGGTAACCAGGTCAACAAAATGCCACACACCCAGGTGGAAGAAAAAACATGGCCCAGGCATGGTCTAAGCCCCTCACCTCGTCCCTGTGCTCTGGGGAGCCGGAGGGACCCCTGAGGCCCACGGTCCTGAGGCCCGTTGGGCAGAAAGCCGGCTTCCCAAGGAAACAGCTTTCCTGAGGTGCAGACCGTATCCCAAGGGCTGGTGGCAAGGGAAAGCAAATGCCATCCACTTCTCTGGAAGAAACCCCAGTGCCCAGCCATGTTGTAAGCCTTCCCCTCCTTCCTGGGCTTCTGGCAGCAGGAGTGAAAAGAGAGGAGCACAGCACTGGGACCCGTTTGACAGAAACCGGCTTCCCACGAGGAAGTCCTTCTCCACGTGCAGACATGCTCCCCAGTGCCTGTGGCAAGCTGAAGGAAATGCCATACACTGACCTGGAAGAGACCACATCGCCCAGGCACAGTCTGAGCCCTTCCCTCATCCCGGTGGTTTTGCTAGCAGGAGTTCAACCCCAAGAACACAGCCCGGAGACCCCCTGGGGCCAAAACAGCTTCCCACTAACAATATGCTATTGCTGTGGAAATCCTATCCCAAGTGGGGGTAACCAGGTCAACAAAATGCCACACACCCAGGTGGAAGAAACAACATGGCCCAGGCATGGTCTAAGCCCCTCACCTCGTCCCTGTGCTCTGGGGAGCCGGAGGGACCCCCGAGGCCCACGGCCCTGAGGCCCGTTGGGCAGGAAGCCGGCCTCCCACGGAAACAGCTTTCCTGAGATTCAGACCCTCTCCCAAGGGCTGGTAGCAAGAGAAAGCAAATGCCATGCCCTTCTCTGGAAGAAACTCCAGTTCCCAGCCATGTTGTAAGCCCTCCCCTCCTCCCTGGGCTTCAGGCAGGAGGAGTGAAAAGAGAGGAGCACAGCACTGGGACCCTTTTGACAGAAACCGGCTTCCCACGAGGAAGTCCTTCTCCACGTGCAGACATGCTCCCCAGTGCCTGTGGCAAGGTGAAGGAAATGCCATACACTGACCTGGAAGAGACCACATCGCCCAGGCACAGTCTGAGACCTACCCTCATCCCGGAGGTTTTGGTAGCAGGAGTTCATCCCCAAGAACACAGCCCAGAGACCCCCTGGGGCCAAAACAGCTTCTGACTAACAATGTGCTATTGCTGTGGAAATCCTATCCCAAGTGGAGGTAGCCAGGTCAACAAAATGCCACACACCCTGGTGGAAGAGACAACATGGCCCAGGCATGGCCTAAGCCCCTCACCTCGTCCCTGTGCTCTGGGGAGCCGGAGGGACCCCCGAGGCCCACGGCCCTGAGGCCAGTTGGGCAGAAAGCCGGCTTCCCACGGAAACAGCTTTCCTGAGGTGCAGACCCTATCCCAAGGGCTGGTGGCAAGGGAAAGCAAATGCCATCCCCTTCTCTGGAAGAAACCCCAGTGCCCAGCCATGTTGAAAGTCCTCCCCTCCTCCCTGGGCTTCTGGCAGCAGGAGTGAAAAGAGAGGAGCACAGCACTGGGACCCGTTTGACAGAAACCGGCTTCCCACGCGGAAGTCCTTCTCCACGTGCAGACATGCTCCCCAGTGCCTGTGGCAAGGTGAAGGAAATGCCATACACTGACCTGGACGAGACTACAGGGCCCAGGCACAGTCTGAGCCCTTCCCTCATCCCAGGGGTTTTGCTAGCAGGAGTTCAACACCAAGGAACACAGACCGGAGACCCCCTGGGGCCAAAGGGCTTATGAGTAACAATATGCTCTTGCTGTGGAAATCTAAACCCAAGTGGGGGTAGCCAGGTCAACAAAATGCCACACACCGAGGTGGAAGAAACAACATGGCCCAGGCATGGTCTAAGCCCCTCACCTCGTCCCTGTGCTCTGGGGAGCCGGAGGGACCCCCGAGGCATACGGCCCGGAGGCCCGTTGGGCAGAAAGCCGGCTTCCCACGGAAACAGCTTTCCTGAGGTGCAGACCCTATCCCAAGGGGTGGTGGCAAGGGAAAGCAAATGCCATCCCCTTCTCTGGAAGGAACCCCATTGCCCAGCCATGTTGTAAGCTCTCCCCTCCTCCATGGGCTTCGGGCAGCAGGAGTGAAAAGAGAGGGGCACAGCACGGGGACCCGTTTGACAGAAACCGGCTTCCCACGAGGAAGTCCTTCTCCACGTGCAGACATGCTCCCCAGTGCCTGTGGCAAGGTGAAGGAAATGCCATACACTGACCTGGAAGAGGCTACAGGGCCCAGGCACAGTCTGAGCCCTTCCCTCATCCCGGCGGTTTTGCTAGCAGGAGTTCAACCCCAATGAACACAGCCCGGAGACCCCCTGGGGCCAAAACGTCTTCCAACTAACAATATACTCTTGCTGTGGAAATCCTATCCCAAGTGGGGGTAGCCAGGTCAATAAAATGCCACACACCCAGGTGGAAGAAACAACATGGCCCAGGCATGGTCTAAGCCCGTCACCTCGTCCCTGTGCTCTGGGGAGCCGGAGGGAACCCCGAGGGCCACGACCCTGAGGCCCGTTGGGCAGGAAGCCGGCCTCCCACGGAAACAGCTTTCCTGAGGTGCAGACCCTCTCCCAAGGGCTGGTGGCAAGGGAAAGCAAATGCCATCCCCTTCTCTGGAAGAAACCCCAGTGCCCAGCCATGTTCTAAGCCCTCCCCTCCTCCCTGGGCTTCTGGCAGCAGGAGTGAAAAGAGAGGAGCACAGCACTGGGACCCGTTTGACAGGAACCGGCTTCCCATGGGGAAGTCCTTCTCCACGTGCAGACATGCTCCCCAGTGCCTGTGGCAAGGTGAAGGAAATGCCATACACTGACCTGGAAGAGACCACAGGGCCCAGGCACAGTCTGAGCCCTTCCCTCATCCCCATGGTTTTGCTAGCAGGAGTTCAACCCCAAGAACACAGCCCGGAGACCCCCTGGGGCCAAAACAGCTTCCGACTAACAATATGCTATTGCTGTGGAAATCCTATCCCAAGTGGAGGTAGCCAGGTCAACAAAATGCCACACACCTTGGTGGAAGAGACAACATGGCCCAGGCATGGCCTAAGCCCCTCACCTCGTCCCTGTGCTCTGGGGAGCCGGAGGGACCCCCTAGGCCCACGGCCCTGAGGCCCGTTGGGCAGAAAGCCGGCTTCCCACGGAAACAGCTTTCCTGAGGTGCAGACCCTATCCCAAGGGCTGGTGGCAAGGGAAAGCAAATGCCATCCCCTTCTCTGGAAGAAACCCCAGTGCCCAGCCATGTTGAAAGTCCTCCCCTCCTCCCTGGGCTTCTGGCATCAGGAGTGAAAAGATGGGAGCACAGCACTGGGACCCGTTTGACAGAAACCGGCTTCCCACGAGGAAGTCCTTCTCCACATGCAGACATGCTCCCCAGTGCCTGTGGCAAGGTGAAGGAAATGCCATACACTGACCTGGAAGAGACCACAGGGCCCAGGCACAGTCTGAGCCCTTCCCTCATCCCGGTGGTTTTGCTAACAGGAGTTCAACACCAAGGAACACATACCGGAGACCCCCTGGGGCCAAAACGGCTTCCGACTAACAATATGCTCTTGCTGTGGAAATCCTTTCCCAAGTGGAGGTAGCCAGGTCAACAAAATGCCACACACCCAGGTGGAAGAGACAATATGGCCCAGGCATGGCCTAAGCCCCTCACCTCGTCCCTGTGCTCTGGGGAGCCGGAGTGACCCCGAGGCCAACGGCCCTGACGCCCGTTGGCAGGAAGCCGGCTTCCCACGGAAACAGCTTTCCTGAGTTGCAGACCCTATCCCAAGGGCTGGAGGCAAGGGAAAACAAATGCCATCCACTTCTCTGGAAGAAACCCCAGTGCCCAGCCATGTTCTAAGCCCTCCCCTCCTCCCTGGGCTTCTGGCAGCTGGAGTGAAAAGAGAGGAGCGCAGCACTGGGACCCGGTTGACAGAAACAGGCTTCCCACGAGGAAGTCCTTCTCCACGTGCAGACATGCTCCCCAGTGCCTGTGGCAAGGTGAAGGAAATGCCATACACTGACCTGGAAGAGACGACAGGGCCCAGGCACAGTCTGAGCCCTTCCCTCATCCCGGCGGTTTTGCTAGCAAGAGTTCAACCGCAAGGAACACAGTCCGGAGACCCCCTGGGGCCCAAACGGCTTCCGACTAACAATATGTTCTTGCTGTGGAAATCTAAACCCAAGTGGGGGTAGCCAGGTCAACAAAATGCCACACACCGAGGTGGAAGAAACAACATGGCCCAGGCATGGTCTAAGCCCCTCACCTCGTCCCTGTGCTCTGGGGAGCCGGAGGGACCCCCGAGGCATACGGCCCGGAGGCCCGTTGGGCAGAAAGCGGGCTTCCCACGGAAACAGCTTTCCTGAGGTGCAGACCCTATCCCAAGGGGTGGTGGCAAGGGAAAGCAAAAGCCATCCCCTTCTCTGGAAGAAACCCCATTGCCCAGCCATGTTGTAAGCTCTCCCCTCCTCCCTGGGCTTCTGGCAGCAGGAGTGAAAAGAGAGGGGCACAGCACGGGGACCCGTTTGACAGAAACCGGCTTCCCACGAAGAAGTCCTTCTCCACGTGCAGACATGCTCCCCAGTGCCTGTGGCAAGGTGAAGGAAATGCCATACACTGACCTGGAAGAGACCACAGGGCCCAGGCACAGTCTGAGCCCTTCTCTCATCCCGGCGGTTTTGCTAGCAGGAGTTCAACCCCAACGAACACAGCCCGGAGACCCCCTGGGACCAAAACGTCTTCCAACTAACAATATACTCTTGCTGTGGAAATCCTATCCCAAGTGGGGGTAGCCAGGTCAATAAAATGCCACACACCCAGGTGGAAGAAACAACATGGCCCAGGCATGGTCTAAGCCCCTCACATCGTCCCTGTACTCTGGGGAGCCGGAGGGAACCCCGAGGCCCACAGCCCTGAGGCCCGTTGGGCAGAAAGCCGGCATCCCACGGAAACAGATTTCCTGAGGTGCAGAACCTATCCCAAGGAGTGGTGACAAGGGAAAGCAAATGCCATCCCCTTCTCTGGAAGAAACCCCATTGCCCAGCCATGTTGTAAGCCTTCCCCTCCTTCCTGGGCTTCTGGCAGCAGGAGTGAAAAGAGAGGAGCACAGCACTGGGAACCTTTTGACAGAAACCGGCTTCCCACGAGGAAGTCCTTCTCCATGTGCAGACATGCTCCCCAGTGCCTGTGGCAAGCTGAAGGAAATGCCATACACTGACCTGGAAGAGACCACATCGCCCAGGCACAGTCTGAGCCCTTCCCTCATCCCGGTGGTTTTGCTAGCAGGAGTTCAACCCCAAGAACACAGCCCGGAGACACCCTGGGGCTAAAAGAGCTTCCCACTAACAATATGCTATTGCTGTGGAAATCCTATCCCAAGTGGGGGTAACCAGGTCAACAAAATGCCACACACCCAGGTGGAAGAAACAACATGGCCCAGGCATGGTCTAAGCCCCTCACCTCGTCCCTGTGCTCTGGGGAGCCGGAGGGACCCCCGAGGCCCACGGCCCTGAGGCCCGTTGGGCAGGAAGCCGGCCTCCCACGGAACCAGCTTTCCTGAGATTCAGATTCTCTCCCAAGGGCTGGTAGCAGAGAAAGCAAATGCCATGCCCTTCTCTGGAAGAAACTCCAGTTCCCAGCGATGTTGTAAGCCCTCCCCTCCTCCCTGGGCTTCAGGCAGGAGGAATGAAAAGAGAGGAGCACAGCACTGGGACCCTTTTGACAGAAACCGGCTTCCCACGAGGAAGTCCTTCTCCACGTGCAGACGTGCTCCCCAGTGCCTGTGGCAAGGTGAAGGAAATGCCATACACTGACCTGGAAGAGACCACAGGGCCCAGGCACAGTCTGAGACCTACCCTCATCACGGAGGTTTTGGTAGCAGGAGTTCATCCCCAAGAACACAGCCCAGAGACCCCCTGGGGCCAAAACAGCTTCTGACTAACAATGTGCTATTGCTGTGGAAATCCTATCCCAAGTGGAGGTAGCCAGGTCAACAAAATGCCACACACCCTGGTGGAAGAGACAACATGGCCCAGGCATGGCCTAAGCCCCTCACCTCGTCCCTGTGCTCTGGGGAGCCGGAGGCACCCCCGAGGCCCACGGCCCTGAGGCCAGTTGGGCAGAAAGCCGGCTTCCCACGGAAACAGCTTTCCTGAGGTGCAGACCCTATCCCAAGGGCTGGTGGCAAGGGAAAGCAAATGCCATCCCCTTCTCTGGAAGAAACCACAGTGCCCAGCCATGTTCTAAGCCCTCCCCTCCTCCCTGGGCTTCTGGCAGCAGGAATGAAAAGAGAGGAGCACAGCACTGGGACCCGTTTGACAGAAACCGTCCTCCCACGAGGAAGTCCTTCTCCACGTGCAGAAATGCTCCCCAGTGCCTGTGGCAAGGTGAAGGAAATGCCATACAGTGACCTGGAAGAGACCACAGGGCCCAGACACAGTCTGAGCCCTTCCCTCATCCTGGCGGTTTTGCTAGCAGAAGTTCAACCCCAAGAATACAGCCCGGAGACCCCCTGGGGCCCAAACGGCTTCCAACTAACAATATGCTCTTGTTGTGGAAATCCTATCCCAAGTGGGGGTAGCCAGGTCAACAAAATGCCACACACCCAGGTGGAAGAAACAATAAGGCCCTGGCATTGTCTAAGCCCCTCACCTCGTCCCTGTGCTTTGGGGAGCCGGAGGGACCCCCGAGGCCCACGTCCCTGAGGCCCGTTAGGCAGAAAGCCGGTGTCCCACGGAAACAGCTTTCCTGAGGTGCAGACCCTATCCCAAGGGCTGGTGGCAAGGGAAAGCAAAAGCCATCCCCTTCTCTGGAAGAAACCACAGTGCCCAGCCATGTTCTAAGCCCTCCCCTCCTCCCTGGGCTTCTGGCAGCAGGAATGAAAAGAGAGGAGCACAGCACTGGGACCCGTTTGACAGAAACCGGCCTCCCACGAGGAAGTCCTTCTCCACGTGCAGAAATGCTCCCCAGTGCCTGTGGCAAGGTGAAGGAAATGCCATACACTGACCTGGAAGAGACAACAGGGCCCAGGTACAGTCTGAGACCTACCCTCATCCCCATGGTTTTGCTAGCAGGAGTTCATCCCCAAGGAACACACCACGGAGACCCCCTGGGGACCAAACGGCTTCCGACTAACAATATGCTCTTGATGTGGAAATCCTATCCCAAGTGGGGTAGCCAGGTCAACAAACTGCTAAACACCCAGGTGGAAGAAACAATAAGGCCCTGGCATTGTCTAAGCCCCTCACCTCGTCCCTGTGCTTTGGGGAGCCGGAGGGACCCCCGAGGAACACGGCCCGGAGGCCCGTTGGGCAGAAAGCCGGCTTCCCACGGAAACAGCTTTACTGAGGTGCAGACCGTATCCCAAGGGCTGGTGGCAAGGGAAAGCAAATGCCATCCCCTTCTCTGGAAGAAACCCCAGTGCCCAGCCATGTTGTAAGCCTTCCCCTCCTTCCTGGGCTTCTGGCAGCAGGAGTGAAAAGAGAGGAGCACAGCACTGGGACCCTTTTGACAGAAACCGGCTTCCCACGAGGAAGTCCTTCTCCATGTGCAGACATGCTCCCCAGTGCCTGTGGCAAGCTGAAGGAAATGCCATACACTGACCTGGACGAGACCTCATCGCCCAGGCACAGTCTGAGCCCTTCCCTCATCCCAGGGGTTTTGCTAGCAGGAGTTCAACCCCAAGAACACAGCCCGGAGACCCCCTGGGGCCAAAACAGCTTCGGACTAACAATATGCTCTTGCTGTGGAAATCCTATCCCAAGTGGGGGTAGCCAGGTCAACAAAATGCCACACAACCAAGTGGAAGAAACAACATGGCCCAGGCATGGTCTAAGCCCCTCACCTCATCCCTGTGCTTTGGGGAGCCGGAGGGACCCCCGAGGCACACGGCCCGGAGGCCCGTTGGGCAGAAAGCCGGCTTCCCACGGAAACAGCTTTCCTGAGGTGCAGACCGTATCCCAAGGGCTGGTGGCAAGGGAAAGCAAATGCCATCCCCTTCTCTGGAAGAAACCCCAGTGCCCAGCTATGTTGAAAGTCCTCCCCTCCTCCCTGGGCTTCTGGCAGCAGGAGTGAAAAGAGAGGAGCACAGCACTGGGACCCGTTTGACAGGAACGGGCTTCCCATGGGGAAGTCCTTCTCCACGTGCAGACATGCTCCCCAGTGCCTGTGGCAAGGTGAAGGAAATGCCATACACTGACCTGGAAGAGACCACAGGGCCCAGGCACAGTCTGAGCCCTTCCCTCATCCCCACGGTTTTGCTAGCAGGAGTTCAACCCCAAGAACACAGCCCGGAGACCCCCTGGAGCCAAAACAGCTTCCGACTAACAATATGCTATTGCTGTGGAAATCCTATCCCAAGTGGAGTTAGCCAGGTCAACAAAATGCCACACACCTTGGTGGAAGAGACAACATGGCCCAGGCATGGCCTAAGCCCCTCACCTCGTCCCTGTGGTCTGGAGAGCCGGAGGGACCCAGAGGCCCACGGCCCTGAGGCCCGTTGGGCAGAAAGCCGGCTTCCCACGGAAACAGCTTTCCTGAGGTGCAGACCCTATCCCAAGGGCTGGTGGCAAGGGAAAGCAAATGCCATCCCCTTCTCTGGAAGAAACCCCAGTGCCCAGCCATGTTGAAAGTCCTCCCCTCCTCCCTGGGCTTCTGGCAGCAGGAGTGAAAAGAGAGGAGCGCAGCACTGGGACCCGTTTGACAGAAACCGGCTTCCCACGAGGAAGTCCTTCTCCACGTGCAGACATGCTCCCCAGTGCCTGTGGCAAGGTGAAGGGAATGCCATACACTGACCTGGAAGAGACCACAGGGCCCAGGCACAGTCTGAGCCCTTCCCTCATCCCGGCGGTTTTGCTAGCAGGAGTTCAACCCCAACGAACACAGCCCGGAGACCCCCTGGGGCCAAAACGTCTTCCAACTAACAATATACTCTTGCTGTGGAAATCCTATCCCAAGTGGGGGTAGCCAGGTCAATAAAATGCCACACACCCAGGTGGAAGAAACAACATGGCCCAGGCATGGTTTAAGCCCCTCACCTCGTCCCTGTGCTCTGGGGAGCCTGAGGGACCTCGAGACCAACGGCCCTGAGGCCCGTTGGCAGAAAGCCGGTTTCCCAAGGAAACAGCTTTCCTGAGGTGCTACCCTATCCCAAGGGCTGGTGGCAAGGGAAAGCAAATGCCATCCCCTTCTCTGGAAGAAACCCCAGTGCCCAGCCATGCTTTAACCCCTCCCCTCCTCCCTGGGCTTCTGGCAGCAGGAGTGAAAAGAGAGGGGCACAGCACGGGGACCCGTTTGACAGAAACCGGCTTCCCACGAAGAAGTCCTTCTCCACGTGCAGACATGCTCCCCAGTGCCTGTGGCAAGGTGAAGGAAATGCCATACACTGACCTGGAAGAGACCACAGGGCCCAGGCACAGTCTGAGCCCTTCTCTCATCCCGGCGGTTTTGCTAGCAGGAGTTCAACCCCAACGAACACAGCCCGGAGACCCCCTGGGACCAAAACGTCTTCCAACTAACAATATACTCTTGCTGTGGAAATCCTATCCCAAGTGGGGGTAGCCAGGTCAATAAAATGCCACACACCCAGGTGGAAGAAACAACATGGCCCAGGCATGGTCTAAGCCCCTCACATCGTCCCTGTACTCTGGGGAGCCGGAGGGAACCCCGAGGCCCACAGCCCTGAGGCCCGTTGGGCAGAAAGCCGGCATCCCACGGAAACAGATTTCCTGAGGTGCAGAACCTATCCCAAGGAGTGGTGACAAGGGAAAGCAAATGCCATCCCCTTCTCTGGAAGAAACCTCAGTGCCCAGCCATGTTGTAAGCCTTCCCCTCCTTCCTGGGCTTCTGGCAGCAGGAGTGAAAAGAGAGGAGCACAGCACTGGGAACCTTTTGACAGAAACCGGCTTCCCACGAGGAAGTCCTTCTCCATGTGCAGACATGCTCCCCAGTGCCTGTGGCAAGCTGAAGGAAATGCCATACACTGACCTGGAAGAGACCACATCGCCCAGGCACAGTCTGAGCCCTTCCCTCATCCCGGTGGTTTTGCTAGCAGGAGTTCAACCCCAAGAACACAGCCCGGAGACACCCTGGGGCTAAAAGAGCTTCCCACTAACAATATGCTATTGCTGTGGAAATCCTATCCCAAGTGGGGGTAACCAGGTCAACAAAATGCCACACACCCAGGTGGAAGAAACAACATGGCCCAGGCATGGTCTAAGCCCCTCACCTCGTCCCTGTGCTCTGGGGAGCCGGAGGGACCCCCGAGGCCCACGGCCCTGAGGCCCGTTGGGCAAGAAGCCGGCCTCCCACGGAACCAGCTTTCCTGAGATTCAGATTCTCTCCCAAGGGCTGGTAGCAGAGAAAGCAAATGCCATGCCCTTCTCTGGAAGAAACTCCAGTTCCCAGCGATGTTGTAAGCCCTCCCCTCCTCCCTGGGCTTCAGGCAGGAGGAGTGAAAAGAGAGGAGCACAGCACTGGGACCCTTTTGACAGAAACCGGCTTCCCACGAGGAAGTCCTTCTCCACGTGCAGACGTGCTCCCCAGTGCCTGTGGCAAGGTGAAGGAAATGCCATACACTGACCTGGAAGAGACCACAGGGCCCAGGCACAGTCTGAGACCTACCCTCATCACGGAGGTTTTGGTAGCAGGAGTTCATCCCCAAGAACACAGCCCAGAGACCCCCTGGGGCCAAAACAGCTTCTGACTAACAATGTGCTATTGCTGTGGAAATCCTATCCCAAGTGGAGGTAGCCAGGTCAACAAAATGCCACACACCCTGGTGGAAGAGACAACATGGCCCAGGCATGGCCTAAGCCCCTCACCTCGTCCCTGTGCTCTGGGGAGCCGGAGGCACCCCCGAGGCCCACGGCCCTGAGGCCAGTTGGGCAGAAAGCCGGCTTCCCACGGAAACAGCTTTCCTGAGGTGCAGACCCTATCCCAAGGGCTGGTGGCAAGGGAAACCAAATGCCATCCCCTTCTCTGGAAGAAACCACAGTGCCCAGCCATGTTCTAAGCCCTCCCCTCCTCCCTGGGCTTCTGGCAGCAGGAATGAAAAGAGAGGAGCACAGCACTGGGACCCGTTTGACAGAAACCGGCCTCCCACGAGGAAGTCCTTCTCCACGTGCAGAAATGCTCCCCAGTGCCTGTGGCAAGGTGAAGGAAATGCCATACAGTGACCTGGAAGAGACCACAGGGCCCAGACACAGTCTGAGCCCTTCCCTCATCCTGGCGGTTTTGCTAGCAGAAGTTCAACCCCAAGAATACAGCCCGGAGACCCCCTGGGGCCCAAACGGCTTCCGACTAACAATATGCTCTTGTTGTGGAAATCCTATCCCAAGTGGGGGTAGCCAGGTCAACAAAATGCCACACAACCAAGTGGAAGAAACAACATGGCCCAGGCATGGTTTAAGCCCCTCACCTCTTCCCTGTGCTCTGGGGAGCCTGAGGGACCTCGAGACCAACGGCCCTGAGGCCCGTTGGCAGAAAGCCGGTTTCCCAAGGAAACAGCTTTCCTGAGGTGCAGACCCTATCCCAAGGGCTGGTGGCAAGGGAAAGCAAATGCCATCCCCTTCTCTGGAAGAAACCCCAGTGCCCAGCCATGCTTTAACCCCTCCCCTCCTCCATGGGCTTATGGCAGCAGGAGTGAAAAGAGAGGAGCACAGCTCTAGGAGCGTTTGACAGAAACCGGCTTCCCAAGAGGAAGTCCTTCTCCACGTGCAGACATGCTCCCCAGTGCCTGTGCCAAGGTGAAGGAAATGCCATACACTGACCTGGAAGAGACCACAGGGCCCAGGCACAGTCTGAGCCCTTCCGTCATCCCGGTGGTTTTGCTAGCAGGAATTCAAACCCAAGAACACAGCCCGGAGACCCCCTGGGGCCAAAACAGCTTCCGACTAACAATATACTCTTGCTGTGGAAATCCTATCCCAAGTGGGGGTAACCAGGTCAACAAAATGCCACACACCCAGGTGGAAGAAACAACATGGCCCAGGCATGGTCTAAGCCCCTCACCTCGTCCCTGTGCTCTGGGGAGCCGGAGGGACCCCCGAGGCCCACGGGCTTGAGGTCCGTTGGGCAGAAAGCCGGCTTCCCACGGAAACAGCTTTCCTGAGGTGAAGACCCTATCCCAAGGGCTGGTGGCAAGTGAAAGCAAATGCCATCCCCTTCTCTGGAAGAAACCAAAGGGCCCAGGCATGTTCTAAGCCCTCCCCTCCTCCCTGGGCTTATGGTAGCAGGAGTGAAAAGAGAGGAGAACAGAACTGGGACCGTTTGACAGAAACAGGCTTCCCACGAGGAAGTCCTTCTCCACGTACAGACATGCTCCCCAGTGCCTTTGGCAAGGTGTAGGAAATGCCATACACTGACCTGGAAGAGACTACAGGGCCAGGCACAGTCTGAGCCCTTCCCTCATCCCGGCGGTTTTGCTAGCAGGAGTTCAACCCCAAGAACACAGCCCGGAGACCCGCTGGGGCCAAAACTTCTTCCAACTAACAATATACTCTTGCTGTGGAAATCCTATCCCAAGTGGGGGTAGCCAGGTCCATAAAAGGCCACACACCCAGGTGGAAGAAACAACATGGCCCAGGCATGGTCTAAGCCCGTCACCTCGTCCCTGTGCTCTGGCGAGCCGGAGGGAACCCCGAGGCCCACGGCCCTGAGGCCCGTTGGGCAGAAAGCCGGCTTCCCACGGAAACAGCTTTCCTGAGTTGCAGACCCTATCCCAAGGGCTGGAGGCAAGGGAAAACAAATGCCATCCACTTCTCTGGAAGAAACCCCAGTGCCCAGCCATGTTGAAAGTCCTCCCCTCCTCCCTGGGCTTCTGGCAGCAGGAGTGAAAAGAGAGGAGCACAGCACTGGGACCCGTTTGACAGAAACCGGCCTCCCACGCGGAAGTCCTTCTCCACGTGCAGACATGCTCCCCAGTGCCTGTGGCAAGGTGAAGGAAATGCCATAACCTGACATGGAAGAGACCACAGGGCCCAGGCACAGTCTGAGCCCTTCCCTCATCCCCACGGTTTTGCTAGCAGGAGTTCAACCCCAAAGAACACAACCCGGAGACCGCCTGGGGCCCAAACGGCTTTCGATGAACAATATGCTCTTGCTGTGGAAAACCTACCCCAAGTGGGGTAGCCAGGTCAACAAACTCCTAAACACCCAGGTGGAAGAAACAATATGGCCCTGGCATGGTCTAAGCCCCTCACCTCGTCCCTGTGCTTTGGGGAGCCGGAGGGACCCCCGAGGCCCACGGCCCTGAGGCCCGTAGGGCAGAAAGCCGGCTTCCCACGAAAACAGTTTCCTGAGGTGCAGACCCTATCCCAAGGGCTGGTGGCAAGGGAAAGCAAATGCCATCCCCTTCTCTGGAAGAAACCCCAGTGCCCAGCCATGTTGAAAGTCCTCCCCTCCTCCCTGGGCTTCTGGCAGCAGGAGTGAAAAGAGAGGAGCACAGCACTGGGACCCGTTTGACAGAAACCGGCTTCCCACGAGGAAGTCCTTCTCCACGTGCAGACATGCTCCCGAGTGCCTGTGGCAAGGTGAAGGAAATGCCATACCCTGACCTGGAAGAGACCACAGGGCCGAGGCACAGTCTGAGCCCTTCCCTCATCCCGGCGGTTTTGCTAGCAGGAGTTCAACCCCAACGAACACAACCCGGAGACCCCCTGGGGCCCAAACGGCTTTCGATGAACAATATGCTCTTGCTGTGGAAAACCTACCCCAAGTGGGGTAGCCAGGTCAACAAACTGCTAAACACCCAGGTGGAAGAAACAATAAGGCCCTGGCATTGTCTAAGCCCCTCACCTCGTCCCTGTGCTTTGGGGAGCCGGAGGGACCCCCGAGGCCCACGTCCCTGAGGCCCGTTAGGCAGAAAGCCGGTGTCCCACGGAAACAGCTTTCCTGAGGTGCAGACCCTATCCCAAGGGCTGGTGGCAAGGGAAAGCAAAAGCCATCCCCTTCTCTGGAAGAAACCACAGTGCCCAGCCATGTTCTAAGCCCTCCCCTCCTCCCTGGGCTTCTGGCAGCAGGAATGAAAAGAGAGGAGCACAGCACTGGGACCCGTTTGACAGAAACCGGCCTCCCACGAGGAAGTCCTTCTCCACGTGCAGAAATGCTCCCCAGTGCCTGTGGCAAGGTGAAGGAAATGCCATACACTGACCTGGAAGAGACAACAGGGCCCAGGTACAGTCTGAGACCTACCCTCATCCCCATGGTTTTGCTAGCAGGAGTTCATCCCCAAGGAACACACCACGGAGACCCCCTGGGGACCAAACGGCTTCCGACTAACAATATGCTCTTGATGTGGAAATCCTATCCCAAGTGGGGTAGCCAGGTCAACAAACTGCTAAACACCCAGGTGGAAGAAACAATAAGGCCCTGGCATTGTCTAAGCCCCTCACCTCGTCCCTGTGCTTTGGGGAGCCGGAGGGACCCCCGAGGAACACGGCCCGGAGGCCCGTTGGGCAGAAAGCCGGCTTCCCACGGAAACAGCTTTACTGAGGTGCAGACCGTATCCCAAGGGCTGGTGGCAAGGGAAAGCAAATGCCATCCCCTTCTCTGGAAGAAACCCCAGTGCCCAGCCATGTTGTAAGCCTTCCCCTCCTTCCTGGGCTTCTGGCAGCAGGAGTGAAAAGAGAGGAGCACAGCACTGGGACCCTTTTGACAGAAACCGGCTTCCCACGAGGAAGTCCTTCTCCATGTGCAGACATGCTCCCCAGTGCCTGTGGCAAGCTGAAGGAAATGCCATACACTGACCTGGACGAGACCTCATCGCCCAGGCACAGTCTGAGCCCTTCCCTCATCCCAGGGGTTTTGCTAGCAGGAGTTCAACCCCAAGAACACAGCCCGGAGACCCCCTGGGGCCAAAACAGCTTCGGACTAACAATATGCTCTTGCTGTGGAAATCCTATCCCAAGTGGGGGTAGCCAGGTCAACAAAATGCCACACAACCAAGTGGAAGAAACAACATGGCCCAGGCATGGTCTAAGCCCCTCACCTCATCCCTGTGCTTTGGGGAGCCGGAGGGACCCCCGAGGCACACGGCCCGGAGGCCCGTTGGGCAGAAAGCCGGCTTCCCACGGAAACAGCTTTCCTGAGGTGCAGACCGTATCCCAAGGGCTGGTGGCAAGGGAAAGCAAATGCCATCCCCTTCTCTGGAAGAAACCCCAGTGCCCAGCTATGTTGAAAGTCCTCCCCTCCTCCCTGGGCTTCTGGCAGCAGGAGTGAAAAGAGAGGAGCACAGCACTGGGACCCGTTTGACAGGAACGGGCTTCCCATGGGGAAGTCCTTCTCCACGTGCAGACATGCTCCCCAGTGCCTGTGGCAAGGTGAAGGAAATGCCATACACTGACCTGGAAGAGACCACAGGGCCCAGGCACAGTCTGAGCCCTTCCCTCATCCCCACGGTTTTGCTAGCAGGAGTTCAACCCCAAGAACACAGCCCGGAGACCCCCTGGAGCCAAAACAGCTTCCGACTAACAATATGCTATTGCTGTGGAAATCCTATCCCAAGTGGAGTTAGCCAGGTCAACAAAATGCCACACACCTTGGTGGAAGAGACAACATGGCCCAGGCATGGCCTAAGCCCCTCACCTCGTCCCTGTGGTCTGGAGAGCCGGAGGGACCCAGAGGCCCACGGCCCTGAGGCCCGTTGGGCAGAAAGCCGGCTTCCCACGGAAACAGCTTTCCTGAGGTGCAGACCCTATCCCAAGGGCTGGTGGCAAGGGAAAGCAAATGCCATCCCCTTCTCTGGAAGAAACCCCAGTGCCCAGCCATGTTGAAAGTCCTCCCCTCCTCCCTGGGCTTCTGGCAGCAGGAGTGAAAAGAGAGGAGCACAGCAATGGGACCCGTTTGACAGAAACCGGCTTCCCACGAGGAAGTCCTTCTCCACGTGCAGATATGCTCCCCAGTGCCTGTGGCAAGGTGAAGGAAATGCCATACACTGACCTGGAAGAGACCACAGGGCCCAGGCACAGTCTGAGCCCTTCCCTCATCCCGGTGGTTTTGCTAGCAGGAGTTCAACACCAAGGAACACAGACCGGAGACCCCCTGGGGCCAAAGGGCTTATGACTAACAATATGCTCTTGCTGTGGAAATCCTATCCCAAGTGGAGGTAGCCAGGTCAACAAAATGCCACACACCCTGGTGGAAGAGACAACATGGCCCAGGCATGGCCTAAGCCCCTCACCTCGTCCCTGTGCTCTGGGGAGCCGGACGGACCCCGAAGCACCATGGCCCTGAGGCCCGTTGGGCAGAAAGCCGGTTTCCCACGGAAACAGCTTTCCTGAGGTGCAGACCGTATCCCAAGGGCTGGTGTCAAGGGAAAGCAAATGCCATCCCCTTATCTGGAAGAAACCCCAGTGCCCAGCCATGTTCTAAGCCCTCCCCTCCTCCCTGGGCTTCTGGCAGCAGGAGTGAAAAGAGAGATGCACAGCACTGGGACCCGTTTGACAGAAACCGGCCTCCCACGAGGAAGTCCTTCTCCACGTGCAGACATGCTCCCCATTGCCTGTGGCAAGGTGAAGGAAATGCCATACACTGACCTGGAATAGACCACAGGGCCCAGGCACAGTCTGAGCCCTTCCCTCATCCCGGCGGTTTTGCTAGCAGGAGTTCAACCCCAACGAACACAGCCCGGAGACCCCCTGGGGCCAAAACGTCTTCCAACTAACAATATACTCTTGCTGTGGAAATCCTATCCCAAGTGGGGGTAGCCAGGTCAATAAAATGCCACACACCCAGGTGGAAGAAACAACATGGCCCAGGCATGGTCTAAGCCCGTCACCTCGTCCCTGTGCTCTGGGGAGCCGGAGGGAACCCCGAGGGCCACGGCCCTGAGGCCCGTTGGGCAGGAAGCCGGCCTCCCACGGAAACAGCTTTCCTGAGGTGCAGACCCTCTCCCAAGGGCTGGTGGCAAGGGAAAGCAAATGCCATCCCCTTCTCTGGAAGAAACCCCAGTGCCCAGCCATGTTCTAAGCCCTCCCCTCCTCCCTGGGCTTATGGTAGCAGGAGTGAAAAGAGAGGAGCACAGCACAGGGACCCGTTTGACAGAAACCGGCTTCCCACGAGTTAGTCATTCTCCACGTGCAGACATGCTCCCCAGTGCCTGTGGCAAGGTGAAGGAAATGCCATACACTAACCTGGAAGAGACCACAGGGCCCAGGCACAGTCTGAGCCCTTCCCTCATCCCGGCGGTTTTGCTAGCAGGAGTTCAACCCCAAGGAACACAGACCGGAGACCCCTGGGGCCCAAACGGCTTCGGACTAACAATATGCTCTTGCTGTGGAAATCCTATCCCAAGTGGGGGTAGCCAGGTCAACAAAATGCCACACAACCAAGTGGAAGAAACAACATGGCCCAGGCATGGTCTAAGCCCCTCACCTCGTCCCTGTGCTTTGGGGAGCCGGAGGGACCCCCGAGGCACACGGCCCGGAGGCCCGTTGGGCAGAAAGCCGGCTTCCCACGGAAACAGCTTTCCTGAGGTGCAGACCCTATCCCAAGGGCTGGTGGCAAGGGAAAGCAAATGCCATCCCCTTCTCTGGAAGAAACCCCAGTGCCCAGCTATGTTGTAAGCTCTCCCCTCCTCCCTGGGCTTCTGGCAGCAGGAGTGAAAAGAGAGGAGCACAGCACTGGGACCCGTTTGACAGGAACCGGCTTCCCATGAGGAAGTCCTTCTCCACGTGCAGACATGCTCCCCAGTGCCTGTGGCAAGGTGAAGGAAATGCCATACACTGACCTGGAAGAGACCACAGGGCCCAGGTACAGTCTGAGCCCTTCCCTCATCCCGGCTGTTTTGCTAGCAAGAGTTCAACCCCAAGAACACAGCCCGGAGACCCCCTGGGGCCAAAACAGCTTCCGACTAACAATATGCTATTGCTGTGGAAATCCTATCCCAAGTGGAGGTAGCCAGGTCAACAAAATGCCACACACCCTGGTGGAAGAGACAACATGGCCCAGGCATGGTCTAAGCCCCTCACCTCGTCCCTGTGCTCTGGGGAGCCGGAGGGACCCCCGAGGCATACGGCCCGGAGGCCCGTTGGGCAGAAAGCCGGCTTCCCACGGAAACAGCTTTCCTGAGGTGCAGACCCTATCCCAAGGGGTGGTGGCAAGGGAAAGCAAATGCCATCCCCTTCTCTGGAAGAAACCCCAGTGCCCAGCCATGTTGTAAGCTCTCCCCTCCTCCCTGGGCTTCTGGCAGCAGGAGTGAAAAGAGAGGGGCACAGCACGGGGACCCGTTTGACAGAAACCGGCTTCCCACGAGGAAGTCCTTCTCCACGTGCAGACATGCTCCCCAGTGCCTGTGGCAAGGTGAAGGAAATGCCATACACTGACCTGGAAGAGACCACAGGGCCCAGGCACAGTCTGAGCCCTTCTCTCATCCCGGCGGTTTTGCTAGCAGGAGTTCAACCCCCAAAACACAGCCCTGAGACCCCCTGGGGCCAAAACGGCTTCCGACTAACAATATGCTCTTGCTGTGGAAATCCTATCCCAAGTGGGGGTACCCAGGTGAACAAAATGCCACACACCCAGGTGAAAGAGACAACATGGCCCAGGCATGGTCTAAGCCCCTCACCTCGTCCCTGTTCTCTGGGGAGCCGGAGGGACCCCCGAGGCACATGGCCCGGAGGCCCGTTGGGCAGAAACCCGGCTTCCCACGGAAACAGCTCTCCTGAGGTGCAGAACCTATCCCAAGGGCTGGTGGCAAGGGAAAGCAAATGCCATCCCCTTCTCTGGAAGAAACCCAGGTACCCAGCCATGTTGTAAGCCCTCCCCTCCTCCCTGGGCTTCTGGGTGTAGGAGTGAAAAGAGAGGAGCACAGCACTGGGACCCGTTTGACAGAAACCGGCTTCCCACGAGGAAGTCATTCTCCACGTGCAGACATGCTCCCCAGTGCCTGTGGCAAGGTGAAGGAAATGCCATACACTGACCTGGAAGAGACTACAGGGCCCAGGCACAGTCTGAGCCCTACCCTCATCCCGGCGGTTTTGCTAGCAGGAGTTCAACACCAAGGAACACAGACCGGAGACCCCCTGGGGCCAAAACGGCTATGGACTAACAATATGCTCTTTCTGTGGAAATCCTATCTCAAGTGGGGGTAACCAGGTCAACAAAATGTCACACACCCAGGTGGAAGAGACAACATGGCCCAGGCAT
Organism: Ursus americanus; assembly: GCF_024610735.1. Lineage (NCBI taxonomy): Eukaryota > Metazoa > Chordata > Mammalia > Carnivora > Ursidae > Ursus > Ursus americanus. The sequence continues at coordinate 124,368 of NW_028273629.1, read as the reverse complement.
GGCCTAAGCCCCTCACCTCGTCCCTGTGGTCTGGAGAGCCGGAGGGACCCAGAGGCCCACGGCCCTGAGGCCCGTTGGGCAGAAAGCCGGCTTCCCACAGAAACAGCTTTCCTGAGGTGCAGACCCTCTCCCAAGGGCTGGTGGCAAGGGAAAGCAAATGCCATCCCCTTCTCTGGAAGAAACCCCAGTGCCCAGCCATGTTGAAAGTCCTCCCCTCCTCCCTGGGCTTCTGGCAGCAGGAGTGAAAAGAGAGGAGCACAGCAATGGGACACGTTTGACAGAAACCGGCTTCCCACGAGGAAGTCCTTCTCCACGTGCAGACATGCTCCCCAGTGCCTGTGGCAAGGTGAAGGAAATGCCATACACTGACCTGGAAGAGACCACAGGGCCCAGGCACAGTCTGAGCTCTTCCCTCATCCCGGTGGTTTAGCTAGCAGGAGTTCAACACCAAGGAACACAGACCGGAGACCCCCTGGGGCCAAAGGGCTTATGACTAACAATATGCTCTTGCTGTGGAAATCCTATCCCAAGTGGAGGTAGCCAGGTCAACAAAATGCCACACACCCTGGTGGAAGAGACAACATGGCCCAGGCATGGCCTAAGCCCCTCACCTCGTCCCTGTGCTCTGGGGAGCCGGACGGACCCCGAAGCACCATGGCCCTGAGGCCCGTTGGGCAGAAAGCCGGTTTCCCACGGAAACAGCTTTCCTGAGGTGCAGACCGTATCCCAAGGGCTGGTGTCAAGGGAAAGCAAATGCCATCCCCTTATCTGGAAGAAATCCCAGTGCCCAGCCATGTTCTAAGCCCTCCCCTCCTCCCTGGGCTTCTGGCAGCAGGAGTGAAAAGAGAGATGCACAGCACTGGGACCCGTTTGACAGAAACCGGCCTCCCACGAGGAAGTCCTTCTCCACGTGCAGACATGCTCCCCATTGCCTGTGGCAAGGTGAAGGAAATGCCATACACTGACCTGGAAGAGACCACAGGGCCCAGGCACAGTCTGAGCCCTTCCCTCATCCCGGCGGAGTTGCTAGCAGGAGTTCAACCCCAACGAACACAGCCCGGCGACCCCCTGGGGCCAAAACGTCTTCCAACTAACAATATACTCTTGCTGTGGAAATCCTATCCCAAGTGGGGGTAGCCAGGTCAATAAAATGCCACACACCCAGGTGGAAGAAACAACATGGCCCAGGCATGGTCTAAGCCCGTCACCTCGTCCCTGTGCTCTGGGGAGCCGGAGGGAACCCCGAGGGCCACGGCCCTGAGGCCCGTTGGGCAGGAAGCCGGCCTCCCACGGAAACAGCTTTCCTGAGGTGCAGACCCTCTCCCAAGGGCTGGTGGCAAGGGAAAGCAAATGCCATCCCCTTCTCTGGAAGAAACCCCAGTGCCCAGCCATGTTGAAAGTCCTCCCCTCCTCCCTGGGCTTCTGGCAGCAGGAGTGAAAAGATAGGAGCACAGCACTGGGACCCGTTTGACAGAAACCGGCTTCCCACGAGGAAGTCCTTCTCCACGTGCAGACATGCTCCCCAGTGCCTGTGGCAAGGTGAAGGAAATGCCATACACTGACCTGGAAGAGACCACAGGGCCCAGGCACAGTCTGAGCCCTTCCCTCATCCCGGTGGTTTAGCTAGCAGGAGTTCAACACCAAGGAACACAGACCGGAGACCCCCTGGGGTCAAAACGGCTTCCGACTAACAATATGCTCTTGCTGTGGAAATCCTATCCCAAGTGGAGGTAGCCAGGTCAACAAAATGCCACACACCCAGGTGGAAGAGACTATATGGCCCAGGCATGGCCTAAGCCCCTCACCTCGTCCCTGTGCTCTGGGGAACCGGAGGGACCCCCTAGGCCCACGGCCCTGAGGCCCGTTGGGCAGAAAGCCGGCTTCCCACGGAAACAGCTTTCCTGAGGTGCAGACCCTATCCCAAGGGCTGGTGGCAAGGGAAAGCAAATGCCATCCCCTTCTCTGGGAGAAACCCCAGTGCCCAGCCATGTTGAAAGTCCTCCCCTCCTCCCTGGGCTTCTGGCAGCAGGAGTGAAAAGATAGGAGCACAGCACTGGGACCCGTTTGACAGAAACCGGCTTCCCACGAGGAAGTCCTTCTCCACGTGCAGACATGCTCCCCAGTGCCTGTGGCAAGGTGAAGGAAATGCCATACACTGACCTGGAAGAGACCACAGGGCCCAGGCACAGTCTGAGCCCTTCCCTCATCCCGGTGGTTTTGCTAGCAGGAGTTCAACACCAAGGAACACAGACCGGAGACCCCCTGGGGCCAAAACGGCTTCCGACTAACAATATGCTCTTGCTGTGGAAATCCTATCCCAAGTGGAGGTAGCCAGGTCAACAAAATGCCACACACCCAGGTGGAAGAGACAATATGGCCCAGGCATGGCCTAAGCCCCTCACCTCGTCCCTGTGCTCTGGGGAGCTGGAGTGACCCCGAGGCCAACGGCCCTGAGGCCCGTTGGCAGGAAGCCGGCTTCCCACGGAAACAGCTTTCCTGAGTTGCAGACCCTATACAAGGGCTGGTGGCAAGGGAAAGCAAATGCCATCCCCTTCTCTGGAAGAAACCCCAGTGCCCAGCCATGTTGTAAGCCTTCCCCTCCTTCCTGGGCTTCTGGCAGCAGGAGTGAAAAGAGAGGAGCACAGCACTGGGACCCTTTTGACAGAAACCGGCTTCCCACGAGGAAGTCCTTCTCCATGTGCAGACATGCTCCCCAGTGCCTGTGGCAAGCTGAAGGAAATGCCATACACTGACCTGGAAGAGACCACATCGCCCAGGCACAGTCTGAGCCCTTCCCTCATCCCGGTGGTTTTACTAGCAGGAGTTCAACCCCAAGAACACAGCCCGGAGACACCCTGGGGCCAAAAGAGCTTCCCACTAACAATATGCTATTGCTGTGGAAATCCTATCCCAAGTGGGGGTAACCAGGTCAACAAAATGCCACACACCCAGGTGGAAGAAACAACATGGCCCAGGCATGGTCTAAGCCCCTCACCTCGTCCCTGTGCTCTGGGGAGCCGGAGGGACCCCCGAGGCCCACGGCCCTGAGGCCCGTTGGGCAGAAAGCCGGCCTCCCACGGAAACAGCTTTCCTGAGATTCAGACCCTCTCCCAAGGGCTGGTAACAAGAGAAAGCAAATGCCATGCCCTTCTCTGGAAGAAACTCCAGTTCCCAGCCATGTTGTAAGCCCCCCCTCCTCCTTGGGCTTCAGGCAGGAGGAGTGAAAAGAGAGGAGCACAGCACTGGGACCCTTTTGACAGAAACCGGCTTCCCACGAGGAAGTCCTTCTCCACGTGCAGACATGCTCCCCAGTGCCTGTGGCAAGGTGAAGGAAATGCCATACACTGACCTGGAAGAGACCATAGGGCCCAGGCACAGTCTGAGACCTACCCTCATCCCGGAGGTTTTGGTAGCAGGAGTTCATCCCCAAGAACACAGCCCAGAGACCCCCTGGGGCCAAAAGAGCTTCTGACTAACAATGTGCTATTGCTGTGGAAATCCTATCCCAAGTGGAGGTAGCCAGGTCAACAAAATGCCACACACCCTGGTGGAAGAGACAACATGGCCCAGGCATGGCCTAAGCCCCTCACCTCGTCCCTGTGCTCTGGGGAGCCGGAGGGACCCCCGAGGCCCACGGCCCTGAGGCCCGTTGGGCAGAAAGCCGGCTTCCCACGGAAACTGCTTTCCTGAGGTGCAGACACTATCCCAAGGGCTGGTGGCAAGGGAAAGCAAATGCCATCCCCTTCTCTGGAAGAAACCCCAGTGCCCAGCCATGTTGAAAGTCCTCCCCTCCTCCCTGGGCTTCTGGCAGCAGGAGTGAAAAGAGAGGAGCACAGCACTGGGACCCGTTTGACAGAAACCGACCTCCCACGCGGAAGTCCTTCTCCACGTGCAGACATGCTCCCCAGTGCCTGTGGCAAGGTGAAGGAAATGCCATACACTGACCTGGAAGAGACCACAGGGCCCAGGCACAGTCTGAACCCTTCCCTCATCCCGGCGGTTTTGCTAGCAGGAGTTCAACCCCAAGGAACACAGACCGGAGACGCCCTGGGGCCCAAACGGCTTCCGACTAACAATATGCTCTTGCTGTGGAAATCCTATCCCAAGTGGAGGTAGCCAGGTCAACAAAATGCCACACAACAAAGTGGAACAAACAACATGGCCCAGGCATGGTCTAAGCCCCTCACCTCGTCCCTGTGCTTTGTGGAACCGGAGGGACCCCCGAGGCACACGGCCCGGAGGCCCGTTGGGCAGAAAGCCGGCTTCCCACGGAAACAGCTTTCCTGAGGTGCAGACCCTATTCCAAGGGCTGGTGGCAAGGGAAAGCAAATGCCATCCCCTTCTCTGGAAGAAACCCCAGTGCCCAGCCATGTTGAAAGTCCTCCCCTCCTCCCTGGGCTTCCGGCAGCAGGAGTGAAAAGAGAGGAGCACAGCCCTGGGACCCGTTTGACAGAAACCGGCTTCCCACGAGGAAGTCCTTCTCCACGTGCAGACATGCTCCCCAGTGCCTGTGGCAAGGTGAAGGAAATGCCATACACTGACCTGGAAGAGACCACAGGGCCCAGGCACAGTCTGAGCCCTTCCCTCATCCCGGCGGTTTTGCTAGCAGGAGTTCAACCCCAACGAACACAGCCCGGAGACCCCCTGGGGCCAAAACGTCTTCCAACTAACAATATACTCTTGCTGTGGAAATCCTATCCCAAGTGGGGGTAGCCAGGTCAATAAAATGCCACACACCCAGGTGGAAGAAACAACATGGCCCAGGCATGGTCTAAGCCCGTCACCTCGTCCCTGTGCTCTGGGGAGCCGGAGGGAACCCCGAGGGCCACGGCCCTGAGCCCGTTGGGCAGGAAGCCGGCCTCCCACGGAAACAGCTTTCCTGAGGTGCAGACCCTCTCCCAAGGGCTGGTGGCAAGGGAAAGCAAATGCCATCCCCTTCTCTGGAAGAAACCCCAGTGCCCAGCCATGTTCTAAGCCCTCCCCTCCTCCCTGGGCTTATGGTAGCAGGAGTGAAAAGAGAGGAGCACAGCACAGGGACCCGTTTGACAGAAACCGGCTTCCCACGAGTTAGTCATTCTCCACGTGCAGACATTCTCCCCAGTGCCTGTGGCAAGGTGAAGGAAATGCCATACACTGACCTGGAAGAGACCACAGGGCCCAGGCACAGTCTGAGCCCTTCCCTCATCCCGGCGGTTTTGCTAGCAAGAGTTCAACCCCAAGGAACACAGACCGGAGACCCCCTGGGGCCCAAACGGCTTTCGATGAACAATATGCTCTTGCTGTGGAAAACCTACCCCAAGTGGGGTAGCCAGGTCAACAAACTGCTAAACACCCAGGTGGAAGAAACAATAAGGCCCTGGTATGGTCTAAGCCCCTCACCTCGTCCCTGTGCTTTGGGGAGCCGGAGGGACCCCCGAGGCCCACGTCCCTGAGGCCCGTTAGGCAGAAAGCCGGTGTCCCACGGAAACAGCTTTCCTGAGGTGCAGACCCTATCCCAAGGGCTGGTGGCAAGGGAAAGCAAATGCCATCCCCTTCTCTGGAAGAAACCCCAGTGCCCAGCCATGCTTTAACCCCTCCCCTCCTCCATGGGCTTATGGCAGCAGGAGTGAAAAGAGAGGAGCACAGCAGTAGGAGCGTTTGACAGAAACCGGCTTCCCAAGAGGAAGTCCTTCTCCACGTGCAGACATGCTCCCCAGTGCCTGTGCCAAGGTGAAGGAAATGCCATACACTGACCTGGAAGAGACCACAGGGCCCAGGCACAGTCTGAGCCCTTCCGTCATCCCGGTTGTTTTGCTAGCAGGAATTCAAACCCAAGAACACAGCCCGGAGACCCCCTGGGGCCAAAACAGCTTCCGACTAACAATATACTCTTGCTGTGGAAATCCTATCCCAAGTGGGGGTAACCAGGTCAACAAAATGCCACACACCCAGTTGGAAGAAACAACATGGCCCAGGCATGGTCTAAGCCCCTCACCTCGTCCCTGTGCTCTGGGGAGCCGGAGGGACCCCCGAGGCCCACGGGCTTGAGGTCCGTTGGGCAGAAAGCCGGCTTCCCACGGAAACAGCTTTCCTGAGGTGAAGACCCTATCCCAAGGGCTGGTGGCAAGTGAAAGCAAATGCCATCCCCTTCTCTGGAAGAAACCAAAGGGCCCAGGCATGTTCTAAGCCCTCCCCTCCTCCCTGGGCTTATGGTAGCAGGAGTGAAAAGAGAGGAGAACAGAACTGGGACCGTTTGACAGAAACAGGCTTCCCACGAGGAAGTCCTTCTCCACGTACAGACATGCTCCCCAGTGCCTTTGGCAAGGTGTAGGAAATGCCATACACTGACCTGGAAGAGACTACAGGGCCCAGGCACAGTCTGAGCCCTTCCCTCATCCCGGCGGTTTTGCTAGCAGGAGTTCAACCCCAAGAACACAGCCCGGAGACCCGCTGGGGCCAAAACTTCTTCCAACTAACAATATACTCTTGCTGTGGAAATCCTATCCCAAGTGGGGGTAGCCAGGTCCATAAAAGGCCACACACCCAGGTGGAAGAAACAACATGGCCCAGGCATGGTCTAAGTCCGTCACCTCGTCCCTGTGCTCTGGGGAGCCGGAGGGAACCCCGAGGCCCACGGCCCTGAGGCCCGTTGGGCAGGAAGCCGGCCTCCCACGGAAACAGCTTTCCTGAGGTGCAGACCGTATCCCAAGGGCTGGTGGCAAGGGAAAGCAAATGCCATCCCCTTCTCTGGAAGAAACCCCAGTGCCCAGCCATGTTGTAAGCCTTCCCCTCCTTCCTGGGCTTCTGGCAGCAGGAGTGAAAAGAGAGGAACACAGCACTGGGACCCTTTTGACAGAAACCGGCTTCCCACGAGGAAGTCCTTCTCCACGTGCAGACATGCTCACCAGTGCCTGTGGCAAGGTGAAGGAAATGCCATACACTGACCTGGACGAGACTACAGGGCCCAGGCACAGTCTGAGCCCTTCCCTCATCCCAGGGGTTTTGGTAGCATTAGTTCAACCCCAAGAACACACCCCGGAGACCCCCTGGGGCCAAAAGAGCTTCCGACTAACAATATGCTATTGCTGTGGAAATCCTATCCCAAGTGGAGGTAGCCAGGTCAACAAAATGCCACACACCCAGGTGGAAGAGACAACATGGCGCAGGCATGGCCTAAGCCCCTCACCTCGTCCCTGTGCTCTGGGGAGCCGGAGGGACCCCCGAGGCCCACGGTCCTGAGGCCCGTTGGGCAGAAAGCCGGCTTCCCACGGAAACAGCTTTCCTGAGGTGCAGACCCTATCCCAAGGGCTGGTGGCAAGGGAAAGCAAATGCCATCCCCTTCTCTGGAAGAAACCCCAGTGCCCAGCCATGTTGAAAGTCCTCCCCTCCTCCCTGGGCTTCTGGCAGCAGGAGTGAAAAGAGAGGAGCACAGCACTGGGACCCGTTTGACAGAAACCGGCTTCGCACGAGGAAGTCCTTCTCCACGTGCAGACATGCTCCCCAGTGCCTGTGGCAAGGTGAAGGAAATGCCATACACTGACCTGGAAGAGACCACAGGGCCCAGGCACAGTCTGAGCCCTTCCCTCATCCCGGTGGTTTTGGTAGCAGGAGTTCAACACCAAGGAACACAGACCGGAGACCCCCTGGGGCCAAAGGGCTTATGACTAACAATATGCTCTTGCTGTGGAAATCCTATCCCAAGTGGAGGTAGCCAGGTCAACAAAATGCCACACACCCTGGGGGAAGAAACAACATGGCCCAGGCATGGCCTAAGCCCCTCACCTCGTCCCTGTGCTCTGGGGAGCCGGACGGACCCCGAAGCACCATGGCCCTGAGGCCCGTTGGGCAGAAAGCCGGTTTCCCACGGAAACAGCTTTCCTGAGGTGCAGACCGTATCCCAAGGGCTGGTGTCAAGGGAAAGCAAATGCCATCCCCTTATCTGGAAGAAACCCCAGTGCCCAGCCATGTTCTAAGCCCTCCCCTCCTCCCTGGGCTTCTGGCAGCAGGAGTGAAAAGAGAGATGCACAGCACTGGGACCCGTTTGACAGAAACCGGCCTCCCACGAGGAAGTCCTTCTCCACGTGCAGACATGCTCCCCATTGCCTGTGGCAAGGTGAAGGAAATGCCATACACTGACCTGGAATAGACCACAGGGCCCAGGCACAGTCTGAGCCCTTCCCTCATCCCGGCGGTTTTGCTAGCAGGAGTTCAACCCCAACGAACACAGCCCGGAGACCCCCTGGGACCAAAACGTCTTCCAACTAACAATATACTCTTGCTGTGGAAATCCTATCCCAAGTGGGGGTAGCCAGGTCAATAAAATGCCACACACCCAGGTGGAAGAAACAACATGGCCCAGGCATGGTCTAAGCCCCTCACATCGTCCCTGTACTCTGGGGAGCCGGAGGGAACCCCGAGGCCCACAGCCCTGAGGCCCGTTGGGCAGAAAGCCGGCATCCCACGGAAACAGATTTCCTGAGGTGCAGAACCTATCCCAAGGAGTGGTGGCAAGGGAAAGCAAATGCCATCCCCTTCTCTGGAAGAAACCCCAGTGCCCAGCCATGTTGTAAGCCTTCCCCTCCTTCCTGGGCTTCTGGCAGCAGGAGTGAAAAGAGAGGAGCACAGCACTGGGAACCTTTTGACAGAAACCGGCTTCCCACGAGGAAGTCCTTCTCCATGTGCAGACATGCTCCCCAGTGCCTGTGGCAAGCTGAAGGAAATGCCATACACTGACCTGGAAGAGACCACATCGCCCAGGCACAGTCTGAGCCCTTCCCTCATCCCGGTGGTTTAGCTAGCAGGAGTTCAACCCCAAGAACACAGCCCGGAGACACCCTGGGGCTAAAAGAGCTTCCCACTAACAATATGCTCTTGCTGTGGAAATCCTATCCCAAGTGGAGGTAGCCAGGTCAACAAAATGCCACACACCCAGGTGGAAGAGACTATATGGCCCAGGCATGGCCTAAGCCCCTCACCTCGTCCCTGTGCTCTGGGGAACCGGAGGGACCCCCTAGGCCCACGGCCCTGAGGCCCGTTGGGCAGAAAGCCGGCTTCCCACGGAAACAGCTTTCCTGAGGTGCAGACCCTATCCCAAGGGCTGGTGGCAAGGGAAAGCAAATGCCATCCCCTTCTCTGGGAGAAACCCCAGTGCCCAGCCATGTTGAAAGTCCTCCCCTCCTCCCTGGGCTTCTGGCAGCAGGAGTGAAAAGATAGGAGCACAGCACTGGGACCCGTTTGACAGAAACCGGCTTCCCACGAGGAAGTCCTTCTCCACGTGCAGACATGCTCCCCAGTGCCTGTGGCAAGGTGAAGGAAATGCCATACACTGACCTGGAAGAGACCACAGGGCCCAGGCACAGTCTGAGCCCTTCCCTCATCCCGGTGGTTTTGCTAGCAGGAGTTCAACACCAAGGAACACAGACCGGAGACCCCCTGGGGCCAAAACGGCTTCCGACTAACAATATGCTCTTGCTGTGGAAATCCTATCCCAAGTGGAGGTAGCCAGGTCAACAAAATGCCACACACCCAGGTGGAAGAGACAATATGGCCCAGGCATGGCCTAAGCCCCTCACCTCGTCCCTGTGCTCTGGGGAGCTGGAGTGACCCCGAGGCCAACGGCCCTGAGGCCCGTTGGCAGGAAGCCGGCTTCCCACGGAAACAGCTTTCCTGAGTTGCAGACCCTATACAAGGGCTGGTGGCAAGGGAAAGCAAATGCCATCCCCTTCTCTGGAAGAAACCCCAGTGCCCAGCCATGTTGTAAGCCTTCCCCTCCTTCCTGGGCTTCTGGCAGCAGGAGTGAAAAGAGAGGAGCACAGCACTGGGACCCGGTTGACAGAAACAGGCTTCCCACGAGGAAGTCATTCTCCACGTGCAGACATGCTCCCCAGTGCCTGTGGCAAGGTGAAGGAAATGCCATACACTGACCTGGAAGAGACCACAGGGCCCAGGCACAGTCTGAGCCCTTCTCTCATCCCGGGGGTTTTGCTAGCAGGAGTTCAACCCCCAAAACACAGCCCTGAGACCCCCTGGGGCCAAAACGGCTTCCGACTAACAATATGCTCTTGCTGTGGAAATCCTATCCCAAGTGGGGGTAGCCAGGTCAACAAAATGCCACACACCCAGGTGAAAGAGACAACATGGCCCAGGCATGGTCTAAGCCCCTCACCTCGTCCCTTTTCTCTGGGGAGTCGGAGGGACCCCCGAGGAACACGGCCCTGAGGCCCGTTGGGCAGAAACCCGGCTTCCCACGAAAACAGCTCTCCTGAGGTGCAGAACCTATCCCAAGGGCTGGTAACAAGAGAAAGCAAATGCCATCCCCTCTCTGGAAGAAACCCAGGTACCCAGCCATGTTGTAAGCCCTCCCCTCCTCCCTGGGCTTCTGGCTGTAGGAGTGAAAAGAGAGGAGCACAGCACTGGGACCCGTTTGACAGAAACCGGCTTGCCACGAGGAAGTCATTCTCCACGTGCAGACATGCTCCCCAGTGCCTGTGGCAAGGTGAAGGAAATGCCATACACTGACCTGGAAGAGACTACAGGGCCCAGGCACAGTGTGAGCCCTACCCTCATCCCGGCGGTTTTGCTAGCAGGAGTTCAACACCAAGGAACACAGACCGGAGACCCCCTGGGGCCAAAGGACTTATGACTAACAATATGCTCTTGCTGTGGAAATCCTATCCCACGTGGAGGTAGCCAGGTCAACAAAATGCCACACACCCTGGTGGAAGAGACAACATGGCCCAGGCATGGCCTAAGCCCCTCACCTCGTCCCTGTTCTCGGGGGAGCCGGACGGACCCCGAAGCACCATGGCCCTGAGGCCCGTTGGGCAGAAAGCCGGTTTCCCACGGAAACAGCTTTCCTGAGGTGCAGACCGTATCCCAAGGGCTGGTGTCAAGGGAAAGCAAATGCCATCCCCTTATCTGAAAGAAACCCCAGTGCCCAGCCATGTTCTAAGCCCTCCCCTCCTCCCTGAGCTTCTGGCAGCAGGAGTGAAAAGAGAGATGCACAGCACTGGGACCCGTTTGACAGAAACCGGCCTCCCACGAGGAAGTCCTTCTCCACGTGCAGACATGCTCCCCATTGCCTGTGGCAAGGTGAAGGAAATGCCATACACTGACCTGGAATAGACCACAGGGCCCAGGCACAGTCTGAGCCCTTCCCTCATCCCGGCGGTTTTGCTAGCAGGAGTTCAACCCCAACGAACACAGCCCGGAGACCCCCTGGGGCCAAAACGTCTTCCAACTAACAATATACTCTTGCTCTGGAAATCCTATCCCAAGTGGGGGTAGCCAGGTCAATAAAATGCCACACACCCAGGTGGAAGAAACAACATGGCCCAGGCATGGTCTAAGCCCCTCACATCGTCCCTGTACTCTGGGGAGCCGGAGGGAACGCCGAGGCCCACAGCCCTGAGGCCCGTTGGGCAGAAAGCCGGCTTCCCACGGAAACAGATTTCCTGAGGTGCAGAACCTACCCCAAGGAGTGGTGGCAAGGGAAAGGAAATGCCATCCCCTTCTCTGGAAGAAACGCCAGTGCCCAGTCATGCTTTAACCCCTCCCCTCCTCCATGGGCTTATGGCAGCAGGAGTGAAAAGAGAGGAGCACAGCACTAGGAGCGTTTGACAGAAACCGGCTTCCCACGAGGAAGTACTTCTCCACGTGCAGACATGCTCCCCAGTGCCTGTGCCAAGGTGAAGGAAATGCCATACACTGACCTGGAAGAGACAACAGGGCCCAGGTACAGTCTGAGACCTACCCTCATCCCGGAGGTTTTGGTAGCAGGAGTTCATCCCCAAGGAACACAGCACGGAGACCCCCTGGGGCCCAAACGGCTTCCGACTAACAATATACTCTTGATGTGGAAATCCTATCCCAAGTGGGGGTAACCAGGTCAACAAAATGCCACACACCCAGGTGGAAGAAAAAACATGGCCCAGGCATGGTCTAAGCCCCTCACCTCGTCCCTGTGCTCTGGGGAGCCGGAGGGACCCCTGAGGCCCACGGTCCTGAGGCCCGTTGGGCAGAAAGCCGGCTTCCCACGGAAACAGCTTTCCTGAGGTGCAGACCGTATCCCAAGGGCTGGTGGCAAGGGAAAGCAAATGCCATCCACTTCTCTGGAAGAAACCCCAGTGCCCAGCCATGTTGTAAGCCTTCCCCTCCTTCCTGGGCTTCTGGCAGCAGGAGTGAAAAGAGAGGAGCACAGCACTGGGACCCGTTTGACAGAAACCGGCTTCCCACGAGGAAGTCCTTCTCCACGTGCAGACATGCTCCCCAGTGCCTGTGGCAAGCTGAAGGAAATGCCATACACTGACCTGGAAGAGACCACATCGCCCAGGCACAGTCTGAGCCCTTCCCTCATCCCGGTGGTTTTGCTAGCAGGAGTTCAACCCCAAGAACACAGCCCGGAGACCCCCTGGGGCCAAAACAGCTTCCCACTAACAATATGCTATTGCTGTGGAAATCCTATCCCAAGTGGGGGTAACCAGGTCAACAAAATGCCACACACCCAGGTGGAAGAAACAACATGGCCCAGGCATGGTCTAAGCCCCTCACCTCGTCCCTGTGCTCTGGGGAGCCGGAGGGACCCCCGAGGCCCACGGCCCTGAGGCCCGTTGGGCAGGAAGCCGGCCTCCCACGGAAACAGCTTTCCTGAGATTCAGACCCTCTCCCAAGGGCTGGTAGCAAGAGAAAGCAAATGCCATGCCCTTCTCTGGAAGAAACTCCAGTTCCCAGCCATGTTGTAAGCCCTCCCCTCCTCCCTGGGCTTCAGGCAGGAGGAGTGAAAAGAGAGGAGCACAGCACTGGGACCCTTTTGACAGAAACCGGCTTCCCACGAGGAAGTCCTTCTCCACGTGCAGACATGCTCCCCAGTGCCTGTGGCAAGGTGAAGGAAATGCCATACACTGACCTGGAAGAGACCACATCGCCCAGGCACAGTCTGAGACCTACCCTCATCCCGGAGGTTTTGGTAGCAGGAGTTCATCCCCAAGAACACAGCCCAGAGACCCCCTGGGGCCAAAACAGCTTCTGACTAACAATGTGCTATTGCTGTGGAAATCCTATCCCAAGTGGAGGTAGCCAGGTCAACAAAATGCCACACACCCTGGTGGAAGAGACAACATGGCCCAGGCATGGCCTAAGCCCCTCACCTCGTCCCTGTGCTCTGGGGAGCCGGAGGGACCCCCGAGGCCCACGGCCCTGAGGCCAGTTGGGCAGAAAGCCGGCTTCCCACGGAAACAGCTTTCCTGAGGTGCAGACCCTATCCCAAGGGCTGGTGGCAAGGGAAAGCAAATGCCATCCCCTTCTCTGGAAGAAACCCCAGTGCCCAGCCATGTTGAAAGTCCTCCCCTCCTCCCTGGGCTTCTGGCAGCAGGAGTGAAAAGAGAGGAGCACAGCACTGGGACCCGTTTGACAGAAACCGGCTTCCCACGCGGAAGTCCTTCTCCACGTGCAGACATGCTCCCCAGTGCCTGTGGCAAGGTGAAGGAAATGCCATACACTGACCTGGACGAGACTACAGGGCCCAGGCACAGTCTGAGCCCTTCCCTCATCCCAGGGGTTTTGCTAGCAGGAGTTCAACACCAAGGAACACAGACCGGAGACCCCCTGGGGCCAAAGGGCTTATGAGTAACAATATGCTCTTGCTGTGGAAATCTAAACCCAAGTGGGGGTAGCCAGGTCAACAAAATGCCACACACCGAGGTGGAAGAAACAACATGGCCCAGGCATGGTCTAAGCCCCTCACCTCGTCCCTGTGCTCTGGGGAGCCGGAGGGACCCCCGAGGCATACGGCCCGGAGGCCCGTTGGGCAGAAAGCCGGCTTCCCACGGAAACAGCTTTCCTGAGGTGCAGACCCTATCCCAAGGGGTGGTGGCAAGGGAAAGCAAATGCCATCCCCTTCTCTGGAAGGAACCCCATTGCCCAGCCATGTTGTAAGCTCTCCCCTCCTCCATGGGCTTCGGGCAGCAGGAGTGAAAAGAGAGGGGCACAGCACGGGGACCCGTTTGACAGAAACCGGCTTCCCACGAGGAAGTCCTTCTCCACGTGCAGACATGCTCCCAGGTGCCTGTGGCAAGGGGAAGGAAATGCCATACACTGACCTGGAAGAGGCTACAGGGCCCAGGCACAGTCTGAGCCCTTCCCTCATCCCGGCGGTTTTGCTAGCAGGAGTTCAACCCCAATGAACACAGCCCGGAGACCCCCTGGGGCCAAAACGTCTTCCAACTAACAATATACTCTTGCTGTGGAAATCCTATCCCAAGTGGGGGTAGCCAGGTCAATAAAATGCCACACACCCAGGTGGAAGAAACAACATGGCCCAGGCATGGTCTAAGCCCGTCACCTCGTCCCTGTGCTCTGGGGAGCCGGAGGGAACCCCGAGGGCCACGACCCTGAGGCCCGTTGGGCAGGAAGCCGGCCTCCCACGGAAACAGCTTTCCTGAGGTGCAGACCCTCTCCCAAGGGCTGGTGGCAAGGGAAAGCAAATGCCATCCCCTTCTCTGGAAGAAACCCCAGTGCCCAGCCATGTTCTAAGCCCTCCCCTCCTCCCTGGGCTTCTGGCAGCAGGAGTGAAAAGAGAGGAGCACAGCACTGGGACCCGTTTGACAGGAACCGGCTTCCCATGGGGAAGTCCTTCTCCACGTGCAGACATGCTCCCCAGTGCCTGTGGCAAGGTGAAGGAAATGCCATACACTGACCTGGAAGAGACCACAGGGCCCAGGCACAGTCTGAGCCCTTCCCTCATCCCCACGGTTTTGCTAGCAGGAGTTCAACCCCAAGAACACAGCCCGGAGACCCCCTGGGGCCAAAACAGCTTCCGACTAACAATATGCTATTGCTGTGGAAATCCTATCCCAAGTGGAGGTAGCCAGGTCAACAAAATGCCACACACCTTGGTGGAAGAGACAACATGGCCCAGGCATGGCCTAAGCCCCTCACCTCGTCCCTGTGCTCTGGGGAGCCGGAGGGACCCCCTAGGCCCACGGCCCTGAGGCCCGTTGGGCAGAAAGCCGGCTTCCCACGGAAACAGCTTTCCTGAGGTGCAGACCCTATCCCAAGGGCTGGTGGCAAGGGAAAGCAAATGCCATCCCCTTCTCTGGAAGAAACCCCAGTGCCCAGCCATGTTGAAAGTCCTCCCCTCCTCCCTGGGCTTCTGGCATCAGGAGTGAAAAGATGGGAGCACAGCACTGGGACCCGTTTGACAGAAACCGGCTTCCCACGAGGAAGTCCTTCTCCACATGCAGACATGCTCCCCAGTGCCTGTGGCAAGGTGAAGGAAATGCCATACACTGACCTGGAAGAGACCACAGGGCCCAGGCACAGTCTGAGCCCTTCCCTCATCCCGGTGGTTTTGCTAACAGGAGTTCAACACCAAGGAACACATACCGGAGACCCCCTGGGGCCAAAACGGCTTCCGACTAACAATATGCTCTTGCTGTGGAAATCCTTTCCCAAGTGGAGGTAGCCAGGTCAACAAAATGCCACACACCCAGGTGGAAGAGACAATATGGCCCAGGCATGGCCTAAGCCCCTCACCTCGTCCCTGTGCTCTGGGGAGCCGGAGTGACCCCGAGGCCAACGGCCCTGACGCCCGTTGGCAGGAAGCCGGCTTCCCACGGAAACAGCTTTCCTGAGTTGCAGACCCTATCCCAAGGGCTGGAGGCAAGGGAAAACAAATGCCATCCACTTCTCTGGAAGAAACCCCAGTGCCCAGCCATGTTCTAAGCCCTCCCCTCCTCCCTGGGCTTCTGGCAGCTGGAGTGAAAAGAGAGGAGCGCAGCACTGGGACCCGGTTGACAGAAACAGGCTTCCCACGAGGAAGTCCTTCTCCACGTGCAGACATGCTCCCCAGTGCCTGTGGCAAGGTGAAGGAAATGCCATACACTGACCTGGAAGAGACGACAGGGCCCAGGCACAGTCTGAGCCCTTCCCTCATCCCGGCGGTTTTGCTAGCAAGAGTTCAACCGCAAGGAACACAGTCCGGAGACCCCCTGGGGCCCAAACGGCTTCCGACTAACAATATGTTCTTGCTGTGGAAATCTAAACCCAAGTGGGGGTAGCCAGGTCAACAAAATGCCACACACCGAGGTGGAAGAAACAACATGGCCCAGGCATGGTCTAAGCCCCTCACCTCGTCCCTGTGCTCTGGGGAGCCGGAGGGACCCCCGAGGCATACGGCCCGGAGGCCCGTTGGGCAGAAAGCGGGCTTCCCACGGAAACAGCTTTCCTGAGGTGCAGACCCTATCCCAAGGGGTGGTGGCAAGGGAAAGCAAAAGCCATCCCCTTCTCTGGAAGAAACCCCATTGCCCAGCCATGTTGTAAGCTCTCCCCTCCTCCCTGGGCTTCTGGCAGCAGGAGTGAAAAGAGAGGGGCACAGCACGGGGACCCGTTTGACAGAAACCGGCTTCCCACGAAGAAGTCCTTCTCCACGTGCAGACATGCTCCCCAGTGCCTGTGGCAAGGTGAAGGAAATGCCATACACTGACCTGGAAGAGACCACAGGGCCCAGGCACAGTCTGAGCCCTTCTCTCATCCCGGCGGTTTTGCTAGCAGGAGTTCAACCCCAACGAACACAGCCCGGAGACCCCCTGGGACCAAAACGTCTTCCAACTAACAATATACTCTTGCTGTGGAAATCCTATCCCAAGTGGGGGTAGCCAGGTCAATAAAATGCCACACACCCAGGTGGAAGAAACAACATGGCCCAGGCATGGTCTAAGCCCCTCACATCGTCCCTGTACTCTGGGGAGCCGGAGGGAACCCCGAGGCCCACAGCCCTGAGGCCCGTTGGGCAGAAAGCCGGCATCCCACGGAAACAGATTTCCTGAGGTGCAGAACCTATCCCAAGGAGTGGTGACAAGGGAAAGCAAATGCCATCCCCTTCTCTGGAAGAAACCCCATTGCCCAGCCATGTTGTAAGCCTTCCCCTCCTTCCTGGGCTTCTGGCAGCAGGAGTGAAAAGAGAGGAGCACAGCACTGGGAACCTTTTGACAGAAACCGGCTTCCCACGAGGAAGTCCTTCTCCATGTGCAGACATGCTCCCCAGTGCCTGTGGCAAGCTGAAGGAAATGCCATACACTGACCTGGAAGAGACCACATCGCCCAGGCACAGTCTGAGCCCTTCCCTCATCCCGGTGGTTTTGCTAGCAGGAGTTCAACCCCAAGAACACAGCCCGGAGACACCCTGGGGCTAAAAGAGCTTCCCACTAACAATATGCTATTGCTGTGGAAATCCTATCCCAAGTGGGGGTAACCAGGTCAACAAAATGCCACACACCCAGGTGGAAGAAACAACATGGCCCAGGCATGGTCTAAGCCCCTCACCTCGTCCCTGTGCTCTGGGGAGCCGGAGGGACCCCCGAGGCCCACGGCCCTGAGGCCCGTTGGGCAGGAAGCCGGCCTCCCACGGAACCAGCTTTCCTGAGATTCAGATTCTCTCCCAAGGGCTGGTAGCAGAGAAAGCAAATGCCATGCCCTTCTCTGGAAGAAACTCCAGTTCCCAGCGATGTTGTAAGCCCTCCCCTCCTCCCTGGGCTTCAGGCAGGAGGAATGAAAAGAGAGGAGCACAGCACTGGGACCCTTTTGACAGAAACCGGCTTCCCACGAGGAAGTCCTTCTCCACGTGCAGACGTGCTCCCCAGTGCCTGTGGCAAGGTGAAGGAAATGCCATACACTGACCTGGAAGAGACCACAGGGCCCAGGCACAGTCTGAGACCTACCCTCATCACGGAGGTTTTGGTAGCAGGAGTTCATCCCCAAGAACACAGCCCAGAGACCCCCTGGGGCCAAAACAGCTTCTGACTAACAATGTGCTATTGCTGTGGAAATCCTATCCCAAGTGGAGGTAGCCAGGTCAACAAAATGCCACACACCCTGGTGGAAGAGACAACATGGCCCAGGCATGGCCTAAGCCCCTCACCTCGTCCCTGTGCTCTGGGGAGCCGGAGGCACCCCCGAGGCCCACGGCCCTGAGGCCAGTTGGGCAGAAAGCCGGCTTCCCACGGAAACAGCTTTCCTGAGGTGCAGACCCTATCCCAAGGGCTGGTGGCAAGGGAAAGCAAATGCCATCCCCTTCTCTGGAAGAAACCACAGTGCCCAGCCATGTTCTAAGCCCTCCCCTCCTCCCTGGGCTTCTGGCAGCAGGAATGAAAAGAGAGGAGCACAGCACTGGGACCCGTTTGACAGAAACCGTCCTCCCACGAGGAAGTCCTTCTCCACGTGCAGAAATGCTCCCCAGTGCCTGTGGCAAGGTGAAGGAAATGCCATACAGTGACCTGGAAGAGACCACAGGGCCCAGACACAGTCTGAGCCCTTCCCTCATCCTGGCGGTTTTGCTAGCAGAAGTTCAACCCCAAGAATACAGCCCGGAGACCCCCTGGGGCCCAAACGGCTTCCAACTAACAATATGCTCTTGTTGTGGAAATCCTATCCCAAGTGGGGGTAGCCAGGTCAACAAAATGCCACACAACCAAGTGGAAGAAACAACATGGCCCAGGCATGGTTTAAGCCCCTCACCTCGTCCCTGTGCTCTGGGGAGCCTGAGGGACCTCGAGACCAACGGCCCTGAGGCCCGTTGGCAGAAAGCCGGTTTCCCAAGGAAACAGCTTTCCTGAGGTGCAGACCCTATCCCAAGGGCTGGTGGCAAGGGAAAGCAAATGCCATCCCCTTCTCTGGAAGAAACCCCAGTGCCCAGCCATGCTTTAACCCCTCCCCTCCTCCCTGGGCTTCTGGCAGCAGGAGTGAAAAGAGAGGGGCACAGCACGGGGACCCGTTTGACAGAAACCGGCTTCCCACGAAGAAGTCCTTCTCCACGTGCAGACATGCTCCCCAGTGCCTGTGGCAAGGTGAAGGAAATGCCATACACTGACCTGGAAGAGACCACAGGGCCCAGGCACAGTCTGAGCCCTTCTCTCATCCCGGCGGTTTTGCTAGCAGGAGTTCAACCCCAACGAACACAGCCCGGAGACCCCCTGGGACCAAAACGTCTTCCAACTAACAATATACTCTTGCTGTGGAAATCCTATCCCAAGTGGGGGTAGCCAGGTCAATAAAATGCCACACACCCAGGTGGAAGAAACAACATGGCCCAGGCATGGTCTAAGCCCCTCACATCGTCCCTGTACTCTGGGGAGCCGGAGGGAACCCCGAGGCCCACAGCCCTGAGGCCCGTTGGGCAGAAAGCCGGCATCCCACGGAAACAGATTTCCTGAGGTGCAGAACCTATCCCAAGGAGTGGTGACAAGGGAAAGCAAATGCCATCCCCTTCTCTGGAAGAAACCCCAGTGCCCAGCCATGTTGTAAGCCTTCCCCTCCTTCCTGGGCTTCTGGCAGCAGGAGTGAAAAGAGAGGAGCACAGCACTGGGAACCTTTTGACAGAAACCGGCTTCCCACGAGGAAGTCCTTCTCCATGTGCAGACATGCTCCCCAGTGCCTGTGGCAAGCTGAAGGAAATGCCATACACTGACCTGGAAGAGACCACATCGCCCAGGCACAGTCTGAGCCCTTCCCTCATCCCGGTGGTTTTGCTAGCAGGAGTTCAACCCCAAGAACACAGCCCGGAGACACCCTGGGGCTAAAAGAGCTTCCCACTAACAATATGCTATTGCTGTGGAAATCCTATCCCAAGTGGGGGTAACCAGGTCAACAAAATGCCACACACCCAGGTGGAAGAAACAACATGGCCCAGGCATGGTCTAAGCCCCTCACCTCGTCCCTGTGCTCTGGGGAGCCGGAGGGACCCCCGAGGCCCACGGCCCTGAGGCCCGTTGGGCAGGAAGCCGGCCTCCCACGGAACCAGCTTTCCTGAGATTCAGATTCTCTCCCAAGGGCTGGTAGCAGAGAAAGCAAATGCCATGCCCTTCTCTGGAAGAAACTCCAGTTCCCAGCGATGTTGTAAGCCCTCCCCTCCTCCCTGGGCTTCAGGCAGGAGGAGTGAAAAGAGAGGAGCACAGCACTGGGACCCTTTTGACAGAAACCGGCTTCCCACGAGGAAGTCCTTCTCCACGTGCAGACGTGCTCCCCAGTGCCTGTGGCAAGGTGAAGGAAATGCCATACACTGACCTGGAAGAGACCACAGGGCCCAGGTACAGTCTGAGCCCTTCCCTCATCCCGGCTGTTTTGCTAGCAGGAGTTCAACACCAAGGAACACAGACCGGAGACCCCCTGGGGCCAAAACGGCTTCCGACTAACAATATGCTCTTGCTGTGGAAATCCTATCCCAAGTGGAGGTAGCCAGGTCAACAAAATGCCACACACCCAGGTGGAAGAGACAATATGGCCCAGGCATGGCCTAAGCCCCTCACCTCGTCCCTGTGCTCTGGGGAGCTGGAGTGACCCCGAGGCCAACGGCCCTGAGGCCCGTTGGCAGGAAGCCGGCTTCCCACGGAAACAGCTTTCCTGAGTTGCAGACCCTATACAAGGGCTGGTGGCAAGGGAAAGCAAATGCCATCCCCTTCTCTGGAAGAAACCCCAGTGCCCAGCCATGTTGTAAGCCTTCCCCTCCTTCCTGGGCTTCTGGCAGCAGGAGTGAAAAGAGAGGAGCACAGCACTGGGACCCGGTTGACAGAAACAGGCTTCCCACGAGGAAGTCATTCTCCACGTGCAGACATGCTCCCCAGTGCCTGTGGCAAGGTGAAGGAAATGCCATACACTGACCTGGAAGAGACCACAGGGCCCAGGCACAGTCTGAGCCCTTCTCTCATCCCGGGGGTTTTGCTAGCAGGAGTTCAACCCCCAAAACACAGCCCTGAGACCCCCTGGGGCCAAAACGGCTTCCGACTAACAATATGCTCTTGCTGTGGAAATCCTATCCCAAGTGGGGGTAGCCAGGTCAACAAAATGCCACACACCCAGGTGAAAGAGACAACATGGCCCAGGCATGGTCTAAGCCCCTCACCTCGTCCCTTTTCTCTGGGGAGTCGGAGGGACCCCCGAGGAACACGGCCCTGAGGCCCGTTGGGCAGAAACCCGGCTTCCCACGAAAACAGCTCTCCTGAGGTGCAGAACCTATCCCAAGGGCTGGTAACAAGAGAAAGCAAATGCCATCCCCTTCTCTGGAAGAAACCCAGGTACCCAGCCATGTTGTAAGCCCTCCCCTCCTCCCTGGGCTTCTGGCTGTAGGAGTGAAAAGAGAGGAGCACAGCACTGGGACCCGTTTGACAGAAACCGGCTTGCCACGAGGAAGTCATTCTCCACGTGCAGACATGCTCCCCAGTGCCTGTGGCAAGGTGAAGGAAATGCCATACACTGACCTGGAAGAGACTACAGGGCCCAGGCACAGTGTGAGCCCTACCCTCATCCCGGCGGTTTTGCTAGCAGGAGTTCAACACCAAGGAACACAGACCGGAGACCCCCTGGGGCCAAAGGACTTATGACTAACAATATGCTCTTGCTGTGGAAATCCTATCCCACGTGGAGGTAGCCAGGTCAACAAAATGCCACACACCCTGGTGGAAGAGACAACATGGCCCAGGCATGGCCTAAGCCCCTCACCTCGTCCCTGTTCTCGGGGGAGCCGGACGGACCCCGAAGCACCATGGCCCTGAGGCCCGTTGGGCAGAAAGCCGGTTTCCCACGGAAACAGCTTTCCTGAGGTGCAGACCGTATCCCAAGGGCTGGTGTCAAGGGAAAGCAAATGCCATCCCCTTATCTGAAAGAAACCCCAGTGCCCAGCCATGTTCTAAGCCCTCCCCTCCTCCCTGAGCTTCTGGCAGCAGGAGTGAAAAGAGAGATGCACAGCACTGGGACCCGTTTGACAGAAACCGGCCTCCCACGAGGAAGTCCTTCTCCACGTGCAGACATGCTCCCCATTGCCTGTGGCAAGGTGAAGGAAATGCCATACACTGACCTGGAATAGACCACAGGGCCCAGGCACAGTCTGAGCCCTTCCCTCATCCCGGCGGTTTTGCTAGCAGGAGTTCAACCCCAACGAACACAGCCCGGAGACCCCCTGGGGCCAAAACGTCTTCCAACTAACAATATACTCTTGCTCTGGAAATCCTATCCCAAGTGGGGGTAGCCAGGTCAATAAAATGCCACACACCCAGGTGGAAGAAACAACATGGCCCAGGCATGGTCTAAGCCCCTCACATCGTCCCTGTACTCTGGGGAGCCGGAGGGAACGCCGAGGCCCACAGCCCTGAGGCCCGTTGGGCAGAAAGCCGGCTTCCCACGGAAACAGATTTCCTGAGGTGCAGAACCTACCCCAAGGAGTGGTGGCAAGGGAAAGGAAATGCCATCCCCTTCTCTGGAAGAAACGCCAGTGCCCAGTCATGCTTTAACCCCTCCCCTCCTCCATGGGCTTATGGCAGCAGGAGTGAAAAGAGAGGAGCACAGCACTAGGAGCGTTTGACAGAAACCGGCTTCCCACGAGGAAGTACTTCTCCACGTGCAGACATGCTCCCCAGTGCCTGTGCCAAGGTGAAGGAAATGCCATACACTGACCTGGAAGAGACAACAGGGCCCAGGTACAGTCTGAGACCTACCCTCATCCCGGAGGTTTTGGTAGCAGGAGTTCATCCCCAAGGAACACAGCACGGAGACCCCCTGGGGCCCAAACGGCTTCCGACTAACAATATACTCTTGATGTGGAAATCCTATCCCAAGTGGGGGTAACCAGGTCAACAAAATGCCACACACCCAGGTGGAAGAAAAAACATGGCCCAGGCATGGTCTAAGCCCCTCACCTCGTCCCTGTGCTCTGGGGAGCCGGAGGGACCCCTGAGGCCCACGGTCCTGAGGCCCGTTGGGCAGAAAGCCGGCTTCCCAAGGAAACAGCTTTCCTGAGGTGCAGACCGTATCCCAAGGGCTGGTGGCAAGGGAAAGCAAATGCCATCCACTTCTCTGGAAGAAACCCCAGTGCCCAGCCATGTTGTAAGCCTTCCCCTCCTTCCTGGGCTTCTGGCAGCAGGAGTGAAAAGAGAGGAGCACAGCACTGGGACCCGTTTGACAGAAACCGGCTTCCCACGAGGAAGTCCTTCTCCACGTGCAGACATGCTCCCCAGTGCCTGTGGCAAGCTGAAGGAAATGCCATACACTGACCTGGAAGAGACCACATCGCCCAGGCACAGTCTGAGCCCTTCCCTCATCCCGGTGGTTTTGCTAGCAGGAGTTCAACCCCAAGAACACAGCCCGGAGACCCCCTGGGGCCAAAACAGCTTCCCACTAACAATATGCTATTGCTGTGGAAATCCTATCCCAAGTGGGGGTAACCAGGTCAACAAAATGCCACACACCCAGGTGGAAGAAACAACATGGCCCAGGCATGGTCTAAGCCCCTCACCTCGTCCCTGTGCTCTGGGGAGCCGGAGGGACCCCCGAGGCCCACGGCCCTGAGGCCCGTTGGGCAGGAAGCCGGCCTCCCACGGAAACAGCTTTCCTGAGATTCAGACCCTCTCCCAAGGGCTGGTAGCAAGAGAAAGCAAATGCCATGCCCTTCTCTGGAAGAAACTCCAGTTCCCAGCCATGTTGTAAGCCCTCCCCTCCTCCCTGGGCTTCAGGCAGGAGGAGTGAAAAGAGAGGAGCACAGCACTGGGACCCTTTTGACAGAAACCGGCTTCCCACGAGGAAGTCCTTCTCCACGTGCAGACATGCTCCCCAGTGCCTGTGGCAAGGTGAAGGAAATGCCATACACTGACCTGGAAGAGACCACATCGCCCAGGCACAGTCTGAGACCTACCCTCATCCCGGAGGTTTTGGTAGCAGGAGTTCATCCCCAAGAACACAGCCCAGAGACCCCCTGGGGCCAAAACAGCTTCTGACTAACAATGTGCTATTGCTGTGGAAATCCTATCCCAAGTGGAGGTAGCCAGGTCAACAAAATGCCACACACCCTGGTGGAAGAGACAACATGGCCCAGGCATGGCCTAAGCCCCTCACCTCGTCCCTGTGCTCTGGGGAGCCGGAGGGACCCCCGAGGCCCACGGCCCTGAGGCCAGTTGGGCAGAAAGCCGGCTTCCCACGGAAACAGCTTTCCTGAGGTGCAGACCCTATCCCAAGGGCTGGTGGCAAGGGAAAGCAAATGCCATCCCCTTCTCTGGAAGAAACCCCAGTGCCCAGCCATGTTGAAAGTCCTCCCCTCCTCCCTGGGCTTCTGGCAGCAGGAGTGAAAAGAGAGGAGCACAGCACTGGGACCCGTTTGACAGAAACCGGCTTCCCACGCGGAAGTCCTTCTCCACGTGCAGACATGCTCCCCAGTGCCTGTGGCAAGGTGAAGGAAATGCCATACACTGACCTGGACGAGACTACAGGGCCCAGGCACAGTCTGAGCCCTTCCCTCATCCCAGGGGTTTTGCTAGCAGGAGTTCAACACCAAGGAACACAGACCGGAGACCCCCTGGGGCCAAAGGGCTTATGAGTAACAATATGCTCTTGCTGTGGAAATCTAAACCCAAGTGGGGGTAGCCAGGTCAACAAAATGCCACACACCGAGGTGGAAGAAACAACATGGCCCAGGCATGGTCTAAGCCCCTCACCTCGTCCCTGTGCTCTGGGGAGCCGGAGGGACCCCCGAGGCATACGGCCCGGAGGCCCGTTGGGCAGAAAGCCGGCTTCCCACGGAAACAGCTTTCCTGAGGTGCAGACCCTATCCCAAGGGGTGGTGGCAAGGGAAAGCAAATGCCATCCCCTTCTCTGGAAGGAACCCCATTGCCCAGCCATGTTGTAAGCTCTCCCCTCCTCCATGGGCTTCGGGCAGCAGGAGTGAAAAGAGAGGGGCACAGCACGGGGACCCGTTTGACAGAAACCGGCTTCCCACGAGGAAGTCCTTCTCCACGTGCAGACATGCTCCCCAGTGCCTGTGGCAAGGTGAAGGAAATGCCATACACTGACCTGGAAGAGGCTACAGGGCCCAGGCACAGTCTGAGCCCTTCCCTCATCCCGGCGGTTTTGCTAGCAGGAGTTCAACCCCAATGAACACAGCCCGGAGACCCCCTGGGGCCAAAACGTCTTCCAACTAACAATATACTCTTGCTGTGGAAATCCTATCCCAAGTGGGGGTAGCCAGGTCAATAAAATGCCACACACCCAGGTGGAAGAAACAACATGGCCCAGGCATGGTCTAAGCCCGTCACCTCGTCCCTGTGCTCTGGGGAGCCGGAGGGAACCCCGAGGGCCACGACCCTGAGGCCCGTTGGGCAGGAAGCCGGCCTCCCACGGAAACAGCTTTCCTGAGGTGCAGACCCTCTCCCAAGGGCTGGTGGCAAGGGAAAGCAAATGCCATCCCCTTCTCTGGAAGAAACCCCAGTGCCCAGCCATGTTCTAAGCCCTCCCCTCCTCCCTGGGCTTCTGGCAGCAGGAGTGAAAAGAGAGGAGCACAGCACTGGGACCCGTTTGACAGGAACCGGCTTCCCATGGGGAAGTCCTTCTCCACGTGCAGACATGCTCCCCAGTGCCTGTGGCAAGGTGAAGGAAATGCCATACACTGACCTGGAAGAGACCACAGGGCCCAGGCACAGTCTGAGCCCTTCCCTCATCCCCACGGTTTTGCTAGCAGGAGTTCAACCCCAAGAACACAGCCCGGAGACCCCCTGGGGCCAAAACAGCTTCCGACTAACAATATGCTATTGCTGTGGAAATCCTATCCCAAGTGGAGGTAGCCAGGTCAACAAAATGCCACACACCTTGGTGGAAGAGACAACATGGCCCAGGCATGGCCTAAGCCCCTCACCTCGTCCCTGTGCTCTGGGGAGCCGGAGGGACCCCCTAGGCCCACGGCCCTGAGGCCCGTTGGGCAGAAAGCCGGCTTCCCACGGAAACAGCTTTCCTGAGGTGCAGACCCTATCCCAAGGGCTGGTGGCAAGGGAAAGCAAATGCCATCCCCTTCTCTGGAAGAAACCCCAGTGCCCAGCCATGTTGAAAGTCCTCCCCTCCTCCCTGGGCTTCTGGCATCAGGAGTGAAAAGATGGGAGCACAGCACTGGGACCCGTTTGACAGAAACCGGCTTCCCACGAGGAAGTCCTTCTCCACATGCAGACATGCTCCCCAGTGCCTGTGGCAAGGTGAAGGAAATGCCATACACTGACCTGGAAGAGACCACAGGGCCCAGGCACAGTCTGAGCCCTTCCCTCATCCCGGTGGTTTTGCTAACAGGAGTTCAACACCAAGGAACACATACCGGAGACCCCCTGGGGCCAAAACGGCTTCCGACTAACAATATGCTCTTGCTGTGGAAATCCTTTCCCAAGTGGAGGTAGCCAGGTCAACAAAATGCCACACACCCAGGTGGAAGAGACAATATGGCCCAGGCATGGCCTAAGCCCCTCACCTCGTCCCTGTGCTCTGGGGAGCCGGAGTGACCCCGAGGCCAACGGCCCTGACGCCCGTTGGCAGGAAGCCGGCTTCCCACGGAAACAGCTTTCCTGAGTTGCAGACCCTATCCCAAGGGCTGGAGGCAAGGGAAAACAAATGCCATCCACTTCTCTGGAAGAAACCCCAGTGCCCAGCCATGTTCTAAGCCCTCCCCTCCTCCCTGGGCTTCTGGCAGCTGGAGTGAAAAGAGAGGAGCGCAGCACTGGGACCCGGTTGACAGAAACAGGCTTCCCACGAGGAAGTCCTTCTCCACGTGCAGACATGCTCCCCAGTGCCTGTGGCAAGGTGAAGGAAATGCCATACACTGACCTGGAAGAGACGACAGGGCCCAGGCACAGTCTGAGCCCTTCCCTCATCCCGGCGGTTTTGCTAGCAAGAGTTCAACCGCAAGGAACACAGTCCGGAGACCCCCTGGGGCCCAAACGGCTTCCGACTAACAATATGTTCTTGCTGTCGAAATCTAAACCCAAGTGGGGGTAGCCAGGTCAACAAAATGCCACACACCGAGGTGGAAGAAACAACATGGCCCAGGCATGGTCTAAGCCCCTCACCTCGTCCCTGTGCTCTGGGGAGCCGGAGGGACCCCCGAGGCATACGGCCCGGAGGCCCGTTGGGCAGAAAGCGGGCTTCCCACGGAAACAGCTTTCCTGAGGTGCAGACCCTATCCCAAGGGGTGGTGGCAAGGGAAAGCAAAAGCCATCCCCTTCTCTGGAAGAAACCCCATTGCCCAGCCATGTTGTAAGCTCTCCCCTCCTCCCTGGGCTTCTGGCAGCAGGAGTGAAAAGAGAGGGGCACAGCACGGGGACCCGTTTGACAGAAACCGGCTTCCCACGAAGAAGTCCTTCTCCACGTGCAGACATGCTCCCCAGTGCCTGTGGCAAGGTGAAGGAAATGCCATACACTGACCTGGAAGAGACCACAGGGCCCAGGCACAGTCTGAGCCCTTCTCTCATCCCGGCGGTTTTGCTAGCAGGAGTTCAACCCCAACGAACACAGCCCGGAGACCCCCTGGGACCAAAACGTCTTCCAACTAACAATATACTCTTGCTGTGGAAATCCTATCCCAAGTGGGGGTAGCCAGGTCAATAAAATGCCACACACCCAGGTGGAAGAAACAACATGGCCCAGGCATGGTCTAAGCCCCTCACATCGTCCCTGTACTCTGGGGAGCCGGAGGGAACCCCGAGGCCCACAGCCCTGAGGCCCGTTGGGCAGAAAGCCGGCATCCCACGGAAACAGATTTCCTGAGGTGCAGAACCTATCCCAAGGAGTGGTGACAAGGGAAAGCAAATGCCATCCCCTTCTCTGGAAGAAACCCCATTGCCCAGCCATGTTGTAAGCCTTCCCCTCCTTCCTGGGCTTCTGGCAGCAGGAGTGAAAAGAGAGGAGCACAGCACTGGGAACCTTTTGACAGAAACCGGCTTCCCACGAGGAAGTCCTTCTCCATGTGCAGACATGCTCCCCAGTGCCTGTGGCAAGCTGAAGGAAATGCCATACACTGACCTGGAAGAGACCACATCGCCCAGGCACAGTCTGAGCCCTTCCCTCATCCCGGTGGTTTTGCTAGCAGGAGTTCAACCCCAAGAACACAGCCCGGAGACACCCTGGGGCTAAAAGAGCTTCCCACTAACAATATGCTATTGCTGTGGAAATCCTATCCCAAGTGGGGGTAACCAGGTCAACAAAATGCCACACACCCAGGTGGAAGAAACAACATGGCCCAGGCATGGTCTAAGCCCCTCACCTCGTCCCTGTGCTCTGGGGAGCCGGAGGGACCCCCGAGGCCCACGGCCCTGAGGCCCGTTGGGCAGGAAGCCGGCCTCCCACGGAACCAGCTTTCCTGAGATTCAGATTCTCTCCCAAGGGCTGGTAGCAGAGAAAGCAAATGCCATGCCCTTCTCTGGAAGAAACTCCAGTTCCCAGCGATGTTGTAAGCCCTCCCCTCCTCCCTGGGCTTCAGGCAGGAGGAATGAAAAGAGAGGAGCACAGCACTGGGACCCTTTTGACAGAAACCGGCTTCCCACGAGGAAGTCCTTCTCCACGTGCAGACGTGCTCCCCAGTGCCTGTGGCAAGGTGAAGGAAATGCCATACACTGACCTGGAAGAGACCACAGGGCCCAGGCACAGTCTGAGACCTACCCTCATCACGGAGGTTTTGGTAGCAGGAGTTCATCCCCAAGAACACAGCCCAGAGACCCCCTGGGGCCAAAACAGCTTCTGACTAACAATGTGCTATTGCTGTGGAAATCCTATCCCAAGTGGAGGTAGCCAGGTCAACAAAATGCCACACACCCTGGTGGAAGAGACAACATGGCCCAGGCATGGCCTAAGCCCCTCACCTCGTCCCTGTGCTCTGGGGAGCCGGAGGCACCCCCGAGGCCCACGGCCCTGAGGCCAGTTGGGCAGAAAGCCGGCTTCCCACGGAAACAGCTTTCCTGAGGTGCAGACCCTATCCCAAGGGCTGGTGGCAAGGGAAAGCAAATGCCATCCCCTTCTCTGGAAGAAACCACAGTGCCCAGCCATGTTCTAAGCCCTCCCCTCCTCCCTGGGCTTCTGGCAGCAGGAATGAAAAGAGAGGAGCACAGCACTGGGACCCGTTTGACAGAAACCGTCCTCCCACGAGGAAGTCCTTCTCCACGTGCAGAAATGCTCCCCAGTGCCTGTGGCAAGGTGAAGGAAATGCCATACAGTGACCTGGAAGAGACCACAGGGCCCAGACACAGTCTGAGCCCTTCCCTCATCCTGGCGGTTTTGCTAGCAGAAGTTCAACCCCAAGAATACAGCCCGGAGACCCCCTGGGGCCCAAACGGCTTCCAACTAACAATATGCTCTTGTTGTGGAAATCCTATCCCAAGTGGGGGTAGCCAGGTCAACAAAATGCCACACACCCAGGTGGAAGAAACAATAAGGCCCTGGCATTGTCTAAGCCCCTCACCTCGTCCCTGTGCTTTGGGGAGCCGGAGGGACCCCCGAGGCCCACGTCCCTGAGGCCCGTTAGGCAGAAAGCCGGTGTCCCACGGAAACAGCTTTCCTGAGGTGCAGACCCTATCCCAAGGGCTGGTGGCAAGGGAAAGCAAAAGCCATCCCCTTCTCTGGAAGAAACCACAGTGCCCAGCCATGTTCTAAGCCCTCCCCTCCTCCCTGGGCTTCTGGCAGCAGGAATGAAAAGAGAGGAGCACAGCACTGGGACCCGTTTGACAGAAACCGGCCTCCCACGAGGAAGTCCTTCTCCACGTGCAGAAATGCTCCCCAGTGCCTGTGGCAAGGTGAAGGAAATGCCATACACTGACCTGGAAGAGACAACAGGGCCCAGGTACAGTCTGAGACCTACCCTCATCCCCATGGTTTTGCTAGCAGGAGTTCATCCCCAAGGAACACACCACGGAGACCCCCTGGGGACCAAACGGCTTCCGACTAACAATATGCTCTTGATGTGGAAATCCTATCCCAAGTGGGGTAGCCAGGTCAACAAACTGCTAAACACCCAGGTGGAAGAAACAATAAGGCCCTGGCATTGTCTAAGCCCCTCACCTCGTCCCTGTGCTTTGGGGAGCCGGAGGGACCCCCGAGGAACACGGCCCGGAGGCCCGTTGGGCAGAAAGCCGGCTTCCCACGGAAACAGCTTTACTGAGGTGCAGACCGTATCCCAAGGGCTGGTGGCAAGGGAAAGCAAATGCCATCCCCTTCTCTGGAAGAAACCCCAGTGCCCAGCCATGTTGTAAGCCTTCCCCTCCTTCCTGGGCTTCTGGCAGCAGGAGTGAAAAGAGAGGAGCACAGCACTGGGACCCTTTTGACAGAAACCGGCTTCCCACGAGGAAGTCCTTCTCCATGTGCAGACATGCTCCCCAGTGCCTGTGGCAAGCTGAAGGAAATGCCATACACTGACCTGGACGAGACCTCATCGCCCAGGCACAGTCTGAGCCCTTCCCTCATCCCAGGGGTTTTGCTAGCAGGAGTTCAACCCCAAGAACACAGCCCGGAGACCCCCTGGGGCCAAAACAGCTTCGGACTAACAATATGCTCTTGCTGTGGAAATCCTATCCCAAGTGGGGGTAGCCAGGTCAACAAAATGCCACACAACCAAGTGGAAGAAACAACATGGCCCAGGCATGGTCTAAGCCCCTCACCTCATCCCTGTGCTTTGGGGAGCCGGAGGGACCCCCGAGGCACACGGCCCGGAGGCCCGTTGGGCAGAAAGCCGGCTTCCCACGGAAACAGCTTTCCTGAGGTGCAGACCGTATCCCAAGGGCTGGTGGCAAGGGAAAGCAAATGCCATCCCCTTCTCTGGAAGAAACCCCAGTGCCCAGCTATGTTGAAAGTCCTCCCCTCCTCCCTGGGCTTCTGGCAGCAGGAGTGAAAAGAGAGGAGCACAGCACTGGGACCCGTTTGACAGGAACGGGCTTCCCATGGGGAAGTCCTTCTCCACGTGCAGACATGCTCCCCAGTGCCTGTGGCAAGGTGAAGGAAATGCCATACACTGACCTGGAAGAGACCACAGGGCCCAGGCACAGTCTGAGCCCTTCCCTCATCCCCACGGTTTTGCTAGCAGGAGTTCAACCCCAAGAACACAGCCCGGAGACCCCCTGGAGCCAAAACAGCTTCCGACTAACAATATGCTATTGCTGTGGAAATCCTATCCCAAGTGGAGTTAGCCAGGTCAACAAAATGCCACACACCTTGGTGGAAGAGACAACATGGCCCAGGCATGGCCTAAGCCCCTCACCTCGTCCCTGTGGTCTGGAGAGCCGGAGGGACCCAGAGGCCCACGGCCCTGAGGCCCGTTGGGCAGAAAGCCGGCTTCCCACGGAAACAGCTTTCCTGAGGTGCAGACCCTATCCCAAGGGCTGGTGGCAAGGGAAAGCAAATGCCATCCCCTTCTCTGGAAGAAACCCCAGTGCCCAGCCATGTTGAAAGTCCTCCCCTCCTCCCTGGGCTTCTGGCAGCAGGAGTGAAAAGAGAGGAGCGCAGCACTGGGACCCGTTTGACAGAAACCGGCTTCCCACGAGGAAGTCCTTCTCCACGTGCAGACATGCTCCCCAGTGCCTGTGGCAAGGTGAAGGGAATGCCATACACTGACCTGGAAGAGACCACAGGGCCCAGGCACAGTCTGAGCCCTTCCCTCATCCCGGCGGTTTTGCTAGCAGGAGTTCAACCCCAACGAACACAGCCCGGAGACCCCCTGGGGCCAAAACGTCTTCCAACTAACAATATACTCTTGCTGTGGAAATCCTATCCCAAGTGGGGGTAGCCAGGTCAATAAAATGCCACACACCCAGGTGGAAGAAACAACATGGCCCAGGCATGGTCTAAGCCCGTCACCTCGTCCCTGTGCTCTGGGGAGCCGGAGGGAACCCCGAGGGCCACGGCCCTGAGGCCCGTTGGGCAGGAAGCCGGCCTCCCACGGAAACAGCTTTCCTGAGGTGCAGACCCTCTCCCAAGGGCTGGTGGCAAGGGAAAGCAAATGCCATCCCCTTCTCTGGAAGAAACCCCAGTGCCCAGCCATGTTCTAAGCCCTCCCCTCCTCCCTGGGCTTATGGTAGCAGGAGTGAAAAGAGAGGAGCACAGCACAGGGACCCGTTTGACAGAAACCGGCTTCCCACGAGTTAGTCATTCTCCACGTGCAGACATGCTCCCCAGTGCCTGTGGCAATGTGAAGGAAATGCCATACACTAACCTGGAAGAGACCACAGGGCCCAGGCACAGTCTGAGCCCTTCCCTCATCCCGGCGGTTTTGCTAGCAGGAGTTCAACCCCAAGGAACACAGACCGGAGACCCCTGGGGCCCAAACGGCTTCGGACTAACAATATGCTCTTGCTGTGGAAATCCTATCCCAAGTGGGGGTAGCCAGGTCAACAAAATGCCACACAACCAAGTGGAAGAAACAACATGGCCCAGGCATGGTCTAAGCCCCTCACCTCGTCCCTGTGCTTTGGGGAGCCGGAGGGACCCCCGAGGCACACGGGCCGGAGGCCCGTTGGGCAGAAAGCCGGCTTCCCACGGAAACAGCTTTCCTGAGGTGCAGACCCTATCCCAAGGGCTGGTGGCAAGGGAAAGCAAATGCCATCCCCTTCTCTGGAAGAAACCCCAGTGCCCAGCTATGTTGAAAGTCCTCCCCTCCTCCCTGGGCTTCTGGCAGCAGGAGTGAAAAGAGAGGAGCACAGCACTGGGACCCGTTTGACAGGAACCGGCTTCCCATGAGGAAGTCCTTCTCCACGTGCAGACATGCTCCCCAGTGCCTGTGGCAAGGTGAAGGAAATGCCATACACTGACCTGGAAGAGACCACAGGGCCCAGGTACAGTCTGAGCCCTTCCCTCATCCCGGCTGTTTTGCTAGCAAGAGTTCAACCCCAAGAACACAGCCCGGAGACCCCCTGGGGCCAAAACAGCTTCCGACTAACAATATGCTATTGCTGTGGAAATCCTATCCCAAGTGGAGGTAGCCAGGTCAACAAAATGCCACACACCCTGGTGGAAGAGACAACATGGCCCAGGCATGGTCTAAGCCCCTCACCTCGTCCCTGTGCTCTGGGGAGCCGGAGGGACCCCCGAGGCATACGGCCCGGAGGCCCGTTGGGCAGAAAGCCGGCTTCCCACGGAAACAGCTTTCCTGAGGTGCAGACCCTATCCCAAGGGGTGGTGGCAAGGGAAAGCAAATGCCATCCCCTTCTCTGGAAGAAACCCCAGTGCCCAGCCATGTTGTAAGCTCTCCCCTCCTCCCTGGGCTTCTGGCAGCAGGAGTGAAAAGAGAGGGGCACAGCACGGGGACCCGTTTGACAGAAACCGGCTTCCCACGAGGAAGTCCTTCTCCACGTGCAGATATGCTCCCCAGTGCCTGTGGCAAGGTGAAGGAAATGCCATACACTGACCTGGAAGAGACCACAGGGCCCAGGCACAGTCTGAGCCCTTCTCTCATCCCGGCGGTTTTGCTAGCAGGAGTTCAACCCCCAAAACACAGCCCTGAGACCCCCTGGGGCCAAAACGGTTTCCGACTAACAATATGCTCTTGCTGTGGAAATCCTATCCCAAGTGGGGGTACCCAGGTGAACAAAATGCCACACACCCAGGTGAAAGAGACAACATGGCCCAGGCATGGTCTAAGCCCCTCACCTCGTCCCTGTTCTCTGGGGAGCCGGAGGGACCCCCGAGGCACATGGCCCGGAGGCCCGTTGGGCAGAAACCCGGCTTCCCACGGAAACAGCTCTCCTGAGGTGCAGAACCTATCCCAAGGGCTGGTGGCAAGGGAAAGCAAATGCCATCCCCTTCTCTGGAAGAAACCCAGGTACCCAGCCATGTTGTAAGCCCTCCCCTCCTCCCTGGGCTTCTGGCTGTAGGAGTGAAAAGAGAGGAGCACAGCACTGGGACCCGTTTGACAGAAACCGGCTTCCCACGAGGAAGTCATTCTCCACGTGCAGACATGCTCCCCAGTGCCTGTGGCAAGGTGAAGGAAATGCCATACACTGACCTGGAAGAGACTACAGGGCCCAGGCACAGTCTGAGCCCTACCCTCATCCCGGCGGTTTTGCTAGCAGGAGTTCAACACCAAGGAACACAGACCGGAGACCCCCTGGGGCCAAAACGGCTATGGACTAACAATATGCTCTTTCTGTGGAAATCCTATCTCAAGTGGGGGTAACCAGGTCAACAAAATGTCACACACCCAGGTGGAAGAGACAACATGGCCCAGGCATGGCCTAAGCCCCTCACCTCGTCCCTGTGGTCTGGAGAGCCGGAGGGACCCAGAGGCCCACGGCCCTGAGGCCCGTTGGGCAGAAAGCCGGCTTCCCACAGAAACAGCTTTCCTGAGGTGCAGACCCTATCCCAAGGGCTGGTGGCAAGGGAAAGCAAATGCCATCCCCTTCTCTGGAAGAAACCCCAGTGCCCAGCCATGTTGAAAGTCCTCCCCTCCTCCCTGGGCTTCTGGCAGCAGGAGTGAAAAGAGAGGAGCACAGCAATGGGACCCGTTTGACAGAAACCGGCTTCCCACGAGGAAGTCCTTCTCCACGTGCAGACATGCTCCCCAGTGCCTGTGGCAAGGTGAAGGAAATGCCATACACTGACCTGGAAGAGACCACATCGCCCAGGCACAGTCTGAGCCCTTCCCTCATCCCGGTGGTTTAGCTAGCAGGAGTTCAACACCAAGGAACACAGACCGGAGACCCCCTGGGGCCAAAGGGCTTATGACTAACAATATGCTCTTGCTGTGGAAATCCTATCCCAAGTGGAGGTAGCCAGGTCAACAAAATGCCACACACCCTGGTGGAAGAGACAACATGGCCCAGGCATGGCCTAAGCCCCTCACCTCGTCCCTGTGCTCTGGGGAGCCGGACGGACCCCGAAGCACCATGGCCCTGAGGCCCGTTGGGCAGAAAGCCGGTTTCCCACGGAAACAGCTTTCCTGAGGTGCAGACCGTATCCCAAGGGCTGGTGTCAAGGGAAAGCAAATGCCATCCCCTTATCTGGAAGAAATCCCAGTGCCCAGCCATGTTCTAAGCCCTCCCCTCCTCCCTGGGCTTCTGGCAGCAGGAGTGAAAAGAGAGATGCACAGCACTGGGACCCGTTTGACAGAAACCGGCCTCCCACGAGGAAGTCCTTCTCCACGTGCAGACATGCTCCCCATTGCCTGTGGCAAGGTGAAGGAAATGCCATACACTGACCTGGAAGAGACCACAGGGCCCAGGCACAGTCTGAGCCCTTCCCTCATCCCGGCGGAGTTGCTAGCAGGAGTTCAACCCCAACGAACACAGCCCGGCGACCCCCTGGGGCCAAAACGTCTTCCAACTAACAATATACTCTTGCTGTGGAAATCCTATCCCAAGTGGGGGTAGCCAGGTCAATAAAATGCCACACACCCAGGTGGAAGAAACAACATGGCCCAGGCATGGTCTAAGCCCGTCACCTCGTCCCTGTGCTCTGGGGAGCCGGAGGGAACCCCGAGGGCCACGGCCCTGAGGCCCGTTGGGCAGGAAGCCGGCCTCCCACGGAAACAGCTTTCCTGAGGTGCAGACCCTCTCCCAAGGGCTGGTGGCAAGGGAAAGCAAATGCCATCCCCTTCTCTGGAAGAAACCCCAGTGCCCAGCCATGTTCTAAGCCCTCCCCTCCTCCCTGGGCTTATGGTAGCAGGAGTGAAAAGAGAGGAGCACAGCACAGGGACCCGTTTGACAGAAACCGGCTTCCCACGAGTTAGTCATTCTCCACGTGCAGACATGCTCCCCAGTGCCTGTGGCAAGGTGAAGGAAATGCCATACACTAACCTGGAAGAGACCACAGGGCCCAGGCACAGTCTGAGCCCTTCCCTCATCCCGGCGGTTTTGCTAGCAGGAGTTCAACCCCAAGGAACACAGACCGGAGACCCCCTGGGGCCCAAACGGCTTCGGACTAACAATATGCTCTTGCTGTGGAAATCCTATCCCAAGTGGGGGTAGCCAGGTCAACAAAATGCCACACAACAAAGTGGAAGAAACAACATGGCCCAGGCATGGTCTAAGCCCCTCACCTCGTCCCTGTGCTTTGGGGAGCCGGAGGGACCCCCGAGGCACACGGCCCGGAGGCCCGTTGGGCAGAAAGCCGGCTTCCCACGGAAACAGCTTTCCTGAGGTGCAGACCCTATCCCAAGGGCTGGTGGCAAGGGAAAGCAAATGCCATCCCCTTCTCTGGAAGAAACCCCAGTGCCCAGCCATGTTGAAAGTCCTCCCCTCCTCCCTGGGCTTCTGGCAGCAGGAGTGAAAAGATAGGAGCACAGCACTGGGACCCGTTTGACAGAAACCGGCTTCCCACGAGGAAGTCCTTCTCCACGTGCAGACATGCTCCCCAGTGCCTGTGGCAAGGTGAAGGAAATGCCATACACTGACCTGGAAGAGACCACAGGGCCCAGGCACAGTCTGAGCCCTTCCCTCATCCCGGTGGTTTAGCTAGCAGGAGTTCAACACCAAGGAACACAGACCGGAGACCCCCTGGGGTCAAAACGGCTTCCGACTAACAATATGCTCTTGCTGTGGAAATCCTATCCCAAGTGGAGGTAGCCAGGTCAACAAAATGCCACACACCCAGGTGGAAGAGACTATATGGCCCAGGCATGGCCTAAGCCCCTCACCTCGTCCCTGTGCTCTGGGGAACCGGAGGGACCCCCTAGGCCCACGGCCCTGAGGCCCGTTGGGCAGAAAGCCGGCTTCCCACGGAAACAGCTTTCCTGAGGTGCAGACCCTATCCCAAGGGCTGGTGGCAAGGGAAAGCAAATGCCATCCCCTTCTCTGGGAGAAACCCCAGTGCCCAGCCATGTTGAAAGTCCTCCCCTCCTCCCTGGGCTTCTGGCAGCAGGAGTGAAAAGATAGGAGCACAGCACTGGGACCCGTTTGACAGAAACCGGCTTCCCACGAGGAAGTCCTTCTCCACGTGCAGACATGCTCCCCAGTGCCTGTGGCAAGGTGAAGGAAATGCCATACACTGACCTGGAAGAGACCACAGGGCCCAGGCACAGTCTGAGCCCTTCCCTCATCCCGGTGGTTTTGCTAGCAGGAGTTCAACACCAAGGAACACAGACCGGAGACCCCCTGGGGCCAAAACGGCTTCCGACTAACAATATGCTCTTGCTGTGGAAATCCTATCCCAAGTGGAGGTAGCCAGGTCAACAAAATGCCACACACCCAGGTGGAAGAGACAATATGGCCCAGGCATGGCCTAAGCCCCTCACCTCGTCCCTGTGCTCTGGGGAGCTGGAGTGACCCCGAGGCCAACGGCCCTGAGGCCCGTTGGCAGGAAGCCGGCTTCCCACGGAAACAGCTTTCCTGAGTTGCAGACCCTATACAAGGGCTGGTGGCAAGGGAAAGCAAATGCCATCCCCTTCTCTGGAAGAAACCCCAGTGCCCAGCCATGTTGTAAGCCTTCCCCTCCTTCCTGGGCTTCTGGCAGCAGGAGTGAAAAGAGAGGAGCACAGCACTGGGACCCTTTTGACAGAAACCGGCTTCCCACGAGGAAGTCCTTCTCCATGTGCAGACATGCTCCCCAGTGCCTGTGGCAAGCTGAAGGAAATGCCATACACTGACCTGGAAGAGACCACATCGCCCAGGCACAGTCTGAGCCCTTCCCTCATCCCGGTGGTTTTACTAGCAGGAGTTCAACCCCAAGAACACAGCCCGGAGACACCCTGGGGCCAAAAGAGCTTCCCACTAACAATATGCTATTGCTGTGGAAATCCTATCCCAAGTGGGGGTAACCAGGTCAACAAAATGCCACACACCCAGGTGGAAGAAACAACATGGCCCAGGCATGGTCTAAGCCCCTCACCTCGTCCCTGTGCTCTGGGGAGCCGGAGGGACCCCCGAGGCCCACGGCCCTGAGGCCCGTTGGGCAGAAAGCCGGCCTCCCACGGAAACAGCTTTCCTGAGATTCAGACCCTCTCCCAAGGGCTGGTAACAAGAGAAAGCAAATGCCATGCCCTTCTCTGGAAGAAACTCCAGTTCCCAGCCATGTTGTAAGCCCCCCCTCCTCCTTGGGCTTCAGGCAGGAGGAGTGAAAAGAGAGGAGCACAGCACTGGGACCCTTTTGACAGAAACCGGCTTCCCACGAGGAAGTCCTTCTCCACGTGCAGACATGCTCCCCAGTGCCTGTGGCAAGGTGAAGGAAATGCCATACACTGACCTGGAAGAGACCATAGGGCCCAGGCACAGTCTGAGACCTACCCTCATCCCGGAGGTTTTGGTAGCAGGAGTTCATCCCCAAGAACACAGCCCAGAGACCCCCTGGGGCCAAAAGAGCTTCTGACTAACAATGTGCTATTGCTGTGGAAATCCTATCCCAAGTGGAGGTAGCCAGGTCAACAAAATGCCACACACCCTGGTGGAAGAGACAACATGGCCCAGGCATGGCCTAAGCCCCTCACCTCGTCCCTGTGCTCTGGGGAGCCGGAGGGACCCCCGAGGCCCACGGCCCTGAGGCCCGTTGGGCAGAAAGCCGGCTTCCCACGGAAACTGCTTTCCTGAGGTGCAGACACTATCCCA
Source organism: Ursus americanus (assembly GCF_024610735.1). Classification (NCBI taxonomy): domain Eukaryota; kingdom Metazoa; phylum Chordata; class Mammalia; order Carnivora; family Ursidae; genus Ursus; species Ursus americanus. Next base: position 86,095 of record NW_028273629.1, on the reverse strand, counting down.
AGGGCTGGTGGCAAGGGAAAGCAAATGCCATCCCCTTCTCTGGAAGAAACCCCAGTGCCCAGCCATGTTGAAAGTCCTCCCCTCCTCCCTGGGCTTCTGGCAGCAGGAGTGAAAAGAGAGGAGCACAGCACAGGGACCCGTTTGACAGAAACCGGCCTCCCACGCGGAAGTCCTTCTCCACGTGCAGACATGCTCCCCAGTGCCTGTGGCAAGGTGAAGGAAATGCCATACACTGACCTGGAAGAGACCACAGGGCCCAGGCACAGTCTGAACCCTTCCCTCATCCCGGCGGTTTTGCTAGCAGGAGTTCAACCCCAAGGAACACAGACCGGAGACGCCCTGGGGCCCAAACGGCTTCCGACTAACAATATGCTCTTGCTGTGGAAATCCTATCCCAAGTGGAGGTAGCCAGGTCAACAAAATGCCACACAACAAAGTGGAACAAACAACATGGCCCAGGCATGGTCTAAGCCCCTCACCTCGTCCCTGTGCTTTGTGGAACCGGAGGGACCCCCGAGGCACACGGCCCGGAGGCCCGTTGGGCAGAAAGCCGGCTTCCCACGGAAACAGCTTTCCTGAGGTGCAGACCCTATTCCAAGGGCTGGTGGCAAGGGAAAGCAAATGCCATCCCCTTCTCTGGAAGAAACCCCAGTGCCCAGCCATGTTGAAAGTCCTCCCCTCCTCCCTGGGCTTCCGGCAGCAGGAGTGAAAAGAGAGGAGCACAGCACTGGGACCCGTTTGACAGAAACCGGCTTCCCACGAGGAAGTCCTTCTCCACGTGCAGACATGCTCCCCAGTGCCTGTGGCAAGGTGAAGGAAATGCCATACACTGACCTGGAAGAGACCACAGGGCCCAGGCACAGTCTGAGCCCTTCCCTCATCCCGGCGGTTTTGCTAGCAGGAGTTCAACCCCAACGAACACAGCCCGGAGACCCCCTGGGGCCAAAACGTCTTCCAACTAACAATATACTCTTGCTGTGGAAATCCTATCCCAAGTGGGGGTAGCCAGGTCAATAAAATGCCACACACCCAGGTGGAAGAAACAACATGGCCCAGGCATGGTCTAAGCCCGTCACCTCGTCCCTGTGCTCTGGGGAGCCGGAGGGAACCCCGAGGGCCACGGCCCTGAGCCCGTTGGGCAGGAAGCCGGCCTCCCACGGAAACAGCTTTCCTGAGGTGCAGACCCTCTCCCAAGGGCTGGTGGCAAGGGAAAGCAAATGCCATCCCCTTCTCTGGAAGAAACCCCAGTGCCCAGCCATGTTCTAAGCCCTCCCCTCCTCCCTGGGCTTATGGTAGCAGGAGTGAAAAGAGAGGAGCACAGCACAGGGACCCGTTTGACAGAAACCGGCTTCCCACGAGTTAGTCATTCTCCACGTGCAGACATTCTCCCCAGTGCCTGTGGCAAGGTGAAGGAAATGCCATACACTGACCTGGAAGAGACCACAGGGCCCAGGCACAGTCTGAGCCCTTCCCTCATCCCGGCGGTTTTGCTAGCAAGAGTTCAACCCCAAGGAACACAGACCGGAGACCCCCTGGGGCCCAAACGGCTTTCGATGAACAATATGCTCTTGCTGTGGAAAACCTACCCCAAGTGGGGTAGCCAGGTCAACAAACTGCTAAACACCCAGGTGGAAGAAATAATAAGGCCCTGGTATGGTCTAAGCCCCTCACCTCGTCCCTGTGCTTTGGGGAGCCGGAGGGACCCCCGAGGCCCACGTCCCTGAGGCCCGTTAGGCAGAAAGCCGGTGTCCCACGGAAACAGCTTTCCTGAGGTGCAGACCCTATCCCAAGGGCTGGTGGCAAGGGAAAGCAAATGCCATCCCCTTCTCTGGAAGAAACCCCAGTGCCCAGCCATGCTTTAACCCCTCCCCTCCTCCATGGGCTTATGGCAGCAGGAGTGAAAAGAGAGGAGCACAGCAGTAGGAGCGTTTGACAGAAACCGGCTTCCCAAGAGGAAGTCCTTCTCCACGTGCAGACATGCTCCCCAGTGCCTGTGCCAAGGTGAAGGAAATGCCATACACTGACCTGGAAGAGACCACAGGGCCCAGGCACAGTCTGAGCCCTTCCGTCATCCCGGTTGTTTTGCTAGCAGGAATTCAAACCCAAGAACACAGCCCGGAGACCCCCTGGGGCCAAAACAGCTTCCGACTAACAATATACTCTTGCTGTGGAAATCCTATCCCAAGTGGGGGTAACCAGGTCAACAAAATGCCACACACCCAGTTGGAAGAAACAACATGGCCCAGGCATGGTCTAAGCCCCTCACCTCGTCCCTGTGCTCTGGGGAGCCGGAGGGACCCCCGAGGCCCACGGGCTTGAGGTCCGTTGGGCAGAAAGCCGGCTTCCCACGGAAACAGCTTTCCTGAGGTGAAGACCCTATCCCAAGGGCTGGTGGCAAGTGAAAGCAAATGCCATCCCCTTCTCTGGAAGAAACCAAAGGGCCCAGGCATGTTCTAAGCCCTCCCCTCCTCCCTGGGCTTATGGTAGCAGGAGTGAAAAGAGAGGAGAACAGAACTGGGACCGTTTGACAGAAACAGGCTTCCCACGAGGAAGTCCTTCTCCACGTACAGACATGCTCCCCAGTGCCTTTGGCAAGGTGTAGGAAATGCCATACACTGACCTGGAAGAGACTACAGGGCCAGGCACAGTCTGAGCCCTTCCCTCATCCCGGCGGTTTTGCTAGCAGGAGTTCAACCCCAAGAACACAGCCCGGAGACCCGCTGGGGCCAAAACTTCTTCCAACTAACAATATACTCTTGCTGTGGAAATCCTATCCCAAGTGGGGGTAGCCAGGTCCATAAAAGGCCACACACCCAGGTGGAAGAAACAACATGGCCCAGGCATGGTCTAAGTCCGTCACCTCGTCCCTGTGCTCTGGGGAGCCGGAGGGAACCCCGAGGCCCACGGCCCTGAGGCCCGTTGGGCAGGAAGCCGGCCTCCCACGGAAACAGCTTTCCTGAGGTGCAGACCGTATCCCAAGGGCTGGTGGCAAGGGAAAGCAAATGCCATCCCCTTCTCTGGAAGAAACCCCAGTGCCCAGCCATGTTGTAAGCCTTCCCCTCCTTCCTGGGCTTCTGGCAGCAGGAGTGAAAAGAGAGGAACACAGCACTGGGACCCTTTTGACAGAAACCGGCTTCCCACGAGGAAGTCCTTCTCCACGTGCAGACATGCTCACCAGTGCCTGTGGCAAGGTGAAGGAAATGCCATACACTGACCTGGACGAGACTACAGGGCCCAGGCACAGTCTGAGCCCTTCCCTCATCCCAGGGGTTTTGGTAGCATTAGTTCAACCCCAAGAACACACCCCGGAGACCCCCTGGGGCCAAAAGAGCTTCCGACTAACAATATGCTATTGCTGTGGAAATCCTATCCCAAGTGGAGGTAGCCAGGTCAACAAAATGCCACACACCCAGGTGGAAGAGACAACATGGCCCAGGCATGGCCTAAGCCCCTCACCTCGTCCCTGTGCTCTGGGGAGCCGGAGGGACCCCCGAGGCCCACGGTCCTGAGGCCCGTTGGGCAGAAAGCCGGCTTCCCACGGAAACAGCTTTCCTGAGGTGCAGACCCTATCCCAAGGGCTGGTGGCAAGGGAAAGCAAATGCCATCCCCTTCTCTGGAAGAAACCCCAGTGCCCAGCCATGTTGAAAGTCCTCCCCTCCTCCCTGGGCTTCTGGCAGCAGGAGTGAAAAGAGAGGAGCACAGCACTGGGACCCGTTTGACAGAAACCGGCTTCGCACGAGGAAGTCCTTCTCCACGTGCAGACATGCTCCCCAGTGCCTGTGGCAAGGTGAAGGAAATGCCATACACTGACCTGGAAGAGACCACAGGGCCCAGGCACAGTCTGAGCCCTTCCCTCATCCCGGTGGTTTTGGTAGCAGGAGTTCAACACCAAGGAACACAGACCGGAGACCCCCTGGGGCCAAAGGGCTTATGACTAACAATATGCTCTTGCTGTGGAAATCCTATCCCAAGTGGAGGTAGCCAGGTCAACAAAATGCCACACACCCTGGGGGAAGAAACAACATGGCCCAGGCATGGCCTAAGCCCCTCACCTCGTCCCTGTGCTCTGGGGAGCCGGACGGACCCCGAAGCACCATGGCCCTGAGGCCCGTTGGGCAGAAAGCCGGTTTCCCACGGAAACAGCTTTCCTGAGGTGCAGACCGTATCCCAAGGGCTGGTGTCAAGGGAAAGCAAATGCCATCCCCTTATCTGGAAGAAACCCCAGTGCCCAGCCATGTTCTAAGCCCTCCCCTCCTCCCTGGGCTTCTGGCAGCAGGAGTGAAAAGAGAGATGCACAGCACTGGGACCCGTTTGACAGAAACCGGCCTCCCACGAGGAAGTCCTTCTCCACGTGCAGACATGCTCCCCATTGCCTGTGGCAAGGTGAAGGAAATGCCATACACTGACCTGGAATAGACCACAGGGCCCAGGCACAGTCTGAGCCCTTCCCTCATCCCGGCGGTTTTGCTAGCAGGAGTTCAACCCCAACGAACACAGCCCGGAGACCCCCTGGGACCAAAACGTCTTCCAACTAACAATATACTCTTGCTGTGGAAATCCTATCCCAAGTGGGGGTAGCCAGGTCAATAAAATGCCACACACCCAGGTGGAAGAAACAACATGGCCCAGGCATGGTCTAAGCCCCTCACATCGTCCCTGTACTCTGGGGAGCCGGAGGGAACCCCGAGGCCCACAGCCCTGAGGCCCGTTGGGCAGAAAGCCGGCATCCCACGGAAACAGATTTCCTGAGGTGCAGAACCTATCCCAAGGAGTGGTGGCAAGGGAAAGCAAATGCCATCCCCTTCTCTGGAAGAAACCCCAGTGCCCAGCCATGTTGTAAGCCTTCCCCTCCTTCCTGGGCTTCTGGCAGCAGGAGTGAAAAGAGAGGAGCACAGCACTGGGAACCTTTTGACAGAAACCGGCTTCCCACGAGGAAGTCCTTCTCCATGTGCAGACATGCTCCCCAGTGCCTGTGGCAAGCTGAAGGAAATGCCATACACTGACCTGGAAGAGACCACATCGCCCAGGCACAGTCTGAGCCCTTCCCTCATCCCGGTGGTTTAGCTAGCAGGAGTTCAACCCCAAGAACACAGCCCGGAGACACCCTGGGGCTAAAAGAGCTTCCCACTAACAATATGCTCTTGCTGTGGAAATCCTATCCCAAGTGGAGGTAGCCAGGTCAACAAAATGCCACACACCCAGGTGGAAGAGACTATATGGCCCAGGCATGGCCTAAGCCCCTCACCTCGTCCCTGTGCTCTGGGGAACCGGAGGGACCCCCTAGGCCCACGGCCCTGAGGCCCGTTGGGCAGAAAGCCGGCTTCCCACGGAAACAGCTTTCCTGAGGTGCAGACCCTATCCCAAGGGCTGGTGGCAAGGGAAAGCAAATGCCATCCCCTTCTCTGGGAGAAACCCCAGTGCCCAGCCATGTTGAAAGTCCTCCCCTCCTCCCTGGGCTTCTGGCAGCAGGAGTGAAAAGATAGGAGCACAGCACTGGGACCCGTTTGACAGAAACCGGCTTCCCACGAGGAAGTCCTTCTCCACGTGCAGACATGCTCCCCAGTGCCTGTGGCAAGGTGAAGGAAATGCCATACACTGACCTGGAAGAGACCACAGGGCCCAGGCACAGTCTGAGCCCTTCCCTCATCCCGGTGGTTTTGCTAGCAGGAGTTCAACACCAAGGAACACAGACTGGAGACCCCCTGGGGCCAAAACGGCTTCCGACTAACAATATGCTCTTGCTGTGGAAATCCTATCCCAAGTGGAGGTAGCCAGGTCAACAAAATGCCACACACCCAGGTGGAAGAGACAATATGGCCCAGGCATGGCCTAAGCCCCTCACCTCGTCCCTGTGCTCTGGGGAGCTGGAGTGACCCCGAGGCCAACGGCCCTGAGGCCCGTTGGCAGGAAGCCGGCTTCCCACGGAAACAGCTTTCCTGAGTTGCAGACCCTATACAAGGGCTGGTGGCAAGGGAAAGCAAATGCCATCCCCTTCTCTGGAAGAAACCCCAGTGCCCAGCCATGTTGTAAGCCTTCCCCTCCTTCCTGGGCTTCTGGCAGCAGGAGTGAAAAGAGAGGAGCACAGCACTGGGACCCTTTTGACAGAAACCGGCTTCCCACGAGGAAGTCCTTCTCCATGTGCAGACATGCTCCCCAGTGCCTGTGGCAAGCTGAAGGAAATGCCATACACTGACCTGGAAGAGACCACATCGCCCAGGCACAGTCTGAGCCCTTCCCTCATCCCGGTGGTTTTACTAGCAGGAGTTCAACCCCAAGAACACAGCCCGGAGACACCCTGGGGCCAAAAGAGCTTCCCACTAACAATATGCTATTGCTGTGGAAATCCTATCCCAAGTGGGGGTAACCAGGTCAACAAAATGCCACACACCCAGGTGGAAGAAACAACATGGCCCAGGCATGGTCTAAGCCCCTCACCTCGTCCCTGTGCTCTGGGGAGCCGGAGGGACCCCCGAGGCCCACGGCCCTGAGGCCCGTTGGGCAGAAAGCCGGCCTCCCACGGAAACAGCTTTCCTGAGATTCAGACCCTCTCCCAAGGGCTGGTAACAAGAGAAAGCAAATGCCATGCCCTTCTCTGGAAGAAACTCCAGTTCCCAGCCATGTTGTAAGCCCCCCCTCCTCCTTGGGCTTCAGGCAGGAGGAGTGAAAAGAGAGGAGCACAGCACTGGGACCCTTTTGACAGAAACCGGCTTCCCACGAGGAAGTCCTTCTCCACGTGCAGACATGCTCCCCAGTGCCTGTGGCAAGGTGAAGGAAATGCCATACACTGACCTGGAAGAGACCATAGGGCCCAGGCACAGTCTGAGACCTACCCTCATCCCGGAGGTTTTGGTAGCAGGAGTTCATCCCCAAGAACACAGCCCAGAGACCCCCTGGGGCCAAAAGAGCTTCTGACTAACAATGTGCTATTGCTGTGGAAATCCTATCCCAAGTGGAGGTAGCCAGGTCAACAAAATGCCACACACCCTGGTGGAAGAGACAACATGGCCCAGGCATGGCCTAAGCCCCTCACCTCGTCCCTGTGCTCTGGGGAGCCGGAGGGACCCCCGAGGCCCACGGCCCTGAGGCCCGTTGGGCAGAAAGCCGGCTTCCCACGGAAACTGCTTTCCTGAGGTGCAGACACTATCCCAAGGGCTGGTGGCAAGGGAAAGCAAATGCCATCCCCTTCTCTGGAAGAAACCCCAGTGCCCAGCCATGTTGAAAGTCCTCCCCTCCTCCCTGGGCTTCTGGCAGCAGGAGTGAAAAGAGAGGAGCACAGCACTGGGACCCGTTTGACAGAAACCGGCCTCCCACGCGGAAGTCCTTCTCCACGTGCAGACATGCTCCCCAGTGCCTGTGGCAAGGTGAAGGAAATGCCATACACTGACCTGGAAGAGACCACAGGGCCCAGGCACAGTCTGAACCCTTCCCTCATCCCGGCGGTTTTGCTAGCAGGAGTTCAACCCCAAGGAACACAGACCGGAGACGCCCTGGGGCCCAAACGGCTTCCGACTAACAATATGCTCTTGCTGTGGAAATCCTATCCCAAGTGGAGGTAGCCAGGTCAACAAAATGCCACACAACAAAGTGGAACAAACAACATGGCCCAGGCATGGTCTAAGCCCCTCACCTCGTCCCTGTGCTTTGTGGAACCGGAGGGACCCCCGAGGCACACGGCCCGGAGGCCCGTTGGGCAGAAAGCCGGCTTCCCACGGAAACAGCTTTCCTGAGGTGCAGACCCTATTCCAAGGGCTGGTGGCAAGGGAAAGCAAATGCCATCCCCTTCTCTGGAAGAAACCCCAGTGCCCAGCCATGTTGAAAGTCCTCCCCTCCTCCCTGGGCTTCCGGCAGCAGGAGTGAAAAGAGAGGAGCACAGCCCTGGGACCCGTTTGACAGAAACCGGCTTCCCACGAGGAAGTCCTTCTCCACGTGCAGACATGCTCCCCAGTGCCTGTGGCAAGGTGAAGGAAATGCCATACACTGACCTGGAAGAGACCACAGGGCCCAGGCACAGTCTGAGCCCTTCCCTCATCCCGGCGGTTTTGCTAGCAGGAGTTCAACCCCAACGAACACAGCCCGGAGACCCCCTGGGGCCAAAACGTCTTCCAACTAACAATATACTCTTGCTGTGGAAATCCTATCCCAAGTGGGGGTAGCCAGGTCAATAAAATGCCACACACCCAGGTGGAAGAAACAACATGGCCCAGGCATGGTCTAAGCCCGTCACCTCGTCCCTGTGCTCTGGGGAGCCGGAGGGAACCCCGAGGGCCACGGCCCTGAGCCCGTTGGGCAGGAAGCCGGCCTCCCACGGAAACAGCTTTCCTGAGGTGCAGACCCTATCCCAAGGGCTGGTGGCAAGGGAAAGCAAATGCCATCCCCTTCTCTGGAAGAAACCCCAGTGCCCAGCCATGTTCTAAGCCCTCCCCTCCTCCCTGGGCTTATGGTAGCAGGAGTGAAAAGAGAGGAGCACAGCACAGGGACCCGTTTGACAGAAACCGGCTTCCCACGAGTTAGTCATTCTCCACGTGCAGACATTCTCCCCAGTGCCTGTGGCAAGGTGAAGGAAATGCCATACACTGACCTGGAAGAGACCACAGGGCCCAGGCACAGTCTGAGCCCTTCCCTCATCCCGGCGGTTTTGCTAGCAAGAGTTCAACCCCAAGGAACACAGACCGGAGACCCCCTGGGGCCCAAACGGCTTTCGATGAACAATATGCTCTTGCTGTGGAAAACCTACCCCAAGTGGGGTAGCCAGGTCAACAAACTGCTAAACACCCAGGTGGAAGAAACAATAAGGCCCTGGTATGGTCTAAGCCCCTCACCTCGTCCCTGTGCTTTGGGGAGCCGGAGGGACCCCCGAGGCCCACGTCCCTGAGGCCCGTTAGGCAGAAAGCCGGTGTCCCACGGAAACAGCTTTCCTGAGGTGCAGACCCTATCCCAAGGGCTGGTGGCAAGGGAAAGCAAATGCCATCCCCTTCTCTGGAAGAAACCCCAGTGCCCAGCCATGCTTTAACCCCTCCCCTCCTCCATGGGCTTATGGCAGCAGGAGTGAAAAGAGAGGAGCACAGCAGTAGGAGCGTTTGACAGAAACCGGCTTCCCAAGAGGAAGTCCTTCTCCACGTGCAGACATGCTCCCCAGTGCCTGTGCCAAGGTGAAGGAAATGCCATACACTGACCTGGAAGAGACCACAGGGCCCAGGCACAGTCTGAGCCCTTCCGTCATCCCGGTTGTTTTGCTAGCAGGAATTCAAACCCAAGAACACAGCCCGGAGACCCCCTGGGGCCAAAACAGCTTCCGACTAACAATATACTCTTGCTGTGGAAATCCTATCCCAAGTGGGGGTAACCAGGTCAACAAAATGCCACACACCCAGTTGGAAGAAACAACATGGCCCAGGCATGGTCTAAGCCCCTCACCTCGTCCCTGTGCTCTGGGGAGCCGGAGGGACCCCCGAGGCCCACGGGCTTGAGGTCCGTTGGGCAGAAAGCCGGCTTCCCACGGAAACAGCTTTCCTGAGGTGAAGACCCTATCCCAAGGGCTGGTGGCAAGTGAAAGCAAATGCCATCCCCTTCTCTGGAAGAAACCAAAGGGCCCAGGCATGTTCTAAGCCCTCCCCTCCTCCCTGGGCTTATGGTAGCAGGAGTGAAAAGAGAGGAGAACAGAACTGGGACCGTTTGACAGAAACAGGCTTCCCACGAGGAAGTCCTTCTCCACGTACAGACATGCTCCCCAGTGCCTTTGGCAAGGTGTAGGAAATGCCATACACTGACCTGGAAGAGACTACAGGGCCAGGCACAGTCTGAGCCCTTCCCTCATCCCGGCGGTTTTGCTAGCAGGAGTTCAACCCCAAGAACACAGCCCGGAGACCCGCTGGGGCCAAAACTTCTTCCAACTAACAATATACTCTTGCTGTGGAAATCCTATCCCAAGTGGGGGTAGCCAGGTCCATAAAAGGCCACACACCCAGGTGGAAGAAACAACATGGCCCAGGCATGGTCTAAGTCCGTCACCTCGTCCCTGTGCTCTGGGGAGCCGGAGGGAACCCCGAGGCCCACGGCCCTGAGGCCCGTTGGGCAGGAAGCCGGCCTCCCACGGAAACAGCTTTCCTGAGGTGCAGACCGTATCCCAAGGGCTGGTGGCAAGGGAAAGCAAATGCCATCCCCTTCTCTGGAAGAAACCCCAGTGCCCAGCCATGTTGTAAGCCTTCCCCTCCTTCCTGGGCTTCTGGCAGCAGGAGTGAAAAGAGAGGAACACAGCACTGGGACCCTTTTGACAGAAACCGGCTTCCCACGAGGAAGTCCTTCTCCACGTGCAGACATGCTCACCAGTGCCTGTGGCAAGGTGAAGGAAATGCCATACACTGACCTGGACGAGACTACAGGGCCCAGGCACAGTCTGAGCCCTTCCCTCATCCCAGGGGTTTTGGTAGCATTAGTTCAACCCCAAGAACACACCCCGGAGACCCCCTGGGGCCAAAAGAGCTTCCGACTAACAATATGCTATTGCTGTGGAAATCCTATCCCAAGTGGAGGTAGCCAGGTCAACAAAATGCCACACACCCAGGTGGAAGAGACAACATGGCCCAGGCATGGCCTAAGCCCCTCACCTCGTCCCTGTGCTCTGGGGAGCCAGAGGGACCCCCGAGGCCCACGGTCCTGAGGCCCGTTGGGCAGAAAGCCGGCTTCCCACGGAAACAGCTTTCCTGAGGTGCAGACCCTATCCCAAGGGCTGGTGGCAAGGGAAAGCAAATGCCATCCCCTTCTCTGGAAGAAACCCCAGTGCCCAGCCATGTTGAAAGTCCTCCCCTCCTCCCTGGGCTTCTGGCAGCAGGAGTGAAAAGAGAGGAGCACAGCACTGGGACCCGTTTGACAGAAACCGGCTTCGCACGAGGAAGTCCTTCTCCACGTGCAGACATGCTCCCCAGTGCCTGTGGCAAGGTGAAGGAAATGCCATACACTGACCTGGAAGAGACCACAGGGCCCAGGCACAGTCTGAGCCCTTCCCTCATCCCGGTGGTTTTGGTAGCAGGAGTTCAACACCAAGGAACACAGACCGGAGACCCCCTGGGGCCAAAGGGCTTATGACTAACAATATGCTCTTGCTGTGGAAATCCTATCCCAAGTGGAGGTAGCCAGGTCAACAAAATGCCACACACCGTGGGGGAAGAAACAACATGGCCCAGGCATGGCCTAAGCCCCTCACCTCGTCCCTGTGCTCTGGGGAGCCGGACGGACCCCGAAGCACCATGGCCCTGAGGCCCGTTGGGCAGAAAGCCGGTTTCCCACGGAAACAGCTTTCCTGAGGTGCAGACCGTATCCCAAGGGCTGGTGTCAAGGGAAAGCAAATGCCATCCCCTTATCTGGAAGAAACCCCAGTGCCCAGCCATGTTCTAAGCCCTCCCCTCCTCCCTGGGCTTCTGGCAGCAGGAGTGAAAAGAGAGATGCACAGCACTGGGACCCGTTTGACAGAAACCGGCCTCCCACGAGGAAGTCCTTCTCCACGTGCAGACATGCTCCCCATTGCCTGTGGCAAGGTGAAGGAAATGCCATACACTGACCTGGAATAGACCACAGGGCCCAGGCACAGTCTGAGCCCTTCCCTCATCCCGGCGGTTTTGCTAGCAGGAGTTCAACCCCAACGAACACAGCCCGGAGACCCCCTGGGACCAAAACGTCTTCCAACTAACAATATACTCTTGCTGTGGAAATCCTATCCCAAGTGGGGGTAGCCAGGTCAATAAAATGCCACACACCCAGGTGGAAGAAACAACATGGCCCAGGCATGGTCTAAGCCCCTCACATCGTCCCTGTACTCTGGGGAGCCGGAGGGAACCCCGAGGCCCACAGCCCTGAGGCCCGTTGGGCAGAAAGCCGGCATCCCACGGAAACAGATTTCCTGAGGTGCAGAACCTATCCCAAGGAGTGGTGGCAAGGGAAAGCAAATGCCATCCCCTTCTCTGGAAGAAACCCCAGTGCCCAGCCATGTTGTAAGCCTTCCCCTCCTTCCTGGGCTTCTGGCAGCAGGAGTGAAAAGAGAGGAGCACAGCACTGGGAACCTTTTGACAGAAACCGGCTTCCCACGAGGAAGTCCTTCTCCATGTGCAGACATGCTCCCCAGTGCCTGTGGCAAGCTGAAGGAAATGCCATACACTGACCTGGAAGAGACCACATCGCCCAGGCACAGTCTGAGCCCTTCCCTCATCCCGGTGGTTTTGCTAGCAGGAGTTCAACCCCAAGAACACAGCCCGGAGACACCCTGGGGCTAAAAGAGCTTCCCACTAACAATATGCTATTGCTGTGGAAATCCTATCCCAAGTGGGGGTAACCAGGTCAACAAAATGCCACACACCCAGGTGGAAGAAACAACATGGCCCAGGCATGGTCTAAGCCCCTCACCTCGTCCCTGTGCTCTGGGGAGCCGGAGGGACCCCCGAGGCCCACGGCCCTGAGGCCCGTTGGGCAGGAAGCCGGCCTCCCACGGAACCAGCTTTCCTGAGATTCAGATCCTCTCCCAAGGGCTGATAGCAGAGAAAGCAAATGCCATGCCCTTCTCTGGAAGAAACTCCAGTTCCCAGCGATGTTGTAAGCCCTCCCCTCCTCCCTGGGCTTCAGGCAGGAGGAGTGAAAAGAGAGGAGCACAGCACTGGGACCCTTTTGACAGAAACCGGCTTCCCACGAGGAAGTCCTTCTCCACGTGCAGACGTGCTCCCCAGTGCCTGTGGCAAGGTGAAGGAAATGCCATACACTGACCTGGAAGAGACCACAGGGCCCAGGCACAGTCTGAGACCTACCCTCATCACGGAGGTTTTGGTAGCAGGAGTTCATCCCCAAGAACACAGCCCAGAGACCCCCTGGGGCCAAAACAGCTTCTGACTAACAATGTGCTATTGCTGTGGAAATCCTATCCCAAGTGGAGGTAGCCAGGTCAACAAAATGCCACACACCCTGGTGGAAGAGACAACATGGCCCAGGCATGGCCTAAGCCCCTCACCTCGTCCCTGTGCTCTGGGGAGCCGGAGGCACCCCCGAGGCCCACGGCCCTGAGGCCAGTTGGGCAGAAAGCCGGCTTCCCACGGAAACAGCTTTCTTGAGGTGCAGACCCTATCCCAAGGGCTGGTGGCAAGGGAAAGCAAATGCCATCCCCTTCTCTGGAAGAAACCACAGTGCCCAGCCATGTTCTAAGCCCTCCCCTCCTCCCTGGGCTTCTGGCAGCAGGAATGAAAAGAGAGGAGCACAGCACTGGGACCCGTTTGACAGAAACCGGCCTCCCACGAGGAAGTCCTTCTCCACGTGCAGAAATGCTCCCCAGTGCCTGTGGCAAGGTGAAGGAAATGCCATACAGTGACCTGGAAGAGACCACAGGGCCCAGACACAGTCTGAGCCCTTCCCTCATCCTGGCGGTTTTGCTAGCAGAAGTTCAACCCCAAGAATACAGCCCGGAGACCCCCTGGGGCCCAAACGGCTTCCGACTAACAATATGCTCTTGTTGTGGAAATCCTATCCCAAGTGGGGGTAGCCAGGTCAACAAAATGCCACACAACCAAGTGGAAGAAACAACATGGCCCAGGCATGGTTTAAGCCCCTCACCTCGTCCCTGTGCTCTGGGGAGCCTGAGGGACCTCGAGACCAACGGCCCTGAGGCCCGTTGGCAGAAAGCCGGTTTCCCAAGGAAACAGCTTTCCTGAGGTGCAGACCCTATCCCAAGGGCTGGTGGCAAGGGAAAGCAAATGCCATCCCCTTCTCTGGAAGAAACCCCAGTGCCCAGCCATGCTTTAACCCCTCCCCTCCTCCATGGGCTTATGGCAGCAGGAGTGAAAAGAGAGGAGCACAGCACTAGGAGCGTTTGACAGAAACCGGCTTCCCAAGAGGAAGTCCTTCTCCACGTGCAGACATGCTCCCCAGTGCCTGTGCCAAGGTGAAGGAAATGCCATACACTGACCTGGAAGAGACCACAGGGCCCAGGCACAGTCTGAGCCCTTCCGTCATCCCGGTGGTTTTGCTAGCAGGAATTCAAACCCAAGAACACAGCCCGGAGACCCCCTCGGGCCAAAACAGCTTCCGACTAACAATATACTCTTGCTGTGGAAATCCTATCCCAAGTGGGGGTAACCAGGTCAACAAAATGCCACACACCCAGGTGGAAGAAACAACATGGCCCAGGCATGGTCTAAGCCCCTCACCTCGTCCCTGTGCTCTGGGGAGCCGGAGGGACCCCCGAGGCCCACGGGCTTGAGGTCCGTTGCGCAGAAAGCCGGCTTCCCACGGAAACAGCTTTCCTGAGGTGAAGACCCTATCCCAAGGGCTGGTGGCAAGTGAAAGCAAATGCCATCCCCTTCTCTGGAAGAAACCAAAGGGCCCAGGCATGTTCTAAGCCCTCCCCTCCTCCCTGGGCTTATGGTAGCAGGAGTGAAAAGAGAGGAGAACAGAACTGGGACCGTTTGACAGAAACAGGCTTCCCACGAGGAAGTCCTTCTCCACGTACAGACATGTTCCCCAGTGCCTTTGGCAAGGTGTAGGAAATGCCATACACTGACCTGGAAGAGACTACAGGGCCAGGCACAGTCTGAGCCCTTCCCTCATCCCGGCGGTTTTGCTAGCAGGAGTTCAACCCCAAGAACACAGCCCGGAGACCCGCTGGGGCCAAAACTTCTTCCAACTAACAATATACTCTTGCTGTGGAAATCCTATCCCAAGTGGGGGTAGCCAGGTCCATAAAAGGCCACACACCCAGGTGGAAGAAACAACATGGCCCAGGCATGGTCTAAGCCCGTCACCTCGTCCCTGTGCTCTGGCGAGCCGGAGGGAACCCCGAGGCCCACGGCCCTGAGGCCCGTTGGGCAGAAAGCCGGCTTCCCACGGAAACAGCTTTCCTGAGTTGCAGACCCTATCCCAAGGGCTGGAGGCAAGGGAAAACAAATGCCATCCCCTTCTCTGGAAGAAACCCCAGTGCCCAGCCATGTTGAAAGTCCTCCCCTCCTCCCTGGGCTTCTGGCAGCAGGAGTGAAAAGAGAGGAGCACAGCACTGGGACCCGTTTGACAGAAACCGGCCTCCCACGCGGAAGTCCTTCTCCACGTGCAGACATGCTCCCCAGTGCCTGTGGCAAGGTGAAGGAAATGCCATAACCTGACATGGAAGAGACCACAGGGCCCAGGCACAGTCTGAGCCCTTCCCTCATCCCCACGGTTTTGCTAGCAGGAGTTCAACCCCAAAGAACACAACCCGGAGACCCCCTGGGGCCCAAACGGCTTTCGATGAACAATATGCTCTTGCTGTGGAAAACCTACCCCAAGTGGGGTAGCCAGGTCAACAAACTGCTAAACACCCAGGTGGAAGAAACAATATGGCCCTGGCATGGTCTAAGCCCCTCACCTCGTCCCTGTGCTTTGGGGAGCCGGAGGGACCCCCGAGGCCCACGGCCCTGAGGCACGTAGGGCAGAAAGCCGGCTTCCCACGGAAATAGTTTCCTGAGGTGCAGACCCTATACCAAGGGCTGGTGGCAAGGGAAAGCAAATGCCATCCCCTTCTCTGGAAGAAACCACAGTGCCCAGCCATGTTCTAAGCCCTCCCCTCCTCCCTGGGCTTCTGGCAGCAGGAATGAAAAGAGAGGAGCACAGCACTGGGACCCGTTTGACAGAAACCGGCCTCCCACGAGGAAGTCCTTCTCCACGTGCAGACATGCTCCCCAGTGCCTGTGGCAAGGTGAAGGAAATGCCATACACTGACCTGGAAGAGACAACAGGGCCCAGGTACAGTCTGAGACCTACCCTCATCCCCATGGTTTTGCTAGCAGGAGTTCATCCCCAAGGAACACACCACGGAGACCCCCTGGGGACCAAACGGCTTCCGACTAACAATATGCTCTTGATGTGGAAATCCTATCCCAAGTGGGGGTAACCAGGTCAACAAAATGCCACACACCCAGGTGGAAGAAACAACATGGCCCAGGCATGGTCTAAGCCCCTCAACTCGTCCCTGTGCTCTGGGGAGCCGGAGGGACCCCCGAGGAACACGGCCCGGAGGCCCGTTGGGCAGAAAGCCGGCTTCCCACGGAAACAGCTTTACTGAGGTGCAGACCGTATCCCAAGGGCTGGTGGCAAGGGAAAGCAAATGCCATCCCCTTCTCTGGAAGAAACCCCAGTGCCCAGCCATGTTGTAAGCCTTCCCCTCCTTCCTGGGCTTCTGGCAGCAGGAGTGAAAAGAGAGGAGCACAGCACTGGGACCCTTTTGACAGAAACCGGCTTCCCACGAGGAAGTCCTTCTCCATGTGCAGACATGCTCCCCAGTGCCTGTGGCAAGCTGAAGGAAATGCCATACACTGACCTGGACGAGACCTCATCGCCCAGGCACAGTCTGAGCCCTTCCCTCATCCCAGGGGTTTTGCTAGCAGGAGTTCAACCCCAAGAACACAGCCCGGAGACCCCCTGGGGCCAAAACAGCTTCCGACTAACAATATGCTGTTGCTGTGGAAATCCTATCGCAAGTGGAGGTAGCCAGGTCAACAAAATGCCACACACCCAGGTGGAAGAGACAACATGGCCCAGGCATGGCCTAAGCCCCTCACCTCGTCCCTGTGCTGTGATGAGCCGGAGGGACCCCCGAGGCCCAGGGCCCTGAGGCCCGTTGGGCAGAAAGCAGGCTTCCCACGGAAACATCTTTCCTGAGGTGCAGACCCTATCCCAAGGGCTGGTGGCAAGGGAAAGCAAATGCCATCCCCTTCTCTGGAAGAAACCCCAGTGCCCAGCCATGTTGAAAGTCCTCCCCTCCTCCCTGGGCTTCTGGCAGCAGGAGTGAAAAGAGAGGAGCACAGCACTGGGACCCGTTTGACAGAAACCGGCTTCCCACGAGGAAGTCCTTCTCCACGTGCAGACATGCTCCCCAGTGCCTGTGGCAAGGTGAAGGAAATGCCATACACTGACCTGGAAGAGACCACAGGGCCCAGGCACAGTCTGAGCCCTTCCCTCATCCCGGCGGTTTTGCTAGCAGGAGTTCAACCCCAAGGAACACAGACCAGAGACCCCCTGGGGCCCAAACGGCTTCGGACTAACAATATGCTCTTGCTGTGGAAATCCTATCCCAAGTGGGGGTAGCCAGGTCAACAAAATGCCACACAACCAAGTGGAAGAAACAACATGGCCCAGGCATGGTCTAAGCCCCTCACCTCATCCCTGTGCTTTGGGGAGCCGGAGGGACCCCCGAGGCACACGGCCCGGAGGCCCGTTGGGCAGAAAGCCGGCTTCCCACGGAAACAGCTTTCCTGAGGTGCAGACTGTATCCCAAGGGCTGGTGGCAAGGGAAAGCAAATGCCATCCCCTTCTCTGGAAGAAACCCCAGTGCCCAGCTATGTTGAAAGTCCTCCCCTCCTCCCTGGGCTTCTGGCAGCAGGAGTGAAAAGAGAGGAGCACAGCACTGGGACCCGTTTGACAGGAACGGGCTTCCCATGGGGAAGTCCTTCTCCACGTGCAGACATGCTCCCCAGTGCCTGTGGCAAGGTGAAGGAAATGCCATACACTGACCTGGAAGAGACCACAGGGCCCAGGCACAGTCTGAGCCCTTCCCTCATCCCCACGGTTTTGCTAGCAGGAGTTCAACCCCAAGAACACAGCCCGGAGACCCCCTGGGGACAAAACAGCTTCCGACTAACAATATGCTATTGCTGTGGAAATCCTATCCCAAGTGGAGTTAGCCAGGTCAACAAAATGCCACACACCTTGGTGGAAGAGACAACATGGCCCAGGCATGGCCTAAGCCCCTCACCTCGTCCCTGTGGTCTGGAGAGCCGGAGGGACCCAGAGGCCCACGGCCCTGAGGCCCGTTGGGCAGAAAGCCGGCTTCCCACGGAAACAGCTTTCCTGAGGTGCAGACCCTATCCCAAGGGCTGGTGGCAAGGGAAAGCAAATGCCATCCCCTTCTCTGGAAGAAACCCCAGTGCCCAGCCATGTTGAAAGTCCTCCCCTCCTCCCTGGGCTTCTGGCAGCAGGAGTGAAAAGAGAGGAGCACAGCAATGGGACCCGTTTGACAGAAACCGGCTTCCCACGAGGAAGTCCTTCTCCACGTGCAGATATGCTCCCCAGTGCCTGTGGCAAGGTGAAGGAAATGCCATACACTGACCTGGAAGAGACCACAGGGCCCAGGCACAGTCTGAGCCCTTCCCTCATCCCGGTGGTTTTGCTAGCAGGAGTTCAACACCAAGGAACACAGACCGGAGACCCCCTGGGGCCAAAGGGCTTATGACTAACAATATGCTCTTGCTGTGGAAATCCTATCCCAAGTGGAGGTAGCCAGGTCAACAAAATGCCACACACCCTGGTGGAAGAGACAACATGGCCCAGGCATGGCCTAAGCCCCTCACCTCGTCCCTGTGCTCTGGGGAGCCGGACGGACCCCGAAGCACCATGGCCCTGAGGCCCGTTGGGCAGAAAGCCGGTTTCCCACGGAAACAGCTTTCCTGAGGTGCAGACCGTATCCCAAGGGCTGGTGTCAAGGGAAAGCAAATGCCATCCCCTTATCTGGAAGAAACCCCAGTGCCCAGCCATGTTCTAAGCCCTCCCCTCCTCCCTGGGCTTCTGGCAGCAGGAGTGAAAAGAGAGATGCACAGCACTGGGACCCGTTTGACAGAAACCGGCCTCCCACGAGGAAGTCCTTCTCCACGTGCAGACATGCTCCCCATTGCCTGTGGCAAGGTGAAGGAAATGCCATACACTGACCTGGAATAGACCACAGGGCCCAGGCACAGTCTGAGCCCTTCCCTCATCCCGGCGGTTTTGCTAGCAGGAGTTCAACCCCAACGAACACAGCCCGGAGACCCCCTGGGGCCAAAACGTCTTCCAACTAACAATATACTCTTGCTGTGGAAATCCTATCCCAAGTGGGGGTAGCCAGGTCAATAAAATGCCACACACCCAGGTCGAAGAAACAACATGGCCCAGGCATGGTCTAAGCCCGTCACCTCGTCCCTGTGCTCTGGGGAGCCGGAGGGAACCCCGAGGGCCACGGCCCTGAGGCCCGTTGGGCAGGAAGCCGGCCTCCCACGGAAACAGCTTTCCTGAGGTGCAGACCCTCTCCCAAGGGCTGGTGGCAAGGGAAAGCAAATGCCATCCCCTTCTCTGGAAGAAACCCCAGTGCCCAGCCATGTTCTAAGCCCTCCCCTCCTCCCTGGGCTTATGGTAGCAGGAGTGAAAAGAGAGGAGCACAGCACAGGGACCCGTTTGACAGAAACCGGCTTCCCACGAGTTAGTCATTCTCCACGTGCAGACATGCTCCCCAGTGCCTGTGGCAAGGTGAAGGAAATGCCATACACTAACCTGGAAGAGACCACAGGGCCCAGGCACAGTCTGAGCCCTTCCCTCATCCCGGCGGTTTTGCTAGCAGGAGTTCAACCCCAAGGAACACAGACCGGAGACCCCTGGGGCCCAAACGGCTTCGGACTAACAATATGCTCTTGCTGTGGAAATCCTATCCCAAGTGGGGGTAGCCAGGTCAACAAAATGCCACACAACCAAGTGGAAGAAACAACATGGCCCAGGCATGGTCTAAGCCCCTCACCTCGTCCCTGTGCTTTGGGGAGCCGGAGGGACCCCCGAGGCACACGGCCCGGAGGCCCGTTGGGCAGAAAGCCGGCTTCCCACGGAAACAGCTTTCCTGAGGTGCAGACCCTATCCCAAGGGCTGGTGGCAAGGGAAAGCAAATGCCATCCCCTTCTCTGGAAGAAACCCCAGTGCCCAGCTATGTTGAAAGTCCTCCCCTCCTCCCTGGGCTTCTGGCATCAGGAGTGAAAAGAGAGGAGCACAGCACTGGGACCCGTTTGACAGGAACCGGCTTCCCATGAGGAAGTCCTTCTCCACGTGCAGACATGCTCCCCAGTGCCTGTGGCAAGGTGAAGGAAATGCCATACACTGACCTGGAAGAGACCACAGGGCCCAGGTACAGTCTGAGCCCTTCCCTCATCCCGGCTGTTTTGCTAGCAAGAGTTCAACCCCAAGAACACAGCCCGGAGACCCCCTGGGGCCAAAACAGCTTCCGACTAACAATATGCTATTGCTGTGGAAATCCTATCCCAAGTGGAGGTAGCCAGGTCAACAAAATGCCACACACCCTGGTGGAAGAGACAACATGGCCCAGGCATGGTCTAAGCCCCTCACCTCGTCCCTGTGCTCTGGGGAGCCGGAGGGACCCCCGAGGCATACGGCCCGGAGGCCCGTTGGGCAGAAAGCCGGCTTCCCACGGAAACAGCTTTCCTGAGGTGCAGACCCTATCCCAAGGGGAGGTGGCAAGGGAAAGCAAATGCCATCCCCTTCTCTGGAAGAAACCCCAGTGCCCAGCCATGTTGTAAGCTCTCCCCTCCTCCCTGGGCTTCTGGCAGCAGGAGTGAAAAGAGAGGGGCACAGCACGAGGACCCGTTTGACAGAAACCGGCTTCCCACGAGGAAGTCCTTCTCCACGTGCAGACATGCTCCCCAGTGCCTGTGGCAAGGTGAAGGAAATGCCATACACTGACCTGGAAGAGACCACAGGGCCCAGGCACAGTCTGAGCCCTTCTCTCATCCCGGCGGTTTTGCTAGCAGGAGTTCAACCCCCAAAACACAGCCCCGAGACCCCCTGGGGCCAAAACGGTTTCCGACTAACAATATGCTCTTGCTGTGGAAATCCTATCCCAAGTGGGGGTACCCAGGTGAACAAAATGCCACACAACCAGGTGAAAGAGACAACATGGCCCAGGCATGGTCTAAGCCCCTCACCTCGTCCCTGTTCTCTGGGGAGCCGGAGGGACCCCCGAGGCACATGGCCCGGAGGCCCGTTGGGCAGAAACCCGGCTTCCCACGGAAACAGCTCTCCTGAGGTGCAGAACCTATCCCAAGGGCTGGTGGCAAGGGAAAGCAAATGCCATCCCCTTCTCTGGAAGAAACCCAGGTACCCAGCCATGTTGTAAGCCCTCCCCTCCTCCCTGGGCTTCTGGCTGTAGGAGTGAAAAGAGAGGAGCACAGCACTGGGACCCGTTTGACAGAAACCGGCTTCCCACGAGGAAGTCATTCTCCACGTGCAGACATGCTCCCCAGTGCCTGTGGCAAGGTGAAGGAAATGCCATACACTGACCTGGAAGAGACTACAGGGCCCAGGCACAGTCTGAGCCCTACCCTCATCCCGGCGGTTTTGCTAGCAGGAGTTCAACACCAAGGAACACAGACCGGAGACCCCCTGGGGCCAAAACGGCTATGGACTAACAATATGCTCTTTCTGTGGAAATCCTATCTCAAGTGGGGGTAACCAGGTCAACAAAATGTCACACACCCAGGTGGAAGAGACAACATGGCCCAGGCATGGCCTAAGCCCCTCACCTCGTCCCTGTGGTCTGGAGAGCCGGAGGGACCCAGAGGCCCACGGCCCTGAGGCCCGTTGGGCAGAAAGCCGGCTTCCCACAGAAACAGCTTTCCTGAGGTGCAGACCCTATCCCAAGGGCTGGTGGCAAGGGAAAGCAAATGCCATCCCCTTCTCTGGAAGAAACCCCAGTGCCCAGCCATGTTGAAAGTCCTCCCCTCCTCCCTGGGCTTCTGGCAGCAGGAGTGAAAAGAGAGGAGCACAGCAATGGGACCCGTTTGACAGAAACCGGCTTCCCACGAGGAAGTCCTTCTCCACGTGCAGACATGCTCCCCAGTGCCTGTGGCAAGGTGAAGGGAATGCCATACACTGACCTGGAAGAGACCACAGGGCCCAGGCACAGTCTGAGCCCTTCCCTCATCCCGGTGGTTTAGCTAGCAGGAGTTCAACACCAAGGAACACAGACCGGAGACCCCCTGGGGCCAAAGGGCTTATGACTAACAATATGCTCTTGCTGTGGAAATCCTATCCCAAGTGGAGGTAGCCAGGTCAACAAAATGCCACACACCCTGGTGGAAGAGACAACATGGCCCAGGCATGGCCTAAGCCCCTCACCTCGTCCCTGTGCTCTGGGGAGCCGGACGGACCCCGAAGCACCATGGCCCTGAGGCCCGTTGGGCAGAAAGCCGGTTTCCCACGGAAACAGCTTTCCTGAGGTGCAGACCGTATCCCAAGGGCTGGTGTCAAGGGAAAGCAAATGCCATCCCCTTATCTGGAAGAAATCCCAGTGCCCAGCCATGTTCTAAGCCCTCCCCTCCTCCCTGGGCTTCTGGCAGCAGGAGTGAAAAGAGAGATGCACAGCACTGGGACCCGTTTGACAGAAACCGGCCTCCCACGAGGAAGTCCTTCTCCACGTGCAGACATGCTCCCCATTGCCTGTGGCAAGGTGAAGGAAATGCCATACACTGACCTGGAAGAGACCACAGGGCCCAGGCACAGTCTGAGCCCTTCCCTCATCCCGGCGGTTTTGCTAGCAGGAGTTCAACCCCAACGAACACAGCCCGGCGACCCCCTGGGGCCAAAACGTCTTCCAACTAACAATATACTCTTGCTGTGGAAATCCTATCCCAAGTGGGGGTAGCCAGGTCAATAAAATGCCACACACCCAGGTGGAAGAAACAACATGGCCCAGGCATGGTCTAAGCCCGTCACCTCGTCCCTGTGCTCTGGGGAGCCGGAGGGAACCCCGAGGGCCACGGCCCTGAGGCCCGTTGGGCAGGAAGCCGGCCTCCCACGGAAACAGCTTTCCTGAGTTGCAGACCCTCTCCCAAGGGCTGGTGGCAAGGGAAAGCAAATGCCATCCCCTTCTCTGGAAGAAACCCCAGTGCCCAGCCATGTTCTAAGCCCTCCCCTCCTCCCTGGGCTTATGGTAGCAGGAGTGAAAAGAGAGGAGCACAGCACAGGGACCCGTTTGACAGAAACCGGCTTCCCACGAGTTAGTCATTCTCCACGTGCAGACATGCTCCCCAGTGCCTGTGGCAAGGTGAAGGAAATGCCATACACTAACCTGGAAGAGACCACAGGGCCCAGGCACAGTCTGAGCCCTTCCCTCATCCCGGCGGTTTTGCTAGCAAGAGTTCAACCCCAAGGAACACAGACCGGAGACCCCCTGGGGCCCAAACGGCTTCGGACTAACAATATGCTCTTGCTGTGGAAATCCTATCCCAAGTGGGGGTAGCCAGGTCAACAAAATGCCACACAACCAAGTGGAAGAAACAACATGGCCCAGGCATGGTCTAAGCCCCTCACCTCGTCCCTGTGCTTTGGGGAGCCGGAGGGACCCCCGAGGCACACGGCCCGGAGGCCCGTTGGGCAGAAAGCCGGCTTCCCACGGAAACAGCTTTCCTGAGGTGCAGACCCTATCCCAAGGGCTGGTGGCAAGGGAAAGCAAATGCCATCCCCTTCTCTGGAAGAAACCCCAGTGCCCAGCCATGTTGAAAGTCCTCCCCTCCTCCCTGGGCTTCTGGCAGCAGGAGTGAAAAGATAGGAGCACAGCACTGGGACCCGTTTGACAGAAACCGGCTTCCCACGAGGAAGTCCTTCTCCACGTGCAGACATGCTCCCCAGTGCCTGTGGCAAGGTGAAGGAAATGCCATACACTGACCTGGAAGAGACCACAGGGCCCAGGCACAGTCTGAGCCCTTCCCTCATCCCGGTGGTTTTGCTAGCAGGAGTTCAACACCAAGGAACACAGACCGGAGACCCCCTGGGGTCAAAACGGCTTCCGACTAACAATATGCTCTTGCTGTGGAAATCCTATCCCAAGTGGAGGTAGCCAGGTCAACAAAATGCCACACACCCAGGTGGAAGAGACTATATGGCCCAGGCATGGCCTAAGCCCCTCACCTCGTCCCTGTGCTCTGGGGAACCGGAGTGACCCCGAGGCCAACGGCCCTGAGGCCCGTTGGCAGGAAGCCGGCTTCCCACGGAAACAGCTTTCCTGAGTTGCAGACCCTATCCCAAGGGCTGGAGGCAAGGGAAAACAAATGCCATCCACTTCTCTGGAAGAAACCCCAGTGCCCAGCCATGTTGAAAGTCCTCCCCTCCTCCCTGGGCTTCTGGCAGCAGGAGTGAAAAGAGAGGAGCACAGCAATGGGACCCGTTTGACAGAAACCGGCTTCCCACGAGGAAGTCCTTCTCCACGTGCAGACATGCTCCCCAGTGCCTGTGGCAAGGTGAAGGAAATGCCATACACTGACCTGGAATAGACCACAGGGCCCAGGCACAGTCTGAGCCCTTCCCTCATCCCGGTGGTTTAGCTAGCAGGAGTTCAACACCAAGGAACACAGACCGGAGACCCCCTGGGGCCAAAGGGCTTATGACTAACAATATGCTCTTGCTGTGGAAATCCTATCCCAAGTGGAGGTAGCCAGGTCAACAAAATGCCACACACCCTGGTGGAAGAGACAACATGGCCCAGGCATGGCCTAAGCCCCTCACCTCGTCCCTGTGCTCTGGGGAGCCGGACGGACCCCAAGCACCATGGCCCTGAGGCCCGTTGGGCAGAAAGTCGGTTTCCCACGGAAACAGCTTTCCTGAGGTGCAGACCGTATCCCAAGGGCTGGTGTCAAGGGAAAGCAAATGCCATCCCCTTATCTGGAAGAAATCCCAGTGCCCAGCCATGTTCTAAGCCCTCCCCTCCTCCCTGGGCTTCTGGCAGCAGGAGTGAAAAGAGAGATGCACAGCACTGGGACCCGTTTGACAGAAACCGGCCTCCCACGAGGAAGTCCTTCTCCACGTGCAGACATGCGCCCCATTGCCTGTGGCAAGGTGAAGGAAATGCCATACACTGACCTGGAAGAGACCACAGGGCCCAGGCACAGTCTGAGCCCTTCCCTCATCCCGGCGGTTTTGCTAGCAGGAGTTCAACCCCAACGAACACAGCCCGGCGACCCCCTGGGGCCAAAACGTCTTCCAACTAACAATATGCTCTTGCTGTGGAAATCCTATCCCAAGTGGGGGTAGCCAGGTCAATAAAATGCCACACACCCAGGTGGAAGAAACAACATGGCCCAGGCATGGTCTAAGCCCGTCACCTCGTCCCTGTGCTCTGGGGAGCCGGAGGGAACCCCGAGGGCCACGGCCCTGAGGCCCGTTGGGCAGGAAGCCGGCCTCCCACGGAAACAGCTTTCCTGAGGTGCAGACCCTCTCCCAAGGGCTGGTGGCAAGGGAAAGCAAATGCCATCCCCTTCTCTGGAAGAAACCCCAGTGCCCAGCCATGTTCTAAGCCCTCCCCTCCTCCCTGGGCTTATGGTAGCAGGAGTGAAAAGAGAGGAGCACAGCACAGGGACCCGTTTGACAGAAACCGGCTTCCCACGAGTTAGTCATTCTCCACGTGCAGACATGCTCCCCAGTGCCTGTGGCAAGGTGAAGGAAATGCCATACACTAACCTGGAAGAGACCACAGGGCCCAGGCACAGTCTGAGCCCTTCCCTCATCCCGGCGGTTTTGCTAGCAGGAGTTCAACCCCAAGGAACACAGACCGGAGACCCCCTGGGGCCCAAACGGCTTCGGACTAACAATATGCTCTTGCTGTGGAAATCCTATCCCAAGTGGGGGTAGCCAGGTCAATAAAATGCCACACAACCAAGTGGAAGAAACAACATGGCCCAGGCATGGTCTAAGCCCCTCACCTCGTCCCTGTGCTTTGGGGAGCCGGAGGGACCCCCGAGGCACACGGCCCGGAGGCCCGTTGGGCAGAAAGCCGGCTTCCCACGGAAACAGCTTTCCTGAGGTGCAGACCCTATCCCAAGGGCTGGTGGCAAGGGAAAGCAAATGCCATCCCCTTCTCTGGAAGAAACCCCAGTGCCCAGCCATGTTGAAAGTCCTCCCCTCCTCCCTGGGCTTCTGGCAGCAGGAGTGAAAAGATAGGAGCACAGCACTGGGACCCGTTTGACAGAAACCGGCTTCCCACGAGGAAGTCCTTCTCCACGTGCAGACATGCTCCCCAGTGCCTGTGGCAAGGTGAAGGAAATGCCATACACTGACCTGGAAGAGACCACAGGGCCCAGGCACAGTCTGAGCCCTTCCCTCATCCCGGTTGTTTTGCAGCAGGAGTTCAACACCAAGGAACACAGACCGGAGACCCCCTGGGGTCAAAACGGCTTCCGACTAACAATATGCTCTTGCTGTGGAAATCCTATCCCAAGTGGAGGTAGCCAGGTCAACAAAATGCCACACACCCAGGTGGAAGAGACAATATGGCCCAGGCATGGCCTAAGCCCCTCACCTCGTCCCTGTGCTCTGGGGAACTGGAGTGACCCCGAGGCCAACGGCCCTGAGGCCCGTTGGCAGGAAGCCGGCTTCCCACGGAAACAGCTTTCCTCAGTTGCAGACCCTATCCCAAGGGCTGGAGGCAAGGGAAAACAAATGCCATCCACTTCTCTGGAAGAAACCCCAGTGCCCAGCCATGTTCTAAGCCGTCCCCTCCTCCCTGGGCTTCTGGCAGCTGGAGTGAAAAGAGAGGAGCACAGCACTGGGACCCGGTTGACAGAAACAGGCTTCCCACGAGGAAGTCATTCTCCACGTGCAGACATGCTCCCCAGTGCCTGTGGCAAGGTGAAGGAAATGCCATACACTGACCTGGAAGAGACGACAGGGCCCAGGCACAGTCTGAGCCCTTCCCTCATCCCGGCGGTTTTGCTAGCAAGAGTTCAACCGCAAGGAACACAGTCCGGAGACCCCCTGGGGCCCAAACGGCTTCCGACTAACAATATGTTCTTGCTGTGGAAATCTAAACCCAAGTGGGGGTAGCCAGGTCAACAAAATGCCACACACCGAGGTGGAAGAAACAACATGGCCCAGGCATGGTCTAAGCCCCTCACCTCGTCCCTGTGCTCTGGGGAGCCGGAGGGACCCCCGAGGCATACGGCCCGGAGGCCCGTTGGGCAGAAAGCCGGCTTCCCACGGAAACAGCTTTCCTGAGGTGCAGACCCTATCCCAAGGGCTGGTGGCAAGGGAAAGCAAATGCCATCCCCTTCTCTGGAAGAAACCCCAGTGCCCAGCCATGTTGTAAGCTCTCCCCTCCTCCCTGGGCTTCTGGCAGCAGGAGTGAAAAGAGAGGGGCACAGCACGGGGACCCGTTTGACAGAAACCGGCTTCCCACGAGGAAGTCCTTCTCCACGTGCAGACATGCTCCCCAGTGCCTGTGGCAAGGTGAAGGAAATGCCATACACTGACCTGGAAGAGACCACAGGGCCCAGGCACAGTCTGAGCCCTTCTCTCATCCCGGCGGTTTTGCTAGCAGGAGTTCAACCCCCAAAACACAGCCCTGAGACCCGCTGGGGCCAAAACGGCTTCCGACTAACAATATGCTCTTGCTGTGGAAATCCTATCCCAAGTGGGGGTAGCCAGGTCAACAAAATGCCACAAACCCAGGTGAAAGAGACAACATGGCCCAGGCATGGTCTAAGCCCCTCACCTCGTCCCTGTTCTCTGGGGAGCCGGAGGGACCCCCGAGGCACACGGCCCTGAGGCCCGTTGGGCAGAAACCCGGCTTCCCACGGAAACAGCTCTCCTGAGGTGCAGAACCTATCCCAAGGGCTGGTGGCAAGGGAAAGCAAATGCCATCCCCTTCTCTGGAAGAAACCCAGGTACCCAGCCATGTTGTACGCCCTCCCCTCCTCCCTGGGCTTCTGGCTGTAGGAGTGAAAAGAGAGGAGCACAGCACTGGGACCCGTTTGACAGAAACCGGCTTCCCACGAGGAAGTCCTTCTCCACGTGCAGACATGCTCCCCAGTGCCTGTGGCAAGGTGAAGGAAATGCCATACACTGACCTGGAAGAGACTACAGGGCCCAGGCACAGTCTGAGCCCTACCCTCATCCCGGCGGTTTTGCTAGCAGGAGTTCAACACCAAGGAACACAGACCGGAGACCCCCTGGGGCCAAAACGGCTACGGACTAACAATATGCTCTTTCTGTGGAAATCCTATCTCAAGTGGGGGTAACCAGGTCAACAAAATGTCACACACCCAGGTGGAAGAGACAACATGGCCCAGGCATGGTCTAAGCCCCTCACCTCGTCCCTGTGCTTTGGGGAGCCGGAGGGACCCCCGAGGCACACGGCCCGGAGGCCCGTTGGGCAGAAAGCCGGCTTCCCACGGAAACAGCTTTCCTGAGGTGCAGACCCTATCCCAAGGGCTGGTGGCAAGGGAAAGCAAATGCCATCCCCTTCTCTGGAAGAAACCCCAGTGCCCAGCCATGTTGAAAGTCCTCCCCTCCTCCCTGGGCTTCTGGCAGCAGGAGTGAAAAGATAGGAGCACAGCACTGGGACCCGTTTGACAGAAACCGGCTTCCCACGAGGAAGTCCTTCTCCACGTGCAGACATGCTCCCCAGTGCCTGTGGCAAGGTGAAGGAAATGCCATACACTGACCTGGAATAGACCACAGGGCCCAGGCACAGTCTGAGCCCTTCCCTCATCCCGGTGGTTTTGCTAGCAGGAGTTCAACACCAAGGAACACATACCGGAGACCCCCTGGGGCCAAAACGGCTTCCGACTAACAATATGCTCTTGCTGTGGAAATCCTATCCCAAGTGGAGGTAGCCAGGTCAACAAAATGCCACACACCCAGGTGGAAGAGACAATATGGCCCAGGCATGGCCTAAGCCCCTCACCTCGTCCCTGTGCTCTGGGGAGACGGAGTGACCCGGAGGCCAACGGCCCTGAGGCCCGTTGGCAGGAAGCCGGCTTCCCACGGAAACAGCTTTCCTGAGTTGCAGACCCTATCCCAAGGGCTGGAGGCAAGGGAAAACAAATGCCATCCACTTCTCTGGAAGAAACCCCAGTGCCCAGCCATGTTCTAAGCCGTCCCCTCCTCCCTGGGCTTCTGTCAGCTGGAGTGAAAAGAGAGGAGCACAGCACTGGGACCCGGTTGTCAGAAACAGGCTTCCCACGAGTAAGTCATTCTCCACGTGCAGACATGCTCCCCAGTGCCTGTGGCAAGGTGAAGGAAATGCCATACACTGACCTGGAAGAGACGACAGGGCCCAGGCACAGTCTGAGCCCTTCCCTCATCCCGGCGGTTTTGCTAGTAAGAGTTCACCCGCAAGGAACACAGTCCGGAGACCCCCTGGGGCCCAAACGGCTTCCGACTAACAATATGTTCTTGCTGTGGAAATCTAAACCCAAGTGGGGGTAGCCAGGTCAACAAAATGCCACACACCGAGGTGGAAGAAAGAACATGGCCCAGGGATGGTCTAAGCCCCTCACCTCGTCCCTGTGCTCTGGGGAGCCGGAGGGACCCCCGAGGCATACGGCCCTGAGGCCCGTTGGGCAGAAAGCCGGCTTCCCACGGAAACAGCTTTCCTGAGGTGCAGACCCTATCCCAAGGGCTGGTGGCAAGGGAAAGCAAATGCCATCCCCTTCTCTGGAAGAAACCCCATTGCCCAGCCATGTTGTAAGCTCTCCCCTCCTCCCTGGGCTTCTGGCAGCAGGAGTGAAAAGAGAGGGGCACAGCACGGGGACCCGTTTGACAGAAACCGGCTTCCCACGAGGAAGTCCTTCTCCACGTGCAGACATGCTCCCCAGTGCCTGTGGCAAGGTGAAGGAAATGCCATACACTGACCTGGAAGAGACCACAGGGCCCAGGCACAGTCTGAGCCCTTCTCTCATCCCGGCGGTTTTGCTAGCAGGAGTTCAACCCCCAAAACACAGCCCTGAGACCCGCTGGGGCCAAAACGGCTTCCGACTAACAATATGCTCTTGCTGTGGAAATCCTATCCCAAGTGGGGGTAGCCAGGTCAACAAAATGCCACACACCCAGGTGAAAGAGACAACATGGCCCAGGCATGGTCTAAGCCCCTCACCTCGTCCCTGTTCTCTGGGGAGCCGGAGGGACCCCCGAGGCACACGGCCCTGAGGCCCGTTGGGCAGAAACCCGGCTTCCCACGGAAACAGCTCTCCTGAGGTGCAGAACCTATCCCAAGGGCTGGTGGCAAGGGAAAGCAAATGCCATCCCCTTCTCTGGAAGAAACCCAGGTACCCAGCCATGTTGTACGCCCTCCCCTCCTCCCTGGGCTTCTGGCTGTAGGAGTGAAAAGAGAGGAGCACAGCACTGGGACCCGTTTGACAGAAACCGGCTTCCCACGAGGAAGTCCTTCTCCACGTGCAGACATGCTCCCCAGTGCCTGTGGCAAGGTGAAGGAAATGCCATACACTGACCTGGAAGAGACTACAGGGCCCAGGCACAGTCTGAGCCCTACCCTCATCCCGGCGGTTTTGCTAGCAGGAGTTCAACACCAAGGAACACAGACCGGAGACCCCCTGGGGCCAAAACGGCTACGGACTAACAATATGCTCTGTGGAAATCCTATCTCAAGTGGGGGTAACCAGGTCAACAAAATGTCACACACCCAGGTGGAAGAGACAACATGGCCCAGGCATGGTCTAAGCCCCTCACCTCGTCCCTGTGGTCTGGAGAGCCGGAGGGACCCAGAGGCCCACGGCCCTGAGGCCCGTTGGGCAGAAAGCCGGCTTCCCACAGAAACAGCTTTCCTGAGGTGCAGACCCTATCCCAAGGGCTGGTGGCAAGGGAAAGCAAATGCCATCCCCTTCTCTGGAAGAAACCCCAGTGCCCAGCCATGTTGAAAGTCCTCCCCTCCTCCCTGGGCTTCTGGCAGCAGGAGTGAAAAGAGAGGAGCACAGCAATGGGACCCGTTTGACAGAAACCGGCTTCCCACGAGGAAGTCTTCTCCACGTGCAGACATGCTCCCCAGTGCCTGTGGCAAGGTGAAGGAAATGCCATACACTGACCTGGAAGAGACCACAGGGCCCAGGCACAGTCTGAGCCCTTCCCTCATCCCGGCGGTTTTGCTAGCAGGAGTTCAACACCAACGAACACAGCCCGGAGACCCCCTGGGGCCAAAACGTCTTCCAACTAACAATATACTCTTGCTGTGGAAATCCTATCCCAAGTGGGGGTAGCCAGGTCAATAAAATGCCACACACCCAGGTGGAAGAAACAACATGGCCCAGGCATGGTCTAAGCCCGTCACCTCGTCCCTGTGCTCTGGGGAGCCGGAGGGAACCCCGAGGGCCACGGCCCTGAGGCCCGTTGGGCAGGAAGCCGGCCTCCCACGGAAACAGCTTTCCTGAGGTGCAGACCCTCTCCCAAGGGCTGGTGGCAAGGGAAAGCAAATGCCATCCCCTTCTCTGGAAGAAACCCCAGTGCCCAGCCATGTTCTAAGCCCTCCCCTCCTCCCTGGGCTTATGGTAGCAGGAGTGAAAAGAGAGGAGCACAGCACAGGGACCCGTTTGACAGAAACCGGCTTCCCACGAGTTAGTCATTCTCCACGTGCAGACATGCTCCCCAGTGCCTGTGGCAAGGTGAAGGAAATGCCATACACTAACCTGGAAGAGACCACAGGGCCCAGGCACAGTCTGAGCCCTTCCCTCATCCCGGCGGTTTTGCTAGCAGGAGTTCAACCCCAAGGAACAAAGACCGGAGACCCCCTGGGGCCCAAACGGCTTCGGACTAACAATATGCTCTTGCTGTGGAAATCCTATCCCAAGTGGGGGTAGCCAGGTCAACAAAATGCCACACAACCAAGTGGAAGAAACAACATGGCCCAGGCATGGTCTAAGCCCCTCACCTCGTCCCTGTGCTTTGGGGAGCCGGAGGGACCCCCGAGGCACACGGCCCGGAGGCCCGTTGGGCAGAAAGCCGGCTTCCCACGGAAACAGCTTTCCTGAGGTGCAGACCCTATCCCAAGGGCTGGTGGCAAGGGAAAGCAAATGCCATCCCCTTCTCTGGAAGAAACCCCAGTGCCCAGCCATGTTGAAAGTCCTCCCCTCCTCCCTGGGCTTCTGGCAGCAGGAGTGAAAAGATAGGAGCACAGCACTGGGACCCGTTTGACAGAAACCGGCTTCCCACGAGGAAGTCCTTCTCCACGTGCATACATGCTCCCCAGTGCCTGTGGCAAGGTGAAGGAAATGCCATACACTGACCTGGAAGAGACCACAGGGCCCAGGCACAGTCTGAGTCCTTCCCTCATCCCGGTGGTTTTGCTAGCAGGAGTTCAACACCAAGGAACACAGACTGGAGACCCCCTGGGGTCAAAACGGCTTCCGACTAACAATATGCTCTTGCTGTGGAAATCCTATCCCAAATGGAGGTAGCCAGGTCAACAAAATGCCACACACCCAGGTGGAAGAGACAACATGGCCCAGGCATGGCCTAAGCCCCTCACCTCGTCCCTGTGCTCTGGGGAGCCGGACGGACCCCGAAGCACCATGGCCCTGAGGCCCGTAGGGCAGAAAGCCGGTTTCCCACGGAAACAGCTTTCCTGAGGTGCAGACCGTATCCCAAGGGCTGGTGTCAAGGGAAAGCAAATGCCATCCCCTTATCTGGAAGAAACCCCAGTGCCCAGCCATGTTCTAAGCCCTCCCCTCCTCCCTGGGCTTCTGGCAGCAGGAGTGAAAAGAGAGATGCACAGCACTGGGACCCGTTTGACAGAAACCGGCCTCCCACGAGGAAGTCCTTCTCCATGTGCAGACATGCTCCCCAGTGCCTGTGGCAAGGTGAAGGAAATGCCATACACTGACCTGGAATAGACCACAGGGCCCAGGCACAGTCTGAGCCCTTCCCTCATCCCGGCGGTTTTGCTAGCAGGAGTTCAACACCAACGAACACAGCCCGGAGACCCCCTGGGGCCAAAATGTCTTCCAACTAACAATATACTCTTGCAGTGGAAATCCTATCCCAAGTGGGGGTAGCCAGGTCAATAAAATGCCACACCCCCAGGTGGAAGAAACAACATGGCCCAGGCATGGTCTAAGCCCGTCACCTCGTCCCTGTGCTCTGGGGAGCCGGAGGGAACCCCGAGGGCCACGGCCCTGAGGCCCGTTGGGCAGGAAGCCGGCCTCCCACGGAAACAGCTTTCCTGAGGTGCAGACCCTCTCCCAAGGGCTGGTGGCAAGGGAAAGCAAATGCCATCCCCTTCTCTGGAAGAAACCCCAGTGCCCAGCCATGTTCTAAGCCCTCCCCTCCTCCCTGGGCTTATGGTAGCAGGAGTGAAAAGAGAGGAGCACAGCACAGGGACCCGTTTGACAGAAACCGGCTTCCCACGAGTTAGTCATTCTCCACGTGCAGACATGCTCCCCAGTGCCTGTGGCAAGGTGAAGGAAATGCCATACACTAACCTGGAAGAGACCACAGGGCCCAGGCACAGTCTGAGCCCTTCCCTCATCCCGGTGGTTTTGCTAGCAGGAGTTCAACCCCAAGAACACAGCCCGGAGACCCCCTGGGGCCAAAACAGCTTCCGAATAACAATATGCTATTGCTGTGGAAATCCTATCCCAAGTGGAGGTAGCCAGGTCAACAAAATGCCACACACCCTGGTGGAAGAGACAACATGGCCCAGGCATGGCCTAAGCCCCTCACCTCGTCCCTGTGCTCTGGGGAGCCGGAGGGACCCCCTAGGCCCACGGCCCTGAGGCCCGTTGGGCAGAAAGCCGGCTTCCCACGGAAACAGCTTTCCTGAGGTGCAGAACCTATCCCAAGGGCTGGTGGCAAGGGAAAGCAAATGCCATCCCCTTCTCTGGAAGAAACCCCAGTGCCCAGCCATGTTGAAAGTCCTCCCCTCCTCCCTGGGCTTCTGGCAGCAGGAGTGTAAAGATAGGAGCACAGCACTGGGACCCGTTTGACAGAAACCGGCTTCCCACGAGGAAGTCCTTCTCCACGTGCAGACATGCTCCCCAGTGCCTGTGGCAAGGTGAAGGAAATGCCATACACTGACCTGGAATAGACCACAGGGCCCAGGCACAGTCTGAGCCCTTCCCTCATCCCGGTGGTTTTGCTAGCAGGAGTTCAACACCAAGGAACACATACCGGAGACCCCCTGGGGCCAAAACGGCTTCCGACTAACAATATGCTCTTGCTGTGGAAATCCTATCCCAAGTGGAGGTAGCCAGGTCAACAAAATGCCACACACCCAGGTGGAAGAGACAATATGGCCCAGGCATGGCCTAAGCCCCTCACCTCGTCCCTGTGCTCTGGGGAGACGGAGTGACCCCGAGGCCAACGGCCCTGAGGCCCGTTGGCAGGAAGCCGGCTTCCCACGGAAACAGCTTTCCTGAGTTGCAGACCCTATCCCAAGGGCTGGAGGCAAGGGAAAACAAATGCCATCCACTTCTCTGGAAGAAACCCCAGTGCCCAGCCATGTTCTAAGCCCTCCCCTCCTCCCTGGGCTTCTGGCAGCTGGAGTGAAAAGAGAGGAGCACAGCACTGGGACCCGGTTGACAGAAACAGGCTTCCCACGAGTAAGTCATTCTCCACGTGCAGACATGCTCCCCAGTGCCTGTGGCAAGGTGAAGGAAATGCCATACACTGACCTGGAAGAGACGACAGGGCCCAGGCACAGTCTGAGCCCTTCCCTCATCCCGGCGGTTTTGCTAGTAAGAGTTCACCCGCAAGGAACACAGTCCGGAGACCCCCTGGGGCCCAAACGGCTTCCGACTAACAATATGTTCTTGCTGTGGAAATCTAAACCCAAGTGGGGGTAGCCAGGTCAACAAAATGCCACACACCGAGGTGGAAGAAACAACATGGCCCAGGGATGGTCTAAGCCCCTCACCTCGTCCCTGTGCTCTGGGGAGCCGGAGGGACCCCCGAGGCATACGGCCCTGAGGCCCGTTGGGCAGAAAGCCGGCTTCCCACGGAAACAGCTTTCCTGAGGTGCAGACCCTATCCCAAGGGCTGGTGGCAAGGGAAAGCAAATGCCATCCCCTTCTCTGGAAGAAACCCCATTGCCCAGCCATGTTGTAAGCTCTCCCCTCCTCCCTGGGCTTCTGGCAGCAGGAGTGAAAAGAGAGGGGCACAGCACGGGGACCCGTTTGACAGAAACCGGCTTCCCACGAGGAAGTCCTTCTCCACGTGCAGACATGCTCCCCAGTGCCTGTGGCAAGGTGAAGGAAATGCCATACACTGACCTGGAAGAGACCACAGGGCCCAGGCACAGTCTGAGCCCTTCTCTCATCCCGGCGGTTTTGCTAGCAGGAGTTCAACCCCCAAAACACAGCCCTGAGACCCGCTGGGGCCAAAACGGCTTCCGACTAACAATATGCTCTTGCTGTGGAAATCCTATCCCAAGTGGGGGTAGCCAGGTCAACAAAATGCCACACACCCAGGTGAAAGAGACAACATGGCCCAGGCATGGTCTAAGCCCCTCACCTCGTCCCTGTTCTCTGGGGAGCCGGAGGGACCCCCCGAGGCACACGACCCTGAGGCCCGTTGGGCAGAAACCCGGCTTCCCACGGAAACAGCTCTCCTGAGGTGCAGAACCTATCCCAAGGGCTGGTGGCAAGGGAAAGCAAATGCCATCCCCTTATCTGGAAGAAACCCCAGTGCCCAGCCATGTTCTAAGCCCTCCCCTCCTCCCTGGGCTTCTGGCAGCAGGAGTGAAAAGAGAGATGCACAGCACTGGGACCCGTTTGACGGAAACCGGCCTCCCACGAGGAAGTCCTTCTCCACGTGCAGACATGCTCCCCATTGCCTGTGGCAAGGTGAAGGAAATGCCATACACTGACCTGGAATAGACCACAGGGCCCAGGCACAGTCTGAGCCCTTCTCTCATCCCGGCGGTTTTGCTAGCAGGAGTTCAACCCCAACGAACACAGCCCGGAGACCCCCTGTGGCCAAAACGTCTTCCAACTAACAATATACTCTTGCTGTGGAAATCCTATCCCAAGTGGGGGTAGCCAGGTCAATAAAATGCCACACACCCAGGTGGAAGAAACAACATGGCCCAGGCATGGTCTAAGCCCGTCACCTCGTCCCTGTGCTCTGGGGAGCCGGAGGGAACCCCGAGGCCCCCGGCCCTGAGGCCCGTTGGGCAGGAAGCCGGCCTCCCACGGAAACAGCTTTCCTGAGGTGCAGACCCTCTCCCAAGGTCTGGTGGCAAGGGAAAGCAAATGCCATGCCCTTCTCTGGGAGAAACTCCAGTGCCCAGCCATGTTGTAAGCCCTCCCCTCCTCCCTGGGCTTCTGGCAGCAGGAGTGAAAAGAGAGGAGCACAGCACTGGGACCCGTTTGATGGAAACCGGCTTCCCACGAGGAAGTCCTTCTCCACGTGCAGACATGCTCCCCAGTGCCTGTGGCAAGGTGAAGGAAATGCCATACACTGACCTGGAGGAGACCACAGGGCCCAGGCACAGTCTGAGCCCTTCCCTCATCCCGGCAGTTATGCTAGCAGGAGTTCATCCCCAAAGGACACAGCACGGAGACCCCCTGGGGCAAAAACGGCTTCCGACTAACAATATGCTCTTGCTGTGGAAATCCTATCGCAAGTGGGGGTAGCCAGGTCAACAAAATGCCACACACCTAGGTGGAAGAAACAACATGGCCCAGGCATGGTCTAAGCCCCTCACCTCGTCCCTGTGCCCTGGGGAGCCGGAGGGACCCCGAAGCACCATGGCCCTGAGGCCCGTTGGGCAGAAAGCCGGCTTCCCACGGAAACAGGTTTCCTGAGGTGCAGACCCTTTCCCAAGGGCTGGTGGCAAGGGAAAGCAAATGCCATCCCCTTCTCTGGAAGAAACCCCAGTGCCCAGCCATGTTCTAAGCCCTCACCTCCTCCCTGGGCTTATGGTAGCAGGAGTGAAAAGAGAGGACCACAGCACAGGGACCCGTTTGACAGAAACCGGCTTCCCACGAGGAAGTCATTCTCCACGTGCAGACATGCTCCCCAGTGCCTGTGGCAAGGTGAAGGAAATGCCATACACTGCCCTGGAAGAGACCACAGGGCCCAGGCACAGTCTGAGCCCTTCCCTCATCCTGGCGGTTTTGCTAGCAGGAGTTCAACCCCAAAAACACAGCCAGGAGACCCGCTGGGGCCAAAACAGCTTCCGACTAACAATATGCTATTGCTGTGGAAATCCTATCCCAAGTGGGGGTAGCCAGGTCAATAAAATGCCACACACCCAGGTGGAAGAAACAACATGGCCCAGGCATGGTCTAAGCCCGTCACCTCGTCCCTGTGCTCTGGGGAGCCGGAGGGAACCCCGAGGGCCACGGCCCTGAGGCCCGTTGGGCAGGAAGCCGGCCTCCCACGGAAACAGCTTTCCTGAGGTGCAGACCCTCTCCCAAGGGCTGGTGGCAAGGGAAAGCAAATGCCATCCCCTTCTCTGGAAGAAACCCCAGTGCCCAGCCATGTTCTAAGCCCTCCCCTCCTCCCTGGGCTTATGGTATCAGGAGTGAAAAGAGAGGAGCACAGCACAGGGACCCGTTTGACAGAAACCGGCTTCCCACGAGTTAGTCATTCTCCACGTGCAGACATGCTCCCCAGTGCCTGTGGCAAGGTGAAGGAAATGCCATACACTAACCTGGAAGAGACCACAGGGCCCAGGCACAGTCTGAGCCCTTCCCTCATCCCGGCAGTTTTGCTAGCAGGAGTTCAACCCCAAGGAACACAGACCGGAGACCCCCTGGGGCCCAAACGGCTTCGGACTAACAATATGCTCTTGCTGTGGAAATCCTATCCCAAGTGGGGGTAGCCAGGTCAACAAAATGCCACACAACCAAGTGGAAGAAACAACATGGCCCAGGCATGGTCTAAGCCCCTCACCTCGTCCCTGTGCTTTGGGGAGCCGGAGGGACCCCCGAGGCACACGGCCCGGAGGCCCGTTGGGCAGAAAGCCGGCTTCCCACGGAAACAGCTTTCCTGAGGTGCAGACCCTATCCCAAGGGCTGGTGGCAAGGGAAAGCAAATGCCATCCCCTTCTCTGGAAGAAACCCCAGTGCCCAGCCATGTTGAAAGTCCTCCCCTCCTCCCTGGGCTTCTGGCAGCAGGAGTGAAAAGATAGGAGCACAGCACTGGGACCCGTTTGACAGAAACCGGCTTCCCACGAGGAAGTCCTTCTCCACGTGCAGACATGCTCCCCAGTGCCTGTGGCAAGGTGAAGGAAATGCCATACACTGACCTGGAAGAGACCACAGGGCCCAGGCACAGTCTGAGCCCTTCCCTCATCCCGGTGGTTTTGCTAGCAGGAGTTCAACACCAAGGAACACAGACCGGAGACCCCCTGGGGTCAAAACGGCTTCCGACTAACAATATGCTCTTGCTGTGGAAATCCTATCCCAAGTGGAGGTAGCCAGGTCAACAAAATGCCACACACCCAGGTGGAAGAGACAACATGGCCCAGGCATGGCCTAAGCCCCTCACCTCGTCCCTGTGCTCTGGGGAGCCGGACGGACCCCGAAGCACCATGGCCCTGAGGCCCGTTGGGCAGAAAGCCGGTTTCCCACGGAAACAGCTTTCCTGAGGTGCAGACCGTATCCCAAGGGCTGGTGTCAAGGGAAAGCAAATGCCATCCCCTTATCTGGAAGAAACCCCAGTGCCCAGCCATGTTCTAAGCCCTCCCCTCCTCCCTGGGCTTCTGGCAGCAGGAGTGAAAAGAGAGATGCACAGCACTGGGACCCGTTTGACAGAAACCGGCCTCCCACGAGGAAGTCCTTCTCCATGTGCAGACATGCTCCCCATTGCCTGTGGCAAGGTGAAGGAAATGCCATACACTGACCTGGAATAGACCACAGGGCCCAGGCACAGTCTGAGCCCTTCCCTCATCCCGGCGGTTTTGCTAGCAGGAGTTCAACACCAACGAACACAGCCCGGAGACCCCCTGGGGCCAAAATGTCTTCCAACTAACAATATACTCTTGCAGTGGAAATCCTATCCCAAGTGGGGGTAGCCAGGTCAATAAAATGCCACACACCCAGGTGGAAGAAACAACATGGCCCAGGCATGGTCTAAGCCCGTCACCTCGTCCCTGTGCTCTGGGGAGCCGGAGGGAACCCCGAGGGCCACGGCCCTGAGGCCCGTTGGGCAGGAAGCCGGCCTCCCACGGAAACAGCTTTCCTGAGGTACAGACCCTCTCCCAAGGGCTGGTGGCAAGGGAAAGCAAATGCCATCCCCTTCTCTGGAAGAAACCCCAGTGCCCAGCCATGTTCTAAGCCCTCCCCTCCTCCCTGGGCTTATGGTAGCAGGAGTGAAAAGAGAGGAGCACAGCACAGGGACCCGTTTGACAGAAACCGGCTTCCCACGAGTTAGTCATTCTCCACGTGCAGACATGCTCCCCAGTGCCTGTGGCAAGGTGAAGGAAATGCCATACACTAACCTGGAAGAGACCACAGGGCCCAGGCACAGTCTGAGCCCTTCCCTCATCCCGGTGGTTTTGCTAGCAGGAGTTCAACCCCAAGAACACAGCCCGGAGACCCCCTGGGGCCAAAACAGCTTCCGAATAACAATATGCTATTGCTGTGGAAATCCTATCCCAAGTGGAGGTAGCCAGGTCAACAAAATGCCACACACCCTGGTGGAAGAGACAACATGGCCCAGGCATGGCCTAAGCCCCTCACCTCGTCCCTGTGCTCTGGGGAGCCGGAGGGACCCCCTAGGCCCACGGCCCTGAGGCCCGTTGGGCAGAAAGCCGGCTTCCCACGGAAACAGCTTTCCTGAGGTGCAGAACCTATCCCAAGGGCTGGTGGCAAGGGAAAGCAAATGCCATCCCCTTCTCTGGAAGAAACCCCAGTGCCCAGCCATGTTGAAAGTCCTCCCCTCCTCCCTGGGCTTCTGGCAGCAGGAGTGTAAAGATAGGAGCACAGCACTGGGACCCGTTTGACAGAAACCGGCTTCCCACGAGGAAGTCCTTCTCCACGTGCAGACATGCTCCCCAGTGCCTGTGGCAAGGTGAAGGAAATGCCATACACTGACCTGGAATAGACCACAGGGCCCAGGCACAGTCTGAGCCCTTCCCTCATCCCGGTGGTTTTGCTAGCAGGAGTTCAACACCAAGGAACACATACCGGAGACCCCCTGGGGCC
Source organism: Ursus americanus (assembly GCF_024610735.1). Lineage (NCBI taxonomy): Eukaryota > Metazoa > Chordata > Mammalia > Carnivora > Ursidae > Ursus > Ursus americanus. The sequence goes on along the minus strand of NW_028273629.1, from coordinate 46,415 downwards.
AAAACGGCTTCCGACTAACAATATGCTCTTGCTGTGGAAATCCTATCCCAAGTGGAGGTAGCCAGGTCAACAAAATGCCACACACCCAGGTGGAAGAGACAATATGGCCCAGGCATGGCCTAAGCCCCTCACCTCGTCCCTGTGCTCTGGGGAGACGGAGTGACCCCGAGGCCAACGGCCCTGAGGCCCGTTGGCAGGAAGCCGGCTTCCCACGGAAACAGCTTTCCTGAGTTGCAGACCCTATCCCAAGGGCTGGAGGCAAGGGAAAACAAATGCCATCCACTTCTCTGGAAGAAACCCCAGTGCCCAGCCATGTTCTAAGCCCTCCCCTCCTCCCTGGGCTTCTGGCAGCTGGAGTGAAAAGAGAGGAGCACAGCACTGGGACCCGGTTGACAGAAACAGGCTTCCCACGAGTAAGTCATTCTCCACGTGCAGACATGCTCCCCAGTGCCTGTGGCAAGGTGAAGGAAATGCCATACACTGACCTGGAAGAGACGACAGGGCCCAGGCACAGTCTGAGCCCTTCCCTCATCCCGGCGGTTTTGCTAGTAAGAGTTCACCCGCAAGGAACACAGTCCGGAGACCCCCTGGGGCCCAAACGGCTTCCGACTAACAATATGTTCTTGCTGTGGAAATCTAAACCCAAGTGGGGGTAGCCAGGTCAACAAAATGCCACACACCGAGGTGGAAGAAACAACATGGCCCAGGGATGGTCTAAGCCCCTCACCTCGTCCCTGTGCTCTGGGGAGCCGGAGGGACCCCCGAGGCATACGGCCCTGAGGCCCGTTGGGCAGAAAGCCGGCTTCCCACGGAAACAGCTTTCCTGAGGTGCAGACCCTATCCCAAGGGCTGGTGGCAAGGGAAAGCAAATGCCATCCCCTTCTCTGGAAGAAACCCCATTGCCCAGCCATGTTGTAAGCTCTCCCCTCCTCCCTGGGCTTCTGGCAGCAGGAGTGAAAAGAGAGGGGCACAGCACGGGGACCCGTTTGACAGAAACCGGCTTCCCACGAGGAAGTCCTTCTCCACGTGCAGACATGCTCCCCAGTGCCTGTGGCAAGGTGAAGGAAATGCCATACACTGACCTGGAAGAGACCACAGGGCCCAGGCACAGTCTGAGCCCTTCTCTCATCCCGGCGGTTTTGCTAGCAGGAGTTCAACCCCCAAAACACAGCCCTGAGACCCGCTGGGGCCAAAACGGCTTCCGACTAACAATATGCTCTTGCTGTGGAAATCCTATCCCAAGTGGGGGTAGCCAGGTCAACAAAATGCCACACACCCAGGTGAAAGAGACAACATGGCCCAGGCATGGTCTAAGCCCCTCACCTCGTCCCTGTTCTCTGGGGAGCCGGAGGGACCCCCCGAGGCACACGACCCTGAGGCCCGTTGGGCAGAAACCCGGCTTCCCACGGAAACAGCTCTCCTGAGGTGCAGAACCTATCCCAAGGGCTGGTGGCAAGGGAAAGCAAATGCCATCCCCTTATCTGGAAGAAACCCCAGTGCCCAGCCATGTTCTAAGCCCTCCCCTCCTCCCTGGGCTTCTGGCAGCAGGAGTGAAAAGAGAGATGCACAGCACTGGGACCCGTTTGACGGAAACCGGCCTCCCACGAGGAAGTCCTTCTCCACGTGCAGACATGCTCCCCATTGCCTGTGGCAAGGTGAAGGAAATGCCATACACTGACCTGGAATAGACCACAGGGCCCAGGCACAGTCTGAGCCCTTCTCTCATCCCGGCGGTTTTGCTAGCAGGAGTTCAACCCCAACGAACACAGCCCGGAGACCCCCTGTGGCCAAAACGTCTTCCAACTAACAATATACTCTTGCTGTGGAAATCCTATCCCAAGTGGGGGTAGCCAGGTCAATAAAATGCCACACACCCAGGTGGAAGAAACAACATGGCCCAGGCATGGTCTAAGCCCGTCACCTCGTCCCTGTGCTCTGGGGAGCCGGAGGGAACCCCGAGGCCCCCGGCCCTGAGGCCCGTTGGGCAGGAAGCCGGCCTCCCACGGAAACAGCTTTCCTGAGGTGCAGACCCTCTCCCAAGGTCTGGTGGCAAGGGAAAGCAAATGCCATGCCCTTCTCTGGGAGAAACTCCAGTGCCCAGCCATGTTGTAAGCCCTCCCCTCCTCCCTGGGCTTCTGGCAGCAGGAGTGAAAAGAGAGGAGCACAGCACTGGGACCCGTTTGATGGAAACCGGCTTCCCACGAGGAAGTCCTTCTCCACGTGCAGACATGCTCCCCAGTGCCTGTGGCAAGGTGAAGGAAATGCCATACACTGACCTGGAGGAGACCACAGGGCCCAGGCACAGTCTGAGCCCTTCCCTCATCCCGGCAGTTATGCTAGCAGGAGTTCATCCCCAAAGGACACAGCACGGAGACCCCCTGGGGCAAAAACGGCTTCCGACTAACAATATGCTCTTGCTGTGGAAATCCTATCGCAAGTGGGGGTAGCCAGGTCAACAAAATGCCACACACCTAGGTGGAAGAAACAACATGGCCCAGGCATGGTCTAAGCCCCTCACCTCGTCCCTGTGCCCTGGGGAGCCGGAGGGACCCCGAAGCACCATGGCCCTGAGGCCCGTTTGGCAGAAAGCCGGCTTCCCACGGAAACAGGTTTCCTGAGGTGCAGACCCTTTCCCAAGGGCTGGTGGCAAGGGAAAGCAAATGCCATCCCCTTCTCTGGAAGAAACCCCAGTGCCCAGCCATGTTCTAAGCCCTCACCTCCTCCCTGGGCTTATTGTAGCAGGAGTGAAAAGAGAGGACCACAGCACAGGGACCCGTTTGACAGAAACCGGCTTCCCACGAGGAAGTCATTCTCCACGTGCAGACATGCTCCCCAGTGCCTGTGGCAATGTGAAGGAAATGCCATACACTGACCTGGAAGAGACCACAGGGCCCAGGCACAGTCTGAGCCCTTCCCTCATCCTGGCGGTTTTGCTAGCAGGAGTTCAACCCCAAAAACACAGCCAGGAGACCCGCTGGGGCCAAAACAGCTTCCGACTAACAATATGCTATTGCTGTGGAAATCCTATCCCAAGTGGGGGTAACCAGGTCAATAAAATGCCACACACCCAGGTGGAAGAAACAACATGGCCCAGGCATGGTCTAAGCCCGTCACCTCGTCCCTGTGCTCTGGGGAGCCGGAGGGAACCCTGAGGGCCACGGCCCTGAGGCCCGTTGGGCAGGAAGCCGGCCTCCCACGGAAACAGCTTTCCTGAGGTGCAGACCCTCTCCCAAGGGCTGGTGGCAAGGGAAAGCAAATGCCATCCCCTTCTCTGGAAGAAACCCCAGTGCCCAGCCATGTTCTAAGCCCTCCCCTCCTCCCTGGGCTTATGGTAGCAGGAGTGAAAAGAGAGGAGCACAGCACAGGGACCCGTTTGACAGAAACCGGCTTCCCACGAGTTAGTAATGCTCCACGTGCAGACATTCTCCCCAGTGCCTGTGGCAAGGTGAAGGAAATGCCATACACTGACCTGGAAGAGACCACAGGGCCCAGGCACAGTCTGAGCCCTTCCCTCATCCCGGCGGTTTGCTAGCAGGAGTTCAACCCCAAGGAACACAGACCGGAGACCCCCTGGGGCCCAAACGGCTTCGGACTAACAATATGCTCTTGCTCTGGAAATCCTATCCCAAGTGGGGGTAGCCAGGTCAACAAAATGCCACACAACCAAGTGGAAGAAACAACAGGGCCCAGGCATGGTCTAAGCCCCTCACCTCGTCCCTGTGCTTTCGGGAGCCGGAGGGACCCCCGAGGCTCACGGCCCGGAGGCCCGTTGGGCAGAAAGCCGGCTTCCCACGGAAACAGCTTTCCTGAGGTGCAGACACTATCCCAAGGGCTGGTGGCAAGGGAAAGCAAATGCCATCCCCTTCTCTGGAAGAAACCCCAGTGCCCAGCCATGTTCTAAGCCCTCCCCTCCTCCCTGGGCTTATGGTAGCAGGAGTGAAAAGAGAGGAGCACAGCACTGGGACCCGTTTGATGGAAACTGGCTTCCCACGAGGAAGTCCTTCTCCACGTGCAGACATGCTCCCCAGTGCCTGTGGCAAGGTGAAGGAAATGCCATACACTGACCTGGAAGAGACCACAGGGCCCAGGCACAGTCTGAGACCTACCCTCATCCCGGAGGTTTTGGTAGCAGGAGTTCATCCCCAAGGAACACAGCACGGAGACCCCCTGGGGCCCAAACGGCTTCCGACTAACAATATGCTCTTGCTGTGGAAATCTAAACCCAAGTGGGGGTAACCAGGTCAACAAAATGCCACACACCCAGGTGGAAGAGACAACATGGCCCAGGCATGGTCTAAGCCCCTCACCTCGTCCCTGTTCTCTGGGGAGCCGGAGGGACCCCCGAGGCCACGGCCCTGAGGCCCTTTGGGCAGAAACCCGGCTTCCCACGGAAACAGCTCTCCTGAGGTGCAGAACCTATCCCAAGGGCTGGTGGCAAGGGAAAGCAAATGCCATCCCCTTCTCTGGAAGAAACCCAGGTACCCAGCCATGTTGTAAGCCCTCCCCTCCTCCCTGGGCTTCTGGCTGTAGGAGTGAAAAGAGAGGAGCACAGCACTGGGACCCGTTTGACAGAAACCGGCTTCCCACGAGGAAGTCATTCTCCACGTGCAGACATGCTCCCCAGTGCCTGTGGCAAGGTGAAGGATATGCCATACACTGACCTGGAAGAGACTACAGGGCCCAGGCACAGTCTGAGCCCTACCCTCATCCCGGCGGTTTTGCTAGCAGGAGTTCAACACGAAGGAACACAGACCGGAGACCCCCTGGGGCCGAAACGGCTACGGACTAACAATATGCTCTTTCTGTGGAAATCCTATCCCAAGTGGAGGTAGCCAGGTCAACAAAATGCCACACACCCTGGTGGAAGAGACAACATGGCCCAGGCATGGCCTAAGCCCCTCACCTCGTCCCTGTGCACTGGGGAGCCGGACGGACCCCGAAGCACCATGGCCCTGAGGCCCGTTGGGCAGAAAGCCGGTTTCCCACGGAAACAGCTTTCCTGAGGTGCAGACCGTATCCCAAGGGCTGGTGTCAAGGGAAAGCAAATGCCATCCCCTCATCTGGAAGAAACCCCAGTGCCCAGCCATGTTCTAAGCCCTCCCCTCCTCCCTGGGCTTCTGGCAGCAGGAGTGAAAAGAGGGATGCACAGCACTGGGACCCGATTGACAGAAACCGGCCTCCCACGAGGAAGTCCTTCTCCACGTGCAGACATGCTCCCCATTGCCTGTGGCAAGGTGAAGGAAATGCCATACACTGACCTGGAATAGACCACAGGGCCCAGGCACAGTCTGAGCCCTTCCCTCATCCCGGCGGTTTTGCTAGCAGGAGTTCAACCCCAACGAACACAGCCCGGAGACCCCCTGGGGCCAAAACGTCTTCCAACTAACAATATACTCTTGCTGTGGAAATCCTATCCCAAGTGGGGGTAGCCAGGTCAATAAAATGCCACACACCCAGGTGGAAGAAACAACATGGCCCAGGCATGGTCTAAGCCCCTCACCTCGTCCCTGTGGTCTGGAGAGCCGGAGGGACCCAGAGGCCCACGGCCCTGAGGCCCGTTGGGCAGAAAGCCGGCTTCCCACAGAAACAGCTTTCCTGAGGTGCAGACCCTATCCCAAGGGCTGGTGGCAAGGGAAAGCAAATGCCATCCCCTTCTCTGGAAGAAACCCCAGTGCCCAGCCATGTTGAAAGTCCTCCCCTCCTCCCTGGGCTTCTGGCAGCAGGAGTGAAAAGAGAGGAGCACAGCAATGGGACCCGTTTGACAGAAACCGGCTTCCCACGAGGAAGTCCTTCTCCACGTGCAGACATGCTCCCCAGTGCCTGTGGCAAGGTGAAGGAAATGCCATACACTGACCTGGAAGAGACCACAGGGCCCAGGCACAGTCTGAGCCCTTCTCTCATCCCGGCGGTTTTGCTAGCAGGAGTTCAACCCCCAAAACTCAGCCCTGAGACCCCCTGGGGCCAAAACGGCTTCCGACTAACAATATGCTCTTGCTGTGGAAATCCTATCCCAAGTGGGGGTAGCCAGGTCTACAAAATGCCACACACCCAGGTGAAAGAGACAACATGGCGCAGGCATGGTCTAAGCCCCTCACCTCGTCCCTGTGCTCTGGGGAGCCGGAGGGACCCCCGAGGCACACGGCCCTGAGGCCCGTTGGGCAGAAACACGGCTTCCCACGGAAACAGCTCTCCTGAGGTGCAGAACCTATCCCAAGGGCTGGTGGCAAGGGAAAGCAAATGCCATCCCCTTCTCTGGAAGAAACCCAGGTACCCATCCATGTTCTAAGCCCTCCCCTCCTCCCTGGGCTTCTGGCTGTAGGAGTGAAAAGAGAGGAGTACAGCACTATGGCCCGTTTGACAGAAACCGGCTTCCCACGAGGAAGTCATTCTCCACGTGCAGACATGCTCCCCAGTGCCTGTGGCAAGGTGAAGGAAATGCCATACACTGACCTGGAAGAGACTACAGGGCCCAGGCACAGTCTGAGATCTACCCTCATCCCGGCGGTTTTGCTAGCAGGAATTCAAACCCAAGAACACAGCCCTGAGACCCACTGGGGCCAAAACAGCTTCCGACGAACAATATGCTCTTGGTTTGGAAATCCTATCCCAAGTGGGGGTAACCAGGTCAACAAAATGCCACACACCCAGGTGGAAGAAACAACATGGCCCAGGCATGGTCTAAGCCCCTCACCTCGTCCCTGTGGTCTGGAGAGCCGGAGGGACCCAGAGGCCCACGGCCCTGAGGTCCGTTGGGCAGAAAGCCGGCTTCCCACGGAAACAGCTTTCCTGAGGTGCAGACCCTATCCCAAGGGCTGGTGGCAAGGGAAAGCAAATGCCATCCCCTTCTCTGGAAGAAACCCCAGCGCCCAGCCATGTTGAAAGTCCTCCCCTCCTCCCTGGGCTTCTGGCAGCAGGAGTGAAAAGAGAGGAGCACAGCACAGGGACCCGTTTGACAGAAACCGGCTTCCCACGAGTTAGTCATTCTCCACGTGCAGACATGCTCCCCAGTGCCTGTGGCAAGGTGAAGGAAATGCCATACACTGACCTGGAAGAGACCACAGGGCCCAGGCACAGTCTGAGCCCTTCCCTCATCCCGGCGGTTTTGCTAGCAGGAGTTCAACCCCAAGGAACACAGACCGGAGACGCCCTGGGGCCCAAAAGGCTTCCGACTAACAATATGCTCTTGCTGTGGAAATCCTATCCCAAGTGGGGGTAGCAGGTCAACAAAATGCCACACAACCAAGTGGAAGAAACAACATGGCCCAAGCATGGTCTAAGCCCCTCACCTCGTCCCTGTGCTTTGGGGAGCCGGAGGGACCCCCGAGGCCCACGGCCCGGAGGCCCGTTGGGTAGAAAGCCGGCTTCCCACGGAAACAGCTTTCCTGAGGTGCAGACCCTATCCCAAGGGCTGGTGGCAAGGGAAAGCAAATGCCATCCCCTTCTCTGGAAGAAACCCCAGTGCCCAGCCATGTTCTAAGCCCTCCCCTCCTCCCTGGGCTTATGGTAGCAGGAGTGAAAAGAGAGGAGAACAGCACTGGGACCGTTTGACAGAAACAGGCTTCCCACGAGTAAGTCCTTCTCCACGTACAGACATGCTCCCCAGTGCCTGTGGCAAGGTGTAGGATATGCCATACACTGACCTAGAAGAGACCACAGGGCCCAGGCACAGTCTGAGCCCTTCCCTCATCCCGGTGGTTTTGATAGCAGGAGTTCAACCCCAAGGAACACAGCCCGGAGACGCCCTGGGGCCCAAACGGCTTCCGACTAACAATATGCTCTTGCTGTGGAAATCCTATCCCAAGTGGGGGTAGCCAGGTCAACAAAATGCCACACACCCAGGTGGAAGAAACAACATGGCCTAGGCATGGTCTAAGCCCCTCACCTCGTCCCTGTGCTCTGGGGAGACGGAGGGACCCCCGAGGGCCACGGCCCTGAGGCCCGTTGGGCAGAAAGCCGGCTTCCCACGGAAACAGCTTTCCTGAGGTGCAGACCCTATCCCAAGGGCTGGTGGCAAGGGAAAGCAAATGCCATCCCCTTCTCTGGAAGAAACCCCAGTGCCCATCCATGTTCTAAGCCCTCCCCTCCTCCCTGGGCTTCTGGCAGCAGGAGTGAAAAGAGAGTTGCACAGCACTGGGACCCGTTTGACAGAAACCGGCCTCCCACGAGGAAGTCCTTCTCCACGTGCAGACATGCTCCCCAGTGCCTGTGGCAAGGTGAAGGAAATGCCATACACTGACATGGAATAGACCACAGGGCCCAGGCACACTCTGTGCCCTTCCCTCATCCCGGCGGTTTTGCTAGCAGGAGTTCAACCCCAAGGAACACAGCCCGGAGACCCCCTGGGGCCCAAACGGCTTCCGACTAACAATATGTTCTTGCTGTGGAAATCTAAACGCAAGTGGGGGTAGCCAGGTCAACGAAATGCCACACACCGAGGTGGAAGAAACAACATGGCCCAGGCATGGTCTAACCCCTCACCTCGTCCCTGTGCTCTGGGGAGCCGGAGGGACCCCCGAGGCGCACGGCCCTGAGGCCCGTTGGGCAGAAAGCCGGCTTCCCACGGAAACAACTTTCCTGAGGTGCAGACCCTATCCCAAGGGGTGGTGCCAAGGGAAAGCAAATGCCATCCCCTTCTCTGGAAGAAACCACATTGCCCAGCCATGTTGTAATCTCTCCCCTCCTCCCTGGGCTTCTGGCAGCAGGAGTGAAAAGAGAGGGGCACAGCACGGGGACCCGTTTGACAGAAACCGGCTTCGCACGAGGAAGTCCTTCTCCACGTGCAGACATGCTCCCCAGTGCCTGTGGCAAGGTGAAGGAAATGCCATACACTGACCTGGAGGAGACCACAGGGCCCAGGCACAGTCTGAGCCCTTCTCTCATCCCGGCGGTTTTGCTAGCAGGAATTCAAACCCAAGAACACAGCCCTGAGACCCACTGGGGCCAAAACAGCTTCCGACGAACAATATGCTCTTGGTTTGGAAATCCTATCCCAAGTGGGGGTAACCAGGTCAACAAAATGCCACAGAGCCAGGTGGAAGAAACAACATGGCCCAGGCATGTTGTAAGCCCCTCACCTCGTCCCTGTGCTCTGGGGAGCCAGAGGGACCCCCGAGGCCCACGGCCCTGAGGCCCGTTGGGCAGAAAGCCGGCTTCCCACGGAAACAGCTTTCCTGAGGTGCAGACCCTATCCCAAGGGCTGGTGGCAAGGGAAAGCAAATGCCATCCCCTTCTCTGGAAGAAACCCCAGTGCCCAGCCATGTTGTAAGCCCTCCCCTCCTCCCTGGGCTTCTGGCAGCAGGAGTGAAAAGAGAGTTGCACAGCACTGGGACCCGTTTGACAGAAACCGGCCTCCCACGAGGAAGTCCTTCTCCACGTGCAGACATGCTCCCCAGTGCCTGTGGCAAGGTGAAGGAAATGCCATACACTGACCTGGAAGAGACCACAGGGCCCAGGCACAGTCTGAGCCCTTCCCTCATCCCGGCGGTTTTGCTAGCAGGAGTTCAACCCCAAAGAACACAGCCCGGAGACCCCCTGGGGCCAAAACGTCTTCCAACTAACAATATACTCTTGCTGTGGAAATCCTATCCAAAGTGGGGGTAGCCAGGTCAACAAAATGCCACACACCCAGGTGGAAGAGACAACATATCCCAGGCATGGTCTAAGCCCCTCACCTCGTCCCTGTGCTCTGGGGAGCCGGAGGGACCCCGAGGCCAACGGCCCTGAGGCCCGTTGGCAGGAAGCCGGCTTCCCACGGAAACAGCTTTCCTGAGTTGCAGACCCTATCCCAAGGGCTGGAGGCAAGGGAAAACAAATGCCATCCACTTCTCTGGAAGAAACCCCAGTGCCCAGCCATGTTCTAAGCCCTCCCCTCCTCCCTGGGCTTCTGGCAGCTGGAGTGAAAAGAGAGGAGCACAGCACTGGGACCCGGTTGACAGAAACAGGCTTCCCACGAGGAAGTCATTCTCCACGTGCAGACATGCTCCCCAGTGCCTGTGGCAAGGTGAAGGAAATGCCATACACTGACCTGGAAGAGACGACAGGGCCCAGGCACAGTCTGAGCCCTTCCCTCATCCCGGCGGTTTTGCTAGCAAGAGTTCAACCGCAAGGAACACAGTCCGGAGACCCCCTGGGGCCCAAACGGCTTCCGACTAACAATATGTTCTTGCTGTGGAAATCTAAACCCAAGTAGGGGTAGCCAGGTCAACAAAATGCCACACACTGAGGTGGAAGAAACAACATGGCCCAGGCATGGTCTAAGCCCCTCACCTCGTCCCTGTGCTCTGGGGAGCCGGAGGGACCCCCGAGGCATACGGCCCGGAGGCCCGTTGGGCAGAAAGCCGGCTTCCCACGGAAACAGCTTTCCTGAGGTGCAGACCCTATTCCAAGGGGTGGTGGCAAGGGAAAGCAAATGCCATCCCCTTCTCTGGAAGAAACCCCATTGCCCAGCCATGTTATAAGCTCTCCCCTCCTCCCTGGGCTTCTGGCAGCAGGAGTGAAAAGAGAGGGGCACAGCACGGGGACCCGTTTGACAGAAACCGGCTTCCCACGAGGAATTCCTTCTCCACGTGCAGACATGCTCCCCAGTGCCTGTGGCAAGGTGAAGGAAATGCCATACACTGACCTGGAAGAGACCACAGGGCCCAGGCACAGTCTGAGCCCTTCTCTCATCCCGGCGGTTTTGCTAGCAGGAGTTCAACCCCCAAAACACAGCCCTGAGACCCCCTGGGGCTAAAACGGCTTCCGACTAACAATATGCTCTTGCTGTGGAAATCCTATCCCAAGTGGGGGTAGCCAGGTCAACAAAATGCCACACACCCAGGCGGAAGAGACAACATGGCCCAGGCATGTTCTAAGCCCCTCACCTCGTCCCTGTGCTCTGGGGAGCCTGAGGGAAACGAGGCCCATGGCCCTAAGGCCCGTTGGGCAGAAAGAGGGATTCCCACGGAAACAGCTTTCCTGAGGTGCAGACCCTATCCCAAGGGCTGGTGGCAAGGGAAAGCAAATGCCATCCCCTTCTCTGGAAGAAACCCCAGTGCCCAGCCATGTTCTAAGCCCTCCCCTCCTCCCTGGGCTTCTGGCAACAGGAGTGAAAAGAGAGCTGCACAGCACTGGGACCCGTTTGACAGAAACCAGCCTCCCACGAGGAAGTCCTTCTCCACGTGCAGACATGCTCCCCAGTGCCTCTGGCAAGGTGAAGGAAATGCCATACACTGACCTGGAATAGACCACAGGGCCCAGGCACAGTCTGAGCCCTTCCCTCATCCCGGCGGTTTTGCTACCAGGAGTTCAACCATAAGGAACACAGCCCGGAGACCCCCTGGGGCCAAAACGTCTTCCGACTAACAATATGCTCTTGCTGTGGAAATCCTATCCCAAGTGGGGGTAGCCAGGTCAACAAATGCCACACACCCAGGTGGAAGAGACAACATATCCCAGGCATGGTCTAAGCCCCTCACCTCGTCCCTGTGCTCTGGGGAGCCAGAGGGACCCCCGAGGCCCACGGCCCTGAGGCCCGTTGGGCAGAAAGCCGGCTTCCCACGGAAACAGATTTCCTGATGTGCAGACCCTATCCCAAGGAGTGGTGGCAAGGGAAAGCAAATGCCATGGCCTTCTCTGGAAGAAACCCCAGTGCCCAGCCATGTTCTAAGCCCTCCCCTCCTCCCTGGGCTTCTGGCAGCAGGAGTGAAAAGAGAGTTGCACAGCACTGGGACCCGTTTGACAGAAACCCGCCTCCTACGAGGAAGTCCTTCTCCACGTGCAGACATGCTCCCCAGTGCCTGTGGCAAGGTGAAGGAAATGCCATACACTGACCTGGAATAGACCACAGGGCCCAGGCACAGTCTGAGCCCTTCCCTCATCCCGGCGGTTTTGCTAGCAGGAGTTCAACCCCAAGAACACAGCCCGGAGACCCCTGGGGCCAAAACGTCTTCCGACTAACAGTATAGTGTTGCTTTGGAAATCCTATCCCAAGTGGGGGTAGCCAGGTCAACAAAATGCCACACACCCAGGTGGAAGAAACAACATGGCCCAGGCATGGTCTAAGCCCCTCACTTCGTCCCTGTGCTCTGGGGAGCCGGATGGACTCCCGAGGCCCACCGCCCTGAGGCCCGTTGGGCAGGAAGCCTGCCTCCCAGGGAAACAGCTTTCCTGAGGTGCAGACCCTCTCCCAAGGGCTGGTGGCAAGGGAAAGCAAATGCCATCCCCTTCTCTGGAAGAAACCCCAGTGCCCATCCATGTTCTAAGCCCTCCCCTCCTCCCTGGGCTTCTGGCAGCAGGAGTGAAAAGAGAGTTGCACAGCACTGGGACCCGTTTGACAGAAACCGGCCTCCCACGAGGAAGTCCTTCTCCACGTGCAGACATGCTCCCCAGTGCCTGTGGCAAGGTGAAGGAAATGCCATACACTGACATGGAATAGACCACAGGGCCCAGGCACACTCTGTGCCCTTCCCTCATCCCGGCGGTTTTGCTAGCAGGAGTTCAACCCCAAGGAACACAGCCCGGAGACCCCCTGGGGCCCAAACGGCTTCCGACTAACAATATGTTCTTGCTGTGGAAATCTAAACGCAAGTGGGGGTAGCCAGGTCAATAAAATGCCACACACCGAGGTGGAAGAAACAACATGGCCCAGGCATGGTCTAACCCCTCACCTCGTCCCTGTGCTCTGGGGAGCCGGAGGGACCCCCGAGGCGCACGGCCCTGAGGCCCGTTGGGCAGAAAGCCGGCTTCCCACGGAAACAACTTTCCTGAGGTGCAGACCCTATCCCAAGGGGTGGTGCCAAGGGAAAGCAAATGCCATCCCCTTCTCTGGAAGAAACCACATTGCCCAGCCATGTTGTAATCTCTCCCCTCCTCCCTGGGCTTCTGGCAGCAGGAGTGAAAAGAGAGGGGCACAGCACGGGGACCCGTTTGACAGAAACCGGCTTCGCACGAGGAAGTCCTTCTCCACGTGCAGACATGCTCCCCAGTGCCTGTGGCAAGGTGAAGGAAATGCCATACACTGACCTGGAGGAGACCACAGGGCCCAGGCACAGTCTGAGCCCTTCTCTCATCCCGGCGGTTTTGCTAGCAGGAATTCAAACCCAAGAACACAGCCCTGAGACCCACTGGGGCCAAAACAGCTTCCGACGAACAATATGCTCTTGGTTTGGAAATCCTATCCCAAGTGGGGGTAACCAGGTCAACAAAATGCCACAGAGCCAGGTGGAAGAAACAACATGGCCCAGGCATGTTCTAAGCCCCTCACCATGTCCCTGTGCTCTGGGGAGCCAGAGGGACCCCCGAGGCCCACGGCCCTGAGGCCCGTTGGGCAGAAAGCCGGCTTCCCACGGAAACAGCTTTCCTGAGGTGCAGACCCTATCCCAAGGGCTGGTGGCAAGGGAAAGCAAATGCCATCCCCTTCTCTGGAAGAAACCCCAGGGCCCAGCCATTTTGTAAGCCCTCCCCTCCTCCCTGGGCTTCTGGCAGCAGGAGTGAAAAGAGAGTTGCACAGCACTGGGACCCGTTTGACAGAAACCGGCCTCCCACGAGGAAGTCCTTCTCCACGTGCAGACATGCTCCCCAGTGCCTGTGGCAAGGTGAAGGAAATGCCATACACTGACCTGGAAGAGACCACAGGGCCCAGGCACAGTCTGAGCCCTTCCCTCATCCCGGCGGTTTTGCTAGCAGGAGTTCAACCCCAAAGAACACAGCCCGGAGACCCCCTGGGGCCAAAACGTCTTCCAACTAACAATATACTCTTGCTGTGGAAATCCTATCCAAAGTGGGGGTAGCCAGGTCAACAAAATGCCACACACCCAGGTGGAAGAGACAACATATCCCAGGCATGGTCTAAGCCCCTCACCTCGTCCCTGTGCTCTGGGGAGCCGGAGGGACCCTGAGGCCAACGGCCCTGAGGCCCGTTGGCAGGAAGCCGGCTTCCCACGGAAACAGCTTTCCTGAGTTGCAGACCCTATCCCAAGGGCTGGAGGCAAGGGAAAACAAATGCCATCCACTTCTCTGGAAGAAACCCCAGTGCCCAGCCATGTTCTAAGCCCTCCCCTCCTCCCTGGGCTTCTGGCAGCTGGAGTGAAAAGAGAGGAGCACAGCACTGGGACCCGGTTGACAGAAACAGGCTTCCCACGAGGAAGTCATTCTCCACGTGCAGACATGCTCCCCAGTGCCTGTGGCAAGGTGAAGGAAATGCCATACACTGACCTGGAAGAGACGACAGGGCCCAGGCACAGTCTGAGCCCTTCCCTCATCCCGGCGGTTTTGCTAGCAAGAGTTCAACCGCAAGGAACACAGTCCGGAGACCCCCTGGGGCCCAAACGGCTTCCGACTAACAATATGTTCTTGCTGTGGAAATCTAAACCCAAGTAGGGGTAGCCAGGTCAACAAAATGCCACACACTGAGGTGGAAGAAACAACATGGCCCAGGCATGGTCTAAGCCCCTCACCTCGTCCCTGTGCTCTGGGGAGCCGGAGGGACCCCCGAGGCATACGGCCCGGAGGCCCGTTGGGCAGAAAGCCGGCTTCCCACGGAAACAGCTTTCCTGAGGTGCAGACCCTATTCCAAGGGGTGGTGGCAAGGGAAAGCAAATGCCATCCCCTTCTCTGGAAGAAACCCCATTGCCCAGCCATGTTATAAGCTCTCCCCTCCTCCCTGGGCTTCTGGCAGCAGGAGTGAAAAGAGAGGGGCACAGCACGGGGACCCGTTTGACAGAAACCGGCTTCCCACGAGGAATTCCTTCTCCACGTGCAGACATGCTCCCCAGTGCCTGTGGCAAGGTGAAGGAAATGCCATACACTGACCTGGAAGAGACCACAGGGCCCAGGCACAGTCTGAGCCCTTCTCTCATCCCGGCGGTTTTGCTAGCAGGAGTTCAACCCCCAAAACACAGCCCTGAGACCCCCTGGGGCTAAAACGGCTTCCGACTAACAATATGCTCTTGCTGTGGAAATCCTATCCCAAGTGGGGGTAGCCAGGTCAACAAAATGCCACACACCCAGGCGGAAGAGACAACATGGCCCAGGCATGTTCTAAGCCCCTCACCTCGTCCCTGTGCTCTGGGGAGCCTGAGGGAAACGAGGCCCATGGCCCTAAGGCCCGTTGGGCAGAAAGAGGGATTCCCACGGAAACAGCTTTCCTGAGGTGCAGACCCTATCCCAAGGGCTGGTGGCAAGGGAAAGCAAATGCCATCCCCTTCTCTGGAAGAAACTCCAGTGCCCAGCCATGTTCTAAGCCCTCCCCTCCTCCCTGGGCTTCTGGCAGCAGGAGTGAAAAGAGAGTTGCACAGCACTGGGACCCGTTTGACAGAAACCAGCCTCCCACGAGGAAGTCCTTCTCCACGTGCAGACATGCTCCCCAGTGCCTCTGGCAAGGTGAAGGAAATGCCATACACTGACCTGGAATAGACCACAGGGCCCAGGCACAGTCTGAGCCCTTCCCTCATCCCGGCGGTTTTGCTACCAGGAGTTCAACCATAAGGAACACAGCCCGGAGACCCCCTGGGGCCAAAACGTCTTCCGACTAACAATATGCTCTTGCTGTGGAAATCCTATCCCAAGTGGGGGTAGCCAGGTCAACAAATGCCACACACCCAGGTGGAAGAGACAACATGGCCCAGGCATGGTCTAAGCCCCTCACCTCGTCCCTGTGCTCTGGGGAGCCAGAGGGACCCCCGAGGCCCACGGCCCTGAGGCCCGTTGGGCAGAAAGCCGGCTTCCCACGGAAACAGATTTCCTGATGTGCAGACCCTATCCCAAGGAGTGGTGGCAAGGGAAAGCAAATGCCATGGCCTTCTCTGGAAGAAACCCCAGTGCCCAGCCATGTTCTAAGCCCTCCCCTCCTCCCTGGGCTTCTGGCAGCAGGAGTGAAAAGAGAGTTGCACAGCATTGGGACCCGTTTGACAGAAACCCGCCTCCTACGAGGAAGTCCTTCTCCACGTGCAGACATGCTCCCCAGTGCCTGTGGCAAGGTGAAGGAAATGCCATACACTGACCTGGAATAGACCACAGGGCCCAGGCACAGTCTGAGCCCTTCCCTCATCCCGGCGGTTTTGCTAGCAGGAGTTCAACCCCAAGAACACAGCCCGGAGACCCCCTGGGGCCAAAACGTCTTCCGACTAACAGTATAGTCTTGCTTTGGAAATCCTATCCCAAGTGGGGGTAGCCAGGTCAACAAAATGCCACACACCCAGGTGGAAGAAACAACATGGCCCAGGCATGGTCTAAGCCCCTCACTTCGTCCCTGTGCTCTGGGGAGCCGGAGGGACCCCCGAGGCCCACCGCCCTGAGGCCCGTTGGGCAGGAAGCCTGCCTCCCAGGGAAACAGCTTTTCTGAGGTGCAGACCCTCTCCCAAGGGCTGGTGGCAAGGGAAAGCAAATGCCATCCCCTTCTCTGGAAGAAACTCCAGTGCCCAGCCATGTTGTAAGCCCTACCCTCCTCCCTGGGCTTCTGGCAGCAGGAGTGAAAAGAGAGGAGCACAGCACTGGGACCCGTTTGACAGAAACCGGCTTCCCAGGAGGAAGTCCTTCTCCACGTGCAGACATGCTCCCCAGTGCCTGTGGCAAGGTGAAGGATATTCCATACCCTGACCTGGAAGAGACCACAGGGCCCAGGCACCTTCTGAGCCCTTCCCTCATCCCGGCGGTTTTGCTAGCAGGAGTTCAACCCCAAGAACACAGCCCGGAGACCCCCTGGGGCCAAAACGTCTTCCGACTAACAGTTTACTCTTGCTTTGGAAATCCTATCCCAAGTGGGGGTAGCCAGGTCAACGAAATGCCACTCACCCAGGTGGAAGAAACAACATGGCCCAGGCATGGTCTAAGCCCCTCACCTCGTCCCTGTGCTCTGGGGAGCCGGAGGGACCCCCGAGGCCCACGGCCCTGAGGCCCGTTGGGCAGAAAGAGGGCTTCCCACGGAAACAGCTTTCCTGAGGTGCAGACCCTATCCCAAGGGCTAGTGGCAAGGGAAAGCAAATGCCATCCCCTTCTCTGGAAGAAACCCCAGTGCCCAGCCATGTTCTAAGCCCTCCCCTCCTCCCTGGGCTTCTGGCAGCAGGAGTGAAAAGAGAGTTGCACAGCACTGGGACCCGTTTGACAGAAACCGGCCTCCCACGAGGAAGTCTTTCTCCACGTGCAGACATGCTCTCCATTGCCTGTGGCAAGGTGAAGGAAATGCCATACACTGACCTGGAATAGACCACAGGGCCCAGGCACAGTCTGTGCCCTTCCCTCATCCCGGCGGTTTTGCTAGCAGGAGTTCAACCCCAAGGAACACAGCCCGGAGACCCCCTGGGGCCCAAACGGCTTCCGACTAACAATATGTTCTTGCTGTGGAAATCTAAACGCAAGTGGGGGTAGCCAGGTCAACAAAATGCCACACACCGAGGTGGAAGAAACAACATGGCCCAGGCATGGTCTAAGCCCCTCACCTCGTCCCTGTGCTCTGGGGAGCCGGAGGGACCCCCGAGGCATACGGCCCGGAGGCCCGTTGGGCAGAAAGCCGGCTTCCCACGGAAACAACTTTCCTGAGGTGCAGACCCTATCCCAAGGGGTGGTGCCAAGAGAAAGCAAATGACATCCCCTTCTCTGGAAGAAACCACATTGCCCAGCCATGTTGTAATCTCGCCCTCCTCCCTGGGCTTCTGGCAGCAGGAGTGAAAAGAGAGGGGCACAGCACGGGGACCCGTTTGACAGAAACCGGCTTCGCACGAGGAAGTCCTTCTCCACGTGCAGACATGCTCCCCAGTGCCTGTGGCAAGGTGAAGGAAATGCCATACACTGACCTGGAGGAGACCACAGGGCCCAGGCACAGTCTGAGCCCTTCTCTCATCCCGGCGGTTTTGCTAGCAGGAATTCAAACCCAAGAACACAGCCCTGAGACCCACTGGGGCCAAAACAGCTTCCGACGAACAATATGCTCTTGGTTTGGAAATCCTATCCCAAGTGGGGGTAACCAGGTCAACAAAATGCCACAGAGCCAGGTGGAAGAAACAACATGGCCCAGGCATGTTGTAAGCCCCTCACCTCGTCCCTGTGCTCTGGGGAGCCGGAGGGACCCCCGAGGCCCACGGCCCTGAGGCCCGATGGGCAGAAAGCCGGCTTCCCACGGAAACAGCTTTCCTGAGGTGCAGACCCTATCCCAAGGGCTGGTGGCAAGGGAAAGCAAATGCCATCCCCTTCTCTGGAAGAAACCGCAGTGCCCAGCCATGTTGTAAGCCCTCCCCTCCTCCCTGGGCTTCTGGCAGCAGGAGTGAAAAGAGAGTTGCACAGCACTGGGACCCGTTTGACAGAAACCGGCCTCCCACGAGGAAGTCCTTCTCCACGTGCAGACATGCTCCCCAGTGCCTGTGGCAAGGTGAAGGAAATGCCATACACTGACCTGGAAGAGACCACAGGGCCCAGGCACAGTCTGAGCCCTTCCCTCATCCCGGCGGTTTTGCTAGCAGGAGTTCAACCCCAAAGAACACAGCCCGGAGACCCCCTGGGGCCAAAACGTCTTCCAACTAACAATATACTCTTGCTGTGGAAATCCTATCCAAAGTGGGGGTAGCCAGGTCAACAAAATGCCACACACCCAGGTGGAAGAGACAACATATCCCAGGCATGGTCTAAGCCCCTCACCTCGTCCCTGTGCTCTGGGGAGCCGGAGGGACCCCGAGGCCAACGGCCCTGAGGCCCGTTGGCAGGAAGCCGGCTTCCCACGGAAACAGCTTTCCTGAGTTGCAGACCCTATCCCAAGGGCTGGAGGCAAGGGAAAACAAATGCCATCCACTTCTCTGGAAGAAACCCCAGTGCCCAGCCATGTTCTAAGCCCTCCCCTCCTCCCTGGGCTTCTGGCAGCTGGAGTGAAAAGAGAGGAGCACAGCACTGGGACCCGGTTGACAGAAACAGGCTTCCCACGAGGAAGTCATTCTCCACGTGCAGACATGCTCCCCAGTGCCTGTGGCAAGGTGAAGGAAATGCCATACACTGACCTGGAAGAGACGACAGGGCCCAGGCACAGTCTGAGCCCTTCCCTCATCCCGGCGGTTTTGCTAGCAAGAGTTCAACCGCAAGGAACACAGTCCGGAGACCCCCTGGGGCCCAAACGGCTTCCGACTAACAATATGTTCTTGCTGTGGAAATCTAAACCCAAGTAGGGGTAGCCAGGTCAACAAAATGCCACACACTGAGGTGGAAGAAACAACATGGCCCAGGCATGGTCTAAGCCCCTCACCTCGTCCCTGTGCTCTGGGGAGCCGGAGGGACCCCCGAGGCATACGGCCCGGAGGCCCGTTGGGCAGAAAGCCGGCTTCCCACGGAAACAGCTTTCCTGAGGTGCAGACCCTATTCCAAGGGGTGGTGGCAAGGGAAAGCAAATGCCATCCCCTTCTCTGGAAGAAACCCCATTGCCCAGCCATGTTATAAGCTCTCCCCTCCTCCCTGGGCTTCTGGCAGCAGGAGTGAAAAGAGAGGGGCACAGCACGGGGACCCGTTTGACAGAAACCGGCTTCCCACGAGGAATTCCTTCTCCACGTGCAGACATGCTCCCCAGTGCCTGTGGCAAGGTGAAGGAAATGCCATACACTGACCTGGAAGAGACCACAGGGCCCAGGCACAGTCTGAGCCCTTCTCTCATCCCGGCGGTTTTGCTAGCAGGAGTTCAACCCCCAAAACACAGCCCTGAGACCCCCTGGGGCTAAAACGGCTTCCGACTAACAATATGCTCTTGCTGTGGAAATCCTATCCCAAGTGGGGGTAGCCAGGTCAATAAAATGCCACACACCCAGGCGGAAGAGACAACATGGCCCAGGCATGTTCTAAGCCCCTCACCTCGTCCCTGTGCTCTGGGGAGCCTGAGGGAAACGAGGCCCATGGCCCTAAGGCCCGTTGGGCAGAAAGAGGGATTCCCACGGAAACAGCTTTCCTGAGGTGCAGACCCTATCCCAAGGGCTGGTGGCAAGGGAAAGCAAATGCCATCCCCTTCTCTGGAAGAAACTCCAGTGCCCAGCCATGTTCTAAGCCCTCCCCTCCTCCCTGGGCTTCTGGCAGCAGGAGTGAAAAGAGAGTTGCACAGCACTGGGACCCGTTTGACAGAAACCAGCCTCCCACGAGGAAGTCCTTCTCCACGTGCAGACATGCTCCCCAGTGCCTCTGGCAAGGTGAAGGAAATGCCATACACTGACCTGGAATAGACCACAGGGCCCAGGCACAGTCTGAGCCCTTCCCTCATCCCGGCGGTTTTGCTACCAGGAGTTCAACCATAAGGAACACAGCCCGGAGACCCCCTGGGGCCAAAACGTCTTCCGACTAACAATATGCTCTTGCTGTGGAAATCCTATCCCAAGTGGGGGTAGCCAGGTCAACAAATGCCACACACCCAGGTGGAAGAGACAACATGGCCCAGGCATGGTCTAAGCCCCTCACCTCGTCCCTGTGCTCTGGGGAGCCAGAGGGACCCCCGAGGCCCACGGCCCTGAGGCCCGTTGGGCAGAAAGCCGGCTTCCCACGGAAACAGATTTCCTGATGTGCAGACCCTATCCCAAGGAGTGGTGGCAAGGGAAAGCAAATGCCATGGCCTTCTCTGGAAGAAACCCCAGTGCCCAGCCATGTTCTAAGCCCTCCCCTCCTCCCTGGGCTTCTGGCAGCAGGAGTGAAAAGAGAGTTGCACAGCACTGGGACCCGTTTGACAGAAACCCGCCTCCTACGAGGAAGTCCTTCTCCACGTGCAGACATGCTCCCCAGTGCCTGTGGCAAGGTGAAGGAAATGCCATACACTGACCTGGAATAGACCACAGGGCCCAGGCACAGTCTGAGCCCTTCCCTCATCCCGGCGGTTTTGCTAGCAGGAGTTCAACCCCAAGAACACAGCCCGGAGACCCCCTGGGGCCAAAACGTCTTCCGACTAACAGTATAGTCTTGCTTTGGAAATCCTATCCCAAGTGGGGGTAGCCAGGTCAACAAAATGCCACACACCCAGGTGGAAGAAACAACATGGCCCAGGCATGGTCTAAGCCCCTCACTTCGTCCCTGTGCTCTGGGGAGCCGGAGGGACCCCCGAGGCCCACCGCCCTGAGGCCCGTTGGGCAGGAAGCCTGCCTCCCAGGGAAACAGCTTTTCTGAGGTGCAGACCCTCTCCCAAGGGCTGGTGGCAAGGGAAAGCAAATGCCATCCCCTTCTCTGGAAGAAACTCCAGTGCCCAGCCATGTTGTAAGCCCTACCCTCCTCCCTGGGCTTCTGGCAGCAGGAGTGAAAAGAGAGGAGCACAGCACTGGGACCCGTTTGACAGAAACCGGCTTCCCAGGAGGAAGTCCTTCTCCACGTGCAGACATGCTCCCCAGTGCCTGTGGCAAGGTGAAGGATATTCCATACCCTGACCTGGAAGAGACCACAGGGCCCAGGCACCTTCTGAGCCCTTCCCTCATCCCGGCGGTTTTGCTAGCAGGAGTTCAACCCCAAGAACACAGCCCGGAGACCCCCTGGGGCCAAAACGTCTTCCGACTAACAGTTTACTCTTGCTTTGGAAATCCTATCCCAAGTGGGGGTAGCCAGGTCAACGAAATGCCACTCACCCAGGTGGAAGAAACAACATGGCCCAGGCATGGTCTAAGCCCCTCACCTCGTCCCTGTGCTCTGGGGAGCCGGAGGGACCCCCGAGGCCCACGGCCCTGAGGCCCGTTGGGCAGAAAGAGGGCTTCCCACGGAAACAGCTTTCCTGAGGTGCAGACCCTATCCCAAGGGCTGGAGGCAAGGGAAAACAAATGCCATCCACTTCTCTGGAAGAAACCCCAGTGCCCAGCCATGTTCTAAGCCCTCCCCTCCTCCCTGGGCTTCTGGCAGCTGGAGTGAAAAGAGAGGAGCACAGCACTGGGACCCGGTTGACAGAAACAGGCTTCCCACGAGGAAGTCATTCTCCACGTGCAGACATGCTCCCCAGTGCCTGTGGCAAGGTGAAGGAAATGCCATACACTGACCTGGAAGAGACGACAGGGCCCAGGCACAGTCTGAGCCCTTCCCTCATCCCGGCGGTTTTGCTAGCAAGAGTTCAACCGCAAGGAACACAGTCCGGAGACCCCCTGGGGCCCAAACGGCTTCCGACTAACAATATGTTCTTGCTGTGGAAATCTAAACCCAAGTAGGGGTAGCCAGGTCAACAAAATGCCACACACTGAGGTGGAAGAAACAACATGGCCCAGGCATGGTCTAAGCCCCTCACCTCGTCCCTGTGCTTTGGGGAGCCGGAGGGACCCTCGAGGCCCACAGCCCTGAGGCCCGTTGGGCAGAAAGCCGGCTTCCCACGGAAACAGCTTTCCTGAGGTGCAGACCCTATCCCAAGGGCTGGTGGCAAGGGAAAGCAAATGCCATCCCCTTCTCTGGAAGAAACCCCAGTGCCCAGCCATGTTGTAAGCCCTCCCCTCCTCCCTGGGCTTCTGGCAGCAGGAGTGAAAAGAGAGTTGCATAGCACTGGGACCCGTTTGACAGAAACCGGCCTCCCACGAGGAAGTCCTTCTCCACGTGCAGACATGCTCCCCAGTGCCTGTGGCAAGGTGAAGGAATGCCATATACTGACCTGGAAGAGACGACAGGGCCCAGGCACAGTCTGAGCCCTTCCCTCATCCCGGCGGTTTTGCTAGCAGGAGTTCAACCCCTAGGAACACAGTCTGGAGACCCCCTGGGGCCAAAACGTCTTCCGACTAACAATATACTCTTGCTGTTGAAATCCTATCCCACGTGGGGGTAGCCAGGTCAATAAAATGCCACACACCCAGGTGGAAGAAACAACATGGCCCAGGCATGGTCTAAGCCCCTCACCTAGTCCCTGTGCTCTGGGGAGCCGGAGGGACCCCCGAGGCCCACGGCCCTGAGGCCCGTTGGGCAGGAAGCCGGCCTCCCACGGAAACAGCTTTCCTGAGGTGCAGACCCTCTCCCAAGGGCTGGTGGCAAGGGAAACCAAATGCCATGCCCTTCTCTGGAAGAAACCCCAGTGCCCAGCCATGTTCTAAGCCCTCCCCTCCTCCCTGGGCTTCTGGCAGCAGGAGTGAAAAGAGAGTTGAACAGCACTGGGACCCGTTTGACAGAAACCGGCCTCCCACGAGGAAGTCCTTCTCCACGTGCAGACATGCTCCCCAGTGCCTGTGGCAAGGTGAAGGAAATGCCATACACTGACCTGGAATAGACCACAGGGCCCAGGCACAGTCTGAGCCCTTCCCTCATCCCGGCGGTTTTGCTAGCAGGAGTTCAACCCCAAGGAACACAGCCCGGAGACCCCCCTGGGGCCCAAAGTGTTTCCGACTAACAATATGCTCTTGCTGTGGAAATCCTATCCCAAGTGGGGGTAGCCAGGTCAACAAAATGCCACACACCCAGGTGGAAGAAACAACATGGCCCAGGCATGGTCTAAGCCCCTCACCTCGTCCCTGTGCTCTGGGGAGTCGGAGGGACCCCCGAGGCCCACGGCCCTGAGGCCCGTTGGGCATGAAGAAGGCCTCCCACGGAAACAGCTTTCCTGAGGTGCAGACCCTCTCCCAAGGGCTGGTGGCAAGGGAAAGCAAATGCCATCCCCTTCTCTGGAAGAAACTCCAGTGCCCAGCCATGTTGTAAGCCCTCCCCTCCTCCCTGGGCTTCTGGCAGCAGGAGTGAAAAGAGAGTTGAACAGCACTGGGACCTGTTTGACAGAAACCGGCCTCCCACGAGGAAGTCCTTCTCCACGTGCAGACATGCTCCCCAGTGCCTGTGGCAAGGTGAAGGAAATGCCATACACTGACCTGGAAGAGACCACAGGGCCCAGGCACAGTCTGAGCCCTTCCCTCATCCCGGCGGTTTTGCTAGCAGGAGTTCAACCCCAATGAACACAGTCCGGAGACCCCCTGGGGCCAAAAAGTCTTCCGACTAACAATATACTCTTGCTGTGGAAATCCTATCTCAAGTGGGGTAGCCGGGTCAACAAAATGCCACACACCCAGGTGGAAGAGACAACATGGCCCAGGCATGGTCTAAGCCCCTCACCTCGTCCCTGTGCTATGGGGAGCCGGAGGGACCCCCGAGGCCCACGGCCCTGAGGCCCGTTGGGCAGAAAGCCGTCTTCCCACGGGAACAGCTTTCCTGAGGTGCAGACCCTATCCCAAGGGCTGGTGGCAAGGGAAAGCAAATGCCATGCCCTTCTCTGGAAGAAACCCCAGTGCCCAGCCATGTTGTAAGCCCTCCCCTCCTCCCTGGGCTTCTGGCAGCAGGAGTGAAGAGAGAGTTGCACAGCACTGGGACCCGTTTGACAGAAACCGGCCTCCCACGAGGAAGTCCTTCTCCACGTGCAGACATGCTCCCCATTGCCTGTGGCAAGGTGAAGGAAATGCCATACACTGACCTGGAATAGACCACAGGGCCCAGGCACAGTCTGAGCCCTTCCCTCATCCCGGCGGTTTTGCTAGCAGGAGTTCAACCCCAACGAACACAGCCCGGAGACCCCCTGGGGCCAAAACGTCTTCCGACTAACAATATACTCTTGCTGTGGAAATCCTATCCCACGTGGGGGTAGCCAGGTCAATAAAATGCCACACACCCAGGTGGAAGAAACAACATGGCCCAGGCATGGTCTAAGCCCCTCACCTAGTCCCTGTGCTCTGGGGAGCCGGAGGGACCCCCGAGGCCCACGGCCCTGAGGCCCGTTGGGCAGGAAGACGGCCTCCCACGGAAACAGCTTTCCTGAGGTGCAGACCCTCTCCCAAGGGCTGGTGGCAAGGGAAACCAAATGCCATGCCCTTCTCTGGAAGAAACCCCAGTGCCCAGCCATGTTCTAAGCCCTCCCCTCCTCCCTGGGCTTCTGGCAGCAGGAGTGAAAAGAGAGTTGAACAGCACTGGGACCCGTTTGACAGAAACCGGCCTCCCACGAGGAAGTCCTTCTCCACGTGCAGACATGCTCCCCAGTGCCTGTGGCAAGGTGAAGGAAATGCCATACACTGACCTGGAAGAGACTACAGGGCCCAGGCACAGTCTGAGCCCTTCCCTCATCCCGGCGGTTTTGCTAGCAGGAGTTCAACCCCAAGGAACACAGCCTGGAGACCCCCCTGGGGCCCAAAGTGTTTCCGACTAACAATATGCTCTTGCTGTAAAAATCCTATCCCAAGTGGGGTAGCCAGGTCAACAAAATGCCACACACCCAGGTGGAAGAAACAACATGGCCCAGGCATGGTCTAAGCCCCTCACCTCGTCCCTGTGCTCTGGGGAGTCGGAGAGACCCCCGAGGTCCACGGCCCTGAGGCCCGTTGGGCATGAAGAAGGCCTCCCACGGAAACAGCTTTCCTGAGGTGCAGACCCTCTCCCAAGGGCTGGTGGCAAGGGAAAGCAAATGCCATCCCCTTCTCTAGAAGAAACCCCAGTGCCCAGCCATGTTGTAAGCCCTCCCCTCCTCCCTGGGCTTCTGGCAGCAGGAGTGAAAAGAGAGTTGAACAGCACTGGGACCCGTTTGACAGAAACCGGCCTCCCACGAGGAAGTCCTTCTCCACGTGCAGACATGCTCCCCAGTGCCTGTGGCAAGGTGAAGGAAATGCCATACACTGACCTGGAATAGACCACAGGGCCCAGGCACAGTCTGAGCCCTTCCCTCATCCCGGCGGTTTTGCTAGCAGGAGTTCAACCCCAAGGAACACAGACCGGAGTCCCCCTGGGGCCCAAAGGGTTTCTGACTAACAATATGCTCTTGCTGTGGAAATCCTATCCCAAGTGGGGTAGCCAGGTCAACAAAATGCCACACACCCAGGTGGAAGAAACAACATGGCCCAGGCATGGTCTAAGCCCCTCACCTCGTCCCTGTGCTCTGGGGAGTCGGAGGGACCCCCGAGGCCCACGGCCCTGAGGCCCGTTGGGCATGAAGAAGGCCTCCCACGGAAACAGCTTTCCTGAGGTGCAGACCCTCTCCCAAGGGCTGGTGGCAAGGGAAAGCAAATGCCATCCCCTTCTCTGGAAGAAACCCCAGTGCCCAGCCATGTTGTAAGCCCTCACCTCCTCCCTGGGCTTCTGGCAGCAGGAGTGAAAAGAGAGTTGAACAGCACTGGGACCCGTTTGACAGAAACCGGCCTCCCACGAGGAAGTCCTTCTCCACGTGCAGACATGCTCCCCAGTGCCTGTGGCAAGGTGAAGGAAATGCCATACACTGACCTGGAATAGACCACAGGGCCCAGGCACAGTCTGAGCCCTTCCCTCATCCCGGCGGTTTTGCTAGCAGGAGTTCAACCCCAAGGAACACAGACCGGAGTCCCCCTGGGGCCCAAAGGGTTTCCGACTAACAATATGCTCTTGCTATGGAAATCCTATCCCAAGTGGGGGTAGCCAGGTCAACAAAATGCCACACACCCAGGTGGAAGAGACAACATGGCCCAGGCATGGTCTAAGCCCCTCACCTCGTCCCTGTGCTCTGGGGAGCCGGAGGGACCCCCGAGGCCCACGGCCCTGAGGCCCGTTGGGCAGAAAGCCGGCTTCCCACGGAAACAGCTTTCCTGAGGTGCAGACCCTATCCCAAGGGCTGGTGGCAAGGGAAAGCAAATGCCATCCCCTTCTCTGGAAGAAACCCCAGTGCCCAGCCATGTTGTAAGCCCTCCCCTCCTCCCTGGGCTTCTGGCAGCAGGAGTGAAAAGAGAGTTGAACAGCACTGGGACCCGTTTGACAGGAACCGGCCTCCCACGAGGAAGTCCTTCTCCACGTGCAGACATGCTCCCCAGTGCCTGTGGCAAGGTGAAGGAAATGCCATACACTGACCTGGAATAGACGACAGGGCCCAGGCACAGTCTGAGCCCTTCCCTCATCCCGGCGGTTTTGCTAGCAGGAGTTCAACCCCAACGAACACAGCCCGGAGACCCCCTGGGGCCAAAACGTCTTCCGACTAACAATATACTCTTGCTGTGGAAATCCTATCCCACGTGGGGGTAGCCAGGTCAACAAAATGCCACACACCCAGGTGGAAGAGACAACATGGCCCAGGCATGGTCTAAGCCCCTCACCTCGTCCCTGTGCTCTGGGGAGCCGGAGGGACCCCCGAGGCCCACGGCCCTGAGGCCCGTTGGGCAGAAAGCCGGCTTCCCACGGAAACAGCTTTCCTGAGATTCAGACCCTCTCCCAAGGGCTGGTGGCAAGGGAAAGCAAATGCCATCCCCTTCTTTGATAGAAACCCCAGTGCCCAGCCATGTTGTAAGCCTTCCCCTCCTTCCTGGGCTTCTGGCAGCAGGAGTGAAAAGAGAGGAGCACAGCACTGGGACCCTTTTGACAGAAACCGGCTTCCCACGAGGAAGTCGTTCTCTACGTGCAGATATGCTCCCCAGTGCCTGTGGCAAGGTGAAGGAAAGGCCATACACTGACCTGGAAGAGACCACAGGGCCCAGGCACAGTCTGAGCCCTTCCCTCATCCCGGTGGTTTTGTTAGCAGGAGTTCAACCCCAAGGAACACAGACCGGAGACCCCCTGGGGCCAAAACGGCTTCCGACTAACAATATGCTCTTGCTTTGGAAATCCTATCCCAAGTGGGGGTAGCCAGGTCAACAAAATGCCACACACCCAGGTGGAAGAGACAACATATCCTAGGCATGGTCTAAGCCCCTCACCTCGTCCCTGTGCTTTGGGGAGCCGGAGGGACCCCCGAGGCCCACGGCCCTGAAGCCCGTTGGGCAGAAAGCCGGCTTCCCACGGAAACAGCTTTCGTGAGGGGCAGACCCTATCCCAAGGGCTGGTGGCAAGGGAAAGCAAATGCCATCCCCTTCTCTGGAAGAAACCCCAGTGCCCAGCCATGTTGTAAGCCCTCCCCTCCTCCCTGGGCTTCTGGCAGCAGGAGTGAAAAGAGAGTTGTACAGCACTGGGACCCATTTGACAGAAACCGGCCTCCCACGAGGAAGTCCTTCTCCACGTGCAGACATGCTCCCCAGTGCCTGTGGCAAGGTGAAGGACATGCCATACGCTGACCTGGAAGAGACCACAGGGCCCAGGCACAGTCTGAGACCTACCCTCATCCCGGCGGTTTTGGTAGCAGGAGTTCAACCCCAAGGAACACAGCCCGGAGACACCCTGGGGCCCAAACGGGTTTCGACGAAAAATATGCTCTTGCTGTGGAAAACCTATCCCAAGTGGGTGTAGCCAGGTCAACAAACTGCTAAACACCCAGGTGGAAGAAACAACATGGCCCAGGCATGGTCTAAGCCCCTCACCTCGTCCCTGTGCTTTGGGGAGCCGGAGGGACCCTCGAGGCCCACAGCCCTGAGGCCCGTTGGGCAGAAAGCCGGCTTCCCACGGAAACAGCTTTCCTGAGGTGCAGACCCTATCCCAAGGGCTGGTGGCAAGGGAAAGCAAATGCCATCCCCTTCTCTGGAAGAAACCCCAGTGCCCAGACATGTTGTAAGCCCTCCCCTCCTCCCTGGGCTTCTGGCAGCAGGAGTGAAAAGAGAGTTGCATAGCACTGGGACCCGTTTGACAGAAACCGGCCTCCCACGAGGAAGTCCTTCTCCACGTGCAGACATGTTCCCCAGTGCCTGTGGCAAGGTGAAGGAATGCCATATACTGACCTGAAATAGACCACAGGGCCCAGGCACAGTCTGAGCCCTTCCCTCATCCCGGCGGTTTTGCTAGCAGGAGTTCAACCCCAACGAACACAGTCCGGAGAACCCCTGGGGCCAAAACGTCTTCCGTCTAACAATATACTCTTGCTGTGGAAATCCTATCCCACGTGGGGGTAGCCAGGTCAATAAAATGCCACACACCCAGGTGGAAGAAACAACATGGCCCAGGCATGGTCTAAGCCCCTCACCTCGTCCCTGTGCTCTGGGGAGCCGGAGGGACCCGCGAGGCCCACGGCCCTGAGGCCCGTTGGGCAGGAAGCCGGCTTCCCACGGAAACAGCTTTCCTGAGGTGCAGACCCTCTCCCAAGGGCTGGTGGCAAGGGAAACCAAATGCCATGCCCTTCTCTGGAAGAAACCCCAGTGCCCAGCCATGTTCTAAGCCCTCCCCTCCTCCCTGGGCTTCTGGCAGCAGGAGTGAAAAGAGAGTTGCAGAGCACTGGGACCCGTTTGACAGAAACCGGCCTCCCACGAGGAAGTCCTTCTCCACGTGCAGACATGCTCCCCAGTGCCTGTGGCAAGGTGAAGGAAATGCCATACACTGACCTGGAATAGACCACAGGGCCCAGGCACAGTCTGAGCCCTTCCCTCATCCCGGTGGTTTTGCTAGCAGGAGTTCAACCCCAAGGAACACAGCCCGGAGACCCCCCTGGGGCCCAAAGTGTTTCCGACTAACAATATGCTCTTGCTGTGGAAATCCTATCCCAAGTGGGGGTAGCCAGGTCAACAAAATGCCACACACCCAGGTGGAAGAAACAACATGGCCCAGGCATGGTCTAAGCCCCTCACCTCGTCCCTGTGCTCTGGGGAGTCGGAGGGACCCCCGAGGCCCACGGCCCTGAGGCCCGTTGGGCATGAAGAAGGCCTCCCACGGTAACAGCTTTCCTGAGGTGCAGACCCTCTCCCAAGGGCTGGTGGCAAGGGAAAGCAAATGCCATCCCCTTCTCTGGAAGAAACCCCAGTGCCCAGCCATGTTGTAAGCCCTCCCCTCCTCCCTGGGCTTCTGGCAGCAGGAGTGAAAAGAGAGTTGAACAGCACTGGGACCCGTTTGACAGAAACCGGCCTCCCACGAGGAAGTCCTTCTCCACGTGCAGACATGCTCCCCAGTGCCTGTGGCAAGGTGAAGGAAATGCCATACACTGACCTGGAATAGACCACAGGGCCCAGGCACAGTCTGAGCCCTTCCCTCATCCCGGCGGTTTTGCTAGCAGGAGTTCAACCCCAAGGAACACAGACCGGAGTCCCCCTGGGGCCCAAAGGGTTTCCGACTAACAATATGCTCTTGCTATGGAAATCCTATCCCAAGTGGGGGTAGCCAGGTCAACAAAATGCCACACACCCAGGTGGAAGAGACAACATATCCTAGGCATTGTCTAAGCCCCTCACCTCGTCCCTGTGCTTTGGGGAGCCGGAGGGACCCCCGAGGCCCACGGCCCTGAGGCCCGTTGGGCAGAAAGCCGGCTTCCCACGGAAACAGCTTTCCTGAGGGGCAGACCCTATCCCAAGGGCTGGTGGCAAGGGAAAGCAAATGCCATCCCCTTCTCTGGAAGAAACCCCAGTGCCCAGCCATGTTGTAAGCCCTCCCCTCCTCCCTGGGCTTCTGGCAGCAGGAGTGAAAAGAGAGTTGTACAGCACTGGGACCCGTTTGACAGAAACCGGCCTCCCACGAGGAAGTCCTTCTCCACGTGCAGACATGCTCCCCAGTGCCTGTGGCAAGGTGAAGGACATGCCATACGCTGACCTGGAAGAGACCACAGGGCCCAGGCACAGTCTGAGCCCTTCCCTCATCCCGGCGGTTTTGGTAGCAGGAGTTCAACCCCAAGGAACACAGCCCGGAGACACCCTGGGGCCCAAACGGCTTTCGACGAACAATATGCTCTTTCTGTGGAAAACCTATCCCAAGTGGGTGTAGCCAGGTCAACAAACTGCTAAACACCCAGGTGGAAGAAACAACATGGCCCAGGCATGGTCTAAGCCCCTCACCTCGTCCCTGTGCTTTGGGGAGCCGGAGGGACCCTCGAGGCCCACAACCCTGAAGCCCGTTGGGCAGAAAGCCGGCTTCCCACGGAAACAGCTTTCCTGAGGTGCAGACCCTATCCCAAGGGCTGGTGGCAAGGGAAAGCAAATGCCATCCCCTTCTCTGGAAGAAACCCCAGTGCCCAGCCATGTTGTAAGCCCTCCCCTCCTCCCTGGGCTTCTGGCAGCAGGAGTGAAAAGAGAGTTGCATAGCACTGGGACCCGTTTGACAGAAACCGGCCTCCCACGAGGAAGTCCTTCTCCACGTGCAGACATGCTCCCCAGTGCCTGTGGAAGGTGAAGGAATGCCATATACTGACCTGGAATAGACCACAGGGCCCAGGCACAGTCTGAGCCCTTCCCTCATCCCGGCGGTTTTGCTAGCAGGAGTTCAACCCCAACGAACACATTCCGGAGACCCACTGGGGCCAAATCGTCTTCCGACTAACAATATACTCTTGCTGTGGAAATCCTATCCCAAGTGGGGGTAGCCGGGTCAACAAAATGCCACACACCCAGGTGGAAGAGACAACATGGCCCAGGCATGGTCTAAGCCCCTCACCTCGTCCCTGTGCTCTGGGGAGCCGGAGGGACCCCCGAGGCCCACGGCCCTGAGGCCCGTTGGGCAGAAAGCCGGCTTCCCACGGAAACAGCTTTCCTGAGGTGCAGACCCTATCCCAAGGGCTGGTGGCAAGGGAAAGCAAATGCCATCCTCTTCTCTGGAAGAAACCCCAGTGCCCAGCCATGTTCTAAGCCCTCCCCTCCTCCCTGGGCTTCTGGCAGCAGGAGTGAAAAGAGAGTTGCACAGCACTGGGACCCGTTTGACAGAAACCGGCCTCCCACGAGGAAGTCCTTCTCCACGTGCAGACATGCTCCCCATTGCCTGTGGCAAGGTGAAGGAAATGCCATACACTGACCTGGAATAGACCACAGGGCCCAGGCAGAGTCTGAGCCCTTCCCTCATCCCGGCGGTTTTGCTAGCAGGAGTTCAACCCCAACGAACACAGCCCGGAGACCCCCTGGGGCCAAAACGTCTTCCGACTAACAATATACTCTTGCTGTGGAAATCCTATCCCACGTGGGGGTAGCCAGGTCAATAAAATGCCACACACCCAGGTGGAAGAAACAACATGGCCCAGGCATGGTCTAAGCCCCTCACCTAGTCCCTGTGCTCTGGGGAGCCGGAGGGACCACCGAGGCCCACGGCCCTGAGGACCGTTGGGCAGGAAGCCGGCCTCCCACGGAAACAGCTTTCCTGAGGTGCAGACCCTCTCCCAAGGGCTGGTGGCAAGGGAAACCAAATGCCATGCCCTTCTCTGGAAGAAACCCCAGTGCCCAGCCATGTTCTAAGCCCTCCCCTCCTCCCTGGGCTTCTGGCAGCAGGAGTGAAAAGAGAGTTGAACAGCACTGGGACCCGTTTGACAGAAACCGGCCTCCCACGAGGAAGTCCTTCTCCACGTGCAGACATGCTCCCCAGTGCCTGTGGCAAGGTGAAGGAAATGCCATACACTGACCTGGAATAGACCACAGGGCCCAGGCACAGTCTGAGCCCTTCCCTCATCCCGGTGGTTTTGCTAGCAGGAGTTCAACCCCAAGGAACACAGACCGGAGTCCCCCTGGGGCCCAAAGGGTTTCCGAATAACAATATGCTCTTGCTATGGAAATCCTATCCCAAGTGGGGGTAGCCAGGTCAACAAAATGCCACACACCCAGGTGGAAGAGACAACATATCCTAGGCATGGTCTAAGCCCCTCATCTCGTCCCTGTGCTTTGGGGAGCTGGAGGGACCCCCGAGGCCCACGGCCCTGAGGCCCGTTGGGCAGAAAGCCGGCTTCCCACGGAAACAGCTTTCCTCAGGGCAGACCCTCTCCCAAGGGCTGGTGGCAAGGGAAAGCAAATGCCATCCCCTTCTCTGGAAGAAACCCCAGTGCCCAGCCATGTTGTAAGCCCTCCCCTCCTCGCTGGGCTTCTGGCAGCAGGAGTGAAAAGAGAGTTGTACAGCACTGGGACCCGTTTGACAGAAACCGGCCTCCCACGAGGAAGTCCTTCTCCATGTGCAGACATGCTCCCCAGTGCCTGTGGCAAGGTGAAGGACATGCCATACGCTGACCTGGAAGAGACCACAGGGCCCAGGCACAGTCTGAGACCTACCCTCATCCCGGCGGTTTTGGTAGCAGGCGTTCAACCCCAAGGAACACAGCCCGGAGACACCCTGGGGCCCAAACGGCTTTCGACGAACAATATGCTCTTGCTGTGGAAAACCTATCCCAAGTGGGTGTAGCCAGGTCAACAAACTGCTAAACACCCAGGTGGAAGAAACAACATGGCCCAGGCATGGTCTAAGCCCCTCACCTCGTCCCTGTGCTTTGGGGAGCCGGAGGGACCCTCGAGGCCCACAGCCCTGAGGCCCGTTGGGCAGAAAGCCGGCTTCCCACGGAAACAGCTTTCCTGAGGTGCAGACCCTATCCCAAGGGCTGGTGGCAAGGGAAAGCAAATGCCATCCCCTTCTCTGGAAGAAACCCCAGTGCCCAGCCATGTTGTAAGCCCTCCCCTCCTCCCTGGGCTTCTGGCAGCAGGAGTGAAAAGAGAGTTGCATAGCACTGGGACCCGTTTGACAGAAACCGGCCTCCCACGAGGAAGTCCTTCTCCACGTGCAGACATGCTCCCCAGTGCCTGAGGCAAGGTGAAGGAATGCCATATACTGACCTGGAATAGACCACAGGGCCCAGGCACAGTCTGAGCCCTTCCCTCATCCCGGCGGTTTTGCTAGCAGGAGTTCAACCCCAAGGAACACAGTCCGGAGACCCCCTGGGGCCAAAACGTCTTCCGACTAACAATATGCTCTTGCTGTGGAAATCCTATCCCAAGTGGGGGTAGCCGGGTCAACAAAATGCCACACACCCAGGTGGAAGAGACAACATGGCCCAGGCATGGTCTAAGCCCCTCACCTCGTCCCTGTGCTCTGGGGAGCCGGAGGGACCCCCGAGGCCCACGGCCCTGAGGCCCGTTGGGCATGAAGAAGGCCTCCCACGGAAACAGCTTTCCTGAGGTGCAGACCCTCTCCCAAGGGCTGGTGGCAAGGGAAAGCAAATGCCATCCCCTTCTCTGGAAGAAACCCCAGTGCCCAGCCATGTTGTAAGCCCTCCCCTCCTCCCTGGGCTTCTGGCAGCAGGAGTGAAAAGAGAGTTGAACAGCACTGGGACCCGTTTGACAGAAACCGGCCTCCCACGAGGAAGTCCTTCTCCACGTGCAGACATGCTCCCCAGTGCCTGTGGCAAGGTGAAGGAAATGCCATACACTGACCTGGAATAGACCACAGGGCCCAGGCACAGTCTGAGCCCTTCCCTCATCCCGGCGGTTTTGCTAGCAGAAGTTCAACCCTAGGAACACAGACCGGAGTCCCCCTGGGGCCCAAAGGGTTTCTGACTAACAATATGCTCTTGCTATGGAAATCCTATCCCAAGTGGGGGTAGCCAGGTCAACAAAATGCCACACACCCAGGTGGAAGAGACAACATATCCTAGGCATGGTCTAAGCCCCTCACCTCGTCCCTGTGCTCTGGGGAGCCGGAGGGACCCCCGAGGCCCACGGCCCTGAGGCCCGTTGGGCAGAAAGCCGGCTTCCCACGGAAACAGCTTTCCTGAGTGGCAGACCCTATCCCAAGGGCTGGTGGCAAGGGAAAGCAAATGCCATCCCCTTCTCTGGAAGAAACCCCAGTGCCCAGCCATGTTGTAAGCCCTCCCCTCCTCCCTGGGCTTCTGTCAGCAGGAGTGAATAGAGAGTTGAACAGCACTGGGACCCGTTTGACAGAAACCGGCCTCCCACGAGGAAGTCCTTCTCCACGTGCAGACATGCTCCCCAGTGCCTGTGGCAAGGTGAAGGAAATGCCATACACTGACCTGGAATAGACCACAGGGCCCAGGCACAGTCTGAGCCCTTCCCTCATCCCGGTGGTTTTGCTAGCAGGAGTTCAACCCCAAGGAACACAGACCGGAGTCCCCCTGGGGCCCAAAGGGTTTCCGACTAACAATATGCTCTTGCTATGGAAATCCTATCCCAAGTGGGGGTAGCCAGGTCAACAAAATGCCACACACCCAGGTGGAAGAGACAACATATCCTAGGCATGGTCTAAGCCCCTCACCTCGTCCCTGTGCTTTGGGGAGCCGGAGGGACCCCCGAGGCCCACGGCCCTGAGGCCCGTTGGGCAGAAAGCCGGCTTCCCACGGAAACAGCTTTCCTGAGGGGCAGACCCTATCCCAAGGGCTGGTGGCAAGGGAAAGCAAATGCCATCCCCTTCTCTGGAAGAAACCCCAGTGCCCAGCCATGTTGTAAGCCCTCCCCTCCTCCCTGGGCTTCTGGCAGCAGGAGTGAAAAGAGAGTTGTACAGCACTGGGACCCGTTTGACAGAAACCGGCCTCCCACGAGGAAGTCCTTCTCCACGTGCAGACATGCTCCCCAGTGCCTGTGGCAAGGTGAAGGACATGCCATACGCTGACCTGGAAGAGACCACAGGGCCCAGGCACAGTCTGAGACCTACCCTCATCCCGGCGGTTTTGGTAGCAGGAGTTCAACCCCAAGGAACACAGCCCGGAGACACCCTGGGGCCCAAACGGCTTTCGACGAACAATATGCTCTTGCTGTGGAAAACCTATCCCAAGTGGGTGTAGCCAGGTCAACAAACTGCTAAACACCCAGGTGGAAGAAACAACATGGCCCAGGCATGGTCTAAGCCCCTCACCTCGTCCCTGTGCTCTGGGGAGCCGGAGGGACCCCCGAGGCCCACGGCCCTGAGGCCCGTTGGGCAGAAAGCCGGCTTCCCACGGAAACAGCTTTCCTGAGGTGCAGACCCTATCCCAAGGGCTGGTGGCAAGGGAAAGCAAATGCCATCCCCTTCTCTGGAAGAAACCCCAGTGCCCAGCCATGTTGTAAGCCCTCCCCTCCTCCCTGGGCTTCTGGCAGCAGGAGTGAAAAGAGAGTTGCATAGCACTGGGACCCGTTTGACAGAAACCGGCCTCCCACGAGGAAGTCCTTCTCCACGTGCAGACATGCTCCCCAGTGCCTGTGGCAAGGTGAAGGAATGCCATATACTGACCTGGAATAGACCACAGGGCCCAGGCACAGTCTGAGCCCTTCCCTCATCCCGGCGGTTTTGCTAGCAGGAGTTCAACCCCAAGGAACACAGCCCGGAGACCCCCTGGGGCCCAAACGGCTTTCGACGAACAATACGTTCTTGCTGTGGAAAACCTATCCCATGGGGGTAGCCAGGTCAACAAACTGCTAAACACCAGGTGGAGAAACAACATGGCCCAAGCATGGTCTAAGCCCCTCACCTCTTCTCTGTGCTCTGGGGAGCCGGAGGGACCCCCGAGGCACACGGCCCTGAGGCCCGTTAGGCAGAAACCCGGCTTCCCACGGAAACAGCTTTCCTGAGGTGCAGACACTATCCCAAAGGCTGGTGGCAAGGGAAAGCAAATGCCATCCCCTTCTCTGGAAGAAACCCCAGTGCCCAGCCATGTTGTAAGCCCTCCCCTCCTCTCTGGGCTTCTGGCTGCAGGAGTGAAAAGAGAGGAGCACAGCACTGGGACCCGTTTGACAGAAACCGGCTTCCCACGAGGAAGTCCTTCTCCACGTGCAGACATGCTCCCCAGTGCCTGTGGCAAGGTGAAGGAAATGCCATACTCTGACCTGGAAGAGAGCACAGGGCCCAGGCACAGTCTGAGCCCTTCCCTCATCCAGGCGGTTTTGCTAGCAGGAGTTCAACCCCAACGAACACAGCCCGGAGACCTCCTGGGGCCAAAACGTCTTCCGACTAACAATATACACTTGCTGTGGAAATCCTATCCCAAGTGGGGGTAGCCAGGTCAACAAAATGCCACACACCCAAGTGGAAGAGACAACATGGCCCAGGCATGGTCTAAGCCCCTCACCTCGTCCCTGTGCTCTGGAGAGCCGGAGGGACCCCGAGGCCCACGGCCCTGAGGCCCATTGGGCAGAAAGCCGGCTTCCCACGGAAACAGCTTTCCTGAGGTGCAGACCCTATCCCAAGGGGTGGTGGCAAGGGAAAGCAAATGCCATCCCCTTCTCTGGAAGAAACCCCAGTGCCCAGCCATGTTCTAAGCCCTCCCCTCCTCTCTGGGCTTCTGGCAGCAAGAGTGAAAAGAGAGGAGCACAGCACTGGGACCCGTTTGACAGAAACCGGCTTCCCACGAGGAAGTCCTTCTCCTCGTGCAGAGATGCTCCCCAGTGCCTGTGGCAAGGTGAAGGAAATGCCATACACTGACCTGGAAGAGACCACAGGGCCCAGGCACAATCTGAGCACTTCCCTCATCCCGGCGGTTTTGCTAGCAGGAGTTCAACCCCAAGGAACACAGCCCGGAGACCCCCTGGGGCCAAAACGGCTTCCGACTAACAATATGTTCTTGCTGTGGAAATCCTATCCCAAGTGGGGGTAGCCAGGTCAACAAAATGCCACACACCCTGGTTGAAGAGACAACATGGCCCAGGCATGGTCTAAGCCCCTCACCTCGTCCCTGTGCTTTTGGGAGCCAGAGGGACTCCCGAGGTCCACGGCCCTGAAGCCCGTTGGGCAGAAAGCCGGCTTCCCACGGAAACAGCTTTCCTGAGGTGCAGACCCTATCCCAAGGGTGGTGGCAAAGGAAAGCAAATGCCATCCCCTTCTCTGGAAGAAACCCCAGTGCCCAGCCATGTTCTAAGCCCTCCCCTCGTCCCTGGGATTCTGGCAGCAGGAGTGAAAAGAGAGGAGCACAGCACTGGGACCTGTTTGACAGAAACCGGCTTCCCACGAGGAAGTCATTCTCCACGTGCAGACATGCTCCCCAGTGCCTGTGGCAAGGTGAAGGAAATGCCATACACTGACCTGGAAGATACCACAGGGCCCAGGCACAGTCTGAGCCCTTCCCTCATCCCGGCGGTTTTGCTAGCAGGAGTTCAACCCCAACGAACACAGCCCGGAGACCCCCTGGGTCCCAAACAACTTCCGATGAACAATATGCTCTTGCTGTGGAAAACCTATCCCAAGTGGGGGTAGCCAGGTCAACAAAATGCCACACACCCAGGTGGAAGAAACAACATGTCCCAGGCATGGTCTAAGCCCCTCACCTCTTCCCTGTGCTTTGTGGAGCCAGAAGGACCCCCGAGGCCCACGGCCCTGAGGCCCGTTGGGCAGAAAGCCGGCTTCCCACGGAAACAGCTTTCCTGAGGTGCAGACCCTATACCAAGGGCTGGTGGCAAGGTAAAGCAAATGCCATCCCCTTCTCTGGAAGAAACCCTAGTGCCCAGCCATGTTCTAAGCCCTCCCCTCGTCCCTGGCCTCTGGCAGCAGGAGTCAAAAGAGAGGAGCACAGCACTGGGACCCATTTGACAAAAACCGGCTTCCCATGAGAAAGTCCTTCTCCACGTGCAGACTTGTTTCCAAGTGCTGAGGACATAGTACTGAGACATATTTGGCAAAAACGGGTTCCAATGAAATATATTTCTTGTTGTGCAAACTCTATCTTACATTGTTGTGGCAAGGTATATGATGTGCCATACACTTATTTGTAAGAAATAACAGTGCCCATGGACGGTCTGAGCCCTAGGATCATCACTGTTCTTTTGGTATCATGAGTTAAAACCGAGGCAAACAGCACTGAGAAAATTTGGCAAAAACCGCCTTTCAATGAAATATATTTTCTCTTTTGCAAACTGTATCATAATTGTTTGTGCTAATGTAAATAAAATGCCATAGGCTTATCTGTGAGAAACAGAAGTGTCCAGGTACGGTCTGAGCCCTCATATCATCATTGTTCTTTTGGTAGCATTAGTTAATCCCAAGCAACACGGTATTGGATACATTTGACAAAAAACCGCTTCCAACGAAAAATATTTTCTTCATGTTGAAACCCTATTATATGTGGTTTGGGCAATGTAAAGAAAATGCCACACCCTTATGTGTAAGAAACAACATTACCCAGGAACAGTCTAAGCCCTAACATCATCACTGTGCTTTTGGTAGCATGAGTGAAACCCAAGGAATACAGCACTTAGACACATTTGGGAAAAACCGGCTTCCAATGAAAACTATTTTCTTAACGTGGAAACCCTATCACAAGGGGTTGTGGAAAGTAAAGTAAAAAAGCGGAGTTCCAACGAGAAATATTTTCTTCACGTGGAAACCCGTTCCTGGGCACTGTTGTTTCTTACAGATAAGTGTATGGCATTTATTTATCTGGCCCTACCACTTACGTTAGGGTTTGAAAGGGAAGAAAATATTCGTTGGAACACGATTTTTGCCAAATGTGTCTTAGTGCTGTTTGCCTCCGCTTTAACTCCCGCTACCAAAAGCAC